>NC_091851.1:907489-1532489 GCF_037783145.1 Equus przewalskii | reverse complement strand
TGATGTACTGTATTTGGTGTATTTGCATTTGGTGTTCTCATCTTAACTTAATTACTATTTAATTAATTATTTTACTGATAGATTTGATTGTTCTTGCATTTAATGAGCGTCCATGAGAAACATAACACGGGGCCAGAATTCCACATTCCTTTTCTTCTCTCCTCTCTCCTAGGCACCTGCTCCTTCATGAAGCCATGATTTTCCCCCTCCTGACGCTGGGCCCCATTTCCCTGCTCGGCACTTTCCCCTCCTCTCTCCATTTAAACTAAGCTTCCTTTTCCCCCAGGGCCTCCCCAGGTCCCAGGGAAGGTACTGGGAACTCAAACCACATGAAGTTTTCGTTGGTCTCATTGGTGAGATCACCCCAAACCACAGGCTTAAATATTAAAGCTTATGTGGGGATGGTGGACGCACAAGGACTTAGGGATTCCTCGGCAGACACTTGTAGTTGTTGATACTCAATCCAAATGAGAAAATAAAATGATTCTCATTTCATAAACTGAATCAAGCAGACCCAGGAGACATGTAGTGACAAAGTATCCTTCAGGATCCCAGAAATCAAATCTCCCCATAAAAGTGGCTCCTCAGATCTCTTGGGGGACCAGGTGCATTGTCAGTGAGCAGTAATGTTTTGAAAGGAATCTTTTTCTCTGAGCAGTAGGTCTCAACAGTGGGCTTAAAATGCTCAGTAAACCTTAAAATACTTGTAAACAGATGTGCTCTCATCCAGGCTTTGTTGTTCCATTTACAGAGCATAGGAATGGTAGATTTAGCATAAGGCTTAAGGGCCCTAGGATTTCCAGAATGGTAAATGAGCACTGGCTTCAACTGAAAGTCACCAGCTGTGTTAGTCCCTGACAAGAGAGTCAGCCTGTCCTTTGAAGCTTTGAAGCCAGGCACTGACTTCTCCTCTCTAGCTATGAAAGTCCTAGATGGCCTCTCTTCCAATATAAGGCTGTCTCATCTGCACGGAGAATCTGTTGTTCAGGGCGGCCCCTGCATTGATGATCTTAGCCGGATCTTCTGGAGAACTTGCCACAGCTTCTACATCAGCACTTGCTGCCTCACCTGCACTTTTGTTACGGAGACGGCTCCTTTCCTCAAACCTCATTAACCAACCTCTGCTGGCTTCAGACTTTTCTTCTGCAGCTGCCTCACCCCTCTCAGCCTTCACAGAATTGAAGAGAATCAGGGCCTGGCTCTGGATCGGGCTTTGGCTTAAGGGCACGTTGTGGCTGGTTTGATCTCCTCTCCAGACCACTGAAACTTTCTCCATATCAGCAATAGGGCTGTTTCGCTTTCTTATCATTCGTGTGTTCCCTGGCGTAGCACTTTTAATTTCCTTCAAGAACTTCTCCTTTGCCTTCACAACTTGGCCGACTGTTGGGCACAAAAGGCCTAGCTTTCAGCTTATCTCAGCTTTCGACACGCCTTCCTCACTCAGCTTAATCATTTCTACCTTTTGATTTAAAGTGAGAGATGTGCAACTCTTCCTTTCACTTGAACACTTAGCAGTCATCGTAGTGTTATTAATTGGCCTAATTTCGATATTGTTGTATCTCAGGGAATAGGGAGACCCAAGGAGAGGAAGATAGAGGGGGCAACAGCTGGCCAGTGGAGCAGTCAGAACACACACAGCATTTATTAAGGTTTCTGTCTTACAGGGGCGTGGTTTGTGGTGCCCCAAAACAATTGCAAAAGTAACATCAAAGATCACTGATCACAGATCACCATAACAAATATAAAAATAATTAAAAAGCTTAAAATATTGTGAAAATTACCAAAATGTGACACAGGGACACAAAGTGAGAGAATGCTGTTGGACAAATGGGGCTGATAGACTTGCTCCCTGCAGGGTTGAGACACACCTTTGATTTGTGAAAATGCAACATCTGTGAAGCACAATAAAATGAGGTATGCCTGTACTCAATTTTGATATGAAAAAAACCTACTTATATTTTGAACTGCAGTTCTTAAAATATTACTCAGAAAGTAAGGAGAATTTGGGGTCCTAAGCAAATTTCAAGATTGCATTTTTGGGTTTGTTAAAAGATCTTTTGGCTTAGAACCTCTTTAGAAAATCACTAAGATGACTGAAGTGATTGAGTCAATTACTGTGCTAATTCTGCCCAAAACAAGCCGTCTCATGTCTCAAATATGAGATCTTCTTACACTCCCCCCACTCTGGGATTATCCAAGCTAGCACATCTCTTCCCTAGTTTTCGTTACCAATTGAATAAATGAAGTGTTCCTACAGGGTCCCTGAGGCTATGCATCACGGGCAAGGTGCAGTAGGGGAAGCTACAGCAGGAGAAATGACCTGGACCAGTGCCCACCACCCAAATCTCTCAGAGCCCAGGGCAGGTGGCCACAGAGAAGGAGGGGCTCTGTTTGTTGTCTGATAAACTAATCATCTCCATAGCAGTGATGCTGTTGGCAAACGCTCCCTTTCACAATTCCATATTTAAGAATGTTACTGTGGAAGTTATAAATCGCCAGCTATTTGATTATCTCAGCTTGGTGCTTGCGACATAATGACTTCCTCAGTGGGATGCTGAGCTGCTAATTCACAACCTCCTTCTGAAAAAGCTTTTCAGGAAATTTGTAACAAATCCATTAAATTAAAATGAATTTGTGCTATCTTGAGAAGTAACTGAACCATATGGGGCCGATCCAAATGATGTTCTTTTAATTTTTTTCTCCAACCCAAAGAACATTTCCTTTATTTCTCTTCAGTGAGAGGGCTTGTCCTTTTCTTTTATGGTAAAGATCCTTATGATCTGTGCAGACGGAAAACAAGTCTCTTCCTGAGATGCATTTAGAACTGTCCCATCTCATCAAATATCTGTCCGATAACAACCTGCCGAGCTTCATAGGCAGCGCAAGCTGACAAGGCTTCAAAAGCCGAAGGTGTGTTTCTGAGCTGGAGTTACTCCAAAGGACAGCAATTTGCAATCCTGGTTGCACATTAGAACTACCCAGGGAGCTTTCAAAAATCCAGGTGCCCAGGCCACACTCCAGACAGTTAAATCAGACCCTCTAGCCATGGCCCCAGGGATCAGCGTTTTCTCTAAAGCTCCTGAGGGTGTCACCTGTGCCACGCTAGGGCCGTGGCTTTCAGACTTGAGAGTGTGTTCAGCATCACCAGAGGAGGCAGAAAAACAGAGGGCTGCCTGCCGTCCCACCGCCAGGTTCTGATGGAGTAGGGTAGAGTGGGGCCAAGAGCCGGACGTTGGTCCAGGGACCACAGTCCCTAGAGGCATGACAGCAGGCTTGTTAGAAAACTGAGTCCCAATCCCAGCAGCTTATAGCATCTGAACCTCATTTTTGATATCTGCAAAATGGAGCACAGTAATTAATCCTTCCAACGCTTTCTGAGAGAACCAAGTGGAACATTTGTGAACATCTTTGATGAAACTTAAGGTTTGCGGGGCTGGTCCCGTGGCCAAGTGGTTAAGTTCACGCACTCCGCTTCGGCGGCCCAGGGTTTTGCCAGTTTGGCTCCTTGGCTTGGACGTGGCACCGCTCATCAGGCCATGCTGAGGCGGCGTCCCACATGCCACAGCTAGAAGGATTTGCAGCTTGTAATATACAACTATGTATTGGGGGATTTGGGAGGAAGAAGAAAAAAAGAAGATTGGCAACAGATGTTAGCTCAGGTGCCAATCCTTTTCCTTAAAGAAAAAAAAAAAAAGAACTTAAGGTTTGCAATATTTAGCTTCTTTCAGTTTGCAATGAGTAGAAATTCTTAAAGGATAATATTCAAAAGGGCACAAATCATGATTTCAATTCAAATGTAAACATGTGTTAATTTTACTTGAGTCATTAATAAAGTAAGATACAAAAACAGGTTCAAAGGAGTATCTAAAGAAGAGAGAGTTAATAGGCAATCTGGATGCTGAGATGAATTCACTAATAGATGCAAAACAGGGTAATATTTTAGGTGCTAAAATGTAATGTTAATGTTTGGAAAAAAAGTAGAATGTTTTGATAATCCTTTCTTCAAACCAGAAATCATCTCCAACTCCCCAGAGGAAAAAAAAATCTTTGCATTGCTCCGAAAATGAACTGTTTGCATCACAATGGACACGAAATATGTACATCACCAGCAGCTCTCCGCTCATCCACTTCTGTTGGAATGGACTTGCAAAATTGCCTGGCCAAGGACGGGAAGACCCACTTACCCATAGAATCGGACAGCCGCTCAGGTGGGGGGTCCTGCTGGACACACAGAATTCCACCTGAGGACATCCAGTGGCCTCTTCTGCCCTTTCAAAAGATAGCCATCATGATAATATTAGGAAAGTTATAGTTTTACAAAATCTTCATAATGCTGATTCCCACCTGACTTCTGAGGGGTAAGTCGCCTTGGCTTTTGTTCTCTGATTTCACCTTCCTGGGCCTTTGGCAAAGGCCGTTAGATCCTATTCCTGACTTTCTACCACCAGGACTGGGAAGATGATTGGGCCAGAGAAACAGGTGCCTGTATGACTCCAGGGACCCACCCACTGGGGCCCCCCTTCCACCCACCCAGGGGGGGCCTCCCTGAGACAGTGCCTTCTTGGATCCTATCCATAGGATTATTTGTGTAAAATTAAAAACAGTCAGCCGTTTGAGGAAACAGAGGAAGGAGCACTTTCTTAAGTGACTCAACCCATATGCACAGAGTTTCTAGTGAACAGGAAGAAAACTCAAGTGCAGGGAGTAGAAAAAAGAGGCAAAACCACCTGACACTGTTGTTTTCAAGTCGAAGGTGAAGAAGTTCCGCTTCCTACACCTGAAGGGGAAAAATCCTGCCCGAACTCTCTGAGAGCGCCTGGCGTCTACCTGTATAAGACAAGACTTCTGAAGACGGAGAAAGGGGAGGAAATTTCCTTTTCAAAAATCCAGTAGAATTTATGCTTGGAATTGCAATGAGTTCTTTAAATTCTTTTTTAAAGGAGGAATAATTGAAAAAGAAACACTCTTGAAATGATTACAATAAGGAGGAAAGCTTATTTTGCGTTTATTGAATTATCCCTTCTTTTAAAAAATAGGTTGTTGAAGCATTTTTACGTTACCCTATGGATCATGCTGTCATGCAGGCTGGTCTTGTCTCTTGATGCAGCTTGAAGAGTCTCTCTAGAAGACAGAATCGCAGTGGATTTGCTGAGTCTTCTGGTGCACACTACTCACTTTGTAAGGTAATGCCAAGCTGTTCTCAAAGTTACTGTGTAAGAATGTCAGCTGCTGCCCTGGGCTGACAAGGTCTGTGCCTACTAGTGGGCATAACCTAGGATCTCAGTGTGGCAGTCAAGGGCATTTCTTTGGCCATTTTTTTTCTCTTTGAACACGTCTCCATCCATTTTCTGAAAGGCAAGTCCGCGTGTTTTGCCATTTTTTCCTTCTTTCTTTTTTTTTGCTGAGGAAGATTCACCTTGAGCTAACATTCGTGCCAGTCTTCCTCTATTTCGTATGTGGGTTGCTACCACAGCATGGCTGACAAGTGGTGTAGGTCCATGCTCAGGATTTGAACTACAAACCCAGGCCACCAAAGTGGAGCACGGCAAACTTAACCACTATGCCACAGGACCAGCCCCAGTGTTTTACCATTTTTTGATTTGAATTTTTGCTCTTCTTTTTCTTATTGCCCTCTAGAGATTCTTGCTGGTCTGGTTATCAATCTGTTGTTACTGTATGTCTCAAGTATTATTTTCCAGCTTGTATTTTTATATTCTTCATATATTTACATTTTTTCGATAAACAGAAGTCCTTAATTTTATATTAGCTTAAGTAGCAATCTTTACTTTGATGGTTAGCACTGTATGTGCTTTTTAAAAGAAACCCTTCTCTATCCCAAATCTTAAAGGTATTCTCAATTTTTCTTCTAAAAGTGTTTAAAGTTTACTCTAGGCATTTATATCTTTTATCTAATTATGGTTTATTTTTTTGTATCGTGTAAGGTGGGGTGCAATTTGTTTTCCCCCTATAAATGGGTAATTTTCCTAGTACAATTTATTAAAAATAGTCCAATCATTCCTGACTAATAGGCATGGCCATCTCTGTCCTATATTACATTTCCATATATACACACATTTCTAGGCTTTCTGTTCTGTTTCCTTGATCATTGTATGTGTCATTGTGCTAACACCACACAGTCATAATTTCTATAATATTGTAATAAGTCTTGATAACTAACAGTGTTACTACCCAAGGGGTGGGTTGTCTGCTCCCTGCAGACATGCCAATCATTGAAAGGCAAGGTGGCAGGAGAGGAAGGACTTTATTACAGTCTGCTAGCAAGGGGGAAGATGGCCGACTAACGTCCGAAAGAACCATCTTACAGAACAAAGACTACAGGCCAGTTATATAGAGGGCTGGCCTCTGGGTGGAGGAGGCATCTGGTGTCCCATTGGGGGCATCCATCTGATCTCCAGGTGAGGGTAGACATCTGGTCTTGGTTCCTGATAGTCTTTTGTTTTCCTGGGCATGCATCAGACCAGAGCAACACCCTATACCCCGATCTTTCAGTTGTCATCGATGATGGTTGTCAGCATAGACTCTGCTGGGGGGGACTTAAATTCATAATGAACTCAACAGAACAGAGTTATCAACTTATAGCAGCTGGAAGGAGCATCAAATCTACAAAGTATGTCTGGGTTAGTTAATCAGACGTCATTCAAAGTTACAATATGGTTTCTTTTCTACAGTGTGGTGTCCCTTCTGTCAACCTCAT
The DNA here is from genome assembly GCF_037783145.1 of Equus przewalskii. Taxonomy (NCBI): domain Eukaryota; kingdom Metazoa; phylum Chordata; class Mammalia; order Perissodactyla; family Equidae; genus Equus; species Equus przewalskii. The sequence goes on along the minus strand of NC_091851.1, from coordinate 1,525,774 downwards.
ATTGAGCCAGTGTCAGTAGGTCAAGACCCTCATTTTTAACCACTGAATACTGGTCTATAGAAATGCAATTGATTTGTTACATATTCATCATTCTTAGGAACTTTGATAATTAACTTGTAAACTGCTTCCACTCTTTTCATTTTTCTATATAGTATTAGTTTTCTTTCCTCCTTTCCAGTTCTTAACTATGTTCATTATTATGCGTGTGCAAACCTCAAGTACAATGTTGAATAAAGGTGGTGTTAGTTACAATCCTTATCAGGGTCCTTATTTTAAACGAGATGCAGCGCAAGCTTCTCCACTGAAAGTGACACTCCCTGTGGGCTTTTGGGTGAGACCCCTTATCAGCTAAGACAGTTTCCTTCTATTTTTCTTTTGCTAAGAGTTTTTATCGTGAAGAGGTGTCAAATTTTATTGAATACTTTTTCAATACATGTTGAGGTAATTATTAGAATTGTCTTCTTTAATATATTAATATAGTGAATTACCTCTAAAAATTTTTATAATGTTAAATAACTTCCAGAATTTTTAGAATAAGCTTCATATTCTAAAGCTTATTAGAAGATTTAATTATGATAATGATATTTTAACTTTTTAATAAATTGCTCTATTTGGTGATCTTATATGCTGTTTAGGATTTTTGCATGTACATTCATGATTATGTTTAACCAGTAATTTCTTGTTCTCGTCCTTTCCTGTTTAGAGTGTGATATTAAGGTTATGATTATCGGGCAGTGATCTCCACGTTTGTCTCCTCTGGAAGAATTTTATCCTGTGAGGATAATCTGTTCTTTGATAGTTTGGTTTAACTTTTATGTAAAATAATCTTGTGTTTTATTTTCTAGGAAGATTTTGAAATATTAATTCCATTGCCTTACGGTTACTAGATTTTTTTTTCAGGTTTTCTATTCATTCTTGAATCTCTTCTGGAAAGTTTGTTTTTCTAGATTTTTTTCCATCTGCTGTAAGTTCCATTGGCAGGGTTTCAAACTTTATTTTTTATCTTTCTTTATTGTTTTCATCTCTGCTGCATGCTATTATGCTCCTTCCTCATTCTTAAACTTTTTTTCACAAAAGTTTTTTAACAACTTTTTTTCACAAAAGTTTTAGAATGTAGTATTTTTACTATGTTTGGTTGTAATTCATTTCCAAGTTTCATTCTGATTTTTCCTTTGGCTCATGGGTTGTTTAGAAGCGTGCTGTTTAATTTACCAAGATTATAACATTTCATTTCTCTCTTTGCATTTTATTTCTAATTTAATCGTGTTGTGGTCAGAGAGAATGACTTTATGATACCAATTCTTTAAAAGCTGTTGAGGGGGCTGGCCCGGTGGTGCAGCAGCTAAGTTCCCATGTTCCACTTTGGTGGCCCGGGGTTCGCTGGTTTGGATCCCGGGTGCAGACATGGCACCGCTTATCAAGCCATGCTGTGGTAGGCATCCCACATATAAAGTAGAGGAAGATGGGCACGGATGTTAGCTCAGGGCCAGTCTTCCTCAGCAAAAAGAGGAGGATTGGCAGCAGATGTTAGCTCAGGGCTAATCTTCCTCAAAAAACATTTTTTTTAAAATTATTGGGCATGATTTTATGGCCTGATCTGTGGTTACTTTTTTGAAAAATATGTTCTATATGTGCTTAAGAGAAGCACATATTTTCTCTCCATCATATCAGGAGTGTTCACTGTGTGGCTCAAATCTTCTAAATCATGACTAAGTCTCTGTCTAGATAAGCTCTTAATAATTAGCAAAATGTGGGTCAAAATATCCCACCTAATAGCAAAATATTAGTGATTTGTCTATTTACCCTGGAGACCTATCAAGTATGTTTTTATATACATACAACACACACACACATATGTATACGAATATATGTAAAGCTATTTTATAGGTACATAGAAGTTTTTATTTATCATATATTTCTTATTATTTAAACATTTGTCAACATTTACTGTTCTATTTTACCACCAAATTTTTCTAGTAAATTTTTAAAAAAATTTTGTTTATATTGTGATAGTGACATTGCCTTTCATTTGTTTGGTATTTGCCTGAAATAGCCATCCTAGTCTTTCCATGTCCTTACTCCTGACCAGGGGTACTGGTTAGGTATTTTGCAGAATTTCCATCTATTGGGGTTTATCTGATTTTCCTCATGATTAAATTAAGGTTACTGGTTATTGGCTCACATTTAAGGAGTCCCGAGTCAGCATGGACTCATGGATATTTATTTTGTCTTTTGAGTTATAATCCAACACTAGACTACTTTATGTTGTTAGCAAATTGTTCCAGCCTTGGCCGTTGGGAGCTCCTTTCATTGGCTGCTGTGTCTTTCTGACGAACGCCATGAATAGGCTTTTGTTTTATTTTGATCACCTCCCTACTTTCTTGCATTACAAGATGCTCCAGTCTCATCTTATGTATTTCCTGTCCCCGTCTTAGAATCTACTATTTTACCAAGAAGCCCTGGTTCCTTTTGTTAGAGAAAGTATTTAAAACCAAGATCTGGGCTCTAAGTGTGTTCCTTGCTGCTGGTGTGGTTTCTTCTCAGCTGTCTCAGCTGACAGAGCAAGGAAAGATGTGTGCATGTACACTAACCCATATATGTGTGTACATATACACACACATCTATAAACATTCTATATGTGACCACCTGCATCTGTATTAAGCTACATATGAGTTTGCAGTAGTGTTTGCAACTGAATCCATTACTATGTGGGTGGTTCTTGCCTCTCCCCTTGCTTATCTGTAAACTCCCACTCCAACAGTGAGGAAGTGGCTTCCACCCCTACCATCTATTTACTTAATTGCTCCGTGCCAGGACGCATGTATAGCAGTATCAGAATTGTTAGCCCACGCCCATGGGAAACGCTTTGATCAGCTAGAGTGGAGTCACATGTGCAGGTCCTTCACCTTTAGTCTCATAGACCCCACCCATTTCCAGTTACTTGGGTCAGAGCCTTTTCCTACCACCCCGGCTTCAGTGAGGTTGTTTCATATGTTTGTAACCCTTTTGTTCTGTATTTCATCCTAGGATTCTCCCAACTTTCTAAATAATTTTTTAGTTTCATACATTGTTTCACTCTTTGCATTGTAAAGCTCTATGGATTTTGACAAGAGCATAGTGTTATGTACCCACCATTACTGTATCAAACAAAAGAGTTTCACCGCCCTAAAAATTCACCTGCGCTTTACCTATTCAAGCAGCGAGGGAGGCCACAGCCATGATCTCTAGCTTGCAGGTAAGCAGAACAGAGTGCAGAGAGGCCCACACTGCCCTCTTGGCAGGAGAGCGAACAAGGCACAGGTGTGACACAACACCCACCAGGGCAGGACCATGCCAGAAGGGCAGCATTGCCATCTCACTAGGAGACAGAGCAAAACAGCTGCTGCCAGCACTACCTCAGCCCCAGCAACCAGCTGGAGACTGGATGGTCCTGAGCAATGAGGCAGTCCTCCCCTGGGAATCAGGAATCAGACAGAAATCACCTTGATCTCAGGCTTCTCATTCACGCTGGAGACAAGTCAGAAATGTTACTGCTTACTTAAGAACACTTACATTGTAGTAAAGTTAAAAATGCTATGTAATTACGTATTTCAGCAGATTTCTTGGTGATTTCGTTGGAAAGGCTAGAATGAAAAATAATTACCATGCTGCTGAGTGTGTGTGTAATCCTGTAAAAAGAATGTGAACAGGCAGTTGTGTTCCTGCAATATTCCACCTTAATTAGGTTACAGACAAATCCTCTTTTAAATGTTCTAGAGGAGCACACATTTAAAAGAATGTTATGGAAAATTCTCTTTTACAACTAACAAGTCCTTTTTAATGTGACTATCATAAAATATATCGAGAATGGAATTTAAAATTTTTGTCCTCATCTGAATCTGTTTCTAATTAGCTATAAACTAGGACAAGTGACTTAGCTTCTCGGAGCCTCAGTGTCTTCTTCTGTAAAATGGGGGCATTGAGTAGGTCACGTCTCAGATACCTTCCAAAACTAACATCCTGTTGCTGGTGATAAAGGTCAAGCTCACTGGCTACAACACATAAGCGCTCCCACAGTCCACAGAACACAAACCAGGCTCCGTTGCTGGCTCTATTGTGGTTTCTTAAATCAAGTGTTTAAGTGGGCACATGGGATGTTTGTTATATTTTCTCACATAAATAACCTTCTAAGCAACATCCTTGTGGACAAATTGATGTCATTGTTTGGAATTTCCTTTGGTGAATTGCATGGGCAGATGGGCAGTGAAACTTTTTTCCAAAGGTAACAGTTGTCTTAGAGATTGATAATGAACAATATGATAATTTGAAATGCTACCTTTGTCATTTATAAACACTAGACACTATTTCTGTGCCTTTTTCTGTTCCACGGATTCATATATCATTTTGTGCAAATATTTTAATCATTGTATCCTTACAATACGTTTTAATACCAGATAACACACACATACTATTTTATTTTTATATGATTTTCTTGGTCATTTTTGTTTAATATTTTTAAAATATTCCCATTATTGCAGAAAATTCTGTTATGTGCCTTTGCAGTTTGTCCTCAACCAGCTAACCTCAGGCCACCCTTTCTGTCCCCATAGGCCAGCTTTCCCTCATCCACGACTTCCTTTAGAAGGAATCACACTCTTAGCATGTACTCTTTTAGGTCAAGCTTCTTTTGCTCAACATAATGATATTGAAATTTATCCATATGGTTGTGCACGTCATTAGTTCACTCCATTTTACTGATAAGTAGAAGTCCATTTATGGATTTACTATAATTTTGTTGGACATTTGGGTTTTCCCAAGTTTTTACTATTTTAAGTATAGCATCTATCCACATTCTTATACAAACTGTATTATAAATATTATATTTTATTTTATCTTGAGGAATGCCTAGAAGTAGAATTGCTGGTCATAAGATAAGTGTATCTTTAACTTCTATTTTTTTTTTTTTTTGGTAGGAAAGATTGGCCCTGAGCTAACATCTGTTGCCAATCTTCTTCTTTTTGCTTGAGGAGGATTGTCGCTGAGCTAACATCTGTGCCAGTCTTCCTCTAATTTGTGTGTGGGACGCTGCCTCAGCATGGCTTGGTGAGCAGTGTGTAGGTCTGTGCCCTGGAACTGAACCCACGAACCCCAGGCTGCCAAATGGGAGTGTGCAAATTTAACAACTATGCTACCAGACCAGCCTCGTTAACTTCTGTTTTTAACAGTTTTATTGAGACATATTTCACATATCATACAATTCACCCACATAAATGGACAATTCAATTAGTTTTAATATATTCACAGAATTATTCAACCATTATCACAATGAACTTTAAGACATTTTCATGACTCCAAAAAGAAACCAAATAATCTTTAGGGGTCACTCCCATTTCTACCTAACCTCCACAGCCAAGCTGTCAAAATCTACTTCACACCCCTCTAGATACACTTGTTCTAGAAATTTCATAGCAAAGAAATGATACAATATGTGGTCTTTGGGGATTGGCTCTTTTTATTTATTATAATGTTCATTCATATTGAAGAACATGTCAACACTTTGTTCCTTTTTGTGTTAAATGGTATTTCATTGTGGGGATAGAACATGGTTATTTATTGTTCATCAGTTGGTCAACATTGGTTTGCTTCCACTTTAACTGCAATGAATAACACTGCTGTGAACATTTTTGTGCAGGTTTTTGTGTGGGCATATGTATTTATTTCTCTTGTGTATCTACCTCGGTGGGAAATTTCTGGTCATATGGTAACTCTATGTTTAACATTTTGAGGAATGGTCAAAGGGGTTTCCAAAGCAGCTGCACCATTTTACATTCTTACCAACATTGTGTAATAATTTCTTCACAGTTTTGCCAATACTTGTTATTGTTCATCTTTTTAATCTGATCCATTTTAGTGGGTATAAAAAATAATATCTCAAGGTTTTGATTGTATTTCGGTAAGGGCTAATGATGTTGAACATCTTTCCATGTGCTTATTGGCATTTGTATATCTTCTTGGGAGAAACGTTTATGTAAATCTTTTGCCCACTTTTATTGGTTATAAGTTCCTTTTATTATTAAGTTGCAAGAGTTCTTTATATATTCTGGACACTAGACCTGTATCTGATACAGTCAATCCTAATTATTCACAGATTTCGTGCTTGCAAACTTGCCTACTTGCTAAAATTTATTTGTAAACCCAAAATCGATACTCACAGTGCTTCCATAGTTTCTCACAGACGTGCACGAAGTGGCAAAAATATTAGAGTCACTTGATGCAAACGTTCCCAGCTGAGACCAAACAAGACAATGGTCTGCCTTTTTGTTTCAGCCCTCTTATTATAAACAAGCGTCCTGGCCGTGTCTATTTAGCACCATGACTTTTAAATTTCATGCTTTTTGTTGGTTTTAGCTTTTTGGTGGTTTTTGTGGGTTTGTCTGTTTTCAGTGGCCCCCAGTCACAGTGCTGATGTGTTTCTACGGTCCCTAATGACTCGACCTCCAGCAGTGGAGAGATTACTGGTAGGCCATGTGTGATCTGGCAGTAAAGATATGCAAAATATCACTGTTGGATACTGCTAATCAAACACTTATAAGAAGCAAGGATCTGAATGACTGTGGATATGACGCTTTTGAACATTTTTGTCAAACTAACGAGTACAGTGGGATTGATTGTTTGCTCCTAATGTCACTGCACAAAGTGGGGGAAGAAACGGATGAGCTCAGGCATTCAAAATTCTCAGCTCAAGCACAACCTCAATGATCTTAAAGTTTCTGTGGTTGTCCACTTATCTCTTGTAGCCAAAGGGCAAAGACTGCTGAAAATGAAACCCAGAATCTTATCCTGTGAGGGGACTGACTTGCAACACAATTGAAGTTTTAGCCTTACGGAGGGCCTACTTGTAAAGAGAGAGCGCTGATTGGGATGGAATGGAATCCTGAAAGTTAGAATGGTGGTGTGTGGGAAGACTCAGATGAAGCTGGGGACATGGAGCCCCTACATCCTGATGAGTCTTCTTTGCCAGTAGAAGCAGCCTCCTGTTCCCAGTAGAAGTGGCCTCCCTTCCCCATCTGAGGGGTTAACCCTGCATGGCCTCCAGAAGCTCTAATGGCTTCCCCTGAAGGAATTGCCATGCAAGACAATGCTGATTCTCCTCAGGACCCACCTCCCACCACCCCTCTTTGCTTCTGGAGCTATAACTAGACTTGAATCCCAGCAGGCTCTAAAGGTGAGGTGCAAAGTGTGACCCATGAGGTACACTACATTCCAGAAGAACTACTTGAGTTTTCTAATTTATACAGACAGAAATCCAGAGAAAATGTGTGGGAATGGATGTTTAGGGTGTAGGATCACGGCGGAAGGAACAAGCTTGGATTTGGCTGAATCTACTGATATGGGCACACTAAGCAGAGACTCTGCATTCAGAAAGGGAGTTAGAAAGGGCCCCCATAGCTTCACAGTGAGTGAGCTAGAAATGCCCGACCTGCCTTGGTTTACTGTGGAGGAAGGGACTCGAAGGCTTAGGGAGATTGGAATTTAGAGTGGATCTGTCCTTTAAGACCTACTTCCACACACTGGAAGGGTCTAGAAGAGATACCTTTCACCACAACTCTGAAAATAAATTTGCACAGGGAGCCCCATCATCTTTGAAGAACTCTATGATTGCTCTTCTCTGTAGCCAGAACTTATAATGGGAATTATGGCCACTGCTTTGGGAAACATAAATGAAATGGGAGTAACTAGATCCCAGGGTGACAGAGGCCAAAGGACAGCCCTCGACCACCAACGACGAGGTGGGTGCGGTTGCCACAGTAGACAGCAGAGCCAAGCAGCCATCGGAATAGTCTGACCTGCGCAGACCTGTGGTATTGACTAGTTGATGATGGTGTTCCTAGAAGTGAAATACATAGGAAAACTACTAAATTCTTGCTTGATGTGTATCAGCAGAGAAGTTGTAAGTCAAGAGGACAAAAGTTGAACCTGAGCCTTAAAAAGAAAGATTCATGGCCCCTCAATCAACTCCCAGACTTGAACGAGTTTACAGACCCAGAACTCTTGAACTAAGGTGGGGTCAGGTGCCCTTGAGGAAGGACCCCAGTACACTGTCAAAAATTTGTACTATTAATCTTTCTCCCAGCCTTCTCCCAAGGGAACTATGGCCTTTTATTGGGTAACTGCATATTGGGGGAAATGAAATAGTAAGACCTTGTTGGCACTACCGGACACTGGCTCTGAACTGACACTAATTCCAGGAAACCCAAAATGTCGCTGTGGCCACCAGGAAGAGTAGGGGCTCATGAAGGGCAGACAATTAATGGAGTTTTAACTCAGCTCTGTTTCACAATGTGCCCAGTGGGTCCTTGAATCCATTTTGCTGTTATTTCCCCTGTTATGGAATGCATAATTGGAATAAGTATACTCAGCAGCTGGCAGAATCCCCACATTCATACCCTGATCTATGGAGTGAGCGCTATTATGATGGAAAAAGCCAACTGGAAGCCACTAGAACTGCCTCTGCCTACAAAATATTAGACCAAAAACAGCATCGTCTTGCTGGAGGGTTGCAGAGATTGGTGCCACCATGAAGGCCTTGAAAGACTCAGGGTGGCGATTCCACTACCTCCCCATTCAACTTGTCTATTTAGTCATGGAGAAGAGAGATGGATTTGGGAGAATGATAGTGGATTATTTTAAGCTTAATCAGGTGGTGACTCCAATTGTGGCTGCTGTACCAGATGTGATTTCATTGCTTGAGCAAATTAGCATATCCCCTGGTACCTGGTATGCAGCTATTAATCTAGAAATGCTATTTTCCGCATCCTTACTAATAGTGACCACTAAAGGCAGTTTGCTTTCAGCTGGCAAGGCCAGCAATACAATGTTACTGTCTTACCCCAGGGGTCTATCAAATCTCTAGGCTTTTGTCATAATTTACTTCGCAGGGTCTTGATCACCTTTCCCTTCCACAAGACATCATGCTGGTCCAGTATATTGATGACATTGTGCTGATTGGATGTCGTGAGCAAGAAGGAGCAATTTCTCTAGATTTACTGATAAGACATTTAAGTGCCAGGGGATGGAAATGAATCTGACAAAAATTCAGAGGTTTCTACCTTAGTTAAATTTCTGTGGATCCAGGAATAGGGGGCACATTGAGATATTTCTTCTAAGGTGAAAAATAAGTTGTTGCATCTGGCCTCTCATACAGCCCAAAAGAGGAACAACATCTAGTGGGCTTCTTTGAATTTTGAAGGCAACATATTCCCCAGTTGGGTGTGTTACTCTATCCAATTTATTGAGTTACCTGAAACTCTGCTAGTTTTGAGTGGGGCCCAGAACCAAAGAAGGCTCCGCAATAGACCCAGGCTGCCACTTTGGCCTCTGATCCAGCACATCCAATGATGCTTGAAGTGTCAACAGCAGATAAAGATCCTGTTTGGTGCCTTTGGCAGATCCTCTTTGGGTAAATCACAGCGCAGGGCCTTCAGATTTTGGATCAAAGCCCTGCCATCCTCTGCACATAACTACTCCCCTTTTGAGAAACAGCTCATGACCTGCTGCTAGGCCTTAGTAGAGAATGAACACTAAACCATGGGGCCACCAGGTTACCATGATACCCGAGCTGCTCATCACACACTGGGTGTGTTCTGACCCACCAAGCTGTAAATCTGGGTGTGCACAGCAGCACTCCATCATCAAATGGAAGTGGGATATATGTGATTGGGTCTGAGCAGGCCCTGAAAGTGAAAGTAAGTTATATAAAGAGTGAAGCCAATGCCCACGATCCTTGTCTCTATTACCCTACCTTCTCTCTCCCAGGCTGCACCTATGATCTCATGGGGAGCTCCCCATGATCAGTTGATAGAGGAACAGACAACTCAGGCCTGGTTTACAGATGGATCTTTATGAAACACAGTCTCCACCTGAAAGTGGACAGCTGCAGCACTGCAGTCTCTTTCTGGGATATCCCTGAAGGACAGTGGTGAAGGGAAATATTCTTAGTCAGCAGAACTTCAGGCAGTGTGCCTGATGTCCACTTTGTTTAGACAGAAAAATTGCCAGACATGTGATTCCATGATGATTCCTGGGCTGTGGCCAATGGTTTGGCTGATGGTCAGGGACTTTGGAGGAACAAAACTGGGAAATTGATGACAAGGAAATTTAGGGAAGAAGTATGTGGATTGACCTCTAGGAATAGGCAAAAACCATGAAGACATCTGTGTCCTCTGTGAATGTTCACCAGAGGTGACCTTAGTAGAAGACTTTAACATTCAAGTGGATAGGATGAGCTGTTCTTTGGAGAGCAGTCAGCCTCTTTTCCCCAGCCACCTGTCATTGTCCAATGCGCTCATGAAAAAGTGGTCATGGTGACAGGGATGAAGGTTATACATGAGCTCAGTAATATAGACTTCCACTTGCCAAGGCCAACTTGACTAAAGCCACTGCTGAGCTCCCAATATGCCAGCAACAGGGACCAACACTGAGCCCCTGATATGGCGTCATTCCATAGGGTCATCAGCCAGCTACCTGATGGCAGGTTGATTACATTGGACCACTTCCATCATGGAATGGGGAATGTTTTCTCTTATTGAAATAGATACTCACTCTGAATATGGATTTGCCTTCCCTGCATGTAATGTGTCTGCCAAAACTACCATCTGTGGACCTACAGAATGCCTTATCCATCTTCACGGTATTCCACAAAGAATTGTATCTGTTCAAAGAATGCAAATGAAGGGCAACAGTGGGCCCACGCTCATGGAATTCACTGGTCTTACCATGTTCCCACCATCCTGAAGCAGCTGGCTTGATAGAATGGTGAAATGGCCTCTTGAAGACTCACTTACAGCACTAGCTATTTGGCAATTCCTTGCAGGGCTTTTCAGGAAGCTGATTATACTCTGAATTGGCATCCAATATGTGATGTTTCTCTCATAGCCAGAATTCATGGCTTCAGGAACGAAAGGGTGGAAATGGGAGTGGGATGGCTCACTAGCAAAATTTTTGTTCCTGTTCCTAGGACTTTGTGCTCTTCTGGCCTAGAGGTCTTAGTTCCAAAGGGAAGAATGCTTCTATCAGGAGACACAGCAATGATTCCACTGAACAGGAAGTTAGGACCGCCACCTTGGGCTCCTCAGGACTGTAAATCAACAGGCAGGGAAGAGAGTTACTGTGACGTTACTGGGAGATTGATCCTTATTACCAAGAATAAATTAGACTAGTATTCTATAGTGGAGGTAAGAAAGAGTATGTTGGATTACAGGAGGTATTCTGGTAGAGTGTCTCTTAGTATATTACTTAGTATATTACATGCCCTATGACTAAAGTTCGTGGAAAACTATAACCTCTTAATCCAGGCAGGATGAGTAATGGCCCAGACCCTTCAGGAATGAATGTTTGGGTCACCGCACCAGGTAAACAATCACAAGCAGCTCTGGTGCTTACCAAAGGCAAAGGGAATACATAATGAAGAGTGGTAAAAGGTAGCTATAAATACCAGCTAGATCACATACCCAGTTTCAGAAACGAAGACCGTACTTGTCACGAGTGTTTCTTCCTTATGTTGCCATAATTATGTTTGCGTGTATGTGTATGTGTGCATGTATATATATAAAACAAATATTTTTCTTCCCTCTATTATTCCTTTATCATGTAAATAGGATATATTGACTTTATATCATATTATTTAAATATTGTTAACTTTATAATATTCAAGTCTGGGATATCAAGGAGATGAATAAATATTATCCAAGGACTTGCATCCTTTTCTGGGGAAAGAGTTAGTGCATTTTGGGTTGTGTAGGATAGATGTACAATGTTATGTAGAAGTCTGATCTTGTTATTGTCTTTTTTTGAGATTAAGCATGATTTAAGGAGATGTGCATGGGTGCTGAGATGACAAGGGGTGGACTTGTGATGGTTAATTTGATGTTTTAAGATGCAGGGTGTTTTTGCATGCGATTAACATTTTAATCAGTCAACTTTGATATGCCCTGTACCATGTGGGTGGGCCTTATCCAATTATTTGAAGGCCGAAATAGGACAGATAGACTGTCCTCCTCAAGCAAGAGGGAGCTCCCCAGCAGGCTGCTTCCAGACGTCTTGTGCACCATCTGCTTTCCAGGGTCTGGAGCCTGCTGACCCACACTGAAGATTCTGGACTCACCAGCCTCCGTAAGTGTGGGAGCCAGCTCCTTATAATAAACGTCTTTCTGTATGTACATGCACATCCTACTGGTTCTGTTTCTCTGAAGAATGCTGACTAATACAAAATGAAAAAAAAAAGGAATTGATTTTTGGATGTTAAACTAACCTTGGCTTCCTAGAATAAATATCACTTAGCCATAGCGTATAGTCTTTTTTTATATGTTGCAGAATTCAGTGTGTTTATATCTTACTGAGAATTTTTTCATCAATATTCATGAGAGATACTGGCTTGTCATTTTTCTTTTCTTGTGATATCTTTGTTTGGCTTTGGAATTCGAGTAATTCTGGCCACATATAATGTGCTGGAAAGTGTTCCCTCTTCTAGAGTTTTAGGTGAGTTTGTGAAGAGCTGGTATTATTTATTCCTCAAATGTTTCCTAGGTTTCAGTAGTGAAGCCATCTGGATCTGTTTTCTTTGTAGGAAGATTTTTAGTTACTAATTCAATATCTTTGTTTGTTATGCATCCACTCAGATTTTCTAATTCTTCCTAAGCCAGTTTTGGTGGTTTTTGTCTTTCTAGGAACTTGTCCAATTTCATCTGTTATATACTTCGTTGTTATTCTGTTATTCATACTACTCTTTTATAACTCTTTTCACTTCTGTAGTGATGTCCTTGATTTCAGTAATTTATGACATCTCTTTCTTTGTTGGTCAATCTAGTTAAAGGTTTGTCAAATTTGTTCATCTTTCCAATAAACCAACTTTTGGCTTATTCATTTCTTATTTTGTTTATATTCTAATTCACTAATTTATCCTCTAATCATTATTGTTTCCCTTCTGCTCACTTGGATTTAATTTGCCCTTCTTTTGCCATTATAGTAATGTGGTCATTGATTTGAGATATTTTTTCTTTTTATGTAGAAATTGACAGCATAAATTTCTCTCAATGCACGACTTTAGCTGTTTCTCATAAGTTTTGGTATGTGTCTTCATTTCATTCGCCCCAAGTATTTTCTAATTTACCTTTTGATTTCTTCTTTGACTCAACTGGTTATTTAGGAGAGTGTGCTTTAATTTTCAGATATTTGTGAGTTTACCAAATTGATTGCTAATTTTATTCCATTGTATTTGGAGAACATGTTTTGTATGATTTAAGTCCTGTTAAACTTATTGAAGCATTTTTGTTGACCTAGCATTTGGTGCATCCTGAAGAATGCTTCATACGCACTGGAGAAGTTTGCGTGTTCTGCCGTTATTTGATGCCATGTTCCGTAAACGTCTATGAGGTCTAGTTGATTTACAGTGTTCACGACTTCTATTTCCTTACCGACCTTCTGCTAGATTATTCTACCCATTATTAAAAGAAGAGTACTAGTGTCTACAACTATTTTCGTTTCATTATCAATTTCTCTTTTCACTTCTGATTCATTTCTTCATGTGCTTCGGGGCTTTGTTGTGAGGTGCTCATGTGTTTCCAGTTGTTATATCTTCCTGACGGATTTATGCTTTGTCATTTTACAATATTCTTCTTTATCTCTAGCAACACTTTTTTTTCTAAAAGCCTATTTTGTCTGATATTAGTATGGCCACTCCATGTTTCTTATGGTTGTTCATTGGATGATGTATCTTTTACTATGTTTGTTTTCATCCTATTTGTATCATTCAGTATAAAGTGTGCTTCCTGTAGACAGTGTCTAGTTAGATAGTATTTTTTACTCACTTTGAAAATGTATGCATTTTGAATAGATTTTTTGAACTATTCACATTTAATTTTATTGTTGATATATTTGAATTTACACCTGCTATTTTACTTTTTAAGTATATATATATTTTGTTTTTATTTTCCTCTTTTATTGCTTTCTTTGTACTATTTTAATCCTTTATTTTTAATTTCTTTAACTTTTTCTTGTGATATTATTTTATTTATTTTCTTAGTGGTTGTTTTACAACTTACTATATAAACTTTAACTTATTGAAATCTACTTCAAATTTATAGTAAAAATTCTAGTGAGATATTAAAACTTTACTCCTATATATCTCTATTCTCTCCAGTTTTTCCTGTTAATATGGATATACAAATTCATTTAAATATGTTATAAAGTCAATAATACATCCTTATAATTATTATTTTATATAATTTTGTATCATTTAAATAAGCTGATGGAATAAAGGAGAGCAGACATATTTATAGAGTTTGTTACATTAAACTTTTTATTTTTCCTTTTCTGGTTTTCTTCTTTTGTTCCTGTGAATCAAAATTCTATCTGGTTTTGTTTCCTTAGTGTAATGCAGGTTTGTTCCCGCTTGCCTCTTTTGTGCTTTTGTTCTCAATATATTTCTAGATGCTATAGACCTAAATAATCGCATACATATTTGTCATAAACTTGCTTTTTGAATCACTTAAGAAAAGAAAGAAAAAGAGATATGGATTTATACTCTTTTATAATTATATAATCACCTTTCTGGATTCTCCCTTTTTTTCTCATGGCTTAGAATTACTGTCTGAGATCACTTGCTTTCTGCCTGAAGAACTTTCTTTAGTATTTCTTGTAGAGTGGGTTTGCTAGCAGTGAATTCTGTCATCTTTTGTTCATCTGGGAATGTATTTCATCTTTATTTTTGGAAGAGAGTTTTTGCTTGATATAATATTCTTGGTTGACAAGATTTTTTCCAGCACCTGAACATGGCATCACACTTTTTCTGGCCTCCATCATTTCTGATGGAGTTCCATTTATGTGGCAAGTCATTTTTCTCTTGCTGCCTTTGATTTTTTTTCCTTATCTTTAGCTTTTAACATTTTTATTGTAATGTGTCAGTCTATGGATCACTTTGTGTTTATGCTTCCTGGAGTTTGTTGAGCTCTATTGATCAAGTTTATCCTACCATGACTTAGTTATCATCTAATTTAGGAAGTTTTTCAATCTTTATTCTTAATTTTTTTTCCTACTTCTTTCTCTTTCTCTTTTTTCTTGGTGTAGTCATACTTGTGTTGTACTTAATGGTGTCCCATATTTCTGAGTCTTGTTCATTTTTCTTCATTCTTTTCTCTCTGTTGTCCAGACTGCATAATCTCTATTAATCTATCTTCGAGTTTGCTGATTCTTTCTACTGGCAGTTGAAGTATACTGTAAATTATTTCATTTATTTATTTAACTCCAGAATTTCCATTTGGTACCTTTCGATAAATTTTCTCTCTTTATTTACGTTCTTTACTTGCTGAGATATTCTCATCACATCTTTCTTTATTATTTTTGCCATAGTTTCCTTTAGTTTTTTGAATATATTTGTTATAGCTGCTTTGAAGTTGCTGTCTGCTCAGCCAATATCTGGGCCCTGTCAAAGGCAGATTCTGTTGCCTGCTTTTGTCTTGTGTAGGGATTGCTTTCTTCTCTACATGTTTCATAATTTTTTGTTGAAAACTGAACATTTTATGTAATATATTGTAGCAAATCTCAATACTGACCTCCGTTCCTAGGGTCTTGTTGATGTTGTTTGCTTGTATTTTTTTACTGACTAGTCTGGACTATTTCAGTGAAGTCTGTTTTTGCCCACAGTGTGTAGACCCTGTTCTTTCTCCTCAAATAGCATAGGCTTGGGCATGCCACATCACTCTGGGATGAGAGTATCTTTAGAAGGGCTTTTTTAACTCCCTTTCCTTGATCTGTCTGTTAGGGTGTTCATCTCTGTTGCTGTGACTCTAAGCTGTTAGCCTCCACTAATTATCAGCTGGTTTATGTCTTGGGCCATTAATTACTCTTCAGTCTGATACAATTAAATTTAAGCCTCTTTTCAGGGGTGGACTTTGAGACCAGTCTTTGAGGTTTGTTCAGAACCCAAAAGGCTCTTGTTAGCTGTGTCTTTCCCTGGTTCTCTCTGGCAAACTCCTAGCTAGTCTATGGCTTGGCTTTTACTCCCCTAGAGCCACAAGCCTCCTCTTAACTGCTTACCACTAAAATCTCCGTTGTTTTCAAGAGAGCGTTAAGCTTGAACTTCCCCATACTCTCATCTAAGTAGTCAACTCCATTCGGGAAGAGCTATGGCACTTTCTGTTCTTAATGGCCTGTCTCTCCACCTACAACTCTGCACCACTCTTCTGGAGAAGGGAGTAGGGACAAGGGCCGGTTTCTAGTCATGACACCCCTGGTTTATGAGTGGGGCATTGAACAGAGCTATTAGCCTTTGCTGTTCTCAGCTTGACTGTCCCTTCATGCCCCACAAGCAAGCTCTGTCCTGCCAGGCCATGCGGAGAACTTCTGGCCTACAAGTGGCAGTGAGCGCAGGAAAGCGGCCCTTAACCTCTCGGTCATGACTGGCTGAAATAGACTTTCCACAATATGGGATAGAGGGGTGAGCAATGCTATTGGCCTGTCCCTCTAGGGGAGACACTGAAGCTCTAGTCTTGGAACATAAGAGAGGGAGCCTGTGTTGCTGTTTAGGTACTCTCAGAGTTAACGTTCTTTACGCTGAGCTGGGAGAATGCAGGAGTGGATCGTGGTTCCACCATCACAGACTCTTGCTGTTCTTATATTGATTTATTAGATTTTTTTTGAATAAATGTTTTTCCCTTCGCTATATATCTTTAGGAAAATTTTCAGAGACGTTAAATGGTTGTTTTTAAGTTTTTTTTTTTTTTTTTTTGAGGAAGATTAGCCCTGAGCTAACTGCTGCCAATCCTCCTCTTTTTACTGAGGAAGACTGGCCCTGAGCTAACATCCACACCCATCTTCCTCCATTTTATATGTAGGACGACTACCACAGCATGGCCTGCCAAGCGGTGCCATGTCAGCACCCAGGATCCGAACCGGCAAACCCCGGGCCACGGAAGCAGAATGTGTGCACTTAATCGCTGTGCCACTGGGCCAGCCCCTAAGTAATTTTTATCAGTTATAACTATTTTGCTGAGGAGAAGGTCCGTGAAACTCTTCACACCACTATTTCTGAAGTGATGTCCTGTATATTTAACGTGCACGCATTCATAGAGTTGACTATTTTGATCGATGTATTATCATGATGCTATTAGCTTGAGGAGAAAATTTTCACCTTTTGTCCACATTTATGAACATTTTATGTAGCATGGGCAGTATCTACTCCTTGAAAATTTATAAAATCGACACACACAGTTGTCTGAACCAATTGCCATTTTTGAAGTTAATCGTTTAAAATCTTTAATCTATTTCTTTCTGTACATTCAGTATTAACATTTATCTTTGTATCAATTTTGGTAATTTATCCAATGATAGACATTTTATCATTTCTCAGCTTTTGTTTTTGGCTTTAATATTTAAAGTTAAGCGTATTTTGTGGAAGATTCTTTATCTCTTTAAGAATATAGTCTTTGGGATTTACCCTTTTTTATCTGTGTGTTTTTCTTTGGTTGGCTCAGCCAATGCTTTATCTGCTTCTCTAGTTTGCCTTATTGTTTTGTTGCATTGTATTTCTCCTTTTCCCCCAAAGGTTTGGATCTCAGTTCTTCTAATTTATTTCTCAGTCTTTTTTTTTAAACTTTTGTTTTTAAAGATTTTATTTCTTTCCTTTTTCTCCCCAAAGCCCCCCGGTACATAGTTGTATATTCTTTGTTGTGGGTCCTTCTAGTTGTGGCATGTGGGACGCCGCCACAGCGTGGCTTGATGAGAGGTGCCATGTCCGCCCAGGATTCGAACCAACGAAACACTGGGCCGCCTGCTGTGGAGCCCACGAACTTAACCACTCGGCCACGGGGCTGGCCCCTTCTGATTGTCTTTTTACAATACGCTTTCACATTTATCATTTCTTTTATCCTGTCTTCATTGTGTTTATTTTATAATTTATATTTTCACATAGCAAACTTACTTTATAGGATGTCTGTCCCACTAAAGAAGGTGGTTACTTTAAGCGTATTTTCTTTTCTGCGTCACAATGACATGGCCCATTCTCGCCATGATCTCCTCAGGTTTTACTCCTCAGAAATCTTAGTATGGTATGGTAGATGTCAAATTTACCCAAATCACTGTTTCCTCTTCCCTGAGATTGTCGAGACAGTCTCCCATTGCAAAGAATTCCTTTTTGAGATGTGCCTTTCTGAGGGCTGACACATCTTGGGACACCTGATCATCAAGTCCCCTGTCCCCACTCAAGAGGGGACATTCCAGGAAGCTCGAGGGTGAGAAGGTGTCCTCTCCCGTTGGGAGCCGATGGACGCACTCAGGGCTCCCAGCAGGACCTGGAGGAGTCTCTATTATTTTTCTGGTTTAATAGTTGAGTATTGTTGGAACTTTCTCCACTAAACAATTGACTGCCCACAAAAAAAAGAAGCCAAAGAATATTTCTCTCTTGCTGTTTCATGGCTTTTGGAGGGTCTGTAATACACTCCAGTTTAACCGACATGATCACCAAAGGGGCATTCTGGCCTCTCTCTCTGACACGCTTTTGATAGACAGGTATTTATTTACAAGAGTATTTTCCAAAAATAATTTTTAAAAAATACCTTAGAATCCTAAGAAAATGGGAGACTACTCCCCCGTATGTCTCTGCAAACCCCTTTGCGCTGATGTCTACACACAGCTCCCTGCTGGCTGTGATTTAAATACAACTTATGATTCCAGTCAAGATCCTGATTGCATTTAGTTTGCTGGTGACAGGATCAATTCATTTCAGCCAGGAAAAATGATGCATTGGCTGTCAGGCTTCGGGTCTCTGGGACATCAAGTTTTCCCAGGGCCATCTCTCTTCATTTTGGAGTCGCCTGTCTTTGGTTCCTGACATTTCATAATGAGCAGCATTCAGCATTGGCTTACCTGCTCAGAGGTCAGACACAGTATATTGTGATCCCCCAGCCAGAGAGAGCCAAGCAGGGTGGCTCCATCATCAGCAAAACAGACTCCTTATGAAGAAAGTTGAATAAGCAAGGAGGTGTTTTTAGTTTAAGGTAAAGCAGGTTTTGACACATTGGTGTTACTGCACACTGCGCTGCTAACCGATGAAAGGACTTCCATGAGGGTGCAGTGATGGACAGCAGGTGCATGGTGCCGCAGCCATCAGGTGCTTGCAGACACCCTATCATCAACTATTTTAGAAGATTTGTTTCTCATGAGAGACCAGTCATCCAATTCCTACACCATTTGTCAATCCCACACATTACTAATTTGAAAAACAACCTTCTTTCAGGCCTTTTAGGTTGCGTAATAAGTTTAAGCCAACAAAATTTGACACTACACACAGACCTGAAACAGCAAAGCACGTGCTATTTTTCCTTTAAGTAAGGGAAAGCTGCCACCTGGCTCAGGTGAACTGTGAGTGAGCATGCATGGCAAACACCTGGGAAAGAACGCTGTCACTTGTAGGACAGGCCTTCCCTTTTCTCTGTGCACAGGAGGCCAGCAATCGTCTGTGCATCTCCTGTCAGAGCCGAAGCCCAGGCTCTCCCGTCAGCTGCCTACTCCTCAGTCAAGTACACAGCCCGTGGACCCTTCACAGGTGTGGGGAGGACCGTCTGAGACTGAGGGACCACCACAAAGAGTCAGACATGGAGAGCAGCATCTGGAGTGCCTGGCCCTGGTAAAGACACACGTCTGTTTCTATAACATAAGCTAAGACACTGAGTGGCCCTGAAGTGCAGGTTGGTGTGCTGGACACTGTCCCTCAATACCTCACAGCACCCAGAGGGCGTGGCGTGTCCTCCTCTCTCAGGAACAAGAAAACGAAGGCTCAGCGAGACTGCCTCCTTGACTCAAGTTGCTGGGAGATGGGAAGTGAAAGAACTGGCTTTAAGACAACGTTTCTGGTGCCAAAGCCTGTCTGTCCTCCCACTACATGCCACACGCCGTGTGCCGCACTGCAACACTGAGATCTGAACACAGGCAGCCTAACTCCAGAATCTGAGATTTTAGCCACCTGCTCCCACAGGATGTGGTAGCCCACCTTTCCCAAATAGAAGACAGGGCATGAATCACTTAGGATTGGGTTCAGTTACAAGGGATAGAAGCCCCGATTTAACAGAGGTTTAAACAAGACATAAGTTTATCTTACTCTCATGTTACATCCAGCTGCCACAGGTGGTCATGGCACTCCACACAGTCAGTGACCTGGGCTTCCCTATCCTGTTTCTCTGCCATGCATGGTCTCAATCTCATGGTCCATGGTAGTCCTTCCATCTTCCAGGAAGCAGGATGGGTGGAAGAAGGAACACAGTAGAAGACCACAAAGGCCACGTCAACTGTGTCTTGGGGAAGGCCCTGAGTGCTGCCATGCCACATCTGCACTCTCATGTCGTGTGGCCACACCTAACTGCAAGGGAGTCTGGGAAACATAGTCTTCATTCTGGTTGGCCGTGTGTCAGCTACAAGCTTTAATATTATGGAAAAGCAGAAAATGGATATTGATGGGATGATCCACAGCTCTGCCATGATGATCTCCAAGGAGAGTGAGTGTCCACTTGCAACGGGTCACAAAATATTGCCTTTGCTGTCCTGCAAAGGAGACCTCCTCTCCCCACTCCCCATACTCTACGAACATGTCTCTACTTATATGAGCAACTATTAAAGCATCACCTAGTCTGTGCAATGAGTACCAATCACCCCTTGTGGATATTAGTTGAAATAGAGGAACTGGGATGTTTGTGAGCTGTTGATCAAGTTGTTCAGGGGCTGGGTTTTCATAGTGCTGGTGGTCAGCTTGGTCAGAGAGCTTGTATCAGATGGAGGTCTGGAGTTTATACTTGCTTTCTGAAGATAGAGAAAAGGAAAGGACATGAGTAGTATATGCGCAGGCAGTCACAAACTTGGGGACCAAGCTATCCACTTCCCAGCCCTCCCCTTCCGCAAGAGTAGTAGGCAAAGGCGGGTGCAGTGGACTCTTGGATGAGAGCCCACTTGGATAGTGAAAGGAAACATTTACAAATCCAGGACGACAACGCACCCCTCCTCAATCTTCTCTTCAAGGGTTTGATTAGGCAAGAAGCCCTGAGAGCCGTGAGCCGGGCCGCCCACCTTGGATGCTGCTCCTGCAGATGCTGCTGTCCTGGGAGATAGTAGTAGGCATTCTGTAGGGAAAAATTATGCTCTATGTCACCTGCTTGAGCCTTCACATACCCCTAGGATAAGATCATCTGGTTTTCGAGAACTCCTCAGAGCCCATTTAAGAACACAGCTCCTCCCAGATCGTGGTGGGCCACCTCAGCGCTGGCCTGCAGAGCAAGGATGCCTCAGTTCATAAACATCACAATACCCACTGCTGTGGCATTTATTTAAAGTGGAAACTGGCTCACAGAGAATCTATTTCTGTCTATAGCAGGGGCCCTATCTACCCAAGCACCCAGAGAATGGCCTCATATGTGTTGGCGATTGATTTCTGCAGATTCGGTAGAACCACAGGTAATGGATTTCTAAAGATTTTATACATTCAGAAGCAGAAGAAGAAATCTCACAGGAAAAGCCAGATATCTCAGCTTATCCATCCTGTTTGTTGCTGACTTTGCCACTATAAGTCCTGATGGATCATTCCTTCTCCCCTGTAGATAAATTTCATCCTAACCTCACCTCTGCCTCACTTTCCTGTCCTGTGGCAAGTAACTTGGAGGGCCTCGCTGATCATCAAATGGCATGTAAAGCATGAACTTTAAAATTAAGATGTGGCACAAGGGCTGACACATTTCCTCAGAGGCAATTTGAGGAGAAAAATTGTAGAAAATTGAGAATCATAGAAAATGGGCAGCAGGTTTTCAGCGGTTTGCTTCCGGTGGAATAGGGCTGCGAGCAGAACCTCAGCTAATGGCCATCACTGTGTCTCCAGTCCTGGGATTAAAGTCCTACCAAAGGAGGAGTGAGTGCGGACTGGGAGGAGGGTACGGAGGGCTGGATCCTGGATTCTGAGCATTTGATCATCTTTTGCCATGGCGACATTTCCATACAAGGTGTAAAATAGTAAGGGATTTACACAGAGAAATGGGCTGGCTAAATACAAAGTTTTATTTTTTCTTGAACTTGTCAAGTCTTAGAGAGAAGTGTTTCTGTTGGTCCAGCAGCAGGGCTGGGGCATGGAGCCAACAGACCTATTGTCCTCTTTTGTCCCTTTCCACCCTGAGGCCGCACTTGACCCATAGCCCTGCACATCCTTTTGTTCCCACATCAAAGAAGGCCTGGCCAGGGACAGGCAAGCTGTAGACTCTGCCCCCGCATGCTGAGAGCCCTGCTAAGGTGAGAGCACTCCCGCCAGGCTCCCAGCCTGCCCATCACAGCCTAGCACCTCCCTGCCCAGGGAGGATGTCAGCTTTGGAATGATTCATGGCCAGCTGCTCCTGGGAGAAGCCCCGTGTGTTTTGGGACACAGGCTCTTAGCTCTAAATGAGCACATATTTCCTGAAGACCGAAAAATTGTAAGAGATTTACTTTGTTCCTGTGGTCTGTGGACACAAGGGGGATGCAAACATTTTCTCGGTTAAAATGATTGCTAATTTTAAGAGATACCGAGGCTGCACAGTCTATTCTGAAAATTTGGCGAGTACCACCATCAGACCTTCATTAGTGACAACCTAGTTTAGCTTTTGCCTCCCATTTATTCTTAAGACAGCGTATTGCCTTTCTGGCTCTCTGTGATAGCTAAAGGTGACAGAGAATTGGGATGGCTCTGTCGGGAGGTCAGATCAGCAGCTGGCCACAAAAGGCAGTGTAGTGTGTCCTTCATAGTTCATGGGTCGGGTACACCTCTCAAGGACAACAGAACATCCCCTTGAGCGGTCACAGTGGGAAGAACATGCCTTGGGAGAACCTGGGCCGACATCAAGCCTTAGCCAAAGAGGCTGGATGCAGAACCACCGTGGAGGGGCTCCATGGCATGACACAGCACTGACTTGAGTGACATAATACACACTGCAATGAGCAGAACTTTTAAAATCCTAACTCAAACCAACCAGTTGCAGAAGACTGCGCTTCAGCCCACCAGGACATCTGAATAGGAACACTTGTCTTCAGTTTCTCATCCTCTAAGCTGGATTCTGGGCATCGTGACCAGTTAGCCTAGGGAGTGTAGGAGTGATGGCTGTGGAGCCTCAGGGCATTCTGCAGGCACAGTCTAGTTTCCCTTCTGGGGGCCTGCCTGCCCTTGTTATTGATGAAAATGTCGAGAAATTTTCTGCCAGCTTCTGAAATTGCTCAAGAATATCATCTAATGTGAGAAAATTCCCTTTATTGGGAAGGCAGGCATCCCTTTTAAAAGGAAGCCCAGGGTGCTACCGCCAAGGACACATGAGTCTATTCTCTCCACTCCCTGGGCCTGAGTCACCCCAGGGCTGACTACTGTGCTCCTTGGAGTTCTGACCAGTGTCCCGTTGCCCACCACACTCCCCTCTCTACAACAGATTCACCCAACAAGGCGCCTCCCAAACCCAGATGGCCATTTCCTACCTCTGCCCTCATCCTGGACCACTCCTGATATCAGACTGCTTCATGTGCCCTGTGTTGGCCTCCTACCTAGAATGAACGTATTGGCTCCTGGGAAGGTGCTATCCATTCTCCCTCCTGGAGCTCACTTTCAGTTCACTCTCTTCGTGCCCACCTCCTATTCTTACCACCAGCCGGATGAGAAGCAAGGGTGAGACGGACTCTTGCATCACCTGTTTGTCATTCCTTGTATTTTCATTGTATTCTTTTGACAGCTATTATGGGCCATTGGAATGGAGACAGCTGCTATAAACAAGGTGGGACTCAAAACTGTGACGTCCCTGTGTGTAGCTCTGCATTCATTTTCAATAGACCTCACGTACCCTTGCAGCAAACAGGGTGCCATTTTTCACACCCTTCCTCAGCTTCCTGCGTGCTCTGCCACATGGGACCCTTCCATTTCCCCTAAACCCTAGCATCCCCTAAATCCACTGCTCCTCTTCTTGCAGACATACTCAGCTTGTAGGAATTCTAGGGTGAGCACAGGTCAGACTCAGGCCAGCTCTTCTCATCACACACACCTACACAGCCTGCAGAATGCACAGCCTGGAAAGTGCCATAAGTAGCCCTGGCTGGACTCACTTTGAATCTCACTGGAGGTCACTCTGCAAATCAGATGGGCATAGTAAGGGCACCCCTAAAAGAGGGGCGGATCTGATCGATGAGCCCTATTTACAATAAATAATAAGCCCCATCTCCAGTCCTTGCTTAGAGAGGTCCTTTTGACTGATAACAACTAGTTGCTAAGAAGCCCCTTTTTTGTGGCAGCTCTTCTTTAGAACATGGACCCTGATGGCAGAGATCAGTCCTCAGGGGCAGGCTGGCGGAGAAGCCCCTCAGGCAGATGGAAATGACAGGCCTGCAGGAGTGGGTAGTTGGTATTCAGGCTCCGTCTTTCTTTCCTCTGACTAACATGACGCAGCGCCGCTGCTCCCGCAGAGGTCCCAACTATTAGTTAATTGTGGGTTGTAAAACACTCTGCAAATATGCAGTGCTAAATAAGATGAGGAAAATCAATATTTGTTCCAAGTGCATTTTTTTGGCTCTGCATAATGTGAGTAATTTTAATTTAAAAAACCCACAGCTTTAATAGGGGAAACCAAAGACTGCACACTTGCTGATTTTAGACATCAAGACAGAGGGTAGACAAGCAGCTTCTGAATCTTAAATTATTTAAATACAAGCCAGTCCCTCTTTTCCTTTGATGTGTCTAGAATTAATGCCACAGGACAGACAAATGGGGAACCACAGGCCTGTTGGTTTAAAAACAACAACAAACTCTGAAATCAGAAAGAATATCTGATGGAGAGCTGAAATGGATTTCAAAGATTTTTTTCTTTGAAATCTTTGATTTCTAGTCTTTTCTCTAAGTGCAGCCAGGAAGTTGGTTAGTTTATCAGCTGTGGTGATACAGGTGTGAGGTCAAGCTGTCCAGCTTATAAGGGCCAGGAGGAAAAGTGGAGAAACCGAGGACCAAGACTAGAGGCATCCCAGAGGAAACAAAGGCTGTTTGTGGCCAGGAACTGTAAAACCAAGAGGGGCAGATAAAGAAGGAAGTGAGGAAATCTGGAAACATCCTAAACATCAGGCAGGCAGCAGGAAGTTCCTATGCCCGCCTGAATAATCACATTAAGCTTCTTGCTGTCTGTTCCGAGGACTTGGAGTCTGCTGTCTTGCCCTGACCTCACTCCCTGGACAGACACTAGTCCTCTGGCATGGCTGGCATAAAAGCTCTTCGTGCCTTTGCCACCTCTTTTTATCATCTGGATGGACTCACAGTTTGGAAGAGCCTTGAACTTTCTGCTGGGCTTCAGTTCTAATGAAAATAAATCACAATAAAAACACAACCATTAGATCAGCAAAGAATGGATTTTACAGGGCTATCAAAGGCTGTCGACAGCCACGAGCTCGAGGGTTTAGTTAAGTCAGAACATATCTGCCTCCAGGTTCTAGTGGAATTGCTCTTCTCAGTGCTTGGGAGCCCAGCTCAGTTTTGGCCAAGGTACCACTGCTGTGTTTCAAGGCGAGAGGATGCCCTTGGCATCTCAACTGTGGCTTCTTTACATGGACATGACTAGAGAGTGTATTTCTAGTGAACAATAAATCAGAAACAGCCAGAAAATCTTCCAGAGGTCTCAGAATGAAAAAGGAAAGCAGACAGGGCAGAGTGGGAGGAGAAGGGTGTTTGATTCAAAGCTGAATGCAGTGGCCCGAGCACAACTTGGGGATTGTTTTTCCCTTTGAGAGCCTTCCTTATAGCATCTTGTCTCAATGGGTGACCATCCCAACAGGCACTTGCTGGGGGTTATGCTGTTGAAGACCTCGTGGCAGGCGCCAAGAGTGGAGCTGCCCTAGGGAACTACAGACTAGGAGCAGAGATCAAAGTAGAACTTTGGTCAAGGCCTTCACACAAATAAGAACACAGGCCCAGTGAAGCCTGGCTGCTGTGCCCTAGACCTTGAGGCAGGAGCAGACTTTGGCAAGCTGAGAGGAGAAAGGGGGTTCTTTCTGTGGGGCCGTAACAGTGTGAGCATGGCTGGTGGAGGGGAACCATCCCTTCCCTCTTCACTTTGACCCATAAAATAATGTCTGTTTCTCAGAAGTTCTGTGCTGCTGACCTCTCTCCAGGTTTCGTGAATGAAGAAGGACCCCATGACTGCTGATAAGGCAAGAGTCTGATCCTCATAGTGGCTATGTGTACCCCCCGACGAAGTCAATGGGTTGAAGGTCACTACATTCTCACAGTCTCTGTCTCTAGGACTCTATGTTCCATGAGGTATGGGGCAGCTGAAATCCTCCATGCACTTGGACCCTCAAAGCAAGTGATGAAAGGGTATTCCTAACCCCTGCCCCCTGACTCTTATATGAACCTCCTATATTCTAAGAATCAGGAAGTAGAGAGGAGCATTAAGTGGAACAGTGTACTGGGGAATGCTGTTCAGTCTGGTGTGCCAACAGGGTAGGGTAGGAGGACAGAGGAGGGGAGTATGGTCCTAGAAAGCATTGGAAATAAACATCTGCAAATGGCCCAGTATGGGTCTCAACTTCCTAGGGGAAATTTAAAGGTTTTCCAGTAAGAGGGGTATCGGGATGAAGTTAGTTGTTTCAGAAAGACAAAGCTCTTGGTGGTATGGAGATATACATTCGAAGTTGGCATTAGGCTCTCAGACACAGAGAGCTCATCCTGCCTAGAATCCAGGCACAGGCACAGAAAGATGGCAGCTCCAGGGTTGGAATCTGCAGATGATGAGTCCCAGGGTCAGA
The DNA here is from genome assembly GCF_037783145.1 of Equus przewalskii. Lineage (NCBI taxonomy): Eukaryota > Metazoa > Chordata > Mammalia > Perissodactyla > Equidae > Equus > Equus przewalskii. The sequence goes on along the minus strand of NC_091851.1, from coordinate 1,498,975 downwards.
GAGGACCCTGCAGCAAAGTGGATTTGATGCATTTGTACAGTTTAAGGAATGCTAGCAACAGAAAGACTTGTGTATCCACAACCCTGTAAGTGACCTTTCCAAATTTAAATCAGATCATGCCAGCTTCCTGTTTAAAACCCTCCAGTGGGCATTCATGTCAATCAGAATAAAGTCTAAACACCCTGTCTTCTTCAGAAGACTTTCCTTCACTGTGCCCTAAACTACCCTTTATCTCACTTCTCTCTCTCACTCATAGATTCATTCCTATTGGGTGTCAAAAGGCCTTTCCATCACACTAAATTCACTGCTGAATCTTACATTTGCATTTTCCTTCCCTTTTCCCTAAAATATCCACACTTTAGATTTTCACATGATTTATCCTTGCTCAACCTTCCAGTGGCAGCTTGGATACTGATTTCTCAAAGGACATCTTCCCTGGCCACCATAGGCACTGTTGTACCTTCTCCCATTTCTCCTTCACTTCTCATACTGTTCCTGTGTTATTTCATTATTACTTAGTCAGTAGCTGAAATGATTTCACTTGATCATTTGCTTCCATGTTTACTTTCTATAAGATGTCCACTAGGCCACTACTTCTCAAACTCGAGCGTGTGAAAGAATCTCCTGGAGAGTGTGACACAGATTCCTGGGCCCATCTCTGGAGTTAGTTTCTGACCCAGTAGGTCTGCAATGGGAGCTGAGAATTTGCCTTTCTAACAAGCCCCCAAATGTTGCTGATGCTGCAGGTCTGCGGACCACACTGCAGGTAGCAGAACCTAGAATGTGAGCTTCGCACTGAGCAGCACAGGGTGAGTCTTGCTCACCACCGCACTCCAGTGCGCATTGTGATGTCTGCACATGGTCAACGCTCAGCACACGTTTCCTAAGGGAATGAATGAGGGACAAGGAATTCTGACTTCCTTCTGAGTCCTTTGGGCCTGCAGGTGCCTATGGAACCTCATCTGATGCCTCCATGCACATTTGTCTGCAAGGCAGACCTGTGAACAGGACTTTGTCAGCAGTCAGGTGGCTGGGCTTGAAAGGAAGGCCTGGAACCCAGCAATAAAAAAGGTGAACCTTCTCCTAGAATCAGATCCGAAGCTTTCCTTGTCCAACATTTTTATGACCATGAGCTCTTCAGAGGCATCAACAACTCAACTAGGAGGCCAGGCATGGCCCACCTGCCCAATCCACAGAGAGAGTGCCCGGTGTTTTTTCCCATCCACCACTGTGTTTAGGATCCCCACCACTTCTTCTCCACGAGGCTGACCTGATCCTGCAGTTGCTAATAGAAGCCAGAGACAAAAAACCATCCATTTACCATCTGGAAATCTAAAACTCAAAAGTGGACAATTTTAAACCCTCTGGGAGCTGAATTTGCAAAACTGGAGCTCCAAGGTGACATCTTTGGAACAATACTTTTTATGGCTTGAGAAAAATACCAAAGGTATGGGAGTGACCAGGCACTACCTCTAGTTGCATGAAGGTGATTATAAGCCCTGGGCAAAACATACACATGCAAGCTTGCCTCTGAGTGTCTGGTATGGCCTTCTGACCACTCATTTTCCAAATGTCCATCCACCCTCAGCCCCTGCAGAACTGGTGGGCTTATGAAATACTATTCTATTTTGTGTAAAACACCTGGAGTGATGTTTAATTTTATGTGTCAACTTGACTGGGCCACAGGATGCTCAGATATTTGTTTAAACTTTATTTCTGGGTGTGTCTGTGCGGATGCTTCTGGGTGAGATTAGCATTTGAATCCGTCCTCTAAGTAAAGCACATTCCTCTCTCCAGTGTGGGTGGGCATCATCCAATTTGTTGAGGGCCTGAAGAGAATAAAAAGGCAGAAGAAGGGAGAATGTACTCGTTTTCTGCCTGACCACTGGGCTGGGACCCGGGCTGCTCCTGCCCTTGGACTGGAATTGACACCATTGGCTCCCCTGCTTCTCAGCCCTTCAAACTCAGACTGGAACTTACACCGCTGGTTCCACGGCTTCTCCAGCTTGCCAAATGCAGATGGTAAACTTCTCAGCCTCCACAGTCTTATGAGCCAAATTCATTATAATAAATATAAATATGCATATATATTTCATATGTATAACATGTATATATAATGGAGGGAGACTGAGGCTGTCAGATTCACTGAGGCTATGTGATCACATCCATTTAGAGCTAGAGTTGACATGGGGCAAACTAGAGACGGATGATCGCTACCCTTATGGGAAGTAGAGAAACGTTGGACCTCTTAGAGGAAGAGTGGCAAGAGAGATGAGAACAGCAGACACGGAGAGCATACAGAAATGTGAGACCACATGGTTCCTTGGGGACAGCAACAAAGGGCAAGAAGACTGATGTGTTTCCAGTTCCTGCAAGACCCGCCAGCATTTCCTACAATTCCACCGTGAAGCTTCCCAGGAAGCCCTGTTGTAGATGATGGCAAAATGGCTGCAATTCTCCATCTTTCCCTGTTTCTATGCCTTTTGCAGCCCCTCTCATTCAGAGATGGAGTCCATTTCTCCACATCTCCAATTTCAGCTCTCCTGTGATGCTTTGGCTAATAGAAAGTGGCACAAGAAATGCTGTGCCATTGCATAACCACCCTTAGACCCCTGCTCGCCATGAGAACAAGCCAGGACTGACCTGCTGGAGGAAAAGAGATGACACGAACAGCTGCATGCCAGCCCAGTTGGCCCAGCCAAGGCCCCACATAGGTGAGGGGCCCAGCCAGGTTCACCCAGTGTCCCAGTGAGACCAACCCGAACCAGCACAACTGCCCACGGACCCAGAGAGCAGTGGTCGTTGAACTGCTGTTTTACGACACTGAGTTCCGGGGAGTTTGTTACATTACTGTGGCAATAAGGACAGCAGATATTTGAATTAGCTTTAATAGCTCTCTGTCTTTTTGTACCCAGGTGGTTCTTGATTAAGATCTGGGCTCCTTCCTCCATCTTCCTGCACAGGAACCATATAACTAAGCAAAGGTGAAGGGGCTTCCTTATTCTGTGGCCCCGTGTGGTAACACCTGCTGTTAACGTATCCCTGAAAGGCCTTAAAATTGAACCATCAGCCTCTGGGAAACAAAGGAGAGAACAATAACTCCCCCTGTGAAGCTGCTAGTCTGTGGACACTGGCTGTTGTGATGTTTCAGCTTTCACCATAAGCAACAGCCCCTGCGTGTGTGAGTCCTTCCACCGTTCTCTTGATTAGCAACTCTGTTCTGCTTCTATTTTTGCGGATAGGGCAAGATGACCACAGCAAGCCAGATTCCCAGACAATTCCTGCCAGTTGTTGAGAAAAGTTGCATGGTCCATCAGACAAATCAGGTTTCCTGATAACTAGCAATTCCTCCCATGCAGCACTGTGGGGTCTCACCTGAACTCCAGCTCTCGCCCATCCTCTATCCAGGCAAGAACTCCTCTTCCCTCAAACCCTTCTCTGAGTGCCTGAAGAGCCAGCAAGACCCGTAACAAGAGTGATGCCTGGACAGAAATGCAACTTCTCTAAGCCTCAATTGCCTTTCATGTAACACGGCTAGGAATATTTTATGTTATCGGTTACAGTGAGAAATAAATGAAAAAACACTTGTCAAAACACCTACAGCCAAATGTGTCATAAAGCAAAAGCATGCAAAAAATGTTAGACTCTAAATACCTTCCTACGACAGAAAAAAATGGGCAGCGTGCATGGAAGGGTTAAATAGTGAACCTCAGATCTTGAAGGTCAACTGGAAGCTGCGTTGGAAATGAGTCAAACTCACTGTATTAGTGAACGTGGAAATGATGGAGGTGGTATATGTGTGTGTGAGCACAAGTGTGTGCTGGGGAGGGCACTGGGGGCAGTGGGGGGGCGGGGGGAAAGAAGAGAATTTGCCATCCTGGTTGGGGATTTGTCGAGGCAAAGTCTGTGCTTGAGTAGCTTATTTGGGAATTTGACCCAGAGGGCCAAGGTGCAGGACGGTGAGGGTGAGGCAAGAAAGAAAGGCCTCACTATGTGTGGGCATCGTAGAGACAACTGGGCACCATCCCACTGTGATCTTCTGGGAAGTCTGGGAAGTGAGATTCAGAACCACTTACCAGGGAGAAACAAAGTATTGGAAGTTCTAGCCAGAGCAATTAGGAAAGGAAAACAAATAAAATACATCCAAATTGACAAGGAAGAAGTATAATACCGCCTGTTCACAGACAACTTGATCTTATACGTAGAAAACCCTAAAGATTCCACAGAAAAAACTGTTAGAACTAATAAATTAATTCAGCAAAATTGTAGCAGTAAAATTTCATACAAAATCAACACACAAAGTTCAGCTATATTTCTATACAGTAACAATGTACAACTCAAAAAGGAAATTAAGAAAATGATTCCATATATACTAGCATCAAAAATAATAAAATATTTAGGAATACGCCTAACAAAGCAGACAAAAGACTTGTACACTGAAAACTAGTAAACGTTGCCAAAAGAAATTAATGAAAACACAAGTAATGGAAAGCCATCCTATGTTCAAAGATTAGAAGACTTAACATTGTTAAGATGCCAACGCTACCCAAAGAGATCTACAGAGTGAATCCAATCTCTGTCAAAATCCCGGTGATATTTTTTGCAGAAATAGAAAAACCTTCCTAAAATTCATATGGAATCTCAGTGGACTCTGAATAGCAAAAATAATCTTGAAAAAGAAGAACATGGTTGGAAGTCTCACACTTGCTGATTTCAAAACTTACTAAAAAGCTATAGTAATCAAAACAGTATGGTACTGACATAAAGAGAGACAAATAGAGCAATGGAATCAAGTCAACCACCCTATGCCTTTTGAGTGGAGCTTTTGGTCCACTGACATTTAAAGTAGCTATTGATAAGTATGTACTCATTTCCATTTTGTTACTGTTTTTTTTGGGTGTTTTAGCTATTCTTCTCTGTTCCTTTCTTCTTCTCTTGCTCTCTTCCCTTGTGGTTTGATGGCTTGCTTTAGTATTATGTTGGGGTTGGAGCAACAGAATCAAACAGAGAGACCAGAAATAAAGCCTCACATTTACGGTCAAATGATTTTTGACAAGGGAGCCGAGACCATCCATTGGGGAAAGTACAGTCTTTTCAACATATGTTGTTGGGAAAACTGGATACCTGCATGCAAAAGAATGAAGTTGGATACTTACCTCAGACCATAAACAAAAATTAGTTCACAATGGCTCAAACACCTAAATGTAAGAGCTAAAACTATAAAACTCTTAGAGGAAAACATAGGGGAAAATCTTCACGATATTCAATTTGCCAGTGATTTCTTGGATATGACAGCAAAGATACAGGCAACAAAAGAAAAAATTGATAAATTGGACTTCATCAAAATTAAAAACTTTTATGCAACCACAGTGTCGATCAACTATGAGGCAGACTCTGGTAAACCTGAAACAAAAAGGAGTTTATTTGACGTTTGTTAGGACTGTAGCCCGGGAAGCACAGATTCAAGCAGCACTTGGATTGCATTCAGTCATTGAAGGGGGAAGGAAGGTTTTGTAGGTTTTACAGTTGTGGCTAATAAAGACAAAGAAAAAAAGAGGGAAGGAACGTCTTGTAACAAATTCCAGGCGCAAGGTAATCATCAGCGTGAGGGTCAGGTGAAACAAGCCATTAAACTTAGGAATGTGGGAGATGGCTGACAGGCATGGGGTCTCTGTCCTGATAATCTTATCTTCCTGACAGGAATGGGATCTCTGTCCCAGTAATCTTATCTTCCTTGAGAAGACTCGAAGACGCATTTCAGGCATTAAATAAGCTCAAGAGTTCATCCTGAAGGAGGAATTTGTTCCTCTCCCATCATGTCCACCAGGCTCCATTTTACTGCCTTAATATGAGATACTCCATCTTTTTCCAATTCCACAACAGGCACTGTTAACACATTTAAAGGCAACACACAAAATGGGAGAAAACGTTTGTAAACCATACATCTGTTAAGAGATTAATATCCAGAAGAAATAAAGAACTCCTATATTTCAACATTAAAAGCCAAACACAATTTAAAAATGGACAAAGGACTTGAATAGACATTTCTCTGAATAAGTTATAATGATGGGCAATACACACATGAAAAGACGGTCAACATTTCTAATCATTAGGGTAATTTAAATCAAAACCACAAAGGAATAGCACTTCAAACCCGTCAGGTTGGTCATTATAAAAAGCAAAACAGTAATTAACAAGTGTTGGCAAGAATGTGGAGAAATTAAAACCCTAACGCATTGCTGGTAGGAATGTAAAATGGTGCAACCACTGTGGAAAACAGTATGGCATTTCCTAAAAAATTAAACACAGAATTACTTTAGCATTCAGCAATCCTACTTCTAGGTATATACTGACAAAAGAATTGAAAGCACAGACTCGAACATGTACTTGTACACTCATGTTTATGGCAGCATTGTTCACAAGAGCCAAAAGGTGGAAACAACCCAAATGTCCAACGATGGATCAACAGACAAACAAAATGTGGCATTTCCATACAATGGAATATTATTTAGCTTTACAAAGGAAGGAAATTCTGACACAGGCTACAACATGGATGAAACTTGAAGACATTATGCTAAGTAAAACAAGCCAGACGTGAAAGGACAAATAGTGCATGATAACACTTATGTGAGGCACCCTGAATAGTCAAATTCCTAGAGACAGAGAGTAAAATGGAGTGGTTGCCAGGTGATGGGAGGAGAGGCGTGCTTGCCCTCCCACTGGGAGCTGTTGGCAGGATGTCACAGAGCCAGACAGAACAGAAGCAGTTCTAAACTAACCTTAGAAATAGGTCTTTGGGGATTAGAAGGGAGAGTGAGAGGGAAGGAGGCCCCGGGGTGCACAAGGAGTGGGCATCTTTGCACTTCTCCAAGGCAGCCAGCCCTGGGTTTGTGACTTCACAACTTCACGGCATATACCCAGAGATGACAAAGTGTGAAGCAGTTTGCCCAGGGCCGCTCAGCAATTCCTTGAACAGAGCATGAAAGAGTCCTCTGCGGTCCTGGTTCCAGGGTGTACACGGAGTTTCTGGAGCCCACGTTGCTTCTCCAGAAGTACTGCCTGCTTTTTCTGCTGTTACCTAAAGCTTACTGGGAAAACAAAGCAAGGTTTCCAGCCTCTTCCTTCTACCCCTAAACAAACCAGTGTGATGAGGGGCTGACCTATTTTGCTGGCTCCTGAAACCTCCCCTCCCTGTCCTGGTTTACCCTCCATATTCTCTAAAACAGACTGAGACAAAGTCTTTTGAGCACAGGGTGAACTCTCTCTACCTGTCACTGACTGTTCCTTGCTGAAAGCATCCAAGCTCACCTGGTGGCCGGCCGGAGCCTGCCTCTCCTAACCCGAAGGAGCCCAGCAGTCGTGAGGCTGCTGTTCTGACGACAGAAAGTGACTATGCCTCTCCTTTCCCTTCTGGTTTTTGCCTTTTCTAAACAATGTGAAGGAGGAGGAGCTTAGGAAGCTCCAAGCATGGACGGAACCTCTGATGATCAGGAAAACAGGTCCAAACTCAATTTTCTTTAAGGCATCCACATTTATTATGAAAGTGGGGGGCTGCCAGCATCCTACCCTGCAGTGAGAGAGAGGAACTCTTCTAATAAGACACAGTTCAGTGGCTCCCAAGGCTGTTAAAAGGACTGGGTGTAGATCATATGCTCCTGCAGCCCATCGACAGCAGCCCTGTTGCCCTCAGCAGTGTGGGGAGGAAGGCAAATCCTTTACTCTCTGGGTCCTTCTGGCTGGGCTACCAATTAAATTGACATGAGGCAGAATAACAGGAGAAAATTGAACAAAGTTTTATAACATGTTTACATGGGAGGAACCCAGGAAAACCCAGTAACTCAGACAGAATGGCCGAAGCTGTCACCTTAAACATGATCTTCAGCTGAATACAAGGGGGATGTTGGGGGAGGGTGGAGTCAGTTATGGGAGATTACTAGAAAAGCACAGTAAACAAGAGTAAGGGTATTATGCAGATTGAAATCCTTGCCTTCTGCATTGATAAGAGTTACTAGAGACAAGGTCATCTTCCTCTTCTTGGTACAGAGAGGGAGATATTTTTACAAATGGAGATTCCCCTTACAAATGTAAATGCCTCTTACAAAGGGTAACTTCTTCTTGTCCCCTGTCTGCAGGTTCTTAAAAGCAACCAGCCCAAAACAATCCTCATGCCAAAGAGACACATTTCAGGGTGGCCAATTTTAATCCCACACAATAGCTAGAATATATGAATAATCTGGATACATTGGGAGCCTTAGCAAAATGGTATTTATTGTCCAATGAGAAGTGGGTTCAGAGAATTATAAATCCTTTGGGTTGGAAAGGCCCTGGGCCAGCTGCTTCAGGCACTTCTCTGTCAATAAGCCTGCAGGACAGGGCTCCTCCTCTATGGCCCTGGAGGAAGTAGACAGTGGCCTGCCAGGCATGAGAGGGCAGGGGTGAGAGGCTGTGGCTGCCAGTGCTGGGCCAGCCCCTCCGCCAGCCCCTCTCTGCACAGCGCTCAGCCTTGACTCCCATCACAGAGTTCTCAGGAGCTTCCTAAGAGCTTTGTGTGGATGGGGGCCTTTGGGACAATGGGAAATGTGCACTTTGGATATTAAACAACCTGTACGTGTGCAAGAAAGGCAAGGAAATAGAAATCTCGCACCAAAGGCCAGAGCTTCCATCATTTGGCAGGAAAATCTCTGTCCAGGGAGCATCTGTCAGGTTGATCTTGCCTGTTGAGAAACCAGCGTAGCCAGCATCCATCAGGTGATGGGGCATGCTCAGCAGCCTGGAGGAGCCAGGGCACGCACGGTCTGCTCACAAGCCTGTAGGGTGAATTGGAAACACACCATCACTCGCCTGAATCAAGCAATCAATTAATTTGTTCCAAACTATTGATCCAACCACGAGAAGAAGCACACCAGGGAAGTTTACTGAGGGTAATTTAAAAGATTTACAAAGCGGAGAGACAAAACAAAGGTCTCTGTTATTCACTCATCTGCTTATCCACAGGCAATGTTTGTTTTATAAGGACTCCTGTTGGACAGAAATCATTTTTGTTTTTCGCCAGTACATTTCTGCTTCATGGACTCTCAAACACTGGGACGTACACAGAAAACCATCTGCATTCAATCAAGAAATGTATTGTAACTTTTTAAAATGTATAGGTACATTTTATTCAAAATTTCATTCCATAGAATACTATATAAAATGAAAATGATGAATTTGATACTGGTGCCAAAACACAAGTGGAGTCACAAACCCTATGTTGTGTACAGGAAATAAAACACATAATAATTCCAGAACATCACGTGATTTCATTCATACGATGTTTCAAAACGGGAAAAATGAAACCACATTGGTCAGTATTCTCTACTTAGCAAGAAAAGCAAAGGAATGTTGACTTTGTACTTTATGTTTAATTTTTGGGCTTGGAAAATATTATTGGATGGAATGCACAGGAGGCATAATATTCCATTTATTGACCTGGCATTGAACAGATGTTGACTTTATAACTAGTCATTAAACTGCATGTGGAAGTTTGGTGAAGTTTTCTGTATGCATATTGTATTTCAAAGCAGGGAAGTCCAAAGTCATTGGGTTAAAAAAGTATAAATATGGAACTTACATTAAGAGGAGCCACAAAGGAATGAAAATACGTAAATTTTAATGGAGAAGCACAAGGATTGGGGTATATTATGAAAAGAAGACAAGAAAAAATCCTATACATTGTTATATATGAAATAAGGAAGAAGAAATAATATCTCATAGACAAAAATTATAATATACTTAAAACTATAATTATACTAATGTAAAGATTAAAAATCCCATCCTGGATAAGAAAAAGCAAAATCTAACTAGGCATTACCCATTTGAGAAACACTTAAAAACAAGGAAGAAATGTTAAAAATAATGTTGGAAAAATATACCAAACAATATTTTTTTTAAGATTATTTATTTTTCCTTTTTCTCCCCAAAGCCCCCAGTACGTAGTTGTACATTTTTAGTTGTGGGTCCTTCTAGTTGTGAGACGTGGGACGCCGCCTCAGCATGGCCTCATGAGTGGTGCCATGTCTGCGCCCAGGATTTGAACCGGCGAAACCCTGGGCTGCTGAAGCCCAGCATGCGAACTTAACCACTCGGCCACGGGCCCGGCCCCCCAAACAATATTTTTGAAATGCTGTCACCTCAGATTACTCTTTGAGCAAGTGGAAAACACGTCAATATGTCATGGAACAGAAATCCATTATCAACTGGGTATCCCAGAACATGAAGAAGATATACTCATTAGAATATGTTCACTTATAGCGTATATTATAACAATATTTAAAGGAAATAAATGTAAGTATTGTAGGAAGAAATAAATTACTACTTCCTGTAGATTTTAAGAAATCCCCTCAGAAATGATAAGTCAAGCAGACCAAACAATTAGATATTAATGATATAGCAGTCAGAATATCCACATACCTCTTGGTCGTTGATTGTTGAACACAGAAAAATTTACATTCACTAAGGCGGAAAGTGGGTCCACAGTGAGGATCCTGAGCTTTCTGAATTGCCTGTGGGCCTGGGTACCTCACGCCGCCAGAGCAGCCTTCTCACGTGGGATTCCACGGAGAAGCAGGCTCAGCAGAAAACAATTTGGGTGAATATTGTCTTAATTATACGGAGGAGGGTAAATAAGCCCTGGCAGTTTAGATGCAGAGAAGATAAATTCATCCATTGCCTGTGGTGGATTTCTTCGTGAAACCTGGCAGAGCGGGCACAAAGGGGCACCAGGCAGGGTAGTAGTTGAGTGCCCTTTCTCGGCTGCTTTATTGCTGGCTCATAAACTCCGCAGAGCATGGGCTAAAACCACGAGTACAATGATGTCTAGGAAGTCGTGTGCTGCTGCTGAAGTTGCTGACGCCGCCGCTTCCGCGCACCGTTCCTAATTCTGAGAGCCGAGTTGGTACAGAAAATGCTGCTGTACGATGTGTGAGGACTCCTGTGATGTATTTTTTATCCCAATTAGCAGAATTAAGCCTGAAATATTTATGAATTTGAGAGAACCAGTGATAAAATACTGTTGTTAATTGTAAGGATCAGTTCAGAAAAAGTGAGGCGTTACGCTGATGTTTTCATTATTGTTAACAGGGCGGCCTCTTTGATGACGGCAGGTCTCGCGGACACAGTGGCTAATCCTGCACACTTTAATTCTGCAATTTTTAATTCTACAAGGTAACTATAGAACAATTTAAATGACCATCTTGTCAGAACTGTGGAATCACAAGCAGCTTGTGAGCACTAATTGCTTTTGATCACTTGATAGACTACCGTAGCACTCTCCTTAGCAGCCTTCAAATTTCTGCCAAAGCTCCCAGGCGTGAGAACAGCGCCCTAGGCAAGAGCATGCCTGCTCAGGGGAGTGAGAGGACAGAGGGGCAGCTGAGTCTGAGGCTCATCCAGAAGGACCTACAAGACCAGACTTCAAGTCCATAGTTTTATTATTTATTTTTCCATCTGTTCCCTTTTTGTCTGAGGTTTTGTCTAAAGTCTTTTTTTATTCTTTAAAGTGGATCAGTGATTTACTCTCCACTGTCCTGACACTCTTCCTCCTTCTTATCTTGTATCTCAAAGACCCCTGGGCACATCTACCTCCCCTCGAGTAGCTCACAGACCCCAGGGGTGCAGCTGCGGCTCTCTGCCCTCTGCCCCTCTCACCCGGCCCAGCGCTTTCCCATGGGAACCCCCCTGGCCCAGAGGAGACGGCTGCAGGCGGGAGCCAGAGGTTTGTCTTTAGAGGCGCGTGTATATACAGAGACACAGCTATAGATCAGGATGATGTTAACTATCCATCCATTTGTCTGGATGAGCCTCACTCCTAATGCCTTTTTTCCCCAGTAATTTTGCAGTTACACAGTCTTTCTCCTTTGACTTACATGACCAAGTACATTTATAGCCACTTATGGATTTACTAATATTGAACCTTTCTTCAAGTCCTGGGATAAATCTTGCTAACAGGCAGCTGGATTAGATTTGCTAACATCTGACTCTGGACCTGCACTGGGAGGCTGATATTTCTAGACCTGATTTTTGAAAGTCCTGGGCACAGGGTGGCCAGTTCTCCCTGCTTCTATCATGAAACTTCCAGCCACATGGTCACTCCATCCCAAGCTGCCCAACTCCATGTCTCTGGCCAGTCCTTTCTTTCTTGTATTCTAAGAGATTAAACTGGAGTAAAACAAGTCAAGGAGTAGTAGATGGTCGTCCACTAACTGGATACGACAGTGACGATCTCTATGGACTTTGAAACCTCCTGTCACTGTTGTCTGTTTGAGCCTGTTTCGTGTGACATGATTGTTAAACTTTATCCAACCCCTCTATGATTCAGGAGACTCGTCCTTATTCCTGCCACCACTGTGGCCACCAATTCGTGATCAATTGTTCCCATTTTCCAGACAGGGAACCTGAGGTCTGGGGAGGTACGTCTTGCCTACAGTTGGTGGTAAGTGATTGTCTCATCATCTCTGAGCGCTGCATGGAGTTGGGTCTGTCTGGATCCAAAACCTGGGCGCTCTCCACCAATCCTTCTTTTATTTCCTTCCAGATGTTTCCCTTGATCCAACTTTTGGATTTGTTTTGTCCTTTAGGTATGTATATTCCTGAAATGTGCCTTTCCTCCCACATCTTCTTGTTCTAAGTTTCTTTTGGGCAGATTGTGCCTTCTACTGGCATCTTCCAGGGAGGAATCCCAGCTCAGAGAGGGGAGCCCTTTGGAATGAATCACCGTCCATGGGAAATAATTCCGTCCTACGTTCCTCTGTTTCTTCTGTGCCACATTCGCCTCTTTACCAATATTTCAGAATCGATCATCCACTCCCTCAGAACCTATTTTTTGTGGCTTTCTTACCAGTATTGTTTCCACCGTCTTTAGGATTCTTTTATCCTCTCTATAATCAAGAGGATGCTCTATGCAAAGCCATCCCTCCATTACAGGGGTCATTGGAAACTCAGAGAATGCAGCTTTAGTTCCTTCAGGGAGATAGGCTTTAAAAATACCTAGGATCGGGGCTGGCCCCGTGGCCGAGTGGTTAAGCCTGTGCGCTCTGCTGCAGGCGGCCCAGTGTTTCGTTGGTTCGAATCCTGGGCACGGACATGGCACTGCTCATCAAACCACGCTGAGGCAGCGTCCCACATGCTACAACTAGAAGGACCCACAACAAAGAATATAAAACTATGTACCGGGGGGCTTTGGGGAGAAAAAGGAAAAAAAAAATAAAATCTTTAAAAAAATAAAAAAAAATACCTAGGATCTCTTTATCTTCTAACATTTGAGGGTCTGGAAAAAATGTAATAAAGACTCCAATATTAAAGTGCATCGTCATGTCACAAAATGCATTGACTAAACAGCTGTGGTCTATTAGAATAAAATGTGGGGTTATCTTCCCATTTATTCACACAGCAATTAGATAAACAATGGAAAGTCGAATTTGATCTTTAGGAATTCAAAGCTATTTTGGGCAACTAGATTCTATCGCCTTTTGTCCATTCACTACAAGTCAAAGAACAATCACAAAGGCTGGTTAATACTTATCATGTTATCCTATTTTGGGGAATCATTATCTATTGTATTTTCCAAAACATTTTAAAATGTATTATCTAAATAAACCCTAATCAAAATTGAGGCACTGGCGGGCTGGCCCGGTGGCACAGTGGTTAAGTTCGCACACTCTGCTTCAGCAGCCCAGGGTTTGCCAGTTCGGATCCCTGGTGCGGGCCTACATACCACTTAGCAAGCCATGCTGTGGCAGGCGTCCCACGCGTAAAGTAGAGGAAGTTGGGCACGGATGTTAGCTCAGGGCCAACCTTCCTCAGCAAAAACAGAGGAGGATTGGCGGTGGATGTTAGCTCAGGGCTAATCTTCCCCAAACAAAAAAAATTGAGGCACTGTTTCCTTGTTTCAGTTCTGTCCTCTTTTGAAATACGTAGGGTTTTGTGATGTGACTAATGCTTGAATACTGTGCACTCATTTGAGAATAAGGAAGAGGTCTGAAGCTTTTCCTTTTGCAATCTTTAATTCCCTAGAGCAAACGCCATTTAAGAAATTGACACATCTTTTCAGATATTTTGTGCACATCAGTTACCCTGGAGATTTTATTTGCTCAGAGCTTGTTCTGCAAAAGTGGAACCTATTGACCCTGTCAAATAGTGCCTTAGAGAAATGCCCGTGCTCTGAAATCGTGACTGCTGAGAATTTTGCTAGACATTAGACGCTACTCACGTATTGCCTTTCAGTTATTCCAACTCTCTGGGAAAGAGTCTAATGTGCTGGTCTTCTTCTTTCAACACGATTCCCCATTACTTTTATGTGAAGAAACTTCTTAGAATGTTTGGAGAGAGTTAAGCTTATAAACAATTAAAGTAGAACCAATTATTAAAATGAAGCTGTGTGTGTTGGTAGCGACAGTGTAAGCAGGTTAGAATCCCTCAACTTAATCCAAAGCAGGATTGAGAAAAGGACATTTGAAAAGTTCGAGGTTTTCTGTCATATTTTGCAGCCTAAGGTCAGGGTTTCCCAAGAGGGATGAGCTCCGTGGGGTAGGGGTGGGAGGAGGGTGGGTCATAGAGTCCTAGGGACAAGAGGAATCTCGGGAGCACCTCTTCCTCATCCTACTGCTTCCGGACAAGAAGGACTGTGCCCCTCCTCAGACAGCTGTCCTTGAAGACGCTCTCCGAGGACAATTTGGTCCCATCCCTCATCCTGCCATCAGCACATTTTCCCACGCTGACATTCAGGAAGGGCTTCTCTAAACTCAGTGTGGGCTCTCCATGTTGCCAATTCCAGACCTGTTGTCCAGAGTGTACTGAAGAGGTGTCTGCTCCAGGGAGAGCCCTGAGTGTCCACTGTTCAGTTTGCGAGCTCTCGGGAGTGGATCATCTCTGCTCAGGGATCTGGGTTGGAACGTCAGGGACTCAGGCACCGAGTACCCTGCCCAGCCTCAAGGTCCTGGATTAGTTTGTGTGGGGTCCCAGCACTCATTTTTGCCAATGTTGAGCACGAGTTGGCTGAGGGCCCTCTTGGGCTTTTTCCTCCCAGTCAAAACCCTCAGCAGGAAAACAAAACCTCAAAGAGAAAGGAAATCAAGGAAAAGAGTTTATCCCAAATGCCTCCAACACTCTAGGTACTCCTAAGAAAAGGATCTTCTCTAGGGCAGGAGTAGAGGGTTGGGGGCATGTCCAGCCCTACAGTTCCTGGGGTTTATTCTGGATTATTCCAAAACAAAGCAAATGTGGGATGACCCACATGTATGAAAAAGCTACTCAAATGGCAAGGATGCAGCCATGGAGAGAGGCCTTACCACTAAGGACCCCAGCCCCGCTCCACCTGCAACCGTGACAGGCCTGTACGCCAGCAGCCCTGTCTCCTCAAGGAGTTCATTCAAAGAAAGGGCAATAAGACAGGAAACACAGTTCTGCAATTTGAATATTTATTCAATCTCTTCAAAATAATTGAAGTGAAGGAGAACATTCTTAATTTCCAGGAAGCTTTGAAATCCTCCCGTTTTTCTCCCTATCTCCATCTCTGTCACATCCCCAGTGACTACTGCCCTATAAATCCCTTTTTCCTCCTCTGTATTCCTCCAAACACTTTTCCACACTTCGCCTGTCCCCGTAGTTCAGGTCTTTACTTTTCACCCGTTTCCTCATCGTGTAGCCATCAGGGACTTTCTCCTGTCTTCAGTCTTATCTTCCCTTTGCCCTCACTCAGGTTATGGACACAAAGGAGGGAATTGACCCGGCAAGCTAGAATCCTTGCCTCTTACAAAAGGGGTCAGGTGAGAGGAGAGGATCACAAACTCCTAAAAATTCATGTCTTTTCTTTCCATGATAATTGTCATGACACAGTCTATTTCTTAACACTGTAGGTCAGTATCTCGGACTTTCTTCACTTACTTCCAGATGCCCCCTGGCAAGAAAAAAGAAATGAGTGTGTGAGGGGATTTCTGAGGCATCTTTAGGAATGATCGCAGTAAATTAATTTGACTTTTCCAGGTTGGTATATGTGTGAACAAGCATACTCCTGGAGACCACACATTTCTTGTTTATAAAACCCTGAAGTCATGTCATTACAGCTCTTTGTACTTGGCTTCTGTCTGGGAAGAGGTAAAAAAACAAATTATTTCAAAGTTTATGCCTTTTGAGAATCAAATTAAATCTCTACCCAGCTTTCTCTTTATCCAACAAACTATCATTCACAACCTTCCATTCCTTCCCAGAATATAGCCACCTGCTATCTAATATTCTTTGCCTAATGCCCATCGCTGATGAGGCAATTAAAGTATTTGAATCATCCTGTGAACAAAGCGTACTGAGGGAAATAATCCAAAAATGATTAGAACTTGGTATTGAGTTTTAAGGAATGTTCATGTAGCTCCACATAACTTAGTGCTTCTCCAGAAGAGAAGATTCTGCAGCACCAGCTATGCAGCTCTCCTCCTCAGCCCAGCCCAGAGAAGTTTGGTAAAGCTGGTTCCATCTCTCACGTGAATACACTCTTAGAACACATGAGAATTCAATTAGCCTGCAAGGATTCCAACCTTCAACCACCAGCTTCTGCTTTCCCCTGTTTAAAGGGACCATGAAATGCAATCAAACAATGGAAAAATGCCCTGGAAATGCCCAGGGAATGTGGGGCTCAGCATCACTTTTACTAAGATGCACTGGCAATAAATGTGTTGTAGATGTAAATCAGATCTCTAAGAAAAGGCAATGTTTCAACTGGTCAGGGTTGGGGAGTAACCCTGCTTAGAAGTACATATTCAAACAAAGATGACCAAGAGATAGTGTGCTTATCTCATCCTCAGTTTTTCTGAACTGTTTAGTCTTGGCCAAAAAAATACCTTCGCCTTACAGAAAGTGAGAGGTATCACTGTCTGCATTTCCCACCTGATCCAACTGAGAAACAAACATGGATGGATCTGAGGTCCCCACAAGCCTCTCCGTGGATACTGCACAGAGAAGAATTAATCTTACCAAAAGACAGGTTTGGTTTTTGTCCAGACTCCTGGGAGCTAACCTCTAAACCCTTGGAATTTCTTGAGTGATAGGAGCCTTTATTACTCATGGTGGGCCCCCTGGGACCACACCTGATCATTTATGCTAATGAGGTGACTCAAGGTGGGCCCCTGGATAGTTTATACTAAGGAGGTGATTCCGATCGGGGCTGGCCATGCCAGAAAGACCAACCCTGTGATTAGAAGTTTAAGGCTTTAAGCCCTGTGATATCAGCCTGAATTCCTGGGAGAGGAAAGGGCTGGAAATTGAGGTCAGTCATGTGGTCAGTGATTTGACAAATCATGCACACGTAATGAAACCAAATTAAAACCCTGGACACTAGAGCCCAGGTGAACTTCTCTGGTTAGCTGTACTCTGTGTGTGTGGCCACATACTGATGCTGAGAGGGCAATGAGTCCCTGTGGATGATAGAATCTTTGTGTTTGGGACCCTCCCAGACCTTTGTGTCTCTTCCTTTGGCTGGTTCTAATTTGTGTCCTTATGCTAAAGTAGAACTGTAGTGTTGGCATCGTGCTTTCCTGAGTCCTGTGAGCATCTCTAGTGAATTATCAAACCTACAGGAGTCTGTGGAGACTCCTAAATTTGGAGCCAGCTGCTATGAAGTGATTGTGGCTCTGGGGACCCTGAACTTGGGACTGATATATGAAATGAGGACAGTCTTGTGGGAACTGTCTCCTCATACTGTCCAGTTTGGGTAAACTCCATTATAATAGCCACAACCAATTGCTATGAACCAAGAGCTGCGAATCTTCTTGATTTTTACAAGCAATGTACTGTTAACACCTCTACACTTCACTTTCTACAGTGTATGCCAGGCCACTAAACTAATGTGGTCTTGTCAAACCTGAGTTTCCAAGAGATATTATTAACCTTTTTGGAACAGGAGCTTTTTACTGGAAACACAAGGCAACCTCCCCCTCCTTTCCTGCCTGCCTGACTCTTGGCTCACTGGATGCTGGTAAAGATAAAGCACTTTGGTACCTACTGGGATTCAGAGGAGGGCACGGATGCTGTAGTTTCAAGAATATCACTGAGCAGGTGCATGTCCCAGCCTCGTTAGCCTTCCTTGTCTCCAGGCAAATGGACGTCAAGTTCTGGCTGACCAGTGTCTGTCCTGGTCTCAGGCACAATCACAAGGCTGAGGACCCACTCAAATCAGAACTCTCTCCTGTCCTCTCTCTACTTTTATGTTCTCCTGTCACTTGTAAACACTCAAGCAGGCAGAAGACTGAAGGGCTGCACTAAGAAATTTAAAGTCATGGCAACCCAAATAAGCAGAACAGACTTCAAAGCCCAGCCCAGAGTCATTTTTTAAACGGAATTTTTCCCAGAAGATTGTCCATTTATGAATTGAGCATCTCCAAGTCCTGTCCCACTCTGACCCAGAAAACAGGTGTTTTGGTGACACAAAACACCAATACAATTTATAAGTAGCTTTCAAAATTTTAAATAAAATAAATTTTTTAATCACTGATCATTTTAGCAGATGGTGTAGGATGGGATTCCTGTTCCCCACACTGCCTCAGTTGTCAGGACCGGCTCCTCTGACGTAGGGTGGCTTAGAGCAGGGATTCCATGAACCGGAGGGTACACAGGCCCTTGGGGTTGAGGAGAGAATGGGAGAAAGCAAGTGAGGCTGAGGGGTGCAGAGGCCTGGTGGGAAGAAGTGAGGCTCCAATTCCTTTCCCACAGATGAGCTTTGAGGGCAGGGATCTCATTCCTGTTGGACTTGAAGATGGGGCAACAGTGAGTTAGAAGGGAAGCTGTGTTCTTAGGGGAAATCTGATGACTGGACATGGGGACCAAGAGAAGAACATAGCCAAGGTGGAGCTGGACAAATTCCGTTTTACCAGTGCTGAGTCCTGAAACCAGAGCAAGGCCCAAAGCAAGAGCAAGACTTGTTGATGTTGAAGGTTCAGATATCCTTTGTCTAGTGCGCCTCAGGGCCAATGTGGACCCGAGGCTGGGATGGACCAGAACTTACTGAGGGAGGACAGTGGCCCTGAAGTGTGCAGGGTTCCAAGAAGAGAGAGTCTGGAGGAAGGAGAGGCACTTCAGACTTGTGGGAAGTCCAGAGTGCAATGTACAAAACTCCAGCCCCAGCAGCGGAAGTGGAATGGCTCACTCCCAGGAAGTGGGATGTCTGGGCCTTCCCCAACTCTTCTCCATGCCCCCCCGCCATTGACCACCTGATTACCACTGGTAGCTCTGGCCCTCCCAGGAACTAGTTTGAGCCCAGATTGGCAGATGAGCAGGAGGGCACAACCACTCTGCATGGAGTGAGGATTGAAATGACACTCATGATTTGTGCCAAGGATCCCACTGCTGGGAGAGCCCTGGGGCCTGATGGCCCAGGAGCAGTGCTTCTCTGGATGGTCCCCACCCCTGCCAGTCTCCCCAGGCTTGTGATACCGGAATCTGTCTATGCCCCCTTTCCGCCCTCTCGGCTGTCCACCACCTTACCCCACTTGCTGTGAGCAGCTGAAGTTTCCATCTTGGGGTTTTCCCTGACGGTCCTCACTATAGATTGGATTTACCTCCCTGGCTAATGACCTCAGACCATCACAGGCTTTGGGGTGGGAGCCTTTACACCAAAGGCACTGTCCTTGGTGGGGGGGTCACTCTGCCTGTTTCCCAGCTCTGAATCCTTCTTTCTACCATGCTCTGCCTTTCTTCATTGCCCCAAATCCACCTATTGCCCTTGGCCCCAACCATGGACCTGCAGTCTCACTTTGGAGAGCTAGTCCTCCAAAAACAATGGTGACTTGTAAGGGTATAGATCATTAGGATACCATTGGCTAATGTATGTAATCAGTACTTAGCACTATATCTATATATTAGAATATAGAACTATATATAATACTAGATCATTACACATATATAGTATTATATATAATTGTGTATACATATATATCTTGCCCCACTTATATGCAAGTATATGTAATATACATACATCATATAAGTATACATGATATATAATATGCTTATTTAGAAGTATATTTACAAGTATATATGATCTATAACATATCCAATCTATGTATTGCAACACTGACATGATCTGGAGCTCTGAGGGTGCACCTATGGGGAGGTGGGTGTTCCGTAGCATGTTGTGCCAATTCTCCACTTTGATATCTTCAGATCTTTTTTATCACTTTTACCCCCCTGCCCTTTGGCACACTTTAATTTCCAAAGCCAGTGCCTGTGACTCTCTCTCTAGAATAGAGCTCAGGTTACTGGAGGCACCTTGCCCACAGACACTGGATGTGCTTAGGATCTTATGTCCCTCCAACCCTGGAGGCCTGGACTACGTCTGACAAGGCCAGGAGTGTGAAGCCCAGCTCTTGTATTGGGAATGAGATGACTCCAAAGTGTAGCTTATCCTTGAGAGCTCCCCTGCAGCATCAGACTCACACCACTGCTCCAGGACTCCCCCTAAGACTCCATCCTTTTCTCCTCTTCCCCTCTGGCTTGGGTCTTTTCATCCAAAGTGTGGGAGGCGCCAGTACTTGGTAGTGATGATAGCCATGCTTCTTAGAGGGATAAGGGTAGTACACAGGAAGGTTTTGTAACTACTGAAGATGGTAAATCAGTGATGCAGGATCCAGTTTAGGAGTTATTGACGGAGGGTAAAAGGAGCGATGTAAGAACAGATCACAGAGGAAACGGCAGAAAAACAGATCAGGCTTGGGCAGATGGAAAACTAAAAAAGAAAATTCAGCAATGATACATAGCAAAGTTCCTCATAAATAGGCTTCCTCCTGCAATAACTTCATGGATAATCCTAAGGTGTCTATTTCATTTCTTTTTTTTTTCTTTTCTTTTGGTGAGGAAGATCAGCCCTGATCTAACATCTATTGCCAATCTTCCTCTTTTTACTTGAGAAATATTGCTGCTGAGCTAACATCCATGCCAATGTTCCTCCATTTTGTATGTGTGATGCTGCCACAGCATGGCTTGATGACATATGTAGGTCTTCACCTGGGATCTGAACTTGTGAATCCCGGGCCTCCAAAGCAGAGTGCATGAACTTAACCACTACGTCACAGGGCCAGCCCCTCTACTTCATTTCTTAACTCATGATATTGTTTTACTCACAGCATGGTCAAGGAGGCAACTCAGTGTGTGATTCATGACGCATCAGCATGGGGCAGTGCAGCCCTGGGTAACCAGAAGGCCATAGTAGTTTCAGCATGATAGTTTCAGTGTAGGCAACAAAATCCTCAAATCTTGCAAATATAGAAAAGTTCTTGGTTGAAATCAAATTATTCCGTTGTCATGCCTCTGTATTAGGACAGCAAGTGCCCCTGATATAAATTAAGTGTGAAGACAATGTATTTAATCCAGTTTGATCCCCCCTTGGTTCATAGGTCATGACCAAATTCCCAGGACTGATTAAATGGTCTGAGGTGGGCAGTAGATCTGGGCCAGCTGGGGTCCTGAGCAGGGAGCTGGTCAGTGCCAAGAAAGTCGGGTGGTTGCCACTGGTCAACCCCAGGATGAAAGATGTCTTCAGCCAGAGCATCCTGGGACCAGGCCGCAGGTCAGAGTGGGCTCAATGCATGGTGGGGGGGGGGGGAGGGCGGGCGGGGGGGAGGAACTGGTGCAGGGAAATCCAGAGGAAAATTCTGGCAGCAAAAGGCATGCAGGCTCAAAGGATGTGCCCTGGAGATGGAGTGAGTCTTGGGGCCAGCACCAGGTGTTCAGAGACAAGATGAAACAGGCACAACCAAGAAGGAATAGAAGGGCTGACTTTTGGCCAATGACCTAAAAATGTCCTTTCCTAAAGTGGGGCATTGGTCCTCCTGTCCTTTAGCTCCCATTCCTCCACAAGAGTTGCTTCCTCCCCAGGACTTCACATCCAGATTTACATCTCCATGTCAACTTCGTGAGGCAGTAGGACCAAATCATTTAATGGGTGACTGCATGGGGCTTATCAAGGCCAGGTTCCGTGCTCAAAGTACACATTAGGAAATGATAAAGTGCATGTTTGTGACAGTAGAGCCCAGTTCTTTGCATATTTCCGGTCTGTCTTTCTGAAGTTCACGGCTCCAGCTCTGCAACCTTCAAATCACCAAATGCTGTTCCTGACATCTGAAGATCAGGCACTGGTGCCCTCCAAGAATATGGGGAAAGCTCTTAGCAGCTTATTAAGAAAAAGGACTGCTTCTGTTTGCTGAAACAAATGCCTCTTCTTCTTGGCCACATAGAGATGCTAAATGGGTGTTAGATGACAGACAAAATGTCTACGTGACGCCAGTCATTCACTAACTGCTGAGAACAATCTATTTCTGTCATCAGGGGCTGCTCCTCTCTCAAGAATGTGAAGTATAGACACTTTATGGTGGGTATTATTTTCTTTTCCCATCTCACCTTCATGGCTTCTCATCCCACCAAGTCTGGCCCTTTGTTCCACTGTTTCCTCTACTCCTTCATGCCCCTCATAGGAAAACAGAAGAAAAACTATAAATCAAGAATAGTAGATGAATATTTCTCCAATCTAGTCAAAAGTATGGGAAAGCTGTGCCAGCCTCCTCTCATTTAAGGAGAATGCTACATCTGATGCTTCTTGGGGGTGAAATTGGTCAATTCACAGAAGCAAAACTTGGGGGCAGATGTGAAGAGGCTTCACAGGCTTCTGGCTGGATTATGGCCATGGGGTTGGGACATTTCCATCTCCCTATGTGGAGAGCAGTGAGCAAGGGAGGTATAACTGCTGAGAAAGGTGGTTCTGCTACTCCTTACCACTAGCCAGAATGGTTCTGTTACCGGGAATATGGAGTAGACGTACTTATCCCTAATCTTCCCACTAAGTGCAACTAAGTACCTGCAAGTTATATATAATACAGACATAAAAAATCTCTGAAGAGTAAAGAGAAGAAGGAAGACTGGCTGGCATGTCAGGACCCAGAGGATGACACAGTGGTGTGTTCCCTTGGTTTTCTTTTTGCCTTATATGTCCCATTCTTGGAGCTGAAAAAGCTGTCAACCCAGACAAACCAGTGTGTGAAGACAAGAGCAGTCTCAACAAAAGCCTGATATCTTCAGCCAAAGGACTAGGAAAAGGGACAACTAGTTAGATAGAAAACCTTTAGGCAATAAGCTCTCTACTCCAGTCAAACACCACAGAACACTGTGGCCCCATCTCCACTCATGCCAGCCAAAGCCAGGTGGGGAGCCTAGACTTCTACCATTACCAGACGGTAAGAGGGCATGTCTCCCTCTCCCTGTGAGAGTGGTGTTGGAGGAGATCTAGCGGAGAGTTAGATCTTTTTCACCCCCCCCGTGCAGTAGTAATGAGGCCAGCCTCCCTCTCACACACAGACAGTGGTGTCAGTGGAGACCATGTGGGGAATAGTAAGGAGGCATTCCAACCTGTTCCAATCAGGGAGGTATGCATGGAGGGGGGCATTCACGAGTCCCTGGGGGACAGGGAGTCAGAACTGCTGTTCTAGCCCAGCAGCAATGATGACCCTCACCCCTCAGGGGTAAACAGAGTCCAAGTGGGGACATGTGATATACACTCTGACCTGGCACTAATAAGGCAGTGTTTTTCCTTCCCTTACAAAAATGATGTCAGAATAAGCCAGCTGAAACACAAAGCTGAAATAAGACCTTGAGCGTTAACATATAATACCCCAAAGGTTCAAGTTTCAGTAAAAATTCACTCATCATAAAAAGAACCAGAAAGACTTTGAACTGCATTAAAAATGGCAATCAATAGATGTCAACATCAAGATGACAGAACTGGGAGAATTATCCGACAAGCATTTTTAAAAGACCATAAGAAAAATGCTTCAAGAAGCAATTATGAGCATGCTCAAAACAAATTAAAAAATTAGAAAATTTTAGCAAAGTCTTAAGGAAAAAACTATAAAAAAGAACCTAGTGAAAATTTTAGAATTAAAAAATATGATAACAGAAATAAAAAAGGAAACCTCATTGAGTAGTAGGAACATAAGGAAACAGAAGAACAGAGAGGGCAGAGGAAAGAATGAGTGATCCTGAAGATAGACCAATAGAAATTACCTAATCTGAACAAGGAGAAATTAGACTAAAAATTAAAGTTAAATGGAGCCTCCAGGACATGTGGGCTAAAACAAAAGAGCTAACAGTCAAGTCATCAGAGTTCCAGAAGGAGAGGGAGAGGACAAGGCAGGGCTAAAAAACTACTTGAAGAAATAATGGCCGAAAACTTCTCACATTTGTTAAAAGACATAAACCTACAGATCCAAGAAGCTCAGTGAACCTCAAACAGAAAACCCCCAAAATCCATGTTAAGATGTATAATAGTCGAACTTATGAAACTAAAGGCAAAGTAAAAATTCTAAAAGTAATGAAAGAGAAATGATGTAATACCAACAGGGGAAAACAATTCAAATGGCAATACATTTCTCATCAAAAACCACGAAGACCAGAAGGAGGTGGAACAGAATATTTCAAGTGCTGAAAGAAGAATTGTCAACCCAATATTCTACATCTGGAAAAACCATCCTCCAGCCATGAAGGAGAAATAAAGACACTCTCAGATGAAAGAATGCCAGAGAATTTGTCACCAGCAGACCTACCCTAAAATAATGTCTAACAGAAGTTCCCTAAACAGAAAGAAAATAAAAAAGAAGGAATCTCAGAACATCAAGAAGAAAGAAAGAACATGGTAAGCAAAAATACAAGTAGATACAATGGTCTTTCCTACTTTTCTTGTGTTTTCTAAATTATATTTGTCATCTGAAGTAAAAATTATCACATCATCTAATGCAATTCTAAATATATGTAGAGTAAATATTTAAAACAATTATATTTGAATTGGGGAGGGTAAAGGAACGTAAAGGAGAGCTCCCTTTACTGGAACTGGTAAAATGATGACACAAGTGGACTATGATAAGTTACATATATATATAATATAACACCTATGCAACCACTATGAAAAACTATACCAAGAGCTACACTAAGAAAACCTCTGTAAATAAATAAAAATGGAACTCTAAAAAATGTTCAAGGAATAGAAAGAAGAAAAAAGGAGAAACAAAACAACAAATAGACAAAACAAACAACAAAACAAAACAAATAGACAAAACAAAATAAAAACAAAACAACAAACAGAAAACAAAAGTAAAATGTTATACTTAAGCTCTAATATGCCAATAATTATATTAAATGCAAATTGTATAAATATACCAATTAAAAGACTGATAGTGGCAGAATCAATTAAAAAATAACACAAAACATTACCAAACTATATGCTGTCTAGAAGAAACACTTCAAACATATATATGCAAGTTGAAAGTAAAAGGATGGAAAATTATATAGTGCAACCAGTAATGAAAAGAAGGTAGGAGTAACTATATCTATATCTGTTAAAGTAGGCTTCAAAGCAAAGAAAATTACTAGAGACACAGAGGGACAATGTGTAATAATAAAACAGTCAATTTACCAAGAAGACATAGCAATCTCAGATGTGTATGCACCAAACAATAAAGCTGAAAAATATGTGAAGCAACAACTGATATAACTGAAAGGAGAAATAGAAAAATCCACAATTATAGTTGGAGACTTCAAAACCCCTCTCTCAACAATTGATAGAACAATGAAACACAATATCAATAAGGATATAGAAGAACTCAACAGCACTGTCAATCAACATTTCAACATGTTCAAACTGACATTTTATAGAATACCCCACACAGCAACAGCAGAATATACATTCTTCTCAAGTGCTCACAGAACCTTATCCTGGGCCATATAACAAACTTCAACAAACATAAAAGAATTGAAATCACGTGATGTATGGTCTCCCACCACAAGGAAACTAAACAAGAAATCCACAAGAAAAGATAACAGGAAAATCTCCAAACATTTGGAAATTAAGCAATGCAGTTCTCAGCAACAGCCATGCATGAAAGAGGAAGTCTCAAGGGAAGTAAAAAATACCGAACAGAATGAAATTGAAAATTCAGTTTATCAGAATTTGTGAGACAAATTATATATAGTTCTGAGAGGGAAATTTCTAGCACTAATGCAAATATTAGAAAAGAGAAAAAGTCTCAAATCAAAGTTCCCAAATCAAGAACACAGAAAAAGAAAAGCAAATCTAAAAGCAAAATAAACAACCCCAAAGCAACTAGAAAGATGGAAATAATATAGCTAAGAAGAGAAGTCAAGGAAATTAAAAAGACAAAAGCAACAGAGATCAATGAAACAAAAACCTCATTGTTTGAAAAGATCAAAAATCGACAAACCTCTAGCAAGACTGACAAAGATAAAAGAGACAAGACTCAAATAACCAATATCAGGACTGAAACAGAGGACATCACTACAGACCTTGCAGACATCAAAAGGATAATAAGAGAATACCAAGAGTAACTCTACACTCATAAATTTGACACCTTAAATGAATGGACCAGTTAGTCAAAAAACATGAATTACCACAACCAACCCAAAATTAAATAATTTTCATAGCCTATGACTATCAAGGAAATAGAGAACCCAATGTATTTTATGAAGCTAGAATTACCCTGATACCAAAAACAGAGACAGTACAAACATAGAACACTACAGACCAATATTCCTCATGAAAATAAATATGAAAATCTTCAACAAAATAATAGCAAATATATAAAAAGAATTAAACACGATGAACAAGGGAGAGAAGGGGTGGAGCAAAATAGCAGGGTGAGCCGACCTGGGACTCTCTCCCCTCCAAACAACAACAAAGGACTGGAAAAAAACCCTGAATTTCAGCTAATAAACCTAATGCCAGGACTCAGTGACCTACAGAATCAAAAGACGGAGGACAGAGTCCCTGCTGCCAACCTCGGAGGAGCTGGAACGGGGTAGGAGAGAACTTCGCTCCCTCCCCTATAGTCTGGGATCCGTGCACGGTACGGGAAGGAGCGGGGCAGGGGCCGCGGGACTGGGGGATCATCTAGGACTCCTGCTGCCAGTACAGTGGAAACCTGCTGATGGGGGAAAGCTTCCGCGTGTGGGGACCCCATAAACCCAGGGCCCAGGGAGAGCAGAGAACAGAACTGGTAGGAATCCAGATCGGCGCATGAGAAAAACGCCTCCTCCCTGCCCAGGCAAACTGCGCTGGGCGCCGCCATCTTGCCAGAGGGTGGAGAGCTCAGAACAAGCGGCTCTCGACCCCCATCTAGTGGCATCAGGCTGTAACTACAACCGAATTCTACCACAATGCGAAAAAACTGCTCCTCTACCATCCAGCAATTTATAAAAGCCCCAGACCAGAAGGAAAACAATAAAAACACAGAATTAAGTCCTGAGGACTTGGAAATAGGTAAACTAAGTGAAAATGAGTTCAGAGCAGCTATAATAAAAAAACTCAATTAGGTGGAGAGAAAAATAGAGAAACAAGCCAAAGAGTTCTGGAGTTACTTCACAAAAGAGATTGAAATTATAAAGAAGAATCAAACAAAATTACTAGAGATGAAAAACACAATGGACCAGGTAAAACAGAATACGGATTCCCTGAATGCCTGTGTAGACACCATAGAAGAGCAAATTAACATAATTGAAGATAGACAGGCTGAATGGCTCCAGACAGAGGAAGAAAGAGAATTAAGGATTAAATGGAATGAGGAAAGTATTACAGAGATAGCAGATTCAATGAGGAGAAAGAATTTAAGGATCACAGGAATTCCCAACAACGTGGAAAAGGAAAATGGAGCGGAAAGTGTGCTTAATGAAATTATAGAAGAGAACTTCCCAAATCTAGGGATTGAGGGAGAAATGTGTGCAGAGGAAGCTTTCAGATCTCCTAGATTTGTCAATGTAAAAAGACCTGCTGCAAGACATATAGCAGTACAAATGGCAAAAATGAAAGACAAAGAAAGTATACTCAGGGCAGCAAGACAGAAGAAAGTAACCTACAAAGGAGCTCCTATCAGACTTTCAGCAGATTTCTCTACCAAAACCTTACAAGCTAGGAGAGAATGGAGTGACATATTCAAAACTTTAAAGATAAAAATCTTCAGCCAAGAATACTCTATCCAGCAAAAGTATCCTTCAGATATGAGGGAGAAATTAAATCTTTTCCAGACAAACAAAAGTTAAGGGAATTCGTAACCAAAAGTCCTCCACTACAAGAAATCCTCAAGAAGGCTCTCATACCTGAAAAAAGGAAAAAGGGAGAAAGGGGTCACAAACCACAGAGTAGGGAGACAGATAAATAGAACCAGAACAGGATAGCAAATATTCAACTATAGCATTAGGATAAAGGTAAGGAAACTACCAAAGCAAAGACTATCTTATCACTCTAACTACAAACTCATAACACTATTTGGAACAAGAAATGAAAATAATAATTTAGGAGGGGAAGAGCAAAGGGACTAAATCAGTATAGGCCAAGTAAGTAAGAGACCACTGGAGAATAGACTATATTATACACGAGAGTCTAAATACAAGCTTCAGGGTAGCCACTAAACTAAAAAACAGAACAGAGCCACAAAACATAAATAAGGAAGAATCTAAGAAACCAAGCATAAGAAATTGCAGTATCAAATGGGTAGCATAAAGCACACAGGAAGAGGAAAGCAGGAAAGCCAGATAATGAGCAACAGATTGACAGCATTAAGTCCACATGCATCAATAATCACTCTCAATGTAAATGGATTGAACACTCCAATAAAAAGATACAGAGTGGCAAAATGGATTAAAGAACAAGATCCAACAATATGTTGCCCCAGGAAACACACCTCAGCCCCAAAGACAAAAACAGGCTCAGAGTGAAGGGGTGGAGGACAATACTTCAAGCTAATAGCAAGGAAAAAAAAGCAGGTGTTGCAATTCTCATATCAGACAAAGTGGATTTCAAAATAAGACAGGTAAAGAGAGACACACAGGGACAATATATAATGATCAAAGGGACACTTCATCAAGAAGAAATAACGCTTGTAAATATATATGCACCCAACATAGGAGCACCAAGGTTCATAAAGCAACTATTAACAGACCTAAAGGAAGATGTTAAAAATAACACAATAATAGTAGGGGACCTCAATACCCCACTCACATCAATGGACAGATCATCCAGACAGAAAATCAACAAGGAAACAGTGGAGCTAAATGAAAAACTAAAACAATTGGACTTAATAGACATATATAGATCACTTCATCCTAAAAAAGCAGAACACACATTCTTCTCAAGTGCACATGGAACATTCTCTAGGATAGACCATATGTTGGGAAACAAGGCAAGCCTCTACAAATTTAAAAAAATTGAAATAATAACAAGGATCTTCTCTGATCATAATGCTATAAGGCTAGATATTAATTACAAGAAAAAAGCTGAGAAAGGCACAAAGATGTGGAGACTAAACAATACACTACTGAACAAGCAATGGATCATTGAAGAAATTAAAGAAGAAATAAAAAAATACCTGGAAACAAATGAAAATGATAATATGCCATACCAACTCATATGGAATACAGCAAAAGCTGTATTAAGAGGAAAATTCATCGCAATACAGGCACATCTTAACAAACAAGAAAAGTCCCAAATAAGCAATCTTAAACTACACCTAACTGAACTAGAGAAAGAAGAACAAATAAAGCCCAAAGTCAGCAGAAGGAGAGAAATAATAAAAATCAGAGCAGAAATAAATACTATTGAAATGAAAAAGGCGGTAGAAAGGATCAATGAAACGAAGAGCTGTTTCTTTGAGAAGATAAATAAAATTCACAACCCCCTAGCCAGACTTACAAAGAAAAAAAGGGAGAAAGCTCAAATAAACAAAATCAGAAATGAGCGAGGAGAAATAACAACAGACTCTGCAGAAATACAACAGATTATAAGAGAATACTACGAAAAACTTTATGCTAACAGAATGGATAACCTAGAAGAAATGGATAAATTCTTGGCCTCCTACAGTCTCCCAAAGCTCATTCAAGAAGAAGCAGACAATTTGAACAGACCAATCACAAGGAAAGAGATTGAAACAGCCATCAAAAACATCCCAAAGAATAAAACCCCAGGACCAGATGGCTTCCCTGGGGAATTCTACCAAACTTTCAGAGAGGATTTAATACCTATCCTTTTCAGGCTATTCCAAAAAATTAGGGAAGATGGAACACTTCCTAACACATTCTATGAGGCCAACATCACTCTGATACCAAAGCTTGACAAGGACACCACGAAAAAAGAGAACTACAGGCCAATATCACTGATGATACATCATGATCAAGTGGGATTTATACCAGGGACACAGGGATGGTTCAACATCCGCAAATCAATCAACGTGATACACCACATCAACAAACTGAGGAATAAAAACCACATGATCATTTCAATAGATGCAGAGAAAGCATTTGACAAAATCCAACAGCCATTTATGATAAAAACTCTGAACAAAATGGGCATAGAAGGGAACTACCTCAGCATAATAAAGGCCATATATGACAAACCCACAGCCAACATCATACTCAGTGGGCAAAAACTGAGTGCCATCCCCCGTGAAAACAGGAATGAGACAAGGATGCCCTCTATCACCACTCTTATTTAACATAGTACTGGAGGTCCTGGCCAGAGCAATCAGGCAAGAAAAAGGAATAAAAGGAATCCAAATAGGGAGGGAAGAAGTGAAACTCTCGCTGTTTGCAGACGACATGATCTTATATATAGAAAACCCCTGAAGAATCCATTGGAAAACTCTTAGAAGTAATCAACAACTACAGCAAAGTTGCAGGGTATAAAATCAATTTGCATAAATCAGTAGCATTTCTATATTCTAATAACAAACTAACAGAAAAAGAACTCAAGAACACAATACCATTCACAATCGCAACAAAAAGAATAAAATACCTTGGGGGTAAATTTAACTAAAGAAGTGAAGGACCTATATAATGAAAATTACAAGGCCTTTCTGAGAGAATTGGATGACGACATAAGGAGATGGAAAGACATTCCATGTACCTGGATTGGAAGAATAAACATAGTTAAAATGTCCGTTCTACCTAAAGCAATCTACAGAGTCAATGCCATCCCAATCAGAATCCCAATGACATTCTTTGCAGAATTAGAACAAAGAATCCTAAAATTTATATGGGGCAAGAAAAGACCCCGAATTGCTAAAGCAATCCTGAGAAAAAAGAACAAAACGGGAGGCATCACAATGTCTGACTTCAAAACTTACTACAAAGCTACAGTAATCAAAACAGCATGGTACGGTACAAAAACAGGTGCACAGACCAATGGAACAGAATTGAAAGCCCAGAGATAAAACCACACATCTGTGGACAGCTTATCTTTGACAAAGGAGCTGAGAGCATACAATGGAGAAAAGAAAGTCTTTTCAACAAATGGTGCTGGGAAAACTGGAAAGCCATATGTAAAAGAATGAAAATTGACCGTTCTTTTTCACCATTCACCAAAATAAACTCAAAATGGATCAAAGACCTAAAGGTGAGACCTGAAACCATAAGGCTTCTAGAAGAAAACGTAGGCAGTACACTCTTTGACATCAGTATTAAAAGGATCTTTTCAGACACCATGTCTTCTCAGAGAAGGGAAAAAATAGAAAGAATAAACAAATGGGACTTCATCAGACTAAAGAGCTTCTTCAAGGCAAATGAAAACAGGATTGAAACAAAAAAACAACCCACTAACTGGGAAAAAATATTTTAAGTCATATATCTGACAAAGGCTTAATATCCATAATATATAAAGAACTCTCACAACTAAACAACAAAAAATCAAACAACCCGATCAACAAATGGGCTGGAGACATGAACAGACATTTCTCCAAAGAAGATATACGGATGGCCAATAGGCACATGAAAAGATGCTCATCATCGCTGATCATCAGGGAAATGCAAATCAAAACTACACTAAGATATCACCTTACACCCGTTAGAATGACAAAAATATCTAAAACTAATAGCAACAATGTTGGAGAGGTTGCGGAGAAAAAGGAACCCTCATACACTGCTGGTGGGAATGCAAACTGGTGCAGCCACTATGGAAAACAGTATGGAGATTCCTCAAAAAATTAAAACTATAACTAACATACGATCCAGCCATTTCACTACTGGGTATCTATCCAAAGAGCTTGAAGTCAGCAATCCCAAAAGTCCTATGCACCCCAGTGTTCATTGCAGCATTATTTACAATAGCCAAGACATGGAAGCAACCTAAGTGCCCATCAACAGACGAATGGATAAAGAAGATGTGGTGTATACAATGGAATACAATGGTATACAATGGTAAGTATACAATGGAATACTACTCAGCTGCAAAACAGAACAAAATCATTCCATTTGCAGTAACATGGATGGACCTTGAGGGAATTATGTTAAGTGAAATAAGCCAGTTAGAGAAGGATAATCTCTGTATGACTCCACTCATATGAGGAATT
This sequence comes from Equus przewalskii, assembly GCF_037783145.1. Lineage (NCBI taxonomy): Eukaryota > Metazoa > Chordata > Mammalia > Perissodactyla > Equidae > Equus > Equus przewalskii. The sequence goes on along the minus strand of NC_091851.1, from coordinate 1,466,570 downwards.
TAAAAATGTGGACAAAGAGAACAGTTTAGTGGCTACCAGGGGAAAGGTGGGGTGGGGGGTGGGCACAAAGGGGAAGGGGTGCACCTACAACACGAATGACAAACATTAATGTACAACTGAAATTACACAAGATTGTAACCTATCATTAACTCAATAAAGAAAAAAAACCCACTATGAACAAGAGAGATGTGTCTCAGGGAGACGATCTGATTCAATATCCAAAAAACTCAATCAATGTTCTTCACCATATCAACATGCTCAAGAAACCTCACATGATCACATCAATCAGTGCAGAAAAAGCATTTGACAAAATTCAAAATTCATTCATGATAAAAACTCTAATAAAATATTAAGAATAGGGCAACATCCTCAACTTGACAAGAGCATCTAATATATATTTGTATATATGCAAGTTGAAAGTAACAAGGTGGAAAATGATACACCATGCAAACAGTAATCAAAGGAAAGCATGATATTAATGATTAAGGTCAGATAAAGTAGACTTCACAGCAAAGATATTAAAAGCAGAATTTATTGAGTTAGAAAACAGAAAAACAGTAAGAGTAATATGTAAATTAAAAAGCTATCTCTTGAAAAGAAATCAATTACCTACCTTGGAGGAAAAAACAAATACACAAAATAAGAAATGATAATAGGTAAATAACTGTCGAAAGAGCAAAATAATTAAATTAAAGGAAATTTTTACACAGGTCCTTGTAACTAAATCTGAAAACCTAGACGAAATAGGTAATTTTGTAGGAAAAATTATTTACCAAACTGATCACAGCAGTTCTATGAAGTCTAAAGAGACCAACTTGCATTGAGGAAACAGACAACATCTTCAATGAACCTGTACATCCTTCCCCGCTGACAAAGCCTCAGCTCAGATGGCTAATAAGGGAATCTACTAAAACTTCAAGGACAGAATAATGCCATTCTACTTGAATTATTCTGGAACATAGAGAAAGAAGTGAAATTTCCAAAATTTTTTTGTGAAGCAAATATAATTTCGCACACAAAAAAGAAAATACCAGCAAATACCACTTATGGCTATGAACACCAAAATTCTAAACATGATGTTAGCAAACAGAACTTGGCACTGAGATGTCAAATTTTACTCAACACACTACAAGAAAAATTACAGCAAATCTTAGGGCGACTTGTGGAGAAAAGGCAAAATGATATAATTCCTCTGAAGGAGAGAGAATTTGGCACCACATAAAATATTGCTTCTACATTACTTTGACCCTACAATACCATTTCAAGACTCGACTCTGATGATACACCTCCACAAATATGAAATGATGTATGCTCATGTTTATTTATTGTGGTATTATTTATAACACCAAAAGAGAGGAAACAAGCCAAAGGACCATCCATACAGAATTGATTATCTGAACAAAGCACAATGCAGCCACATAACGGAGCACCATGAAGTTAAAAAAAATGACAGCAGATAGTTTCTATGTATGGCATGCAGAATAAAGAGTAATTGCTAGGATTTATTATAAAGTGAAAAAAAACAAACAGGTAAGGGCAGTGTAAACAGGAAGATATATTTTTGTATGAGATAGAAAGGAAAATATAAATACATCAGTTTATGAATAATTTTGTTTTGTTTCAGAAAGAAACACTGGAAGGATAAATCAAATAGTTATTCATTTGTAACTATTTATGGATATTTTTGATAAAGTAGTCACCTGTTGGCAAAGGGGCAGAGTATGGGGAAAAGGCATGGAATTTTGACCTCGGAGTACATGTTTATGTAGTTTTACCATTTGACCCATGTAAATATCTTATATATTCAAAAAGTAAAAATATAGTAAAAAGAATAAATAGCAAATGCTAAAATCAAAAACAATCCTAAGTGTATATCAAACTGGAGACATCACCACACAGAGAAAATCATTATTTCAAGTGAATTTGAAAACAACCCTCTAACTACGTATCTTTGGAGTATACATTTTACTAACAAGAACTGCAAAGAAAATATCTTCACACACTAGTTTTTATTAGTAGCAATACTTATAAAAATATTCAAGCTATGTTATATATGTTGTATGGAAAAACAAATAAGCAAATAGGCTAATTTATTAACCATACTGTTAGGTAGAAGAGAAACCATTCACTTCTAAGAAACCATTTAAATCTAAGTATAAAAGTTCAGAAAAAGCCCTATTACATAAAATTTTAATTGAAAAATTTAAAAATAATTAAATGCATTGTCATCCTGCCAGATCGTGTCTTCATTGCCCAGATCGTGGTTCCTCAGAACCATCCTGGATATGGCCGATTCCACGTCTGACGAAGGGAAGATCAAAGGGGAAGCTGGGAGGTCTTGTTTCACAGCACAAGAGGATGACCGAAAGACAAATGGCGCCTGCCAAAAGACGAAGGTACCAGGCTGACAGGGCTTCTACTGGTCGTATTTGGTACAATTCAGACATCAAGAAGAATTATTGTAAACTTATTTCAAAACATTGAATAAATAAAAATGTATGTGCCCTTAGTGATGGGCAGGGACTACTCCTTTGTCCTCGTTGGAGGTGACTGACCAATTCCTTATTATAAAAAACTTGATGATTAAAGGAAGGAATTAAGCATTTGTCCTGCCTGTTTAGAAAGAACTTAGTCATCCCTAGTTGACAAGGGAAAACTCTTCTTCCTAGAAAAACACCAGCTAAAAGAAAAGACAGAATTAGAAAATCACCTTTATGCAGCCCACAATGATGTAATTAATTCAGACAAGGATCACAATGAACATTAAATCTATTAAGTTCTGAGTTGTTGGGAAACCCCACAGATTACTTGTGAATTTCAAAGGATAATCTAATTTTACAAGGGAGCAATCTGGCTGTCACTGGGTGAGCCAACTGATAACACTTGACATGAGCAATGATGAGATACATAATGATATGGATACTGTCAGCCATGAAATATTCTTGTCAAAAACATTCAGATTGAATCTAATCAAACCTTTAGACCAACTTCTAGTTTACAGGAAATATAGGGAAGAGAGGAACAAATTAAATGACGCCATGAGGAAATAAGCAGATAAATCTGATGTAAGATATTCTACCAAACAGTCAGCTCTGTAATTCAGACAGCCTGCTTGTATCATGAACCACAGGAAAACATAGTAGGTCTGTTCTAAATTAAAGGAACGAACGACAACCTAAGGCACTGCTACAGCTGCCCACCACTGACTGGACCAGGGATGGGCAACTGGGCCACTGGTCATTGGGGATGCCCTGTAATGGATAATGGCCAGCTGCCACATTCACCTTGCCAGTCATGGGAAAGGTACCAAAAGAGGGAAAGAGAGAGCAAACAAGATTGTCAACCATCGTAAAAAAGTTTCCAGATTTCTGAAGATTCTGTTGAACCTTTGTAATAGCCCCACTGCATAAGGCACCTTGATTGTGTCTCTTGCTTGAAATTTGGAATAACAGGACTCCAAACAGGGGTTATGCCAGTATATTCTAAGAAGCTCTTCTTTCAATATTGACACCTGAGGCCAGATGCAAGGTTAAAAGACTGCCTTAATGTAAGAGAAGTCACATGTCAATCTGAATAAAATCTTGGGCTTTGTGGTCCTCTGGTTTCTTGCTGTTCATAGTGTGGTGTGTGGGCTGGCAACACTGGGCTCACCCAGGGACTTGCTAGAAATGCAGAATATTAATCCCTGGGCCAGACCCGCTGAAGCAGCGTGTGTATTTTAACATGTCTCCAGGTGCACGTTAGAATGTGGGAAAGTGCAGACTGCATTAAATTCCTAGCCATTCTTGACCAAACATTAGCTCTGAGAATCAGAGAAGACAGACCTATGCAGCTTCAGCTGAGTATACTAATGAGTGCATTTTCCTCACTTTGGGGCTTACTTTGGGTGCCCCCAAAAGCAGACCCTTAGACAAATGTTTGAGTGGAAGTAGTCTATTTGGGAGGGGATTCTAGAAAACATCATTAGAGGAGGGAAGAGGTGGGCCTGGAAAGGGAAGTGCCTATTGAGGAGTGCATTCGTGAATGGGGTATCGCTGTGCGCAGCTGAGGCCCAGCTTCACTGCAGATCCCCCAAGACTGTCAGCGCACCTCACATTCACCCTCTGAGGAGAAGGAAGCCTGGTGTTTATCTGCCATCTGTCCATTGCCGCTTGAGGGCTCCTTCCAGGGTGGGCTGACCCCATGTGTGGATCAAACCTTTCCCCAAGGCCAGAGCGCACCCTCAGGTAGAAAGACATAGGAAGTCCTCAGCCTGCAGAGAAGCCTCTGCGGATGACCACTGGCTGGTGGGAACTGAGCCTTATGGGGGACCGTCAGCAGCCACTGCTACACATTGCTTGTAGAATGTGCCAAGTTGGAGAATTATATGTGCGATCTGGGCAGTGTGGACGGGCTTTTGGATGAATACTGAGATGTGTGATTCCAGCCGAGGGCGCCTCTGGCGTATGCCTGGACCACCACTGCACAGCCGGCTCAGTGGAAGCTGATTTGACTGAGAGAATTGGCTCATTGTCATGAAAACATTTTGGCAATGACTTCCATACTACTTCTGTCCTCAGAAGAATTAGCTAGCTCACAGGGAAATATGAAAATTATCTAAGAGAATTAATTTGGCACTTTTTAGTTGGAACCAGATATTGTCCCTGAAGAAGTCACATAACTATAAAACCATGCATTGCTTTCATCTTCTTCTTCTCCTGGAATGGTGTGGTCACAGCCATCAATTGAGAGGAGACGCCGATGTAGTTCATGAAAGAAAGAAAAAATGAAAGCAGAGACAGCAGGAGGCCACACTGTTATTCCCACGCCCTCAAGACGGGGTCCACTCAAAAGCATAAAACAAACAGGAAAAAAATGACAGAATCTTTTTCTAAAGGTGTTGTTTGTGACCCAATTTCAAGCACATTTGGTTCCTTCCCTCACCAACAGCCTTTTCAGTGGGATGGAAGCACTGTCCTTGTCTCGGGCAAGTCCGTCAGAGCAGAAAGGACTACTGAGGAGAAAATCATCAGAGATGTAAGGGGAACGGCCCCTTGGAGTTTACAGTTTATGACAGATTTTCTAAAAAGAGTGGTGATGAAATAATCACCAGAGGGAAGAATGTTCTAGGCTCAAAGACTAAGTGCTAGTGAGTCTGTTGCATGGCAGAGAGCGACGAAGCAGCCTCGGTTCACAGCTGTTCCCTCTTCTGGTGCCTAGGCCTGGCCGTTGAGAAAGCAGGTACGCATAGCTCCTGGAGGAACGGCCTCTGCTGTAGGCTCACCCAGCGATCACCAGTTACGGCTTTGCACTTAAGCAGCATTGAACCTCTGGGTCTTATTCCCATCAGACTGAAAACTAAGGGAGTTGGAATTTACGATCTTGAGGGTCTCTCCTTATGCCAATTATCTCTCTGACTTTCTGCTTCTGTTCTTTACTGCATATGCATAACATATGCGTGGCAGAAAGGATGGTTATTTATAAAAGAATAGAATTCAGGCTCGTTGGATTTCATTCAGTTGATTAAAGAGAATAGGAAGACCGCGAAGACAGAGGAGGAAGAGAAATAGACCAGGTCAAAGGGGCCTTGACCAGTGTACAGTGACAAAGAGTTCAACAAAGCCAGGATGCCTTGAGCTCCACAGAGGGAGGAGTGAAGTGACACGCAGTCTTCATCAAACATACGGGATAAACAACACAGAGAGGGGCCAAGGGAGGTGGGAGGAGGCAGAAATCAAGTCTGCAGGGATCCAAAGACAAGAGCACTAACTGTTGTTACATATTGATCTTGGTTTATCGAAAACTGGATTTCTTTCACGAATCTCTGCTGGTCATTGTGACTACTCAGAGACAGAACTACAAGGGAGAGGAGAAGACAATGGAACCGGGCAGGAAGGGGCTTGGGAGATGGAGCCCACGGGCACGGGCACGGGGTGGGGAGGCAGCGAGCCCTAGTCGGTGCTGAGGTCCCCAGGTTCTTGGGGCAGACCTGCCAGTTCAGGCAGTTGAGGCTAATCTGAGCAGCAGATGGCAGTGGGCAGTGCCTAAGGGAGATGATTGCTGGAATCACAGCTTTCCTTGCTGTTGTGAGCCAGGGAGCCTGTGAACTAGCCAAGGCAAGAGCAAGAATTCATTAACTCTCATAACCAATCCACAGGGAAGAAGAGAGGGGCCTGGGCTTGGGCTGCAGAACCAAGGACCTGGACGCCACAGGAACTCCCACCCTCTACCCCTGGCTTCTACTTCCCACTGCATCTCAGCTTACTTTCCTCGCTGACGGGCCCCTTTCAGGGTGGACACAAAGCTCTGGCAACTCCCAGGACAGTCCTCCTGCACCCTTCTACGCCAGTGAACTGGACTCGCTGCCTGATTCTGGGTCAGAAGGACGCTGCGGAAGACCCCTAGTGACTCAGTGGCTCAGTTTGCCCCTCAACCTCCAAAGCAGGGCCTGAGATGTGAGTGAACTGGGGGCAGAGATTTGGGGGAGGGGCTCCCAGGAAGCAGAAGTGAGGGAGCGTGTGACCAAAGAGGAAAAGTCACCAGAGGAAGGGTGATTGCTGACCCTGACCAGGCACCGGGCTCAGCTTCCAGAATTCCTTACAGATGTATTCATCCAAGGGATGGTGAGCTAGAGAATTATCTGCCACTTTGCACCATCTGTTGACTGATGACCACCAGCCCTGAGCTAAACAGGTTCTGTGAATTCAGAAAAAGACACCCGGGCAGAAAACCGAGAGGCTGGCCACAGGGGCTTGAGGAAGACGCTGTCTGGACATAGGGACTTGACCCCACAGCTGGGCTGGAAGCCTGCTGGGCCACAGGGATGTGACTCAGCGCCAGATGTGTCTGTTACAGCCAGCTTGGGTCTGATGCCACTGCAGGATAAACTGCTGCTTCCAGGGAGGCCCCTGTAGAAATGCCACATTTGGAGGGTGGGAAAGTCACTGGATCAGTAAACAATCCACGTGCTGAGAGGCAAATGACCAGCTCATAAAGGACCACAGGCGGAAGATAGGGGGTCCAGCTCCTGATGGCTTAGGGGAGCAAGACCCAGTCACTGAGGTCCCTTCTAGGTAGTATAGGGCCCAAGAGAGTACTGCAGGCCACAGTGCCACATAAAGTGTGGACCCTATAGGAAATGTGAGATGCTCACCTCTGATCACCGCTCCATGACCAAGAAGAGACACTTGCCACGACAGGTACTCTCAGGGGTGGAGAGAGATGGCAGAACTGCCTGCAACCATGCACAGGGACCCCTGGCCTGGTGTGGTTTTCAGCTTCATGCCTATACATCAGCAGAAACCTGGATTAGGGCACCAGTCACAGGAGGTGGTCAGAGGCTGCGGGTATTTCCTACTTTGAGCAGAGCTGACCCGGGGGGCTCAGGACCATGATGCCTGCTGGTGACATGCAAAGGGGCTACAGCAGAGCCAGCCTGGACAGAAGATTGTTCTTTGAGCTTCCACTGCAGTAGTCGTGATTTCATCCTTGTATCCAAGCAAGAGCTTTTAAATTAGAACAACTTCATGAGCATCAAAGATATAAGGAAGCAGAGCTGGCTCTCTGGGGGAATTAGGCCACTTACCACTACAGGCTGACATGCTAATTCTTCTAGTCCAAGTGCAGCATTTCGTTAAAGGATTTCTTGCCAGCACCCATGTCTCTCACAAACATGAGTGTCTGGCAGATGACACAGCAGATACTCCATTTCTGAATTTATTTTTGGTTTTCTGTCATCAGATCACTTTCATTCCAAATGTTAATCTCTGGATTAGTTCAAATATGTGTACATGTTAGAATGCTACGATTCAGATGAAATCATAGGAGCTAAACTTCTTTGGGGTTAGTATTTCTGCATTTCACAGGTCCCTGTTAAAGATCGTGGAAAAGAGTGTGTGGAAAGTCATTATGGAGTGAAGTCAGGTACACACCGCCCTAACCGTGGGTTTGCACAAAGTCAACACCTGTAGGTGTTCCGTCCTAAAGTTAAATCCAAATTGACACCATTCCTCTGTCTAGTATCTCACAGACGCCTGGGCTGCTACGAGAGACCCACAATGCGAGTGGACCACATTGAAGCTCATGTCAGAGGTTTGAGTCCCTACAAAGAGCTCCCAAGCTCATCCTGATTAGGTTGGGTCTCTTTCATCCCTTAGTCTATGAACAACGAGGCAATAAAAGCAGGGTTGTGTCTGTAAACAGAGACTGTGTGGTCTGCAATGCTTGCTGTGTGCGTTCTGTTGCCCTTCACAAAACAAGCTTGCTGAGCCCTGGTCTGGAGCAGAGTTGAGGCTGTGATGGAGACATGGTTGTTTTCTTTTCACCACATCAACTTAGCCCATTCAAGATGTCTATTACACATTACTGTTTGGAATTAGATCAAAGCATTAATAGAGATCAGTGCTACACAGGAAAGAAAGAGAAATTCTATGGGGTCAGATAACCAAGAGACGTTTAGCAGAGTCTACAGGTCTGGCCCGGCAGTCAGCTAGACGTGGGGAGTGAGTTAAGGGTGGGCAGATATACCAGCTCCATCTCAACAGGATCAGGAAATTTGATGTTGCGAGAGGTTTTCTTCCGCTACCGCAGTGTAAGGGTAAGACTGCTTCCCAAAAATGGAAAATATTTGATCCTATAATCTGGTGGGGGATAAACTAGTTTGAGACTAATGGATGTCCCAGGATGCAGGGCTTACAGTGTGACAACTGGGGAAATCCTGGGTAAATCAGAACTCTTTAATTTGGGCTCCTAAAGCCAGCAATACAGGCAGAAATATTACCCTGGTGGGAGCCTGAGAAACCTGGTTGGTGACATCCCAGGACAAAAGGTGTTCCTCTTCTCTCTGGACCCTGGAGGTCAGAGGAGCCCCAGCGAGCGTGGCTCCAGGATTCCTGCAGGCGAAAGCTGTTCCTGGTTCAGCTAGTTTGCTTACCTCTGAACAACTAAGATCATAGGACTATTTTAGAAAAAGTTGTTTTGGAAAACAGCTACTCATTCCCACCTTTTAAAGTCTCCTTATTTTAAAGCCAAAGGTTAAGTGTTTTATTCCGGGTGAACAGAGCTAGGTAGTGGTTTCCAGAGACAGACCTGGAAAAGTCAACGGTTCTGTTTCAACTCTTGTGCTCTCACCCCTGTAACCCGTCATTTTATGCTTTAAGCTCAGTGTGCAGGTCGTCCAAACGCCAGGTCTGTGCATGGCTAGGACACAAGCAAGAGCCTGCTCGTCACGACTGGGTCCCTCCCAGTTTCTAAGCAACACTTAGCAATGCCAGGCAGCTTTCAAAGACTGGGGTAGATTGTTTGATTTGCATGAAGATTAAGTAATATGTGGTTTATCTAATAATGTCTTTAAGTGAAAAAATATATGTGGAAAAGAAAAACTAATGAGGAAGAGGTACTTAAATTTTGTAGTTTGTGCAAACTGAAACTGAGTATTGCATTCATGTGGTGGGCAACACTCATGACACAGTTTTATTTGAGAGGCTTTGGTGGGAAAAACAGAGAGGCGCAGAAAAAGTGTGGAGGAGGAAAAGGTCAGCTGGATTTTGGGTTGAGAAGTGCGTGTCATCCTAGAAGAGAGCTAGGGGGTGTTGAAATTCACATACAGTGCATAACTGGTTCCAGTGTTCCGTACCGTGGATCCTCGCTGCACACACACTGAAAATGTGCCCAGAATCCTATTTTTAGGGGCTGGCATCTCTCTTCTGTTGCTATCTCTTCGCTGAGTAAGCGTACGTTAATCTTCTACCGCATGCCAGGCATTGTACTTGGTTCTGGAGGCATGAAGATTGACAAATCATCATCCACGTCCACAGGAGTTCTCATTGTAGATGCAGGAGGAGTTAAGTCAAGGATCGATAAATCTTTGCAGGTGGCCTCAAAGTGCACACACAGTACGGAGGCCACAAACTTCCTGGGTAGGGGGATCTTCATAGAAGTGGGGGTCTTTGAGCTGAGTCATGAATGAGTATGTGTCCCCAGGGGGAAGAGACAAAGTGAAGATTGGTCAGTGTGTAAAACACAGCCGTGTCTCCATCTCCAGAGGCTGAGGGACACTTTCTCTTCTCCCCGAACACCAATGAGCAACAACTAGGGCATCTATTATCATAGTCAGCAGGAAAGGGGCCTCATTCACAGAGAGGAGCCCAGAGGTGCTACAGAAACCTTCTCCACTCCTTGCTCCTAACAGGGCTCCTGTTTGTTACCACCCTGGGCCCCAGGGCATGGCCTGGAGGGGACAGCTTTAAGTGCCTTCAGTCTCCGTTAATTCTCCTCCACGTGAACACACATCAGTACACGAACATACAAACAACCCGTCCACTGTGCAAGCAGCAGCTTCAGGAGGAGCCTCAAACTCCTTTCCCTTTGTCACCCATGTAGTGACACCCGGAACTCTCACTGCAAATTCTGGGGCGGCCGCCATTTCCACTTAGAAAATCGTTTGGTAGTCTATGCTCTTCAGGCCAAACTTAGGACATTTTTATGTAACAGCCATTCTTTGAGCAAAGGGTGAAGGCCTGTTTCTTGCAAGAGTTTTCTGGCAGTCACCTCAATGTTTTGATTCTCTTGGCCTGTAACCCACCTGATCCTTTTCTGGATTTTTCTCTATTGATCTAGAGAACTTTTAATTTTGAAATAAACTTTTCTAGACATGGCTGAGAATCTTGCAGTGTCATGCAGTAATTAATTGTGTTCGTGATGTGAAAACACCCTCAGAGAGAGTAAAACTTAGGTCAGGAGTTTGGGTAAGTTAATTACGCACCAATAGCGCCGGAAATATCCGTCAGACTAACTGCTCCTCAGCTCTCCATCCAGGCTCTGTCACTGTGTGGGTGCATATTTGATTTTTGATGGCTTGGCAGGGACCTTCCTTGTGGGTAAGCCAGCAGCCGCAAGGGAGCTTATCTGCTCAGAACTTGCTGGATGTCTGACATCAGACCTGCACCCTTTATTCAAAGGCTACGCCATCACTTGGCCAGCAGGCTTCCTTCACAAGAGTGTGTGGGCATCCCTGGAGTGTCTCTCCCTCAGCAACAAGAAATTAGACAACTGAGCCCATGCTGGCACGTCCGTGTCACCTGTTGGTTATTTTTTTGCCTGATGGTTGCCATAATTACTTTCTTTTATTGACTTTGGAAAGCATGTAATTTTTTCTTTATATTGGGAGCTCCATTGGACACAGTCCTTTCTAGAGAAAGAAACAAGCTGAAGCAGCAGTTTCTTTGGACTTAGCACATCCTATCAAATGGTGCAAAGTCCTGACCCCAGGACGGCTTGTGCTTGCGCCCTCCTCTTCTGCGGACCCCTGCCTTTCCTCGGCAAGAGCAGCTCCCCGCAGCTGCATGAAGGCCTGCCCCTTCTTCCTCCTTTGAGGAGATGTGGCAAAGATTTAGGACGCCATACTGAATTACAATATAATTTGGCTTGAGAAATATTGCTCTGGATCTAATTCTTCCCATCTCAGCAGCTCCTTGTAGTGATTTGGGAGAAAGGCGCCATGTCTGTGGTGCCAGCACTTCCCCCTAGCATCACTGTGCAGTTTTCACAAAACCTCACTAACAGACTCTCAGTGAAACTGCTGAATTTTCCATTGCACAGCCTGGCTTTTAGAAATGAGTTGAATTAAGATTTTTTTCCTTTTCTGTGATTTTATTTATTTGCAAACCCAAGAAGCCTCACATAAAGTAGGTCCTCCCCACTATTTTACCCTAGTATTTTACATGGACTCACTTCTTCTTAAATTGCATGAGCAGGAGTATTCAGGGGCTTGGCCGCCACAAACACAGCATGAACTTTGTGCACACGGGACTGTGCTGTTACTCATGCTGCCTACTGCATACAATGCCCTCCTCTGAATTTGTCCGATTTTCTGAGTTTATCTTCCTGGGAACAGCTTCCAAATAATGTGCTCACAAAGCTGGAGTATAACTACCCTTGGGAGGGACAATGCTGAGGCGGGTGCCCTGTGCTGGTTGCCCAACACCTTGATGGCTGGCTTCCCAATTCACCCTTGGCTGACATTTTTCCTGTCACCCTCCCCCTTCCCACTCCCCAACCAGTGTTTCCAGTACCTCCCAAATAAATGATTTGGACTCACCTCTCTGTCTCAGGGTCTGCTTTAGAAAGAAAGAAAAGAAAATCAGATGAGACAACTGGACTCTGCGTTGCTTTGAGAGGTACGATTTTAAAAGAAGAATTTTATTCTGTGAACTGGGACTTCCTCAAACAAATTCGAATATATAAAACAGATTAAAGCAGAGCTGCTATGGTGCAAGCATCAACAAAGAAGAGATTCACTTATTGTTTCTTTGTTAATGATACAATTGTATAGAGAGACTACCCAGAACAGTCTAGTTCAAAAAGATGATAAAAGAGCTTGGCAAAGTGGCCTGACACAAAAATACATACAGAAATCTATAGTTTTCTCTATTCTAGCAATAAGTAATTAGAAATTAAATAGGAAATGTACCCACCTGCAATGGAGACAAAGGTGTAAAGTAATTAGAAAGATGTTTAACAAGAAAGAACTGTGATATATAAGCTGTGGAACCTACATTCAAACTCTTATTGCAACATGTGAAATAAGAACAAAGCTAACAGAAAGGCATAAATGAGAGGATTTAATATCATAGTAAGATCACATGCTCTCCAAAATAATATTCAAATATAATTTCATTAGTATTCCAATGAGATATTTTATTTGGATTGGATAAATCTGCTGTAAAATTACTGTGGAAAAATGCATGTGTGAGAGTAGCTAACGACAGCATATTTTTAAAAAAATACCGGTGAGGTTGGTTATGGTTGGCCTATTATTAGATGCTGTAATAGAGCTGTGACACTCAGTCAGCATGTCACTGGTGGATGCGGGAGCCCTGCGAGGACTCCAGGCATCAGTCTTAGCATTTGAGAATTTAATATGTGACAAAGTGCAACTCAGCAGGAAAACATTAGCTCACTAAGAAACAGTACTGGCACCACATATCTTCCTCTGGAAGAAAACGAAACTGGACATCTATTAACATCTTATACAAAACTGAAATCATCTGATGAGAGGCTTGAATGTAAACAACAAGATAACTAAAATTTATGAGAAAATCTGGGAGAAGACAGGCGTATTCTGCTTGAGAGAGGTCATTTAAACCACAGTGGGACACAGAAGACATGAAAGAAATGATAGTTGTATGTGTTACACCACACTTTAAAAAGCACGGGAAGAGGCCATAAAAATCAACTGACAAATCGCAACTGTGAGATAAAGGGCTAATATCCATAGCACAAAATGGAAGCTTTCAAAGTTACCACAGAAAGAAAACAAGGAAAAGATGGAGAAGGGAGAAAAATAGACAATTCAAAGGGAAATAAAACCAAATGGGCAGCAAATATATGAGAATATGCTCAAATTCACTGATTATCAGAGAAAGACAATTGCTGACAGCAAAAAAATCACTTGCCACTTTCATTAAGATGACTAATACCACCTATTGCTGACAGTGTTTCGGGGAAAAGGACTGTCTCATAAATTATTAGTGAAAATATAAAGTGTCACAGAGATTCAGGAAAATGATATGACAACATCTGCTTTACTGTAAAATGCACATACCGTGCTACTATTGCAGCATTGTTCCTGGGGCCAAAACGCTGGACACACACTTAAGTGTGCATCAATAGAACACCAACGAAAGCAGCTTCCAATATGCAAACACCGGAGTGCAGTGCAGCCATGACAGAGGGAGGGAGAGCTCTCTACGCTGATCGTCTCCAAGGTTTACAGAATGACGCGCAACGAGGCGCTGCACCTAGGCCTGTAGCTGTGGACCTGCCGGAGCAACGCCCCAGAGGGGCCGCTGCAAAGCGTCAATGGTGGCTGGATGCCTGTGGAGGAGGAGTGGGATCTGGGGGGGAGGGAGGTTTAGTTTTCACTGTTTTTTTCTTTGGAATTTTTGTACCTTTTGCATATATTCTCTTCCATTAAAGATAGTTAATTTTTTGTTTGTTTGTTTTATTGAGTTCATAATAGTTTACATCAATGTGACATTTCAGTTGTACATTATTTCTTGACTGTCACCACATAAGTGCTCCCCTTCACCCCTTGTGCCCACCCCTCACCCCCTTCCCCTGGTAACCACCGAACTATTTGCTTTGTCCATGTGTTTGTTTATATTCCACATATGAGTGAAATCATCTGGGCTTTGTCTTTCTCAGTCTGGCTTATTTCGCTAAGCATAATTCCCTCCAGGTCCTTCCATGTTGTTAAAATGGGATGAATTTGCCTTCTTTTCTGTCTGAGTAGTATTCCATTGTGCATATACACCACATCTTCTTTGTCCAATCATTGGTCGACGGACACTTGGATTGTTTCCATGTCTTGGCTACTGTGAATAGTGCTGCAATGAACATAGGGGTGCATATGTTACTTTGGATTGTTGATTTCAAGTTCTTTGGATAGACACCCAGTAGTGGGATAGCTGGGTCATATGGTAGTTCTATTTTTAGTTTTTTGAGGACTCTCCATACTATTTTCCATAGTAGCTGCACCAGTTTACATTCCCACCAGCAGTGAATGAGGGTTCCCTTTTCTCCACATCCTCTCCAATATTTGTCGTTTTTAGTCTTAGTGATTATAGCCATTTTAATAGGTGTAAGGTGGTATCTTAGTGTAGTTTTGATTTGCATTTCTCTGATGGTTAGTGATGCTGAACATCTTTTCGTGTGTTTACTGGCCATCTGTATATCTTCTTTGGAAAAATGTCTGTTCATATCCTCTGCCCATTTTTTGAAGGGTTGTTTGTTTTTTTATTGTTCAGTTGTGTGAGTTCCTCATATATTATGGAGATTAACCCCTTGTCAGACATGATCTGCAAATATTTTCTCCCAGTTGGTGGGCTGTCTCTTTGTTTTGATTCTTGTTTCTTTTGCCTTCCAGAAGCTCTTTAGTCTGATGAAGACCCACTTGTTAATTTTTTCTTTTGTTTCCTTTGTCTGAGAAGACATTCTATTTGAAAAGATCCTTTTTAGTTTGATGTCAAAGAGTGTACTACCAATATCATCGTCCAGAAGTTTTATAGTTTCGGGATGTGTCTTCAAGTCTTTGATCCATTTTGAACTTAATTTGTGTATGGTGTCAGATAGTGGTCTACCTTCATTCTTTTGCACGTGGCTGTGCAGTTTTCCCAACACCATTTATTGAAAAGACTATCTTTTCTCCATTGTATGTTCATGGCACCTTTGTTGAAGATTAGCGGTCCATATATGTGTGGTTTTATTTATGGGCTTTCAGTTCTGTTCCATTGACCTGTGTGCCTGTTTTTGTAACAGTACCACGCTGTTTTGGTCACTATGGCTTTGTAGTACATTTTGAAGTCAGGGGTTGTGATACCTCTAGCTGTGTTCTTTTTTCTCAGGATTTCCATAGCAATTCAGGGTCTTTGGTTGCCCTCTATGAATTTTAGGATTCTTTGCTCTATTTCTGTGAAGAATGTCCTTGGAATTCTGATTGGGATTGGATTGAATCTGTAGATTGCTTTGGGTAGTATGGACATTTTAACTATATTTATTCTTCCAATCCATGAGCAAGGAGTCTCTTTATGTCATTATAAATTTCTTTCAGTAACGTTTTATAGTTTTCATTGTATAAGTCCTTCACCTCTTTGGTTAAATTTATCCCTATGTACTTTATTCTTTTAGTTGTGATTGCAAATGGAATTGTATTCTTGAGTTCTTTTTCTGGAAGTTCGTTATTGGAGTACAGAAAAGCAACTGATTTTTGTAAGTTGATTCTGTACCCTGCAACTTTACTGTAGTTGTTAATTATTTCTATTAGTTTTCTGATGGATTTTTTGGGGTTTTCTATATATAAGATGATGTCATCTGCAAACAGAGAGAGTTTCACTTCTTCACTTCCTACTTGAATTCCTTTTATTCCTTTCTCTTGCCTAATTGCTCTGACCAAAACCTCCAGTACTATGCTGAGTAAGAGTAGTGATAGTGGGCATCCTTGTCTTGTTCCTGTTCTCAGGGGGATGGCTTTCAGTTTTTGCCCATTGAATGTGATGTTGACTGTGGGTTTATCATATATGGCTTTTATTATCTTCAGGTAATTTCCTTCTAACCCCATTTTGTTAAGAGTTTTTATCATAAATGGCTGTTGGATCTTGCCAAATGCTTTCTCTGCATCTATTGAGATGATCATGTGGTTTTTAGTCCTCGACTTGTTGATGTGGTGTATCACGTTGATTGTTTGTGAATGTTGAACCATCCCTGTATCCCTGGTATGAATCCCATTTGATCATGATGTATGATCCTTTTGATGTATTGCTGAATTCAGGTTGCCAAAATTTTGTTGAGGATTTTTGCATCTATGTTCATCAGTGATATTGGCCTGTAGTTCTCCTTTTTTGTGTTGTCCTTGTCAGGCTTTGGTATCAGAGTGATGTTGGCCTCATAGAATGTGTTAGGAAGTGTTCCATCTTCTGTAATTTTTTGGAATAACTTGAGAAGGATAGGGATTAAATCCTCTCTGAAAGTTTGGTAAAATTCCCCAGGAAAGCCATCTGGTCCTGAGGTTTTATTCTTTGGGATGCTTTTGATTACTGTTTCAATCTCTTTCCTTGTGATTTGTTTATTCAGATGGTCTGTTTCTTCTTGACTCAGCTTTGGGAGGTTGTAAGAGTCTAAGAATTTATCCATTTCCTCTAGGTTATCCATTTGGTAGGCATATAGTTTTTCATAGTATTCTCTTATAATCCATTGTGTTTCTGTGGAGTCTGTTGTTATTTCTCCTCTTTCATTTCTGATTTTGTTTATCTGAGCTTTTAATCTTTTTTTATTTGTAAGTCTGGCTAAGGGTTTGTCAATTTTATTTATCTTCTCAAAGAACCAGCTCTTTGTTTCATTGATCCTTTCTAATGCCTTTTTGTTTCAATAGCATTTATTTCTGTTCTGATTTTTATTACTTCTCTCCTTCTCTTGACTTGGGGCTTTGTTTGTTCTTCATTTTCTAATTCAGTTAGGTGTAATTTGAGATTGCTTATTTGGGACTTTTCTTGTTTGTTAAGATGTGCCTGTATGGTGATTAATTTCCCTCTTAATACGGCTTTTGCCACATCCCATAGGAGTTGGTATGGTATGTTACCATTTTCATTTGTCTCCAGATATTTTTTGATTTCTCCTTTAGTTTCTTCAATGATTCATTGCTTGACCAATAGCATGTTGTTTAGTCTCCACATCTTTGTCCCTTTCTCAGCTTTTTCTTGTAATTAATTTCTAGCTTTATAGCATTATGATCAGAAAAGATGCTTGTTATTATTTCAGTTTTCTTAAATTTATAGAGGCTTGCCTTGTTTTCCAAAATACGGTCCATCTTTGAGAATGTTCCATGCGCACTTGAGAAGAATGTGTATTCCACTGTTTTTAGATGGAGTGTTCTGTAAGTCCAACTGGTTTAGCTTTTCATTTAATTTCACCGTTTCTTTGTGGATTTTCTGTCTGGATGATCTATCCATTGATGTGAGTGGGGTGTTGAGGTCCCCTACTATTATTGTGTTATTTTTAATATCTCCTTTTAGGTTTGTTAATAGTTGCTTTATTAACTTTAGTGCTCCTGTGTTGGGTGCATAGATATTTATAAACATTATTTCTTCTTGATGGAGTGTCCCTTTGATCATTATATACTGCCCCTCTTTTTCTCTTTTTACCTGTCTTATCATGAAGTCTACTTTGTCTGACGTAAGTATTGCAACACCTGCTTTCTTTTGTTTGCCATTAGCTTGGAGCATCGTCTTCCACCCCTTCACTCTGAGCCTGTGTTTGTCATTGGAGCTGAGATGTGTTTCCTGGAGGCAAAAAATTATTGGATCTTGTTCTTTAATACATCTCACCACTCTGTGTCTTTCTATTGGAGAATTCAATCCATTTATGTTTAGGGTGATTATTGATATATGAGGGCTTAATGCTGTCATTATATCACTCGTTTTCTGGTTTTCCTGCATTTCCTTTGTTTCTGGTCCTGTGTGTTTTGGTCTACCCAATGAACTATGTAGTTTTTTATGATGTGTTTCTTTTTTTTCCCTTATTTATTTTTTGTGTCTCTGTTCTGCTTTTTTGTTTAGTAGTTACCCTGAGGTTTGTATTCAGAATCTCATGTATAAGATAGTCCATTTTCTGATGACCTCTTATTTCCTTAGTCTAAACCAATTCGGTTCCTTTCCTCCTGCCCTCCTAAGTTGTTTTTCTTGTATCTTATTCCAACTTGTGTTGTGAGTTTCTGGTTACAGTGACAAGATTGTCTTTGTTTTTGGTGTTTTCCTTCCCTTTAGTCTAATGCTACACTTGAATATTTGCTATTCTATTCTGATTCTGTCTACCTATTTATCTCCTTACTCTGTGTTTTGTGACCCCTTTCTCTTTTTTTTTTTCTTTTTTCAGGTATGAGGGCCTTCTTGAGGATTCCTTGTAGGGGAATCTCATGGCTACAACATCCTTTAGCTTTTGTTTGTCTGAGAAAGATTTAATTTCTCCTCCATATTTGAAGGATATTTTTGCTGGATAAAGTATTCTTGGCTGAAGATTCTGGTCTTTTAAAGTTTTGAATATGTCATTCTATTCTTTTCTAGCTTATAAGGTTTCTGCAGAGAAATTCTCTGAAAGCCTGATAGGAGTTCCTTTGTAGGTTATTTTCTTCTGCCTTGCTGACCTTAATATTCTTTCTATGTCATTCATTTTTGCCAATTTTACTACTATATGCCTTGAAGTAGGTCTTTTTACAGTGACAAATCTAGGAGATCTGGAAGCTTCTTCCACACATATTTCCCTCTCATTCCCTAGATTTGGGAAGTTCTCTGCTATTATTTCTTTGAACATGCTTTCTGCTCCATTCTCCTTCTCTTCACTGTCTTGAATGCCTATAATTCTTATGTTGCATTTTCTTATTGAGTCAGATATTTTTCAGAGACTTTCTTTATTTCTTTTTAGTCTTAGTTCTCTCTCTTCCTCTGTCTGGAGCATTTCAACATGTCTATCTTCGATCAGGCTGATATGCTTCTCTATGGTGTCCACACACATTCAGGGACTCCGTATTTTGTTTTATCTCTTCCATTATGTCTTTCATTTCTAACATTTCTGATTGATTATTCTTTATAGTTTCAAACTCTTTTGTGAAGTAGCTCCTGAACTCCTTGAATTGTTTCTCTACATTCTCTTTTACCTCCCTGGGTTTTGTGATGATAGCTGTTTTGAATTCATTGTCATTTAGCTTACCTATTTCTGTATCCTCAGGACTGCATTCTGGGTTCTTGTCATTTTCTCTCTGTCTGGAGATTTGAGGTAGTGTCTGACATTGGAAGGTTGGGTCTTTCTCATTCTGATATTATTCGGTAGCAGTTACCAGCTATTGCCATTCAGTGGGTTTAAGAGTTGCGTATTCTGAGCCCTCTGCCTTCACCCGAGATCCCAGGCAGTGGAGTGGGCGTGGGGCGGGTGCTAAGAGAGGCACTTTCTCCTGTGTGCACTGTGGCATTTCTCAATCAGCTTTGGCTATCTGGTCTCCTGGGGTCTTGGCGTGATGCGTTCACCCCCTGTGAAAGCTTTCGCCCTGTTGGAGGGCTTCCCTCTAGTCTGCAAGAACCCTAGGGAGCCCTTGGTGATCTCATGAACAAGCAACCCCTCCCCCATTCCTTCCCTCATGGATCCTTGCGTGGTCACAATTGTAGTCTTTAGGGGAGGGAGTGAAGATCTCTCTTACCCCGTTCCAATTCCTCTGAGGGGGCCTCCAGCCTCTCTGCCCTCCATCATATGGCTGCGTGTCTCTCTGAGGTTTTTGTGTTGTTAGGATGTCTTCTGTTGGAGTATGGATGCCCCCTTTTGTTGTATGTTGGAGGGGAGAGAGTACTGGGCAAGTTCACTCTGCCATGATGCTGACATCACTCACAGTTAATTTTTAAAAAGACCCAAAATAAAGGCTAAAGAAAAGAGATATATTATGGAAATGTGAATGAAAATAAACTGGGTCTAAATGAGACCATTAGAAATATGAATACTGAGGGCCAGATCTGTGGCTGAGTGGTTAAGTTTGTATGCTCTGCTTCAGCAGCTCAGGGTTTCTCCAGTTCAGATCCTGGGTGCAGACATGGTACCACTCGTCTAGCCATGCTAAGGTGGTGACCCACACAGCACAACCAGAAGGACCTATGGCTAGAATATACAACTGTTTAGTGGGGGGCTTTGGGGAGAAGAGAAAGAAGAAAAAGAAGATTGGCAACAGATGTTAGCAAAACAAAAAAAAAAGAAATATGAATACAGATCAGAGCAGCTATGAGGGAAATAGTAAACAAGTAGACTAGAGAGGAAGAACTTTCTGACCCTCTGATTTGAGAGTCAGAGGAAAGGAAGAAACCGATAGTGGTGCTGAGGTTTCCCACCCCTGTGACAGATTGACAACTGAGAAGGGGAAACAAAATCCAATTAGCATGTAGGTTGAGGCATCTCGGGGACATGCTCGTTAGTGAATAGTATGGAGATGGTGCTCACACGAGGCATGGCTGATTAGGCTTGCTATTTCCCACCACTAGCATGTCACTAATTAGTTAAGCTATGGCAGACGATGAGATTCCCAAGGAAACTCATCCAAGTTCACCAAGAAAGAACATGCAGAGCACTGAGGTTAGGAGGGCAGGGTGCTTACAGCTCCCTAGTTTCCCCAGGCCTCCCTGACTATGAGCACTGGAGGGGTTTGCATTTACAGTAATAACTTAGCATTTAGGGGCTCAGGACCCCAGCAACAGACTACACAACCTCAGGTATTTCTTTCTTTTTTTTTAAAGATTTTTTTTTTTAAGATTTTATTTTTTTCCTTTTTCTCCCTAAAGCCCCCCCCGGTACATAGTTGTATATTCTTCGTTGTGGGGTCCTTCTAGTTGTGGCATGTGGGATGCTGCCTCAGCATGGCTTGATGAGCAGTGCCATGTCCGCACCCAGGATTCGAACCAACGAAACACTGGGCCTCCTGCAACGGAGCGCGCAAACTTAACCACTCAGCCACGGGGCCAGCCCCAACCTCAGGTATTTCTAATGCCACATGTACCCACAAAACTCCCTCTGTTTTCCTCTTGTCAAAGTTCACTCTCCATGAAGTTTCTATTTTCTCTATTCCCAAGAAAGCCATAGCCTCCTGCTCCCCACACTTTGGCCCTTTCCACAAAAGAAGTGAAGGCACCCCCTTTCCAACTCCACTTATATCTTGTGTTTCACAAAGATCCCTGTGCAAACAGTTCTTATATTTCTTTCTGCCCTTCCTTTGGGTTGGCATCTTTATCTTAGGGAATCATATCTTGAAATTTATGTTATTTTCTCCATTGCCAATTCTCTTCCTCAGGTACTCACCCAAATTGCCTCTCCTTACCCCACCCGGTCTGGACATCCCTGATCACCAATTTTTCACTCATGCCAGAACTTACCTGGATTCCAACCAGGACCTCTGCTACTCATGTAGTTTCAGGACAGACCAAAGCAAGTGAGTGAACAGAGACACCAGAGAAGTAAAGAACCCCCCAGAGGAGAGGAGCTTCATAGAAACCCGAGTGCAAGGAGGGGGTGGGTTAGGAGGACACTTGTGAGATTGAGCCATTACAGCAGGCAGTCAGCAAAGCACCAAAGGTCTTCAAGAGAAGAACCTCAGCCCAGTCTTCAGGCCCAAACCTAGGATGAATAAGAATTGAAGAATTTACAGCAACAAGTATAGATTATTCTTTCAGCACCCACCATTAGGAAGGACAGAAAAAATGTGGTGGTATCTTAAGGTCAAATAATTGTTGGCAGAACTCCCTTTTATGATGAGGTTGCTTAAATCCCTCTTGGAGGTCAAGGAAAAGTCATGGTAGAAAAACCGAGATTAACGACAGAATGAGAGTGAGGGAAAGAGTGATGGTATCATCCTCCTGAAGTTGTTCAAAGAGGGTAGAATCAAAGGCACAGGCAGAGGTGTTAGCCTACAAAAGCAGAGTGCTGGGACTTATTTTGTGACAAAGGAGAAGGCTAACTGAATAAATAGTTTTGCAACTGAGGAAAGTTAGGAGGGACCACTATTCTTGGCCCCAATATTCTCTGTGAAATGAGATCCAGGTTCACTTGTTTTGAGAGAAGAGGAAAACGAGGTTTAGACCAGTGTTCCTCAAACTTTAATATGCAAACAGATCATCTGGGATCTTGGAAAAGTGCCAAATCTTTTCCCATAAGCCTGATTGGGGTTTGAGGTCCTGCATTTCTAAGAAGCGAGCAGGTGCTGCGATGTGATCATTCTAAATCCCACATGCTGAGTATCAGGGAGTGGAATTCCTGTTTCTTCCCAACTGGAGGTTAGTAAAATCATTGCCAAGTGCCATCAAAGGCTTGTCTGAGGTGGGAAAAGACATACAGTAATGGTTTATTTGTCAATATTATGTAACAGTCTGTGGTTCTCCCTCTACCCCCCATCAGTAGTTCACACTCAGGGCACACGTGGAGAAATCAAGTGTTCAGGTGGATTCAAAGAAGTTAACTGGCCTGTGGAGGGAATCGGAGAACCACGAGGCACTCAGAATGGAGTTGACATTCCTCTCTCTCAGCTCCGGGATGAGGAGTAGTAGGGGACCAGTTTGTATTGTAAGCACTCAGAGCAGAGATGCAGGTGCTGATGGTCTGGATGAGATCCAGAACTGGGGAGCTGGACTGAAGGTGCGAGGAAGGCAGAAAAAGTCAGTGCTCTGTTTGGCCAAAGTGGATTTCAGAAGGAGAGCAAATCTGAGTCACAAAAAGGTTAATGCTTGTTATATTTTAAGCTTTACCTGTCAAGTTCATTACATACTTTACATATTCTGCTGCTTATTTTTTCATCAACACATTGTTGATTTTCATGGGGTAAAAGTTTTAAAATTGTATGAAGTCATTACTGTCCATCTTTTCTTTTGTGATTCATTCTATCACTATAAAATAATAAAAACATTCTTTTCCTCCACTGTTGGCATTAAAATATTATTCTAACTTTCTGAAATTTTGTTTTTAGTTTTAAAATATAATATTTTCATATACTTGAGATTTATTATGCTATTTGGTAAGATATGTCAGATACCATTTCTTGTTTGATTACCTATGCTGATTAACTTAACACTCAACACTCAAGATTCATGTCTGTATTTCTGAAGTCTTCCATTTAAACCTATAAATCATCTGCATTCCTTTTGTAAAATACAAAGAGTCTTATGCTACTAGCTTTACACTTTCTTCATCACTGTTTACACAGTACACTCATTAAACAAACATTATGGAGTCCTTCTATGTATGGGAGCTGTCCTGGGTGCTAGTGATGCATCCTCGAATAAAACAGACACCCTGCTCTGGGGAGGCTGCTCCAGTAGACTCCTCTGGAGATGAGCTTCCCTCCTGAAACATTTCTTTAGGCTTATCGAACATATTAATATCTGCCATCCATCCATGTGTGTGAAGGATAGATCATCTCAGTTAAATGTCTTTCTGAAGAAGCCCTTATCTTTAATTTTAAGTATTGGCTCAATATTTCTGGCTTTTATAATTTGATTAATAAGTTACAAAATAAGCGTTAATGAATGTAATAGGTAATACAGTTGCAGTTGCTATTTTGGGGACCATTTTATTTGTTTGCTCATTTGTTGTTTTTTTATTTTTGAATTAAAACATAATACTCTCAAAGATTTGATTATCAACTTTGTTATTTGTCCCTCAACTTGCTTAAAAATTGTTCTTTCCTTCAGTTTTATATCACAGCACTTATTCTAAGGTGATTTTTTTTTACATTGTTGTCATCAGTTCACTTAATCCTTGTGTCTTTTAGATTCTTTTCCGAAAGTTCTCCAGCTCTTGTAGTTGCACCATATTTCTTTTCATTTCCATTTGTTTCTTCTTTAATCTCCTTCTGAGTAAACCTTCATCCATGCACTGAAGTGTATATGAAGATGTCTTAAGATTCTTTTTGTTCTTTTCATCTCTCTACATCTTTTGAAGCTAGGGTATTCTAGTTTTTATTTGTTTGTTTGTCTTTCTTTTGTACTGAAAAACTCCTCTCTCATCACAGATAACTTCTTCCTCTTTATCCATTTTTCTTTGGCTTGAATTTGTTGGTTTTAAAGTTGCTTGAAGTTGTCTGTTTCCAATTTTTTTTTGTAGTTTAGTGGCACTGTATGTGAGAAGTCACAGTGTGATCTTTCCAGAAGTCCTTTTTTCTAGGCTTTAATAGATTAATGCATTTATTTTTGGTGGGTGGGTTAGGGCCATGTGTGCATATGCATGTGCATATGTGCACCCTATCATTGCTCAAGGTCTGCCTGAGTCACCACGGTTTGATGATTTGATGCCTCTCCTTTGAAGGCCCCTCAACAATCTTTTCTAATACGGCTGCTCATGCTCTCCTTGGATGCACCGGCATGGTCACGCATAGAGCATGCCCACTTCCCGACCCTGCTGGACATCAGCATTCTGGGCAGCATCAGTACCTCTCTTCAGGACCCTGCAGGGAGAGGGGGAGTGAGATGACTCCTTCTTCTCAATGTGGAGGGGGTAGGCCTGAATGCACACGGCTTTGTACATGATACTGGAAATGTGAACGGAGTAGAAAAAGTATTTGACAATACAAACAAGATTCCAATAAACTATAGTTTAAATATTGCATGACATACTATAGACACTTTAAACATGAAAAGGAGAAAGAAGGAAACTGCAATTAGTCGAGACTTTATTCTAAGAGGCAGAAATTTAACTTTCAGACTTATATCTTCTGCAGATTTCCCTATTGGCAGAGCAAATAAGTGGAACTGAGCAGCCCCATAAATCTCAGCCCTCTGACTTCTCCCTCCTCCCCAGTGGTTCAACTTAGCCACACAGGAAAAGGTAGAAGAGCCCATTGAAAGATGACATGAGAGTAGATGTCTGGCCAGTGCAGAAAGATAACTTAACATGTCGGATCGTTGGAGAAACAACCAATGTGTGCTCTTTGGGGAGGGGCCCAAGTCTCTGTTCATCTGCCCACAATTCACACAACTCCAGAATCCGAGGATGAGATCAAAAATGTGTTGCACACTATACAAACAGACACTACTACTATCACCACCACCAAAATGGTTTGTGTGCTGTTGGATATGTGATAGTGTGCAAGTATGAGAAAGAGGAGGGTAGGGAGTGGCATCTCTCTATGTGAGATGATGTCAAGGCCACAGATTATCCCCCACCCTGCCTCAGAACCTCTCCCCTAAAGCTTACCATCTCTAAGTCATTCCTATGGGATTTTCACAAGCGTCTTCTGTTAGAAGGTGAATACTAACCAGGGCAAGAGAGATGACCGAGAAAGTAGAACATCAAGCACCTTTCCTGGGCTCACTCAATGATTTTTGAACTCGGGACAAAAAACCCAAACATCTTACTTCCTTTCCTCTGATGCTGACAGTAGAGATCTCTTAGTAGGGTGACAAATATCCTGGATTACACCTATTGTCCCAGTTTTGTTTGTAATAGCATTTCTTTCACTATGAAAGTGCCTTTCTTTGGACAATAATTACAAGAAAACCCTACAAATTGGAGACTCGGTGCTCCAAATGCAAATCAGAACTGTGGAAGCTGAGAGTCCTCCCTGAGGTTCCCAAAACCCAGCAGGTCAGAGAAAACTACAGAGATAAACAACACAGGGTTTCTCATGTAGGTTCTCGAGGCCAGCCCTGTCTCCAGAGGTAAGGAGCGTGAGCAGTGCAGGGAACGCTACCAGCTCTACCACAGAGACACTCTTGCTCATGGAGAACTGTATCTCAAAATAACAAACAATAACACCTGGCTTTGAAAATCACAGCACAATTCTCAAATGCCATTGTGTTTCATCTTCACAATCACCTCAGGATGGAAAATAACGCCCCACAAGGCTCAAGGTCTCCGAGCTGTAAGTGGTGAATGACAGCCTTGAGCAGAAATCACTGCATGCGCATCCTGCGTCCTTTCTGCCACCCACAGCTCCTGGCTGAGACTAGGAAGGCAAAGGAGCTGCAGTGAGATGTGCATCAGCTCCTCTCCCTTCTCTCCGTTAATATCCAACATGCATTAATCTCCCAAATGTTTTGTCCAGGGGGAGGAGTGCACACACGGAAGCCAAGATAACCATAATGAAGCATTAATAAGAGCCTAATTTCTGCAGATGCTTGGCTCCCACCCCTGACTCAGGCAAGACAATCCATCCCCTGGTGTTTATATATGTGCAAAAGGGAGATATTAGGAGGTAAGGCAGCTCTCGGATGCGACTAGCCAGAATGTGATTCTGTGGTCTTAATTAGTGGGCCTCAGTGCAGAAAAGCAAGACTTATCTGCCTTCCTCAGCCCTGCAGGCTTTCTTGGTTATGAAAAGACATTTGGCACAAATTAACTTTCTCTCATTAGAAAAATAGAGCCTGGAGACAGAGTTCTTCTGAGCACCTGAGTGTTGGTGTGATAAAAGTGCCAGTGGTTACAGGATAGGGTCAATCTCTTTGGGCAGGTGTGACTGCAAGCAAATGGCTTTCAGTGGAAAAAAAATGGTCCCTGCAGGCTGCAGGGTAATTTGAATGTAGAACAAATAATTCAAATAAACCCAGTGATCCCCAAAAGCTTGCAGAGCACAAAGCACTATTCTGGGAAGACGCCAACAAATGAAGTCAGCTGCTCCCCAGACTTCACACAGGTATTCCTTCCATGGCTGACTGCTTTTGGAAACTGATGGAAATGGGTTAAAGTTACAGATTATCCATTAGTCAGTCAGTATGCATATGTGACATGCCAATTGCCTGTTCTGCACTGGGCTGGGCACTGTGGGAGACAGAAAAATACATAGGCTCTCAGGAGCTTAAATTTGGTGGCAGATAAGTCAGATGCAGCCATCTGATGTCACTGAGAAATCCTTGCTGACGGGTGGTGTGGTTGAGGCTCCAAGGGCTGCAGGAGGTTCAGGGTCTGGGAGATCATTGAGGGCTGGGAGGAATTCAGGGAAAAAGGAAAAGTCCCGGATTGGAGCTAAAGAACTGGGGGTCCTGAATAATGCTGAGTAAAGTCATTCAGCTGTCCCATAAGTCTGATAACCTGAAAAATAAGACCAACACCCTGACATAAGAGGTGGACTGTCTTCCAGGCTGCATTCAGGAGAGAGAAATTAGCACATGAGCAGTGGGGTAGGGTTCACCGTCAGACTGAGCCAGCTGGAAGCAGGCACCCTGGGGTCCCTTCTCAGCCCTGGTGCTTCCTCAGGCAGGCTGCTTATCCCCTCTGTGCCTTGGTTTCCTCATCTGTAAAATGTTGAGTAATAGTATCTGCCTCCCGTGGTTGTCAGAGGAGGAAGGGAGCAAACGCAGGCAAAATTCTTACGGTGGGGTCTGGCACATAGTACACTACTCAAAACCCAATCTGTAATTTAGAGAAAGAAGATTCAACCGAACTAGCTAGAGCAAAATGAAAGAACTGATGGAACAAACAACAACAAAATAAAGTTGTCAGTGTCCTTGCAGCCCAGTCCATGAGAAGACAGAGGTCCCTGGAGAAGAGTTTGCCTTTATGTGGAAGGGTGTGCAATGGAGTTTACCCAGAACCCCAGCCAGTTCCCTTGCTTTGCTCATCATGCAGCAATATCTCTGACAAGAGGAGCATTCGAGACTCGTCTCAAGCATCAGGATCCCTAGAATAGAATAAAGCTCCATTTGGACTCACCAAATTGACATTTGCACATACACATGGGAGTTTACACATGGTAAACCTGCATAAAAAGATGGAGTATGTCTGGATTTCACTCAGGTCAGCTTATTTTCTGCAGCCTCAAAGCAGACAGCCTGCTTTGAAAAAGATGCAGGTAAAGATGATGACTCCACCAAAATGCTACCCAGGGAGACCCTAACTCAACTCCCACCACACGCACTGCTAGTCCGCGAGTCTTCAGATGGTGAACGTCTCACACGCTTCTCAAGATGGTCCACGGAGAAAATATTAGAACTCAATTTGAATCTATTTTAGTAAAAAATAATGAGATTAAATATTAGATCCATGGCATTCACTGGTTTTTCTCCCCTGGTACTCCTGGGAAGGGGGAATCCTGCATAGAGGATGGGTTAAGAGTGCTGGTCCCACCACCTCTACTTGTTTTCAGCCAATTGTGAGGCAGTGGTTCATCGCTGGAAGGCAATGAGTTTTGAGTTTACATTATTAAGTTTTAATGAAACTGATAGTTATAAAATGGACTTACGGCACACAGAGATTCCTGAAAATGTAGAACAGGAACCCAGGCAGAGGTGTGTGCTGGCAAGAAGTGGGCTATGAGATTCTGACCAGTAAATGTATCCACCCTGGGAATGCTTCAAGTTGCCTGGAAACTTCTTCCTAAGCAGAGAGGGTGTCCTTATCATCTCTGAGCTAACCTTCTCTTTTCTCTCATCTCCAAAGTGAGTTTGCAACTTTTTAATCTCATATCCTGTGTCAGTCACCAGAAGCCTCTCATGGAAGAGTAGGAGAAAGTGTTGAGAGCCAAGACATATGTATGAGCAGAGCTGGACAAATGGAGAGGACGGAGGGAGGGGAGGCGTCCAATAGACATGTCAATTAGTGTTGATTTAGTACCTTCATAGCTACCGATTTCCCATCTTTTACCACCTTCTCTGGCTTTAACTGAGCATTTTATATGATTTTGTTTTATCTCTTCTCCTAGTGTATAAATTACAGTTCCATTTTAAAGAAATTTTAGTGGTTGCCCTAGTGTTTAAGATGTACATTTTTAAAAAGATTTCATTTTTTGAACAGTGCTAGGTTTACAGAAAAACTGAAACTAGAGTAGAGAGAGTTCCTCCACACCCAGTTTCCTCCATTATTAACATCTTACATTAGTATGGTACATTTGTTATAATTAATTAAAAATATGGATCATTACTATTAACTAAAGTTCATAGCTCATTCGCATTCCCCTTAGTTTGTGCCCACTATCTCTTCTGTCCCAGGATCTCACCCAGAACACCACATCACATTTGATTGTCGTGTCCCCATAACCTCCTCTCAGCTGAGACTGTCTCTCAGACTTACCTTGTTTTGGATGGCCTTGATAGTCTTGGGGAGTACGGGTCAAATATTTTACAGGATGCCTCTCAACTAGAATTTGTCTGATGTTTTTCCCTTGATTAGACTGGGGTTATAGGTTTAGGGAAATAAGACCATTTTTATCATGTTGTGCCATTTTCGTTATGTTGCCCTTGTTGATATTCAGCTTGATAACCTGGCTGATGAAGTGTTTGTCAAGTTTCTCCCCTGTAAAGTTACCCTTTTTTTTCCCTTTCCCATACTGAACTCTTTAGAGAATTGCAAACTAAAAGAACAATTGATAGAGCTACACTCTTAGACTGGCTAAAATCCAAAACTCTGGCAATACCAATTGACAGCAAAAATGTGGAGCAGTGGGAACTCTCATTGCTGATGGGAATACAAATGGTGCACTTCAGAAGGGAGTTCCTGTCGCTCCTCAACTTCACCAGCAATAAGTACTGTCATTTTTTTCTTATTTTGGATTTTAGCATTCTAATAGCATTATAATGGTATCTCATTATTATTTTATTTTGTATTTTGCTAACAATAAATGGTATTGAGTATCTCTTCACATGCTTTATTGGCCATCTGTTTATCATCTTTGTTTAAGTGTCTATTTAGATATTTTGCTCTTTTTTATTGGGTTGTTTCTTTTCTTATTGTTGAATTTTAAGAGTTCTTTGTATATTTGGATACAAACCCTTTATACAGATACTTTTCCCTGTCTATGGCTTGTCTTGTCATTCTCTTAACAGTGTCTTTCACAGAACAAACATCTTTCATTTTGACAAAGTCCAATTTATAATTTTTTTCTTTCATTGACTGTACTATCAGTGTGGTATCTAAAAAGTCATTGCCAAACCCGAGGTTACATAGATTTTCTCCTATGTTTTGCCCTAGAATTTTTGTAGTTTTACAATTTACATTTAGGTCTATAATCCCTTTTGAGCCAATTTTTGTGCAAGGTGTGACTTTGTCTAGATTTTTTTGCCTATGGACATCTTTTTCCCAGCACCATTTGTTGAGAAGATTGTCCTTTATCCATTAAGCTGTCTTTGTTCCTTTGCCAAAGACCAGTGACTGTATTAGTGAAGGTTTATTTGGAGGCTGTCTATTCTGTTCATTGATCTGTGTGTCTATTCCCTTGCCAACATCATGCTGTCTTAATTACAGTAGCTTTATAGTAAGACGTGGAGTTGGGTAGTGTGAGTCCTCCAGCTTTGTTCTTCCTCAACATTGTGTTGGCTATTCTAGGTCTGTTGCCTTTCCATGTAAACTTTGGAACCAGTCTGTTTGTATCAACAAAATAGAATTTTGATTGAGATTGCATTGAAACTATAAATCAAGTTGGGAAGAATTGTCTAATGTCTAAATGATACTGAGTTTCCAATCCATGATCATACAATATCCCTCCATTTATTTAGATCTCTTTTGATTTCTTTTGTTAGTTATGTAGTTTTCTACATGTAGATCCTGTACATATTTTGTTAGATTTATACCTAAATATTTCTTTATTTGTGCTATTGTAAATGGTATTATATGTATTTTTTTATTTAAAATCCCACTTGCTTATTGCCGTTATATAGGCAAGTGATTGACTTTTGTATATTAACTTCATATTCTGTGACCTTGCTATAATTGCTTATTATTTCCAGAAGTTTTTGGGTTTTTTCATTGGTCATTCTTTGGGAATTTTTACACAGAGAATCATGTATCCTGTGAACAGTTTTGTTTCTTCCTCCCTAATTGGTATAAATTTTCCTCTTTTTCTTGTCTTATTGCACTAGCTAGGGCTTCCAATGTCATATTGAATAAAAGTAGTGAGGGTGGACATCTTTGCCTTGGTCCAGTCTTTGGGAAAAAGCATCTAGTTTACCACAGTTAAGTATGATGCTAGCCATAGAATTTTTTGTAGATGTTCTCTGTAAAATTAAGAAAATTCACCTCTATTCCTAGTTTGCTGAGAATTTTTATCATGAATGAGTGTTAGATTCTGTCAAATGCTGTTGCTGCATTTATTGAAGTGATCATGTGATTTTTCTTCTTTAGCTTATTGATATGACAGATTACATTGATTGATTTTTTGAATGTTGAATTAGCCTTGCATACTGGCAATAACTCCCCCTTGGTTGTAGTGTATAATTCTTTTTATACTTCGTTGGATTTGATTTGCTAATATTTTGTTAGAGATTTTGCACCTATATTCTTGAGAGATGTTGGTCTGTAGTTTTCTTTTCTTGTAATATCTTCACGCGGTTTTGGTCTTAGGGTACTGCTGCCTTCATAGGCTGGGTTAGAAAGTCTTCCCTCTGCTTCTCTTTCCTGGAAAATTTTGTAGAGAAGTGGTATTGTTTCTTCCTTAAATGTGTACTGGAATTCACCAGTGAACCCATCTGGGCCTGGCTCTTTCTTTTTTAGAAGGTTATTGAGGCTTGGTTCAATTTATTTAACAGATATAGGATTATTCAGATTATCTGTTTCTCCTTGTATAAGTTTTGGCTGTTTGGGTCTTTCAAGGAATTGAATCATTTCAGCTACGTTTTCAAATCTGTGGACATAGAGCTGTTCATAGTGTGCTTTATTATCCTTCTACTGTCCATGAGATCAGTAATAATGACTCCCTTTAATTTCTGATTTAGTAATTTGTGACTTCTCTCTAGCCTGGTTAGAGGTTTATCAATTTTACTGATCTTTTCAAAGAACTAGCTTTTGGTTTTATTTTCTTTATTGATTTCTTTTTTTATTTTGCCTCCTATTTCTTTTTTTTCTGCTTTATCTCCCCAAATCCCCCCTGGTACATAGTTGTATATCTTAGCTGCAAGTCCTTCTAGTTGTGGCATATAGGACGCCGCGTCAACTTGGCCTGACGAGCAGTGCCATGTCCGCGCCCAGGATCCGAACCAGCGAAACCCTGGGCCACCGCAGCGGAGCGCGCAAACTTAACCACTCAGCCACGGGGCTGGTCCCATGCCTCCTATTCCTAATTTAATTGATTTTTGCTCATTTCTACTATTTCTTCTTTTCTCTTTGCTTTAGGTTTAAATTACTTTTCTTTCTCTAGTTTCCTGTGGTGGAAGTTTAGATTACTGATTTTTCTTTCTTTTTTCTAATATATGCAATTAATGCCGTAAATTTCTCTCTAGGCACTGCATCCCAATTGTTTTACGTTTTATTTTTATTTTCATTTATTTAAAAATATTTTTAAATTTCTCTTGAGACTTCTTTGACTTACATGTCATTTAAAAGTGTGTTGCTTAATCTACAAATATTTTTGGAAATTTTCTCATTATCTTTCTTTTGTTAAATTTTAGTTTGATTTCAGAGTGCCTTGCGAAAATAGGTCACATGTTTTTCATTCTTTTAAATTTGTTATGGTGTGTTTTGTGGTCCAGAATAAAGTCCATATTGGTGAATGCTCCATGTGAGCTTGAGTAGAATGTGTATTCTGCTTTTGGATAAAGTGTTCTTTAAACGTCAGTTAGGTCTCATTGATTGATAGTGCTCTTCATGTAATCTATGTATTTACCGATTTTCTGTCTACTTGATCTATCACTTACTGATCTCATTTGTGTTTGTATTTTCCTGTCTCTCCAGTTTTCGGCGTGTCAGTTTGCCCTGCAATCTCATTTTTCTGATTGGTTTGGAAAACATCTTAGATTTTATTTTTTCCAGTGTTTTTCTGATTGTAAGGATAGAGCTGACAATTTGCAAGTCTTTAAATGTCAGAGCTGACAATGGAAGGCCCTACAATATATATTTTTCATCTATGTCCACCTTCAAATATCAATATCCCACTTCATGTGTAGCACAAGTACTTTCTACCTCAGTATTCCCAATTCTTCCCCCATGCCTTTGATATCGCTGTTGTTTATTACACTTATCCATTTGCTGTAATCACCCAATAGATTATTACTATTATTATTCTAAACAGTTATATTTTAGATAAATTAAGAATAAGACAAGTCAAAGATTTTATTTTACTTTTATTTATTCCTTCTTCAATGCGCTTCTTTTCTTATGTCAATCCATGTTTCTGACCTATATCATTTCCTTCTGCCTGAGGACATTTTTTAAAGTTTCTTACAGAACAGGTCTGCCTGTAATGAATTTTCTGTTTCTGTTTGAAGTTTCCATTTCTCTTTCACTTTTGAAGGATAATTTTTGCTGGATGTATAATTCTAGGTTGGTCATTTTTTTCTTTCAACACCTTAAATATTTCACTTTACTGTCTTCTTGCTTTTACGGTTTCTGAGGAGAAGTCAACTGTAATTCTTATCCTAGTTCCTCTGTAGATAAGTGTAAAAAAGAGCCTGACCTATTTTTTTTTCATTTGACTGATGACAGCTTTTTAGTCTAACCACCCCTCCCTCTTTCCAGTCTTCCCCAAATCTGGGGAAACTGGCAAGGAATTCTGGATGCTCTCTTCATCAGCACCAGTGGAGGTTCAAACCACACAAACTGCTGCCTGCATGCGAGACCCTGACCGCAGGCCACGTCCCCACCACCGTAGACCCTCAAGCGGGTCTCCTTTCACTGTTCTCTCAAATCGTTTTTGGACCTGCTCAGGAGCCACACCTCCCTCGTCAGAAAGCCTTATTATGTGAGTAAAAAATCTTTTCATATACTCTTGGTGTATGTGCAGGGTCATCAGTCTCAACATCCAAAGCAAATTTGGCCTGGGGTCCAGGTCTATCCCGCTTCTGAAGAGTGCCTACCACAGTAAGTTGTTCTCCCTTGACCCAGCTTCTTGCAAGACTTTTTTATGTGTTTGGTTTTCTGTAGTTTGAATACGATGTGCCTAAGTGTGTGTATATATAGATATAATTTTTTTCCTGCTTACTGTTCTCTGAGCTTCCTGGATCTGTGCTTTAGGATCCAACAGTAATTTCAGAAATTTCTTGCCTATTATTACTTCAAATATTTCTTATCCTCTGTCCTTTCTTTGATCTCCTTCTGGTATTCCAATTAGTTATACCTTATACCTTTTGAGATTGTCCTACAGGTATTAGATGTTCTGTTCTGTTTTTCACTGTTTTTTTATCTTTGTAGTTCAATTTGGGAAGTTTTAGTTGGTTTGCCTTGAAGCTCACTCCCTCTTTTCTCGGCTGTGTCGTGTCTACTGGTGAGCCCATTAGAGATATTCTTCATGTTACAATATTTTTATTTTCTAGAATTTCATTATGACTATTTCTTATTTTCTATCTCTCTGCTTGCATTGTCCATATGTTCCTCCAGTTTTGTTCACTTTTCCTGTAGGAGTCAGTTTATGGCTCAAGAAATTTCTGCTCCTGGTAAGTGCCCTTGGGTGTGCCCTTCTTCTGAGTCTCTGGTTGGGAGTTTGATCTCAGCATCATCTTGGATCAGGGTGACAAGGCATCTTGGCTTACCCAGGACTGGTTATCCCAGCATTATTATTAATTATTAATATCTCAGTGTTTTCCTATTTCACTCTGAAAGGTATTCCAATCTAGACAACAAGCATTATGGTTATTTTGCTTATGAACCCCATGAAGAGAATTCCTGCAGACAGAAGTTGATGAAGCTTGTTTCACCAGGGCATTTCAACAAAAGTCAACATAAGCAGTGTAGCTCCAAGGACTAGGAGTAAAAGAGACCACTGAATCCCTGAGTGGAAGAGAAGCAGCTACCCATCACCGGTAGCATCTCAGAAATTAAGATTGTCCAGACAATTTGTATACGTATTAAGTTTTTATAAGCACTGATTTTCACCCCTGGGTCTCAAACTTGGCTGTATGCTAGAATCACCTGGAGAGCTTTAAAAATAATGAAGCCTGGGATCCAACCCCAGAGATTCTGATGTAATTGGCCTCGGGTGTGGCTAGGGCATGAGGAATCTTTTAAAGTTCTTCCTGTGACTCAAGTGAGCAGAAAAGTTTGAGAACCACTAATTTAGAGGCATCCACGGGGGATACGGGAGAGGATATTTGAGCAGCTTACATAAATGAATGCCCAAAGTTGTGAAGCAACATGGCATATGCAAGAACCATGTCTGAGTCCATACGAAATGTATGAGGAGAGAGGTGGGAAATATGGACAGAGAGGCAGGCAAGGTTCAGTTCTTCAGGACTCTCATGGCATGCTGCCAGGCTTGGGTCTGTTGTGTGTAGATGAGGAGGTTTGGATGGGAAGTAATGCAGTCAGGCTTGTAATTCTGAGCATTTATAGCACCAAGCCTTGAGACAAGGAGAGCAGATAGGAGTCCAGGGCAACATTAAAGGTTCACACCTGAGTGCTGGTATTGGTAGAAAGAACTGACAGAAGGTATATTTAAGAAGGATCAGGAAGGAAAATCATCTGGTCTTGATCTTTGATTGACTGAAATAGTGTTGAAGACGAAAGAGAGGAAGGGAATCTCAGGCCTGCCCATTGGCTTTTATGGGTTGGTGTATGGAGTTTTGATAAGTGAAATTTGGAACACATTTGGTGCAAGATGCTTGTGAAAGATTCATATGCCAATGTCCATCAGGTAGCTGAATAGTAAAACCTGGAGTTCAGACAGGAGGTCCTGGGTGTAGGTCATAGATTTGGGATTTGTTGTTAAGTAAGTGGAAGAGGATGCCACTCACATGCATGAGGTAGTAAAATGGACCAAAGACTGAGCCCCAGCAAATCTCGGGAAGGTACCATACAAGAGACTAATAGGAAATGATTGGAGAGGAGAGTGAGGATAAGAAAATGGGAAGACCACAGAGAGAAAGAGGTGCTTGAGAACACCTAACACATCAGAAAACCTGCTGCATCAAGGGGCTGCAGTTGCTCCTTGGGTTTGGCCATAGTGAGCTCGTTTGAATGTCTCAGTGAAGTGGATGCAAGAAAACTAGATTTTCCTAGTCTGAGAAATAAAGGGGTCAATGGAGGTGGACCTCATTGTCTGCCACATTGAATATTCAAAGATAACATTCATGTAAATAAATGAATAAATGCAGCAGCAGGCTGCAGCAAAGCAAGAAATAAAGTGATGGCTTTGTGTATGAATACTGGAAATAAAGCCCTGTTTTTTAATGTGAGAAACTTTAGTAAGTTTCTAAATTGATGAGAAAGTACTAGTAGAGAAGATATGGTTAAAGATACAGGACATGAAGTCTACAGACAAAAAAGCTGATGTAACTTCGTTCATAAAATCCATGGCTGCTTACATGTCTCTCCCTCACAAACTCTCATCATTCTTTTACTATAAGTTGGAGGGCAGTTAACTTCCAAATAACCTTTTGGAGAGTGTTGGCAATTTATTAGCTCCCTGTAAGATATCTCCAACTTGGAGGGTTGTAGCAGGAAAATAGGGCCGTCATATCAGGGAAAGCACAGGTCTCTGAGGGGAGGGTCAGAGGCTGAAGGCTCCACACCCAGCTTCTTACTGACAGAGGTGACTGTGTGGCATGAGCGGTTGGGCGTGGAAACTGACCAGAGGAAGAGGCTATCAGGACTGGCTTCTCAGGCTATGAGGGCTCTTGGAAGTGTGATTTCAGGGTCTGCAAGGATGGGGAGCTGTAGCAGCTGAGATGCAGGATCACATGGCTTATGAGCATCCAGAAGAGAGGAGAAAGTTCCTGGAGCAGATAGAGCTGAGGGAATTTTCCAGGACTTCGGCCGCAGGCAGCAGGGAAAGCGAAAAGCATTGCTCTCCCCTTGAGGTGGGAGGTAAGAAGATAAGGATGTGCGCAGGACAGGTGTGGTTGTAGGGGAGGGAAGGTTACTTAGATGGCGGTTTGAATCACCCAAGTTGCAGTGGAGAGTAGAGAAACGGTTAGACGCTGGATATGTTTTGAAGGTAGAGCCAGCACCATTTGCTGACGGATTGAATGTGAGGTACGAAGTTTAAAAAAGAATCAAGGGTGAATGCATAATTTTCTACCTGACAAACTGTAGGAATAGAGACTCTATTAAAAGAAATGAGAAGAAAGGCAGGGGTAGCAGGTTTCCGTGGAGAATCAGGAGCTCTGTTTGGGGCGTATATAGCATTATAATGATGTGATTTATCTCTGCAGAGGAGTAAGAACTTTGAATAATGCTGAAATATCTTCAAATTATTCCAATAACAGTCCCAACTTCTTGCCTTAGTTTCTTTACATAGCTCAACTTTATACAACTTTCTAACAATAACTCTAAGAGGTGGCTTTCATTTCCTGAGGCAATTTAGGATTCTATTTTTCTCCTCTAAAATGATGGCAGTGAATTTGGGTTGCTTCATGTTCCTAACTGTGAGAAATAGATGGAGGTGTCTGAGATCAAACACTATGCAGATGGAGAGGAGAGCTCTGTCAGAGGGAATGTGCTTCTGGGTTGAGGACCCTGGCTTCTAATTTTACTCAATAGGAAGCACGTCATTGGCAGAATAAAACTTTAGTTTGAAGCTTTGAAATAATGCTTGGCACAGTATGGAGGACTGGATTGTGGATTAGTTACGTTTGCCCACTGCCCCCTCCCCCACATCCCTCACTTAGGAGTCCTCTCCAAGATGGTAGCTTCAACCTTCTGTTTGTTCAGAGCTGGCTACAATTTTCCATTGGTCAGACTGGGGCTCCTGAATGGCCCCTAAAGAAACAATTAATCTGGCTTCATTTTATGGACCCTTGGTATTCTCTGGTCTCCCACCACTGGCATCATGCAAGGCACAGTAGCCCCCACATGGGGTTCACAGACTCCTCAGAGGTCCCTAAGGGAGCCTATGAATAGAATTCAGAGATTCTATGAACTTGCATGGAAAAATATCTAACTTTATTTTCACTTACATCTAACTGAAAATTAGAATTTCCTTCTACTATAAATATTGGCCAAAAAGAAAAAAACTCTGAAATATTAGCAGTAGCAGTTTCTTTGTCACTGATAAAAATCACAGATATTTTCATATCTCATCATAATTGTTATTTAATAC
This sequence comes from Equus przewalskii, assembly GCF_037783145.1. Classification (NCBI taxonomy): domain Eukaryota; kingdom Metazoa; phylum Chordata; class Mammalia; order Perissodactyla; family Equidae; genus Equus; species Equus przewalskii. The sequence goes on along the minus strand of NC_091851.1, from coordinate 1,428,631 downwards.
ATTAACTTAAAATTTTATTTATTACCACATCACAACTTTTAAAATAGTTTAATAACAGCATGTCTACTGTTCTAATTCATTTTTTAATCTTGTATATTTTGTGTATCTAAAAACATTCTTTTAAGAAAGACTGCATAAGCTTCTAAGCTCCTGGAAAACAAGGATGGGATTCTGTTATTGTCATAACCCCAGTCCCAAGGACAGGGATGAACACGATAAGTACTAAGCTAATATTTGTTGAATGAGTAAATGGATAGATCTGTTATCTTAATTTTCCAAGGCTGCAAATTAATCCAAAATTTGAAAATTGCTGGAAACGTGGATTCCTAAGGTGAGTTTTAAAAGACTAAGACATGCCCATATTTTCCCAGTTCATTCATTACGACTCCTCAGCTTCCTTGTTGCAGATTTAGCTATCACTCCTCTTTGGAGAGATTAGCCTTCCCTGTCCACCCCTCAGCTGGGACTCACCATCTAAAAATGACTGCATGGATTTGTTTCATCACCATTCTCTGGCTGGTGAGGGGTGGAAGGAAGAAAGGATTAGATAGCCTTTACAAGAAGAAAATTCTCTAATTTTTCTCTGCTGTATGGGTTCCAGTGGTGAACATCAGGTCCCCTTCTGCACCCTTGACTTTATTTACTTCCTTGAATGTTTCTCAGTAAAGATAGAATTTGCGTTAATTGGTTAAAGTTCAATGAGATTATGCATTTATGAAAATAATCCTAAATATCAATCAATTCTCAATTGATATTCTCAATCAATATCAAAATTCTCCTAGGAGGATTTTTAAATAAAACTGCTTCTATTGTTCTTTAATCTTGAAAAAAAGAAAGGCAAAAACAAGCCAGCCAGGGTTTACTTTGCTTGGAATGTTAGTACCCAAGTTTTCTTCGTCACAGCTTGAGACATCACATTCACCATGCAGGTGTCTTTCAATATACTAAATCACTCTGGGGGCAGCTCATTCTGGGAGATGCAGAGACATCTTATGTGGGTAATTAATGTTCTTTGGTTTACCTGGGATGTGTAATTGAAGCCAGATGCTCAAATAGTACCCAGAACAACAACAACCTAAAGAGACAATGGCAAGTTCCAGGGGTTATGTCACTGAAAGATGAGTGCAGGGTTACAGCTTTAGCTATTTGCAGATCCCCAAGTGCCCATGTGAGTTCGTGGCTCAACACCATAAATACACAAGGAGACAGCCCTTACCCGGTCAGAGGCACCGACAACAGAACAGGAGAAGTATCCATGGGATCTTGCCAATGATTCTCACTGGAACATCCAGCGTACTATTGCTTTTGTGAAGCAGTAGTCATCTTTGGATAAAGAGATTCATGTGTTGTTTGTAATGAAAATCAACACTAATTTGGGCTCCACTTTCTTCTCTTAACTGGATTACCTCAATATTCTCCCAACTGGTTTCCCAACCCTCACTTCCATTCTTTCTGATTTCATTCTCCACCTTTCATCTAGAGCTACTTTCTGAAAACAAAGTCTAATCATTTCTGCTTCCCTGCCTGTATCCTGGTCATGCTTACCCAATATCATTACAAGAAAATGCAAGTACTTAATGGTTCACAGAGACTTTCTCCCTGTGGCCTTGCATCCCTCACCAGGCTTTTCTCTTGCTAAGCCACTCTTTAGTCACACTGAATGGTTTCCCATCCCCCACAACTCCCAAGCTTTTATTGGTCTCATGGTCTCTGCACATGCTGTTTCCTTTACCTGAAATACTTCCCCTCCATTCCGCACTCTCTTTGGGTGCTAAGTTCAACATCTCTACTTTTGGGGTCGGAGTGGAGAAGTCATGACCTTCAACAGAAGACTAGGTTGTGCTCTTTGGTATCATAACTCCCAGTAACACAACTTACAGTCTTTATACTTCAAGGTCATCAAGTGCTTAATGTCTCTCTTGTTCACTAGACTACAAGATCCCTGAAAGCAAGGACCACACCCATATCATTGACTACTATATCCCAGCACCTTGGACAGCTCTGGCACATAGTAGGAGTTTGATTAAGATTTGTTGAATGCATGGATCAGCAAATGGGACACAGGAGATCCCCACCTCCCTCTGACAAGGGAGTCCTGCTAGTAAGTCCAATTTTTCAGTGAGATCCCTTTCTCTCTCGTATTTAATTCCTGTAAAAAGAGAAGGAAATGAACTGATTCTGTTGCTGACCCTTGGATGTGACCTTATTCAGCTAAAGTCCATGTGTCTTTCATGGCCCATCTTTGGTGGGTTTAGAGCAATGGCTCTGAGCTCAAGGGAACATCCCCTGGAGGGCTCATTAACACAGATGGCAGGGCCTCACCCCTCAGAGTTTCTGGCTCAGTAGGTCTGCTGTGGAGCTGGAGCATTTTGATTTCTAACTGGTTCCCGGGTGACGCTGATGCTACTAGTCTGGGAATCACATAGTGTGAAACATTGGTTTGGGCATTAGATTTAGAAGTCATTTAACTTCTACCGTCTCATTGTCCTATCTTATCTTATTATGAGAACCCTCGTTTGATTAATCTATGGGATTTTTTGGTCAAATCCTCTTTGGAAGGGGAAAAACCTCAATGCAATATATTTGTGTTTGACTTTGCATAGTTAAGTAGAGCCTTTGTATGCTTAGTAAGGCCCACCAACAAGCCAAAAACAGACTGAATGTGACCACATAAGGAAAAGCTGCAAGGTCATTGCTCTCTCATGACTGCTTCACAGAATTAGGGAGAGTTGATGCTGATTTGGATTGGAATTGAATCCTTTCTGGATCAATGAGAGTAGATGAAGTTTTGTCCTGTACTTCATAGTCATCATATTTTTCTCTATTTCCAAAGTCCCCAATAAACAATTAATGTGAATTTTTTGAAGAGACCTCCATATCTCTTATAGTATTTGCTTTTTAAATTTACCTCATTGGGACAATTCAACGTGCTTCACATACGAAGAGTAAGTTACCTTATTTAGTTTGGGTTTTCACTTTCATTTTGACCACCAGCTATCCCTTAACTTTTGAATATGCTTTATGGAATGACTACAGAACAAGCAGCTCTTACCCTTAAGAGTAAATGTTGGATCTAGGAAACTTCCAGGAAATTTTGGTCATTTCCTCTCTCTCTTATGCCCAAGGGATTTCAGTGTTGCTATAATAGATGTTGAGCAACTCAAAAATGTTGAGACCCGAATGTATTGACTTCTACATTTGGTTTTGATTAGAATTGGTTCGCCATCCATCCATCCATTCATCCATCCATTCGTCCATCCATCTGTCAATCTATCCATTCATCTATCCATCCAAATACCCATCCAGTCACTCAACAAGATACATCAGCATAAAATTCAGTGTGCCATGTGTTGTATGGATCCAAAATTAAGAACCAGGTTATCTTACTGTGAGGATCTTTTAATTTGATAGGAAAAATATGATACACACAGATAATTGGATGAGGTAAGTGTCACAAAAAGATAAAATTAGAAAGTTAAATATGTCCAGGAGAGGAAATGTAGTGGAAGAGCTTAGACTTTGAAAACAAGAGACTCTGACTCTCAAATCCAGCCCTTGTTAGATAGGCAGGAACTCATCCATCCCAAACTTTTGTTACCTCATCTGTGAAAAGGAAGTAACAATATCCAGGATAATGTTTTTAAGGGTTTATGATACAGTCTGATACCACTGGTAAGGGTCATGCTCTAAAAAGAAATAAATAAAGGATTGTCATTATTGTTAGGCATGGCATTTGAACTAAAACTCTGAGGGTTTCATTCAAAGCCAATTTTTCTACCTCCCAAGATCACCCACTTCTTTTTCCAAACTTCCCTCCTATGTTCTGCCTCCCAATCCAGTGCTCGTGCTCACTTTTTCATTCTGTACAACCTTCACTGCTGGAAACCTCAGGCAGCCCCTTTCTTTAAGGAACACAAGGAACAAGGTAACAAGGCAAAGCACCCCTGAGGCAGTGACAGGAACCTAGTGCCCCTGGAGTTCCATCTGGACTCTCAATGCTGCTGCTTTTCTGCATTTAGAGACAAGGATCAAGGTATATGTGAGTGGATTAAGCCAGCACGTATACTATACACACACATGCTCACCCTTTGTAGGATTGGATTGAATGGAGCTTGGCAAGTCTCTCTGCCAGAAGCAAGTCCAGGCTTGATGGATGCTGAGTGGGAATACTGTTTCAGGCTAACATAGAGATGTGAAGCTCCGGTCAGGCTCAGCCAGTGGAGCTGACAGACCATCCAACCACACACCCCAGCAATGTCTTTTGACTTCATCCAAGAGTGGCACAAATCACATCTGGAATTAAGTGCAGCACATGCAGGGGAACACTCTGACACACATCTTCATCTTGTAGTAGGGACAGAGTCGATCCAGACCATACTCTCCAAGTTTTCCTTCATGCAAAGGCACATATGCACATTTCCATCCCAAAAGACGTGAGTGTTCAGGAAACATCAGTCAGCTTGTAGGGGAAAATCGTGTTTTGGTGGATTTGGGATAGTGGAGGAGATATGAAAGTAAAAAACAACACATACACACTTTGTATTTCTTTAACTGTATAAAGCCACAGAAATACCATATTCCTATCCCTATCCCTCATCTGACTATGAAGTGACAAAATGTTTCACTCACAATGCAAAAGAAATCTATTCCACTTATTTCCATCACAGCAGCTAAGGTGATTGTTGCACTATGGCCTGGTGCTGACCAGTTGTTGCATATGAAATGACAATCAGTTAACCCACCAAGGAATATGAGTGTGTATGGTTACATGTAACATACACAAGCAGTGCCTTCTTATCATATGTTAGAGAGAGAAGTGTACTGTGAGGACCTCGCTGTTTTCAGCCAACAGAAAGAGAATAAGACTTGTGCAAAGTAGCACTGAGAGGAATGGAAGAGTCAAGGTGGGCCTCTTTTCTGAGGTGGTCATGCACAGGGAAGCGTGTCCCTGAATGCAGCCTCGTCATATGCCATATCAGTAAGGTCTGTCCATATAGATGCAGACTGTGTTTGTCTCTCTTCTCTTCTCTGTAGTTATCATGGGTCTTGTTTTAACCAGCACTTATTTTAAAGGTATATTAAGTTTATTGATTCATTTGAAGAAATTAAATGAAATAATTTCAAATTCAAACTTTTCCAAGAAGATCCTGGAAGCACCATACCCATGCCACTTTACAAAGACATTCTCAAGTCAAGAGCTGCCGATTCATTCACCTTTCATCACTAGCAAAGAAGTTGGCCATCCTACGGGCATTGTACTCTTAGAGAAAATTTGCAAGAGGAAGTTACTAAATAGATGGGACTCACTGCTTGCATTTACAAGGTTTGGAATTCGCAGTCCCGTTGTTCAACCAATCTGCTCCATAAGTTTTAGTGTCCCTGGCTTGAGAAACAGATAAAGTAAATACTCCCAGAGCCTTTAAAAATAGTTGTGCTCATTAAAATGGCAATGCATTCTTTTTCTTCTCCTGCCCCTGGAAACCAGGCCGAGTATGTGATTCATCATTGTGGAAACGACTACCTTCAAGTGTCCCCACCTGGGAGCAGGCACGAAAAGGTGATTCTTATGACGTGAACTCTGTGTTCTTGGTATACATCTCATTCTGACCAACCTCCAGAGAAGGAAACATGAGCTCATCATTTGCTATATTCAAAGTGAACTGAGGGAGAAGTTGAAATTAATGCATGAGAAGACCATTCCATGGTGGCTTTGGGAGACCTACTTGTGAGTAGATTCACAGGCATGGACAAGATTGCTTTAGTTTTCCCAAGAAGAACTCAACCACTCAAAGCAATGTGACCACCTATGCTGGTGGGGAAGTGCCCTCGCCAGAGAACTCCAGGATCTTAAAGGAGTTCACTTGAGGAGTTCCCTTATTCACTTCATTGCTTCAGCCTGTTTCTGAATCATTTGCATGTGAATAGCTGGAGTAAAAGGATGCAAAACCTAATAAAAACTAAGAATTTTTTTTAAATGTGTGTTTTCTAAACTTTTTATTAAGATTATGACAGTTTACAACCTTGTAAAATTTCAGTTGTATATTATTGTTAGTCATGTTGTAGGCGCACCAATTCACTCTTTGTGCCCTCTGCCCACCCGCCCTTTCCGCTGGTAACCACCAATCAGTTCTCTTTGTCTATATGTTTAACTTCCACCTATGAGTGGAGTCATACAGAGTTCATCTTTCTCTATCTGGCTTATTTCACCTAACATAATACCCTCAAGGTCCATCCATGTTGTGAATGGGAGGATTTCATCCTTTTCTCATGGCTGAGTAGTATTCCGTTGTATATCTATACCATATCTTCTTTATCCAATCGTCAGTTGATGGGCACTTAGGTTGCTTCCACATCTTGGCTATTGTAAATAATGCTGCAATGAACATAGGGGTGCATGAGACTTTTGGAATTGCTGAATTCAAGTTCTTAGGATAGATACCCAGTAGCGGGATGGCTGGGTCATAAGGTATTTCTATTTTTAACTTTTTGAGAAATCTCCATACTGTTTTCCATAGTGGCTGCACCAGTTTGCATTCCCACCAACAGTGTATGAGGATTCCTTTTTCTCCACAACCTCTCCAACATTTGTCACTTTTTGTTTTGGATATTTTTGCCATTCTAATGGGTATAAAGTGATATCTTAGTGTAGTTTTGATTTGCATTTCCCTGATGATTAGTGATGATGAGCACCTTTTCATGTGTTTATTGGCCCTCCGTATACTTCTTTGGAGAAATGTCTGTTCATGTCCCCTGCCCATTCTTTGATCATGTTGTTTGAGTTTTTGTTGTTGAGCTGTGTGAGTTCTTTATATATTATGGAGATTAACCCTTTGTCGGATAAATAACTTGTAAATATTTTTTCCCAACTAGTGGGTTGTTTTTCTCTTTCAATCCTGTTTTCCCTTGCCTTGAAGAAGCTCTTTAGTCTGATTAAGTCCCATTTGTTTATTCTTTCTATTGTTTCCCTCATCTGAGGAGTTATGCTGTCTGAAAAGATTCTTTTGAAACTGATGTCAAAGAGTGTACTGCCTATATTCTCTTCTAGAAGACTTATTGTTTCAGGTCTAATCTTTAGGTCTTTGATACATTTTGAGTTTATTTTTGTGAATGGTGAAAAAGAATGGTCAATTTTCATTCTTTTCCATGTGGCTTTCCAGTTTTCCCAGCACCATTTGTTGAAGAGACTTTCTTTTCTCCATTGTAGGCCCTCAGCTCCTTTGTCGAAGATTAGGTGTCCATAGACGTGTGGTTTTATTTCTGGGCTTTCAATTCTGTTCCATTGATCTGTGCACCTGTTTTTCTACCAGTACCATGCTGTTTTGATTACTGTAGCTTTGTAGTATGCTTTGAAGTCAGGGATTGTGATGCCTCCCGCTTTGTTCTTCTTTCTCAGGATTGCTTTAGCAATTCGGGGTCTTTCGTTGCCCCATATGAATTTGAGGATTCTGTGTTCAATTTCTGTAAAGAATGTCATTGGGATTCTGATTGGGATAGTGTTGAATCTGTAGATTGCTTTAGGTAGTATGGACATTTTAACTATGTTTATTCTTCCAACCCATGTGCGTGGAATGTCTTTCCATCTCTTTATGTCGTCATCAATTTCTTTCAAGAAAGTCTTGTAGTTTTCGTTGTGTAAGGCTTTCACTTCCTTGTTTCAATTTACCCCAAGGTATTTTATTCTTTTTGTTGTGATTTTGAATGGGATTGAGTTCTTGAGTTCTTTTTCTGTTAGTTCGTTGTTAGAGTATAGAAATGCTACTGATTTATGTATGTTGATTTTACACCCCGCAACTTTGCTGTAGCTGTTGATTATTTCTAATAGTTTTCTAATGGATTCTTTGGAGTTTTCTATATATAAGATCATGTCATCTGCAAACAGTGAGAGTTTCACTTCTTCATTGCCTATTTGGATTCCTTTTATTTCTTTTTCCTGCCTAATTGCTCTGGCCAAAACCTCCAGTACTATGTTGAATAAAAGTGGTGAGAGTAGGCACCCTTGTCTTGTTCCTGTTCTCAGAGGGATGGCTTTCAGTTTTTGCCCACTAAGTATGATGTTGGCTGTGGATTTGTCATATATGGCCTTTATTATGTTGAGGTACATTCTTTCTATACCCATTTTATTGAGAGTTTTTATCATAAATGAATGTTGGTTCTTGTCAAATGCTTTCTCTGCATCTATTGAGATGATCATGTGGTTTTTGTTTCTCATTTTGTTAAGGTAGTGTATCACATTGATTGACTTGTGGATGTTGAACCATCCCTGTGTCCCTGGTATAAATCCCACTTGATCATGGTGTATAATCTTTTTAATGTATTGCTGTATCTGCTTTGCCAAAATTGTGTTGAGGATTTTTGCATCTATGTTCATCAGTGATATTGGCCTGTAGTTTTCCTTCTTTGTGTTGTCCTTGTCAGGTTTTGGGATCAGGGTGATGTTGGCCTCATAGAATGTGTTAGGGAGTGCTCCATCTTCCTCAATTTTCTGGAATAGTTTGAGAAGGACAAGTATTAAATCTTCTTTGAATGTTTGGTAGAATTCTCCGGAGAAGCCGTCTGGTCCTGGACTTTTATTTTTGGGGAGGTTTTTGATTGCTGTTTCAATTTCTTTACTTGTGATTGGTCTATTCAGATTCTCTATTTCTTCCTGAATCAGTTTTGGGGGATTGTAAGAGTCTAAGAATTTATCCATTTCTTCTAGGTTATCCAATTTGTTAGCATATAGTTTTTCATAGTATTCTCTTATGATCCTTTGTATTTCTGTGGTATCCATTGTGATTTCTCCTCTCTCATTTCTAACTTTATTTATTTGAGTCTTCTCTCTTTTTTTCTTGGTGAGTCTGGGTAAGGGTTTGTCAATTTTGCTAATTTTTTCAAAGAACCAACTCTTTGTTTCATTGATCCTTTCTACCATGGATCAGGGCCAGTGGGGCTCCAACCCACCCCCGCCCACTCCCACGGGCTCACTGGGTGTCTCTTGCCCCCTCTGGAACACTGCTAGAGTCTGTGAGTCAGAGGTGGCTGGCAGGCTGCTGCACTGCCCGGGATCCTCCTGTCCTGGAGCCTCCCAGCATTCTGAATTCTGGGAGGAGCCTCTCCACATATGCCGAGTAGAGGCTTTCCCCATGGTTGCTGTGGGACCATAGATTTTCCCCCCTGGGCTTGGGGGCAATTGTAGGGGGCTTAGGTAGGGCTGTAGTCACCTGTTTCCACTGTCGCTCCACTGGTGAGTACACACGCCCACCCTTGGTGCGTGGCGATGCTATGAGCGTGTCCGCTGGAAGAAAGTCACTTGCAGGTACTAGGCTGTCCAGGGGTCAGGAGTCGGAGAGTTTTCACCTATCTCCACCTCCTCCCAGGGAGAAGTCCGTCCACCTTCTGATGTATAGCAGCATGGGTCTCTCAGGTGTCCTGAGATGCTGTGTGGCTATCCTTCACTGACCAATGAATGTCCAATTAGTTGTAGATACGAAGGTGGAGAGACAAAGAAGACTGCTCACTCTACTATGCTGCTGACCTCACTCCAAAAACTGAGAATTTTTAAAATACTCCAAGCCTGCACGTGAAAGCACAGGATTCTATTGCTGCTCCCTTAGGTTACTGAGGACTTCCTTGGTCCCCAAAGGAAAACCACCAGTGGCTAATTATTAGGTGAGAGTCACCACTGTACAGAAAGATAAATTGGGAGAGGTGTAGAAGAGCGAGCACTGGTGCAAAGGGAGCAATCCTGGGTTCTTATCTGTTGGCTGTGAGCTAAGTGGTTTTGGGGAAGTCACTTAATAGTCTGTGATTTAGCACTTGCTATAGAAGTGCTAAATTTACAACTTTGTGGATATGGATTAATGAATGAAGTGGACTCTATGGAATGACCAAGCGCCATGTGCTCCAATATATAAATTTCATTTAACCCTCTCCACATTTGGGACACAAATATTGGTATCCCAGTGTTTGCAGTCCTTGCAAGATATTAAATCTATCCAATGATTGCATTCAAGATAATTTAAGTGAATTGATATGTTCATGTATTTAATATTATATAGATATATTGTATATATGTATGTGTGTTTTAAAATAGGCAATGTCACCTGCAAAATGGCTAATGCCAGGAAAGAAAGAGAGTGAATGGAGGCTTGACTAGCCTTTACTTTAAGATAAAAAACTAAGATCTTGGAAAATATTATAATTCTGAGAAAACCAGCACTGTCTTTACCTTGGAAAATGGGTTCATAACTTCAGCAATAGAAGATTTGCTAATTAAAGACATTAAAGTATAAAACAAACATCAATTAATATATTGCTCTTTTCTAAGAAGAGTTAGAGGAGGTGGTACTTAAGAGCGTGTTTCCCGTGTAAGCATGTGAAAGCCAATACAAGAGACATATCTGAGCCTTATGCTTAAAACAGAGATTGAAGCCTTCCTGAGACCTCACTTGAGGCATGAAGCTTCACTGTGAATCTTGAAATTAGTTCCTATGACTGTTTTCTTGGAAATGGTTGTTCTTTTTCTTCAAGGCAATGCAAATACAAGCACAAACTGAACCAAGTTGTCAAGGATCAACTTCATTGTCTATTTCAGGCCATGCATGTATATCTGCATTCACAGATACATCCGTGACATAATGCACATATGTCAATATTTGGATGGATGTCATATAAATACAAAGAAGATTTTATTATAAATGGGGGGGGGTCACAGGAATTATATATTCTCCCTGGTCTCTCCACTCTATGCCTTTTCTTGTCTCTTCTCTTTAGCACTTCTATACCTCCATCAGAAGGTGCACAGCACAAGTAAAAGAAATATAAACTCAAAACCATGAGCATCTCACTGGGAAATTAGGTGAATGGACCTGAGAGAGAGGAATTTCACACCACATGAGCTGAAATGCAGGTTCCAATTAGGTATGGGATTCCCTTGCTTTGCTTTTCCTGGTCTGCCCACTATGGATAATCAGGTCATGACTTGAGCAGCATGGCTTGCTTGCTGTCACTCTGTATATGTGATTGCAGAGATTTATTGAAAAAGCACATATCATGTCTACAAATCCAGGAAAGGTTAGTGTAGCTGAGAAACTGACTGAGGATCATATTTGATGAGACAGATCACATCTTCCTCTGAATTTGATGATCCCTTTGTAGAGGATTTGGAGTCAGTGAGGTCACAGCAGCTCCAAAGACTGATCAGCAAAGTAGTCTGAGTGAGACCAGCCATGAGATGTCTGAGACAACCCATTGGCTCAAGTGTCACTAGGGCAAACAGATTCTGTTCCCCCAACACCTTTAATCCATTGATTTACTCTAGCAGAGTCTCATTCTATGGACCCAATTTCTACTTGATTTGCTCCTTACCATCTTCTCCTGCAGCCGCCTGTTCTCATGCTATCCTGATCTGTGAGACTTTCAGTATTTTTCTGTTACTGGATATATCATTTTCATCTCTCCATCTACCTTTTTTTCAGAGTAACCTCTATGGTTAGGGTTGCAAACTGTTAAAAAGAGAAGTAAATTTGAGATTTTTTAGTGACTATCATGACACCTTCAACAGACATTCTTCCCAGGTCTTCATGAGGCTGAACACTTTCCTACAACTTCCCATACTGTCATTTTGAAAATTGCCTTTTTATTGAACCTCATCCACTCACATAAACTATGACTCATTTCACCAATCACAAACAACATTTATCACCAAAAATTGACAAAAATCTAAATCAACCTCAGAAAAAAGTCAGGCAACATGAGCAATGAGTAGAGAAAGGTAATTATGCCCTTCCTTGGTCTTATTTTAAAATCTTTTTATTGAGTCTTTAAAATAGATTACACAATCTATCAGGATCAGTAAGAAAGGGCCCTGATTCTGTCTATCAAGCTGAAATGTCGGTGCTGGAGGAGGATGGTGCAGAGTCACAGAGACAAGCAGCAGGTAGGCCCACATCCGGGTAAATGTAGGAGGTTTTGCCACTCGCAGATGAGCCATGACCATCCTCACTGCCTACCTGTGAACTATGTTCTCTTAGGCCAACAGCAGCACCACAGCATCCTCGTTCATACTTAACTATGCAGAAAGAAAACCCACAAGCATATCAATTTCAAGACTTTGATATGAATCATTCCATTTCATCCTAGGAAAACTTACCTAAGCATTTCCCAGTCTACATTTCTCAACTGTGGTGAATGTGACATGTAGTGTTTTTCAAAAGGTAATCAAAAAGAAGTTTATAGTCAAAAAGTGCTATGACTGCATACTTGTCAATAATCTCCATGTGGGGACTTTCCTGAAACAGCACATTGCCTCATTGTTCCATAAAGATCTAAATCCATCTGTACAGCCTGAAATGCTCTCCTTGCACCTCCAACGTGATGTCCTGCCTGGGCACTGGGCCAGGTTCCTGGGAACTGGAAGCGTTCTGTGCAGATATGGCTTGGGAGCATTTGATCCTGTCCCCTTTTGTGTCACTGGGTAATGACTACCATGGGGTTAACATCCTTAGTAAATAACCCCCGGCGACCAGCAATAATATTAGTCAAGAAAAATGCAACACAATGAGAAGAACACATGCATCCCCTCCCCCAGATAAGAAGCTGACAGTTCTTATAGGAATTGCTGACTCTAGATCCTAACAATATTTTGTTATCCTGCCAATGGGCCCCTCTCCTTGACAAATTTCTGCAGACTGCTTTGCTGGAGAATTCTCAGGAACATATGGTGTGAAGATAATGATGCGTTAGTGTCTACTATTTGTGAGACACTCATGCGTAAGGCTGAGTTCCTGACACCATGCAGCACTCTAAAGCCATGGCATTACTATTGTCATCAAATGGTCAATTCAGTAACTGAAACAGCAGCATGGATTATGCCAACATGCTATTTTAAAAACTTGTTGATAGTGCTACAATCACCAAAACTTAGAATTTCCCATGATTGCAATTAATTAAATAAAATATGTTTACGCTTGCAACTTCATAATACCCTCTCCATCTCTTTGTTACTACCCTGGGGCCAACATTTGAACATCACCTTGCACGTGCTGCTGTGCATGTCATGGGATCTCAATGAGAAGAGTATATCAGGCAGACAGAAGAATTGTCATGATAGTGAGGTGGCCCAGCTTCCTCCTCCACACCTGGGTCTGAAAGCCCATCTTGGACACATGTGGGGTACAGATTTACTGACTATAAATGCTGTCCCTATTCCTGCCCTCTGGGCGTCCAGTGGGCCAGTGTGAGAGGTCTTCAGAGAGCCTTTCTTGCATGCTCCAATGGAGTAGAAGTCTCTTTGCTCTAGATTTTTGTCTGAGACCAGGAGGAGAGGCTGCTGTGACTTCTGTCATGTAGACAAGGCAGCTACAAGTCAGCCAGGCCCTTAAATCTGAAGAAACAACGTCCTCTTCCAGCCACAAGGCTCCTTTTCCTTAAATGCAATATAGGTTGACTTGATCTTGTGAACTCTGCCTAACACCTTTTCTATCCTGACTCCTTTTGCCCAGAGTTTCTAGAAAGCTTGGTCCACAACGTGATTGTTAGAGCTTTTAGCTCGTTTCCAACAGATACTGGTTGCCATGGAAACATGGAGGTACCTACCTTGGACAAGAATCATTGGAGCTCTTTATAAAATAGAATTACTCTGTCATTTCTCTTGGCTTTTTGGAGCGGCAGCTGACAGACAAACTCTCAGCTAAGTAAATGGGTTTGGGCAATTAACCTAAGGGTCTCTGTGCTGATGTGGCATAAACATAAGGAGCTAAACCTCTGCTTTTAGACTGACTTACCGAATGCCTGAAGACCCTTTCCACTCTGTGGAAAAAGCTACCCTTGGCAAAGAACTCTGGGAGCGTGTTAAGAGCTCAGCTCCTTTTGGGGATTTGCACGCTCAGGGGAACACACATTCAAGGGGAGGATTTCAGCAGGGTGGAAATGCAGCTGATCTATAATTACTTCCGACCCAAACGGACAAAGTACAGCCAAGCCCAGAATGAGGCCAGGATTGAGAGTCAGGGAAGAAACCTGGGTACCCTGTATATCCCAGGGAAAGTGACTCCACTGTCTGCTTTGAGAGTTATTGGTCTCTGAGCAGTGTGGGGAAACCTTATGTCTTTGGAAATGCTCTTATATATATTTGGTAAAGCAATCCTTTGTATACATGGAAATGCTAATAACCATGGTATTTTAGATGATAAAAAAAAACTCTTTAATTTTTTTCTGACAACTGCTGGTGGGTTTAGGTCTAGAAATGAGTCCACAGCGAGCTGTGATTGGTGAGCTCTGCAGTGTTAGTTAGGAGGACTTCTCATGTCTATCAGTTTTAGTTCTACATCCACAAAATGAGAGATTTGCATTAAATGCATGCCGAAGTCATTTTCAGATCTGAAATGCTAATTTGGGGCCTATGCTGAGACTTTTAATTGGGCAGGTTGGTTCAAACTGTGTTGTATTGGGGAACTAATCTCACAAGGGCCGATGTTGGTTGACAGGGAAAGAGCCCTGAGGAAGGCGACTGAGTTTACTAACCTGCCAGAAGCTGCTGCCATCTTGCAGCTTCCATCAATCAGTCTTGTTTAGGGGACTAAACGGCAGTGCGTGGAACAATCAAGCAATAATTAATTGCTAAATTCCATGATACTGACTACAAATACCATGGCCTGACTGGATAAAATATCATGACAAATGGACACGACCACGTGTTTTCCTTCTTTCAAATTCAGATGTCCTAACTGAGGAATGGGAGAAGATGCTCTAGCACAGCTCAGAAGCTGACCCTATGACCCCCCCGTGTCTAGGAAATGGCGAGGATGGTGACTGATACTTCCCACTGCCATGAAAAGTTGTCACGATTACAATTGTGGCCTCTTAATAAAACAGGTGTATGTTGAATCTAAGACGTCAAAGCTATTATTCTTATGTTACTATTATCTCATCTTTTTTTAACAGCTTTATTAAAATATAATTCACATCCCACAATTCACTCATTTAAAGCATACAAGTCAAGGTTTTTTATTATATTCACACAGTTGTACAACCATCACCAGAATCAAATCTTAAACCTTTTCACCACCCCAGAAAGAAACCACGTATTCATTATCAGTCATTCCCGATTCCCTCAAGTCTCCCACGCCCTAGGCAACGTTACTCTTCTTTCTATTTCTATAGATTAGATTCTTCTGCACATTCTATAGGTGTGGAAGCATATAATATGTTATCCTTTGTGACTGGTTTATTTCACTTAGCATAATGTTTTCAAAGTTCATCTGTCTTATAGCACGAATCAGTGCTTCATTTCATTTTATTGTTGAATGCTATTCCACTGTGTGGATACACCACATTTTATCTACTTATTCATCAGTCAATGGAAATTCGGATATGTTTTACTTTTTGATTATAAATAATATTGCTACGAACATTCATGTCCAAGATTTTCTGTGGATATATATTTTCATTTCTCTCAGGTATATACCTAAAAGTGGAATCATTGGGTCATATGGTAACTCTATGTTTAACCTTTTGAAAAACGGCCAGACTATTTCCCAAAGCAGCTGCACCAGCTTACATTTCCACTGGCAGTGTATGAACATTCCAGTATAGCCGTGCCCTCACCGACACTTGCTGTCATCTCTGTCTTTTGTTATAGCCTCTACGGCAGGTATGAAGTGACATCTCACTGTGGTTTTGATTTACATTTTCTTGACAGATATTGATGAGCACCTTTCTGTGTCCTTATTGGCCATTTGTAGATCTTTGCAGAACTATCTGTTCAGAATCTTTGCTCATTTTTAATTGGGCTATTTGCCTTTTTATTGTTGAGTTGTAAGAGTTCTTTGTATATTCTAGATACAAGTCTCTTGTCATATGTATAAGTTGAGAGTGCTTTGTCTCTTTCTGTGGGTTGTCTTTTTACTTTGTTGATGGAAAAGTTTTAATTTTGATGATATCCAATTTATCTACTTTTTAATTTTGTTGCTTGTGATTTGTGTGTCATATCCAAGAAGGTCTGGCCTAACCAAGATACCAAATATTTACTCCTATATTTTCTTCTAGAGTGTTAGAGTTTTAGCTGTTACACTTAAGACTTCATCTCTTTTGAGTTTATTTTCGTGTATGGTATGAGGAAGGCTTCTGATTTCACTCTTCTGCCTGTGGCTATCCAGCTACCCAGCACCATTTGTTGCAAAAACTGCTCTTTTCCTCATTGGTTTGTCTTGACACATAAGGCATATGATGATAACATCCTCTACTTTTTGAAGCATGGTTTCTTTTTGTTTTTTGAACATATTTGTAATCACTGCTTTGAAGTCTTTGTTTTCTAAACATGACATCTGAACCCTCTCAAAGTCCATTTATATTATCTGCTTTTGTTCTGTGTATGGGTCATATTTTCTAGTCTTGTGTCTTGCATTTTTTTGTTAAAAACTACTCACGTAAATTAGTATATCATAACAACTCTTAATACTGATTAATCCCCTACTCTCTAATGCTTGTTGCTGTTACTTACTTATTTGTTAGGTAAGATGGTTAGGCTATTTTAGTGAAATCCATTTCTCCCATAATGTGCAGCCTCTGATGTCACTTCTCAGAGGGTGCAGCCCTGGCCAGGCAGAGAGTTTCCCTGGGATGATGGTGATTTTTTCAGGGTAATGTTTGCATCTTTTCCTTCTCTCTCTGCTAGGTTGACTGCTTCTGCTGGTATCACACTCAGCTGTTAGGTTTTGCTAATTTCCAGCTGATTTCTCTATTGTTTTCAACAACAACTTGGCACATAAACTGCTCTATAGAAAATCATTCGAATTTGGGCTCCTTTCCAGAAATAGTCTTTGAAGTTGATCTTTAAGCTTTGTTCCCACCCCTAGAAGGCTCTTCTTAGTTGTCTCTGAGAAACTGCTAGCTTGTCTATGCTTTAGGTTGTTTTCCCCATGGATCTGTCAGAGTTTCTCAATAGCTTGCCATGAAAATCTGCACCATATCCTGGAGTGGCTTTAGGCTTGAACTTCCACACTCTCTCTTCCAAATAAAATCAGTTCCCTTTGGAATATTCTTATGGCCTGCCTTTCCCCCCTAGGAACAATCACTGAGTCACTGCTCCAGAGCTGAGGACAGGGACAATAGCCTCTTTATCTCAGAGTGACATCCCTGCTTTATGAACAAGCTGCTGAGTGGTATCAGTGGCCACTATCTTCTTGGCTTACCTCTCCTGGTGTGGAACCTCTGCCCTACAAGTGAGCTAGGGAAAAAGCAATTGGACTCCACTATTCTTGGCATGCCACACATGAGGTAGAATTTCCACCCTATTGGGAAGGGAGGCTGGATGGAGGAAAAGAGCCCCTAATTTCTCAGCAATTCTTGCCTACAATACAGTATGACACAGAGGGGGGTGATGAGAAGTGCTGGTGGCTTCGACCCTCCCTGAGAGATACTCTAGCACTAGACTAGGAGGCTGGGGGAGGAGTCCTTTGTTCTTGGCCACGCCCACCTGGAATGGATCTTTCATTACACTCAGCTGGAGGCGAGAGTGAGGGAGAGGCTTATGGCTCTAATGCCACAGACACTCACTATTCTTGCTGTGATTTATTATATTTTCTTGCATAAACATTCCTTCATTTGCTGTATGCCCTTGGAACAATTTCCTGTGATGTTAAATGTTTGTGCTTTTTAAATAGAATTTTCACCAGTTATGGTTGTCTCACTGGGGAAAGGAATTATGAAATTTCTCACGACAACATTCTGGAAGTCACCTCTCTCATTTCTTTTTATGAAGAGATAATTATACTTTTAGGTGGTTGATTCTTTTTAGCAAATTGGTTTAGAGCTTAATCACAATTAAGGCCTCAGTCACTCTTTCTCTGGTATAAGTAATATCAGGCAATACAATGAGAACCATCCACCTGGATTCAAATTCCAGGTCCACTTCTAACTAGCTGCAACAACTTCCACAGGCTGTTTGTCTTTTTATTACTAACAATAAACATATTGAATTGAGATTTTTCCTAAGATTTCAAGGAATCATGAAAAGCTTTTAAGCCTCTTCAGAGCTATGTAAGGGAGAGAGTATATCCTATCCTCATTTTAAAGATGAAGAAACTGAGGCTCAGAAAGGTCTGTAACTTGGCCAAGACCTCAGCAGTGAGCAGCAGTGGAATCTGAACATGGGTCTTTCTTAGTAAAGCTTAGGCTCTAATCCCTGCCCCTTTCTGCCGTCTCCTGGTCATGGCAGCCATGGCTACCTGCCAGGGGTCCACTCAAAGCTGCAGCAGGTGGGCGCTGGGGCTACACTCTGGTTGGTGTGGTGTTAGAAGCCTCTGAGCAGGCACACAAGTTTTAGAACCTGGCTCACCAGTCGCCTGCTGCATTCCTTTGAAGAAGCTGCTTAGTTTCCAGGAGCATCCGTTACTGCTTCTATCCAATGAAGGTGACAGTAAGGTTGGTGTGGCTGGGGGACTTACAGAAGTAATCACACAAGGCACAGAGGGTCATATTTGCACAAAGCAAAAGCCCCATAAATGTCAGTGTTATTATTAACACTATTATTGACGTTGTTGTTATTATTATGCTTGCAAATCATTCTTCTGACTGGGCCTGGGCCCAAGCGAGGGCTGATTTGGTGCCTGTGTCCTTGCATCCCTATATTAAATGTGCTTTATTGCTGCCTGGAGGGATGAGGCTGCTTTCTCAGAGAATGAGATTTCCTTTCTCTGGGTCCCTTGGGGAGGAGGGGCGGCAGGGAGCCAGTGGACCCTGTTGCCCTGTCCCGTGAATGCACTATGCTTTCGAGGGGCGTTCTTCCTACCCTCACCGAGGAAGCTGTGAATTCGGACTCCCTCTCGAGACCTGAGAGGGAGTCGCACATTCCAAGGAGCTTCACGTCCTCTAAATTAGAGACCGTCTGTCACAAAGGCCAGACCCCACTATTAAAGGTCAAGGCCACCCTGTCCTTCTTTCCTCCTTTTGCTCAACTCCTTATGACAAGAACTGAATTCCTCCCAGAAGTAGATATAGAGTGGACACTAAACGCTAGGAAACAGAAAGAAAAGGCAGGGAGGAGGAGCGACAAGATGAATCCTGAGCGCGGTGGGGACAGATGCACGCTGCTGGCTGCTTAGGCAGAGTGCCTGGAATTACCTTTTTCCTTCTATGCTGAAATTCATTCTGATTTTGTGATAAAGGAGCTTGGCTGCAGGGCTAACAAGCTTTACATATCCTTCTAAGACCGATGTCAAAGACTGTACCGCCTAGATTTTCTTCCAGAAGGTTTATGGTTTCAGGTCTTACTTTCAAGGCTTTAATCCATTTTGAGTTAATTTTTGTGTATGGCAAAAGATAATGGTTGACTTTTCTTCTTATGCCTTTGGCTGTCCAGTTTTCCTGACACCATTTATTGAAGAGACTTTCCTTTCTCCATTGTATACTCTTGGTTCCTTTGTCAAAGATTAGCTGTCCATAGATGTGTGGTTTTATTTCTGGGATTTCAATTCAGTTCAATTGATCTATGTGCCTGTTTTTGCACCAGTACCATGCTGTTTTGATTACTATAGCCTTGTAGTATATTTTGAAGTCAGCAATTTTAATGCCTCCAGCTTTGTTCTTTTTTCTCAAAATTGCATTAGTTACTTGGTGTCTTTTGTTGCCCCATATAAATTTTAGGATTTCTGCTCTATTTCTGTGAAGAATGTCATGGGAATTTTGATTTGGATTGTGTTGAATCTGTAGATTGCTTTAGGTAGTATGGGCATTTTAACTATGTTTATTCTTCCAATCCATGTGCATGGAACATCATTCCATTTCTTTATGTCATCATTAATTTCTTTCAATAATGTCTTATAGTTTTCATGGTATGGGTCTTTAACCTTCTTGGTTAAATTTATTCCTAGATATTTTATTCTTTTTGTTACAGTTGGAAGTGGGATTGTATTTTTGAGTTCTCTTTCTGTTAGCTCGTGATAGAGTAGAGAAAAGCAACTGATTTTTATAAGTTGATTTTCTACCCTGCAACTTTGCTGTAGTTGTTGATTATTTCCAATAGCTTTCCTGTGGATTCTTTAGGGTTTTCTACCTATAAAATCATGTTGTCTGCAAATAGCAAGAGTTTCACTTCTTCCTTGGATATCTTTTATTTCTTTTTTTTGCCTAATTGCTCTGGTCAAAACCTCCAGTACTATGTTGACTAAGTGGTGAGAGTGGGCACCCTTGTCTTGCTGTTCTTCTCAGAGGGATGATTTCCAGTTTTTGCCCATTGAGGACAATGTTGGCTGTGGGTTTGTCATATACGACCTTTATTATGTTGAGGTACTTTCCTTCTATACTCATTTTACTGAGAGTTTTTATCATAAATGGATGCTGGATATTATCAGATGCTTTCTCTGCATCTATTGAGATGATCATGTGGGTTTTATTCCTCATTCTGTTAATGTGACATATCACATTGATTGATTTGCAGACTTTGAACCATCCCTGCGTCCCTGGTATAGATCCCACCTGATCCTGGTGTATGATCCTTTTAATATATTGCTGTATTCAGCTTGCCAGTATTTTGTTGAGGGTTTTTGCATCTATATTGATCAGCGATATTGGCCTATACTATTTCTTCTTTGTGTTTTCCTTGTCTGGCTTTGGGATTAGAGTGATGTGGCCTCATAGAATGTGTTAGGAAGTGTTCCATCTTCTTCAATTTTTTTGGAAAATTTTGAGAAGGACAGGTATTAAATCTTCTCTGAATATTTGGTAGAATTCTCCTGAGAAGCCATCTTGTCTTGGACTTTTATTTTTGGGGAGGTTTTGATGACTGTTTCAATCTCTTCATTCGTGATTGGTCTATTCAGATTCTCTAGTTCTTCTTGATGCATTTTTGGGAGGTTGTATGAGTCTGGGAATTCCCATCCGTTTCTTCTAGATTATCCAATTTGTTGGCATATAGTTTTTCATAGTATTGCCTTATAATCCTTTGTAAATTTCTGTGGTGTGCATTGTAATTTCTTGTCTTTCATTTCTAATTTTATTTATTTGAGCTTCTTTGTTTTTTTCTTAGCGATTCTGACTAAGGGTTTGTCAATTTTGTTTATCTTCTCAAAGAATCAGCTCTTAGTTTCACTGATCCTATCTACTGGTTTTTTGGTTTCTATTTCAATTATTTCTGCTCTAATTTTTATTATTCCCCTCCTTCTGGTGACTTTATTTGTTGTTCTTTTTCAAATTCTGTTAGGTATAATTTAAGAGTACTCATTTGAGATTTTTCTTATATGTTAAGGTGGGATTGTATTGCTACAAATTTCCCTCTTAGGACCACTTTTGCTGCACCCCATATGAGTTGGTATGGTGTATTTTCATTTGTTGCCAGATTTTAAAAAATTTCTTCTTTAATTTTTCCATTGATCCATTAGTTGTTAGTAGCATGTTGTTTAGTCTCCATATGTTTGTCACTTTCCCAGGTTTTTCCTAGTGGTGGATTTCTAGTTTCATAGTATTATGGTCAGAAAAGCTGCTTGATATGATTTCAATCTTCTTAAATTTATTGAGGCTTGCCTTGGTTCCCAACATATGTTCTATCTTTGAGAATGTTCCTTGTGAACCTGAGAAGAATGTGTATTCTGCTGACTTTGGATGGAGTGCTATCTATATATCTATGAAGTCCATATTGTCTAGTTTTTCATTTAATTCCAATATTTCCTTGTTGACTTTCTGTCTGGATAATCTATCCATTGACATAAGTGGTGTGTAGAGTCCCCTATTATTATTGTGTTGCTGTTAATTTCTGCTTTTAGGTCTATTAATAGTCGCTTTATGTACTTTGGTTCTCCTGTGTTAGGTGCATAAACATTTACAAGTGTTATGTCCTCTTGGTGGAGTGTCTCTTTTATCATTACGTACTGCCCCTCTTTGTTCTCATTGCCTTTTTTATCTTGAAATCTACTTTGTCTGATATAAGTATGGCAGCACCTCTTTCTTTTGTTTGCCATTAGCTTGGAGTGTCATCTTCCATCACTTCACCTTGAGCCTGTGTTTGTCTTTAGAGCTGAGATATGTTTCCTGAAGACAGCATATTGCTGGATCTTGTTTTTTAATCCATCCAGATACTCTGTGTCTTTTTGATTGAAAAATTTCATCCATTTACATTTAGAGTGATTATTGATATATGAGGGCTTAACACTGCCATTTTGTCACTTGTTGTCTTGTTGTTCTGTATTTCCTTTGTTCTCATCCTGTGTATTTACAACAGCCAGTTCAGTTTGGTGTTTCTCTATGATGGTTTTTTCTCAGTTTTCTCTTTATTTAACATTTGTGTCTCTCTTGTGATTTTTTGTTTTGTGGTTACTGTGAGGTTTGTATAAAAGATCTCATAGATGAGATAGTCCACTTTCTGATAGTTTCTTATTTTCTTATTCTAAGCAGTTTCTATGCCTTTCCTTTTCCCCATCTAAGTTATTGTTGTCACAACTTATTCCATTTTGTGTTGTGACTTTGGGATTAAAATGAAATGATTATAGTTATTTTTGATGCTTTCCTTCTCTATATCTTTAATGTTATAACTAATTGTTTGGTAACCTGTTCTGATAGCTGCAATTTCATGATTTTGTCTGCCTATTTATCTCCTTGCTCAAGGATTTGTAAACGCTCTTTTTTTTTTTGCAGGTATGGGGGCCTTCTTGATCATTTCTTGTGAGTGGTGACAGTATTGTGGCAATGAACTCCCCCAGCTTTTGTTTATCTGAGAAAGTTTTTATGTCTCCATTTTATCTGAAGGATATTTTCACTGTATAAAGTATTCTTGGCTGAAAGCTTTTGTCTTTCAGAATTTTGAATATATCATTCCAGTCTCTCCTAGCCTGCAAGGTTTCTGCTGAGAAACCCACTGAATGCCTGATAAGGGTTCCTTGGTAGGTTATTTTCTTCTGCCTTGCTGCCCTTAGTATTTTTCTTTGTCATTGACCTTTTCCAGTTTTACTAATATATGCTTTGGAGAAGATCTTTTTGTGTTGATGTAATTAGGAGATCTATTAGCTTCATTTACATGTAATTCCAGCCCCTTCCTCAGGTTTTGGAAGTTCTCAGCTATTACTTCTTTGAACAAGCTTGCTGCTCCTTTCTCCCTCACTGCTCCCTCTGGAATACCTATAATCCTTATATTGCATTTCCTAATTGAGTCATTTGTTTCTTGGAGAATTTCTTCATTTCTTTTCAGTCTTAGTTCTGTCTCCTCCTCCATCTGCAGCATTTCTATATTTCTGCCCCCTAAATTATTAATTCTGTCTTTCATAATATCAGCTCTATTTTTAAGGGACTCCAGATTTTCCTTTATCTCATTCATTGTGTTTTTCATATCCAACATTTCTGATTGGTTTTCTTAAAGAGTTTTAATCTCTTTTGTGAAGAATTCCCTGTGTTGATTAATTCTATTGCTGAGATCATTAAGTTGTCTGAGTTTTCTTGTAACTCATTGAGTTTCTTTATGATAACTATTTTGAATTCTCTGTCATTTAGACTGTAAATTACTAGGACTTCAGGATTGCTTTCTGGGTTCTTGTAACTTTCCCTTTGGTCTATAGTGTTAATATACCTCTTCATGCTATTTCATGGGGTGGACTTGTACTGTTGCATAGTGGTAGCATCTGGTTGCAGATTCCACCTGCCATCTCTGGTAGGAGACGGGTAGGACCTGTGTCTTCTGAGCCATCTGTGACTCCTGGCAGATGTACTTGTCTGTCAGAAGCTGTGCCAACTGGGTCCATCTGCATTTGCCTGCTGGCCACTGCTGCTTTACACACATATGCACAGGCACTCTAGCAGGGACCCTCTGCTCTGGCCAATTGGCCGAGCTTGTGCGCAGGCTGGGTGGGGTGCTTTCTTTCGCATGTATGATCCTGCATGCCCCAACTCTGCACTCACTGTCTGCTGGCTTGGGCTGCTCAACTTGGTGTGGATACCCCTACTGTTGCTTAGCTGCCTCAGTGCAGAGCATTCCCACAGGCTGGGAGACAACTCCAAGAGCATAAGCTTTCCCGTGGAGGGCTACCCTTTTCCCTTCTCCTGTCAGTGTCACGCGTTGGTCACTGACAAGGTCCCATGCCCTAGATCACTGCCACTCAGGGAGAGAGAGAAGATCTCCTTAATTCCTTCCACAGCCTCCTGGGAGGGTCTAGCACCCCTACATTCAGATGTATGGTTGTGTGGATCTCTCAAATGTCTATTGCGCTATGTGAGTGTCCTCTCTTGGTTTATGAATGTCGTTCTCATTGTATCTTAGTGGAAAGAGACTAAAGGAAGAGCTCACTCTGGCGTGAGACTGATGTCACTCCCCATTGAGTATATTTTCAAGTGCTTATTTGCCATCTGTATTTCATGTTTGGTGAGGTTCATCTTCAGGTCTTTTACTCATCTTTTAATTGGGGAGTTTGTTATTTTATTGATGACTTGCAAGAGTTCTATGTATACTTGAATAAAAATCCTTTATCAGATATATGTTTTTCAAATATTTTCTCCCAGTGTGTGGTTTATCTTTCCATTCTCTTAACAGTGAGGAAGGAAGGAAGCTTTTATTTTTAATAAGGTCTATTTTATCAATCTTTCAGATTATCTTTTTGTTGTTGTATCTAAAGACTCATCTCCCAATCCAATATCACACAGATTTTCTCCTAGAAGTTTTACATCTTTGCTTTTTACATTTAAGGCTATGGTAAATTTTCAGTTAATGTTTAAGCTGTAAGGTCAGTGTTTAGGTTCAACTTTTTAAATATATGGATGTCCAAATTTTCCAGCACCATTTTTTGAAGTCTTCTTACTTCATCAAATTGCCTTTGCTCCTTTGCAAAAGATTAGTTTAACGTATTTGTGTAGGTCTACATCTGGACTCTCTGTCCTGTTCCATTAATCTATGTGTTTATTCTTTCTCCAATATCATGGCATCTTGATTACTGCAGCTTTATAGTAAGTCTTGGAATTGAGTAATGTGACTCCTTTGATTTTGTTATTCTTCTGCAGTATGGTTATTCTGAGACTTTTGCCTTTCTATGTAAACTTTAGAATCAGTTTCTCAATATTTACATAACAGCTTCCTGGGATTTTTGATTGGGGTTATCTTGAATCTATGGATCAAGTTGAGAAGAATTGATATCTTGACGATTTTGATTCTTCCAACCTGTTGTTGCTGAATATCTCTCATACATTTAGATTTTTAATTCTGTCATCAGAATTTTATAGTTTTTCACACAGAGGTCCTATAACTGGGTCATTTTTTACTCCGCTGTTGAAGAAGTAAAAAACTTTTCTCCACCTTCTTATGTTCAGTTGTGGGGGCCTATGAATTAAACTGACAAAAGCCAGATTAGCAAGAAGGGTAAAAAAAGGATTTAGTTATGTATATTTGCACAAGGATTGACAAAGAAATGTGATTCTAAGAGGGGGTTAGAATTTTGGGCTTCATACTATCTTAACAATTGGTGATAAATTGTGGAGAAATAAGTAGGCAAAGGAAATGGGGAGGTTTGGGCTTCTCAGGGTGGTAAATTGTGGGAAGGTAAATATATGGGGAAGTCCAGTGGAAGATAAGGGTTATTTAGTAAGCTTGTTATGCAGACAAAAGTTGGTCCCTTCTCCATTGAGAAATGTCCTGCCTCCAGTGATTAAGAGTCGCCCTCCTCTTCCTAGCAAATGGAAATTTGTATTGGCTTTACAAAGGGAAATTTATGCCCTGCTTTTGGACAGAAAGGAGGAGGGCAAAGAGTGTTCCCTGTATCAACTGTCATCCAATTGCCCTTAGCTCACAATAATTCTTATGCCAAAGTGGAATATTTTGAAGTGGCATACTCTGATCCCCTTCACCCCTTTCACTCCCCCAGATTTCCATAGGTCATCTCTCTAACGCTGCCCCTTCTTCTTTCCCAGAAGTCCTCTTGGATAAGATCTCACACTGTCTCTTCATTTTTGGGAAGCAGTCCCCTTCCGCTGCCATGTGGAAGTCCAGTTGTCTCCCACAGAGCTATTTTTCTTCATTCAAAATTCGTTCAAAATCTCACATCCCCTCACTTTTACATTCCTCCTTGTGAGAATTGGATTCCAGTCCCTGTGCCCCATACACTCTGGAGGATCCCTATCCAGTTCTCTGTGTGACTCTGCTGGTATGGAAACCTGATACTCACCTTCTCCTGCCCGTCTTGGGGTGGGGTGTGCATGCAGCACACGACTCTCCTTCTGCCTCCACTTCATGGCCTACAGTTGGAAGCTGGACTTAAGCTGACAAAACCAGCCCAAGATACACATTAACTTAGGATATGGGGTCCTTAGATTCTCTTTTACTAAACAGCAAGGTCTTAGTGGCATCAGGGGAAACTAAAACACAGAGTTTTAATATCCTGTTGCTCTTGTCTAGTGCCTCTGTCACTAAACAATGGGGACTTGCAGGGAAAAATAAAGACAGTAAAATTTTGTCATAATATGGCACAGAGGAGCAGCAAGTCAAGTGAATAATCAGGGGAGAGTGATACAGGAAACAAACCCATCTCATTCATCAAAATCTTTTTGAAGAGACAAATAGTAATAATAATGTTAGTTTCTAAGAGGAAAGTGGAGATCAAACTGTGAATTTCAGTGAAAACAACACTGAGTATCCTAAGGAGGGGGTCCTGGGGAGAACAGGCCATGGGAGGTTTGCTCAAGGAATTAACATCTGAAGTATGTGTTAAAGGAAGAGCAGAATTTCATCCTTCTTGAAGAAGTGAGGGGCGTGAAAGTGGAAAAGAGGCAGAGGAAATAGCATCTGCCAAGGAAGAGAGAGAGAAAAAAATTGTGTTCTTTCCAAGTATTCAGGGAGGAACAAGAAAATTTTCAATGTCTGGAGCATAGAATTCATGTAGAAAGTGGTAAATTGTGACTATGTAAAATTAATCCATGGCAAATGATCCACTGCCCTGCACATCCACGATATGGAGGATGGGCTTCGTTCTGCAGGTGAAGTGGAGTCGCTGAAGATTGTTATGAGGTTAATTTTATGTCAACTTGACTGACCTAAGGGATTCCTAGATAGCTGACAAGACATTCTTCCTGTGTGTGTCTGTGAGGCTGTTTCTGGAAGAGACTAGCATTTGATTCAGTAGACTGGCTGAAGAGACCCACCCTTACCACTGTGGGTGGCATCATCCAATCTGTTGGGGGCCCGAATAGACCAAAATATGAAGGAAGAACAAAAACCTTCTCTTTCTTCTTGCGCTGGGATGTTTGTCTTCTGCTCTCAGACATCTGAGTTCCTCGTTCTTGGGCCTTCATACTCTGGGACATCCAGGAGCCACCCCCTGGTTCTCAGGCTTTCAGATGCAGACTAAATCATGCCACTGGCTTTCCTGGTTCTTCAGCTTACACAAGGCAGATTGTGAGACTTCTTGGCCTTCATAACTGTGTGGGCCAATGTTTATAAGAAATCTCTCTCTCTGTCTCTCTCCCTCCCTGTGTCTCTCTCTCTCTATATATATCCTATTGGTTCTGTTTTGAACTGTGACTAATACAGATATGAGAAGAATAGTGACAAGATGGACTGGAAGGGATAGAGACCAGCAAAAGAAAGACACTTGAGTCAGTGGAACGATAGATATTGAGCAGTTAGCCTGTACCAGCACCCAACTAGAAACCAGTGATATGTTATAAATGAGATAGACAGTGTTCCTGGCTTGGGCAACTCAAGGTCAAGTTTGAATCTATTGGCACCAAGGGAGTAAGTGATCATGAGGGTCTGACAAAAGGATTGAGAAAAGGGAACATGGTCCAGGCGTGATTAGGAGGGAGGGTGATTGACAGGCTATGGAACAAAACAGAGACCAAGGATGACAAGTTTCTAGCGGGGGCCAGACAGATGTCAAGATACAAGCTGGAGGGTAAATGTTGGAAAGGAAAGTTAAAGAGGAAAAAGGAGCAGGTAGTGGATCTGTGGCAACTAGATAGGAAGTTACCTGAAGAGTGGTGAGTCAGCCAAGGAAGAATTGGTGATATGTTAACCCACAGAGAGAAAGAGCAAAAGTTGTTTATATCTACAGTGGAGAAGCAAAAACAAATCTAAAGAAACTTAGCAAAGCAAAAAACAATGAGTGGCTGTCACAATGCTCAGACCTACCTAAGCATTCCCAAGAAGCTATGGTTGGCCTTTCAAGAGGCTGATATTTCCTCTGCTCATCCTCACCAGCCCATCCCCCAACTGACTGAATCATGACTTGCTTTTTCATTTTCATGAGCAAAGAATGAATACAAGCCTATTTTCCACATAAACTAATTACAAGGTATAGACAGCAAATCAGAATTAAGAAGTTAAAGCTGTGGTATCTGCCACTGCTCCATTGTCAGTATGGAGTGTCTCAAGGGTGAATGAGAGCTTAAGCCCACCGCCCCTTCCAGCCAGAAAAGATCCAAGTTGGCTCAGCCTGGATTCCTCATTCCTGAAACCCTGGAAGCTTCCTTTCTGGTTTGGCCTTCTATTTCTTTGTCTCATTTCATCCCATCTAATTAGGTAGGTGGTTAGGCCCACTGGGTGGCTGGCTAAAGCTAGGTAAGGAGGGAAATGGAAAAGAAATACAGAGAACATCATAGATTTGACCATGTCCTCTCCCCCTTTTCTCAGTTGGCCCTGGCATAGGGTGCTTCATATTGCAAGGAACAAGAAGATCAATTTTCTACAATTACACAAAATCAGAATGAATGTTGAGTAAATAAGGTGAAGGAGAGAGGGTCCATGTTCTACAAGTCTCTATACCTTAGCATCTAGGCAGATACCATGGCTAATTCATTCATTCATCAAACATTTATGTCATATGTTTCAAGTGTAATAAGAATCTCAAGGGATGCTAAAATTTATTAATTCATTAAACAATTATTTATTGAGTTCCCACTGTATGCCCAACGTTGTGCTAATCTTGGGGATAAAAGAGTGAGGAGAGGCTCTATACAAACCAACATATGGCACCAAGACAAGATTTCTGCTCTTGCAGAGCCTGCAGCTAGTGGAGGAGGCAAAGAATACACAAAAATACATATAAATTTACAGCTCTAGCTTAAGTGTTACAAAGCAGAGGTATGTGATGCTCTGACCAGTGAAGGATTCAGCAAAGACTTCCCTGAGGAGGTGACAGTTGAGCTCTCAAAAGGAAGATTAAGGCCAGGCTAAGCTGTAAGGTCTGGAATACAGGGAGGAAAGAAATGTGGTATGAAGTGATACTTCAGAGAGAAGCAGGGCGTGGGCCACCTAGAAGCTCATGGACCATGTCAAAGTTTGGGTATGTATTCTACAAGCCACTGAAGACTGTAAGGAGCTGACATGGTCCTATCTGTGTTCAACAGCAAGGAAGCATGAGAAAGTATAGAGTATTGGGAAATTGCAAGAACTCCTTTATGGCTGGAGTTCAGAAAGTGCTGGAAAAAGATAGATGGTAATCATGGAAGACTTTTTAAGCTAAGATAATTCATTTTTGCTTTATACCAGGGGAATTGAGAGGCATTGATTTTAAACAAAGGAAGAATACAATCATGTTGTATAATACAAAATTAATCCTGGTGGCTGAATGGAGAAAGGATTATAGTCATGAAAGAAAAAAAGCAGGGAGCCCAGTTGGGAGAAAATGCAATAGTCGAGGTCAGAGACAAGGATCCTGCTAAAGCCGTTGGTGAGCACAGAGGGGAGGGGATGTGCAGGAAAGACAAGTAGGGGACATGGCCATGGAGAGGAGGTGGGGCAGTGAGAAACCAAGAGGAGGTGATGACCTTCCTGCTTCTGGCATGGGCAACTTACAGGATAGTGGCCTCTCTTATGTCAAAAGTGGTTATGATGAGTTCACTTATGGAGTTCAGGGGAGAAAGAGACAAAAATAAGGAGAGAGACAGAGATGGACAGAGGAAGGGAGGGAAGGAGAGGGCGACAGAGAGACAGATGAAGGGAGGGAAAGATGAAGAAAGAGAGGAGGGAAGGGGAGAGAGAGAGAGATTGAGAGAAAAGAGCTGGGATTCATGTGACTAAGTTCTCAGGTCTATGTACAAAAGACAAAAATTGTGTATAGTCAAAATGACCCTAAATCCCATAAATCTCCATTAACTCACCAGAAAACTGAAAGCCGACATAAATTCCTGCTTCTCTGTATTTTGACTGTGAGCTTTCTTTTCTGGATGATGTAATGGAATCCATGGGTATTTTTAAACATGAAAAAGACGAAAGAATAAACACGTTCTCTTTATTTTTAGGGGGATTACTGTAGTTGACTTCAAGTTAAGCATGATATGATTTCTTTGCATGCGTGATGCATTATGTGATGGCTGGAGGGCACAAATGGAAGTCTACTGATAACAACAGAGTCAATACAATGCAGTGACAGGGACTGGGATGGGGCCAAGGGCAGCATACCCCGCTCTCAGCTTCTCAGATGTTGGCTTCTTGCTCCGCCTCTTCCTGCCAACTGGGGGTCTCTGGTGTCCTCTGGAGTTTCAATATTTAGAGAGGTAGAAAAGTTTGAAATCTTTCTTTGATATACTTTCAGAAAAACAAAAGCAAAACAAGTTCCAATGCCACCACCAGTCCTCAGATTCCAGAAATCAGGCTAGCCTTGTTGCAGTCCCTCTTGTCTGGTATGCTGGCATCTCTGGAATGAACTCAAGTTAGAAAACTTCCCTTTGCTCTGTGCCAGTGGCTAATGGAGTTTTCCTCCCCAGACACCGTGTGGCTTTAGTATACTTCCTGCCAGGAGCATAGGAATCCCCAATTCCCTCTGAAGCTTAATGCATCTTCATCAGAAAAAGAAAGATTATTAGGAGTCATACCCATAAAATTGAAGCCACTTAATCAGCACCCTGATACACTGTGCACACTTAATTATGATGATTACCAAGACTGAGATTCACTGTAATGAATTTTAATGACTCACCTTGACAGCTACTTGATATCTCTGGATGGTTCTAGCATAGCCTGGAGTTCCAGGCACAGAAGCTCCCCACAGGAAGGCTCTAGGTGCTAATGGGGCCCCTTCCTCAAGAGGATTCTTAAGTGTTTCACAGGCAAAGATACTCATGCAACCGTGCTGAGGAAGAACAAGGATGACATCCTCATTTTCAGAGGGAGAAATGAACACCCCATGCTGTGAGAGCTGTCAGAATGGAGGATAGATTTCTTATTTGGGGGTCTGCTTCCCTTTTCTGCAGGATGGCTTAGCAAGCCTTTTCTGGTATTTCATGGATTTTTTTCTACTAGGCTTGACTTACAACCATCAAAAGCCAGAAATGCGAACTCTAAGCAAAGACATTAAGCATCTGCTGACAACTCTGCTCACAGTGAAGGGCAAGATGAGCCTAAGGCTTCAGACTCAGGAGAGGAGATTTCCAGAGTCTCAAGCAGGAGGCTCGGTTTGGCTACCATCAAGACTCATTCTGTGAATTTTGATTAGTGGAAAATTACAAGGTCTTGCTCAAGCCTTGTCTTCATCATCAAATCTTCCCTGAGCACAACAGCTCTTACATTACGTTCTCCTGGTTGTAGTATCAATCTTATAAGATTTCAGAGGGAAGGATCCATCTCAGTTATTAGAGAATCCGGATCTTTATACAAAGTCAGGGACAAACATAGTTGTTGATTTGACATTTTACATTTAAATATGCCCCCGGCTGATTTTGAGTCAAGTGTTGGAAGTCTGCGCTTCAATAAATGCAATTATAATCCACCAGACTGCACCTCTGGGAAAGAATGTTCTGAACCCAGAAGGAAACCGTGCAGAACAGCAGGCACCTCTGCCCTGATGGCAGAGCCCAGCCCAGCAAGGGGTCAGCTCGGAATTAGCCCTCACCAAAACCTGCTAGTTGTCATTCGAGGCCTTTCCATCTAAATCCGCCACGGGAACCGGACTGGCCTATTTACGCTCTGCTGGCAGACAGGATCCCCGGACTCCACCCTGCCCTTTGTTTCTCTTCCTCCCTGGTGTGGCTTCATAAGCCCACCCTTCCCTTCCTCCCAGAGTCTGCAGGTTCCAGAAATCAGTGTGGGCTGTGCTCAGAGGGAAGCCACAATATACACGCTCAGTTCTCTTCAGAAGAAAGTCATTTTTTGATTCTGTTTCTAGAATTTTGCTGTGTTGATATAGCAGAAAACTTTTCTCTTTCCTCTCCAGATACTGGAATTGATGTATCACTGCTGTATGGGTTCAAATTAAACAAATGTCGTATCAACTCAGAGTGCAAACTTCAACGACTGGACTATCTGGATATCTGGACCCCAATCAGGGGAGGACGAAGAAGACATTTCTGCCGAACCTGTAAAATGTAGCCTTACTGTGTAAGTCTTGGATTTTTTCAGTTTCTCATTTGAAAATTAAACACGCAGTCTCTAAGCGAAGTGCCACTTCTGGCATCTAAGCCTGATGGTGCCAAAATCACCTTGTTCCGGATTGAGATGTTAGAAGCATCTGCTGTCATAAAGAGGAGTTTGATTTCTTCCCTTTAATCTTCATCAAGTTCCAGGCACAGTTTTACTCGGACGCTTGCTTCAATAAGACAGAAGGGATCCACCAGGACAATCCCCTCCAGCATGTCCCACCGCTGCCCAGGAGGGAGAGTACCGACTAGAGCCTCATGGAGCCCATCGAGGCCACACCTTGCCTTCCCTGGGAGTGCCGAGATGGTGGGTGAGAGCTTACCACGGGACTTCTTAGGAAGAACCAGCCAGTTCAATAACACCACTGCATAAACCTTCAAGTCCCAGATGGCAGAATGACCAGCCTGTTGATAACCAAAGATGAAAATGACCTGGAACGTCTCTTCCAACCTGGCTTGTGATGGTTAATTACATGTGTCAACTTGACTGGCCACAAAGTGCCCAGATTAAGCCTTGTTTCTGGGCCTGTCTCCGAGAGTGTTTCAGGACGAAATCAGCGTTTGCATCCATGGACTCTGTACAGCAGCTTGCCCTCCCCAGTGTGGTGGGACATGTCTAACCTGTCGGCCTGAATAGAACAAAAGGCAGAGGGAGGAGGAATTGGCCCCTTTGTTCTGGCCTCTCTGTTGAGCTGACCCACCTCTTCGCCCCTTCTTCGGCCCTCGGGGTGGGTTTAGACTAGAAGCTCCTCAGCAACTCAGCTTCTCAGGGCTTCACAGACACAGCACAGCTGGCTTTCCTGACTCCCCAGTTTGCAGACAACTCGTCACGGAAATTCTCAGCCTCTATAATCACACTGCACAATTCCTCATCATAAATCTCCTTTGATATGCCTTCTATAGGAGATCAGATATAAAACTAGATATAGGCATAGATATAGGCATAGATATACGTATAGATATAGGTATATGGATAGATATCGCCTACTGATTCCGTTTCTCTGGAGAACTCTAATTCAGGACTTTCAGAATGTGGATGGGCAACTATAAAATGCGCTGATTTTAACACCACACTACTGAGTAGGGAACCCACTAAAGGCCGCTAAGAACGCCGACTGCACATGCAGAAGACCCAGGCTCAAATCTCGCTTCTCCCACTACTGACTCTCGTCCTGGATGAATCTCTTATTTTTTTTATCACCCCTATTTCCCACATCAGTACCACGAAGATAACGGCTCTCGCGTTCTATTTAAAAGACCCTTCTGTAGGGCTTTCCCTGTTCTAGGCAGTTGTGAGAACTTTCCAAATGTCAACTCACTTAAACTTCCTAACAGCCCGGTAAGGTAGGTCCTATTACCACCAACATGCAGATAAGGAAACAGAGGGTCAAAGAGGTTAAGTAATTTGCTTCAGGTTATGTATATGACTACTGGAAAGGTGAAAACATAATGACTGCCAGAGTACATGGCAAACCTGGGATGATTTTAAGGTAATAGCAGCAATAGCTAACACATATTGAATGCTGGAGCACTTTAGGCTAAACCAGTTTTAAAACCTATTTTTTTTTAAGTGCAAAACACACAGTGAAGAATATGTTTTCACTTTGTAACCCAGAATGCATATTGAAATAAAAAGCTACCCCAAAATGGAGACTTCAAACAGCTGCCATAATGTTGTGCTCATGGACTCTGTGGGTGAAAATTCAGGAAGGGTTTAGCAGGTAATTATCTTGTCCCTTGTGGCACCAACTGAGGCCATTCAATGGTAATCACTTGGCAGATAGGTTAATCCAGAGGGTTCCAAGATCGTTTCACTCATACGCAGTACCTGGGCTGGGGTGGCTCAGTGCCTAGGACTTGAGCACCTACAGGTGGCCTCTCTATGTGGCCTTGGCTTCCTCACAGCCTGGTAGCCTCAGAGCAGTCTGACTTGTAACATGGCAGCTCTGTGTTCCAAGATTGAAGGTTCTAGTTGACAAGGCAGACGTGGCATTATTTTTATAATCCAGCCTTAGACATCATAGATCATTTCCATCACATTTTGTCTCTTGGAGTAATCACAGGCTTTCCCTGATTCAGCAGGAGGGGGAATAGACCTCATCATTTAACCGTGGAGCAGGAAGTTCCTGCCCCCTAGGAGCATGTGGGGTGTGAGATATTATTGAGGCTACTTTTGAAAACAGAACATGCTACACATACTTAGTCTCATCATATTTAGTGTACTCCGATATCTTCTACTGTATTCTGCCACTTTTTAGAAATGTTGGCCACAGTGTGCTAAACTAATTTTGTGACCTACTCATGGATTATGTCCAGCAGTTAAAAAAAATGAGTGAGGCAACGTACTAAACCCTTTTCATAAAATATCTCTTTTAATTCTTACAACAATTTTAGGAAGCAAGTACTTAGATGTTCCCCATATACAGCAAATCCAGAGTGACTTAAAGAGGTCACATAACACGACAGATCCAATATTGACTCCAGCTCAGGCTAATTCCAGAGCAAATGGTCTCAACAGCTATTCACCCACACTCCTGTCTGCAACGCATGACCCTTGCTGATTTCAAGCTTCCATCATAGCTTGCGCCAGGTAGCCCTCGTCATGGATTGCAGGAGGGGCATGATAAAATTGTTTGTGAATTTGTGTGTGCTGTGTGTGTTAGTGTGTGTGTGTGTGTGTGTGTGTGTGGCTCAGCTCCCAGGACACTTGGATGTGATCCTCCCAATGTGGGCCCTAAACTCCAACTGACAACATGAGGCAGAAGCGGACATGTCGTTCATCAGATGTCAGGGTTTGCTTGGGACAGGAAGGTGCGCGCAGCCATGTTTCTCATTAGTGTTCATGAAAACGTCACAGGCAAGCTGAGGGGCCATCGCAGCCCACTTGGCAAATCCCTGGAATAAACCAAAGTGGCCATCCTGGGCACAGCCTCAAGTAGAAGATGCCACAGCTGACTGTTTATCCACCGGAAATGCCCCCGAGCATTTGAAGTGAACGTTGAGGGGAGCTGCTACCCACATAAAGCATATCAGATGCAAACTGGTATTTCCTAATGTTGGGTTTAAGCAAATGTCAGCTCTTAGGACACAGATGTATTATTAGACTGGAAAAACAATAGCCACGACAGCAGCTGCTCTGGGGGAGAAGTGTCCGCTGGTCAGCAAATGTCGGACACCAGCTGAGCATTCCTCATGTCCAGTCCTCACTCTCCTTAGGAAGGTTACTGTGTGTCACCTGGAAAGATTTAAAAGCCCTGCCGATTACCGTGGAGAAGAAATATTACCGTCAGCCTGCGGGGTTTTCCTTTTCATAGAATAAGGATTAGAAGGCCCCGAGCTTCCCCAGCAGCCTTCCAATCGCACGGTGGGATTGGGGCGAGGGCTGCTCTCAGGACGCAGGCACGCCAGCCGGTCTCCACCTATTTTGCAGATCGTTGACTTTACCTTCTTTTGGTTTGCTGTCGCTCTGTGTGAACAACAGTATCTAGTAGTCACTTTCTTCTTCCCGTGCCTCATTGCTTCCCTCTCTTCTGTCTAGTTGGACCATGTTTATGGGAGACAGGATGACATTGCCCTCGGTGTGGGATCCTTGCACTTGAAGGTGAGGTTGCTGCGGGGAAAAGATTTCCCTTGATTCTGACAACTAACTCCGCACCCGGCCAGGCAGGCAGCGCAGCCCCTGCTCAGCATGTGCCCCACCATCTCAGAAGGACCCTTCGCATGCCCAGCCCACAGTCAGGGCCATGCTGTAAGCCTTTGTTGCCTTGGGTCTGTGCTGCCTGCGCCCTCCCCACAGCCCCAGAAGAACAATTCCTCCGCAGTGGCTGCCCGCCGCGGCCATTGGCAAGGGGGCCTGTAACATAAACCTCCAGGCTTGACACAACCGAACGCCTGCCCCCAGCAGGGGTGGCGGCGTCCATCCTGCTGCCCAGCACCTGGCTCTTTGTTTCCCTGGACATTTAATCGCCCCCAAGCTGTCCTCATCCACAAGACCCTTCATGTGGCACCAGCTCAGGGCGAAACTATAGACTGGGTTCCTGATCCTATGCTCCATTTCTTGCCACTGGGAAAACTCACTCTGAACTCCAGCCCACTGGGCAAGGCTACAATCAGCCTGGCCCTTGCCGACAGTGTGGCCCTGTTGCCCACTGCCAGCTCTGCCAGAACCATGCTTACCAGAAAACCTGCCTGGAAACCCGTATCACCCACACTGGCCACCCTGGCCCTGTTGGCCACCTCACCTGACAAATCTAAAGGCAGATCCTAGAAAAATGCTGCCTTCCTTAGGGTTCCCCAGAAACAAGCCCTGAGACAAGGGCTGGAGCACACGTGGCTTATTTCAGGGGTGCTGCCAGGAAATGGGGCAGTGGGGTGGGGAAGAGAGACAGAGCAGACAGTCAGAGAAGGGTGAGTTGTCAAGGAGCATCCCTCAACAGGAATCCTTTGGGGAAATGCGTGCATCCAGCTCCCACCTGAGGGACAGATCTGGACATGTGCTCACTGATGCCCATCAGCGGCTAGCCGAGGGCTGCTCCTGGGGTGCTGGCTCCTTGCCCTTCCAGCTGCCATGCCAAGAGACTCTTGGGCAAAGAGATGCAGAGGCAGGCATTTGGGGACGTGACTTCAGTGGAAGGGGTGAAGGTAGGACACTGCTGGGGCAGGTCCTAGGAACCGGCAATGCCGCATCAGCCTGGGATCCCTACCAGCACTCTGAGTTAGGCTGGTGCCTTCCGTCTCCTCCCCAACTCCAACTGGGAGCACTCCTGTCAGCTCCATCCATCCCTCCTCGTCCCCTGTTCCCCTGACACACTGCCAAGTTTCCACTCACCTCATAGTCGAGTCCTTTGGAAAACTGATGAAAATGGTACATTTGTGGAAAACCATCAGCCCCTCCAGGGCAGATGTTATTAAAATGAGGGTTTGTGGGGTCCAGTGGAGGGGCTTCAAGGAGGTTCAGAAACCCATATGTTATACTGTCAGCGAATTCTTTTAAGTATGTGCATTTTTGGCGGAGAAGTTTTCTAAATTCTAAATGGAAAGCCTGAGTTATAAAAATTTTGAGAAAAATGTAAGACCCGCTGTTTTAGACTAAAACTGTGTTTGAAAGCACACTGCACAGGCATTCCAACTGCACATTGAGAAACACGTGAGAAACAAATATGAGCTCATGAGGGCAAAGCTGGGTCTGTGACTCCAACAGGCAGCCAGCGCCTGGCATCGAGGCTCCCTGGGTGCTGGTTAAATGCACGATGGGAGCCTGACCACATGCCATGGAGTCTTCCATTTTTTCCATCACCTGTCTGCAAACTCCTGATGTCAGAGAGGCAACAAAAAGTAATATGCTCTGGGTCAGAGAAGCTGATGGCACTTCAAGAGGTTCTGTAATCAAGGTTCCAACCTCCAGGGAGTTAAGAACTGCAAGTATCTGTCTGTATTGGTCAGCATTTGCTGCAAAACAAAACAGCCAAAATGTAGTGGCTCAAAACAGCAGCCAGCTATCTAACTCGTATTCTGCTAGTTGGCAATTTGGGCAGCTAAGTGGTTCTTCTGGGCTGGATTGGCCTTAGTAGGTCTCTGCGAGGCTTGCATATGCATCTGTGGTCAGCTGTTCAGATGGCTGGGGTCACAGTTTAGGATAAACTGGGCTGGGATGGCAGAGAGAATTCAGGCCTTTATCCTTGGGGTCTCTCATTCTCCAGCAGGTTAGCTTGGCATATTCATGCGGTAGTAAGGTTCTAAGAGCACAAAGTAGAAGCTGAAAGGCCCCTTAGGCCCAGGCTTAAAACTTGCAAAAATGTTCTTCTGTCACATCCTATTGTCCGAGGCAAGTCACAAGATGAACCCAAGGTCAAGGGTGGGAAAATAGATTCCAATTGTTAATTAGCTGTGAAATATCATGCAACTGCAAAGAATAGCTTCAAAGTATCTTGGCCATTTTTGCAGTTTACTACAGTCTACCAGACCGGGAGAATCCTCTGGCTGAGCCCAGCACAAATCACCAAGCTACAGAACCATGAGCTCAATAAATGGTGATTATCCTAAGTCACTAACAGAGGGTAGTTTGTTACACAGCAAAAATTAACTGACACTTTTTCTTAGGTTGGTGTTTCCTGAGGTGGATGCTGAGATGAAGATCCATGTGAAAGTAATTGAGTAGGAAGTATTCCCAGGAAAAGCCAGTCATGGGGTGGGGGATGGGGGAAAAAGTTCCAGCACAGGTGAAATGTCAATCAAAGCTCATAGAGGGAGAGCAAGATTGGCTTAACTTTGTAGGAAACATCTGGAGGCAGTGTAGGTCATACCCTGGGGTTGTCTCAGTCTGAGGCAAGGGGGCTGCAATGCCGTACCCAGCAGTCATTAGCTAAGATCTGAGAGTGTGACTTTTTAGGCACTTCTGGCTTTCTTTGGGCACAACCAAAGTGGGCCTCACTCATGGCATGATGCAGCCCTCTGATCAAGAAACCAGGTGCTGCCTGTTGGGAGTGACAGTGCACCGGAACCTGGTGTGCGCTAAGTGGCTAATGGCTTCAAGGACATGTGGCTGGAGCATTAACACTGTCTGTCCAGTGTCCAAGATGGGTTATTTTCCCTCTAAGTTTTGGAGCCTGCTCTTTGGAGCCTGTTGAATGATTAAAACGCTTTTACTGGCAAGAAGTCCTTTCTTATCTTTCTAACTGAACATTTTTGTTGCTGTTGTTACAATGCCAGTCCGTTTCTCCCTGTTTGTACCTCTGGGGAGGAAGCAAATCACTGTGAAGTGTTCTCATCATAACCTCTCATGCATTCAAAGACCATCACTAATCTGCCTCTTGGACACTTTCTGCTGGAGAAGTGGCGTCAACTCCATTAACCTTTCCTTGTAATTGCCAGACTCTCTCCTTTCAATCATGTGGTCTGTTACTCTCATATCCTACAAACCCCACCTCTTCCCCATACCAATTTCTTTCTTAAAGGCAAAGGCCCAAACTGGACACTGACAGCTCATAATTGTTTAGTTGGCGATAGGAAGTGGGGACACGCCTGTGCATCCCAGCCTATGTATTCCTTACTCCGAATATGACATTCGGTGTTTGAAGGTTTGTTTGATTTTTGACAACAGAGTTATTTCTTCTACATGCAATAGTAATTAGTACTATTGTGCAATATGAAAAACAGACATATCAAGGTAAAAATGAAAACTCAAAAGAAATATCAGGCTACTGAACGGTTTGTGGCTGGTGTCCTTTGTGCCTTGACTTGCCTGTGCCTGGGAAACCTGTGCAGCCCTCCCTCCTAACCAAGTCCAGGAGTTTAGGGATTTGCTGGGACAGTGGAATCATGAGCATCTTTCTATGCACCCTTTTGTGTCATTTCTAAACTTTGGTTCCAAATACCCAATATGTGGGAGTAAATTATGGGCCCTCCCTGGAAAGGATTTACCTTCTGCTCCTTCTAAAATGTGGTTGCGATATTGTGATTTATAATAAGAAGTGAATATTTGGTCTTCATCTTCATTTCTGGAAAAGAGCTCCTAAAACCCTTGGAATTTCCCAAGTGATGAGAGCCTTAAAGGTGTCTTTTCTTATGTTAATGAGAACGACTTTTGGACTATGGCTAAGGATGCTGGCTGGTTGCCAGGGGAATCAAGCGTAAATAGAGGGTTGGAACTTTCATCTCACCCCCTGATTTCCTGAGAGGAGAGAGAGGCTGGAGGTGGAATCCATGCCCCATGGCCAATGATTTAATCAATCATGCCTATATAATGAAGCCACCCTAAAAACTTAAACGGATGTGGTTAGGAGAGCTTCTAACTTGGTGAACCAGAATGCATCCACGAGCCACCATGACGAGCTGACCCCATGAGCTGACCCCGTGAGCTGACCCCAAACTCCATGGGAACAGAGCTCCTTTGTTCTGGACCTCGCCCTATGTATCTCCTCATCTGGCTTTTGATTCATACCCTTTAATATCTTTTATGAGAAACTGCGAATATACTGAGTAAATAGGTTTCCTGAGTTCTGTGAGCCGCTCTGGCAAATTCATTGAACCGAAGGAGGGGTTGTGGGAGCCCAGTTAGGAGAACACAGGCACTGCCCTCAAACAGGGCAGTTTGTGATTGTGAATATCTTTCATAAGTGCCATGTGGAAGAAGGATTAGACTGCTGCCTTTAGTTTAGAGTTTGACCCAGTGTCCGTTGATGAGGATTTTTAGAGAAATAAGAGTCAGCTGGAAATTTAGAATGATATTCTTGCATTCAGAGGTGTTGAAAGAATACATCGTCAAAATGGCCAGTGAATTCACTCAGAAGGTCCTTGATCTCCTGAGGCATTTATCTCAAATACAAGTTCCTGGAAAAACCACAGATTTTCTGTGCATATGTCATCCTTTAGATCAATGACTCTCAAACTCTGGCCTGCACCAAAATCACCAGGAAGTCTTGGTAAAGCACACACTGCTGGCTGCACCCCCAGAGCATGCGAATTATTGGTGTGGATGGAGGTTGAAAACACGCATGTCTGTTGTTATCCCAACTGATGCTGATGTTGCTGGTAGATTGAGAACATTGTTGTATATCACATACTGAGTTTCCTGCTGGCAAGAACAATGTCTCTGAGGCCCTTTCTGACTCCCTGTGTTTCGTAGAACACTGTTGTTATATTGGTCGGGATACTCTAAGCCGTGCTTCAGGAACAAGCGAATCTTGAACCACAGTAGCTTAGCACAGCCAGGTTTTTTCCTCCTTCCCTCAAAGTCTGAGGGAGGCCAGTGAGACTGTCTTCCATCACGTGACTCAGGGATCCGAGTCCCCTCCAACTTTCAGCACAACCACATAGAGAGGTGGCTTGCAGTGTCCCTGGGCAGGAGAGAGTTGTTGGGGGCACGGCAGCTCTTAAATGATCTAGTGCAGAAGTTTCAGGCATCACTTCTGTTCACAGCCCATTGGTCAGAACTAATCTCATGACCCCCAGTCTAATTGCAAGGGATGCTGGGAAATTCAGGGGAACATAATGGAGCATTTTTTAAGCACTCTTGTTTGTGCCAGAGTTGTACACAAGGCAATTGCTCGGAAAATGACTGCGGGGTGCCGAAGGGCATTTCAGTATCCCTCCTCGCAGTCCCCTGGTGGGTGTGGCTCCTTCCCCTCTGCACAGTAGGCAATACAGCAGTGTCGAAGCAGGAGGTCTGGGGCCTGGACTTGGAGCTCTTCATAGTTAGTCTAACAGCCTCAGCCTACTCACCTCTTGTCCAGACTCCAGCCTCCTCATCTATAAAGTGATGGGAGTAAATGCACACTGACTCTTCTCTCTCTACGTTCCGCAACTCAAGGCAGCTACACAGGTGGTTTCTCAGTTCCCAAATCCTGGAAGTCTGAATAAAGAATAGGCCCTTGTGTCCTTGTCACCTGAGCAGTGGAGGCAGTAGTAGTTTTCTCCCAAAGGCTCGCTACTCTGGAACATTTTCACACACAATTTGACACAGCTGCCCCATCAAGCAAATCAGGTACTAGATTTGCAAAGGGCATTTGTGAATTATAAATTGACCAATGAAATATCCAATAGGAAGAAGTCTGTCCATTTCGATTACTATTATTTTGACTTATTTAATAAGAATAATGGTAGTCTTGTTTAATAAATAAAGAAGCGCTAAGCTATGAACAACGTCTGTTCAGGCTGTGTTGCTTAAGAACTTTCCTTTGGCTAAGGCTGAGAGCTCGTTGTGAGGGCAGTTCTTGTATGAGCTGACCAGAAACATCTTTCTCTTGGACCGTGAACCAGCTGGCTGTTATTGCAGAAACTCTGCCAAGACCAAAGCCTTGTGAAGTGGGTCTGGATGTGAGAAGACCAGTGTGGCGTGGACTCAAGAACAGGGGGCCAGGGTCAGGGAACCGGGCGGCAGACCCAGCGCTTCCTTGACAACCTGCCAGGGGAGTCATTTCATGCTTGGTGCCTCAGTTCTATCCCAATACAAGAACAGTAATCTATCTACCAATCTGGGGAGAGGGATGGACACAATCTATTTCTTTCATCTCATCCTTGGGGCTCTGCTATCCTCAGGAAGATCAAGTTCTTTATGTCTTTACTTTCCAATACTCCATGATGTTCCAATCTTCAGCACAAATGGAGAAAGTTTTGTTGTTTTCCTTTGAAATAGTCATGGCAAATCTCTAATTATGAATCTTTGAACAAGCAGACTTAACCACATTTCTTTGCAAAGTCAACTTGAATTGAAACTTTTGGGTTTTGTGAGAGCATAGCCCTGGCTGAGGCCGCCCAGGTTTTTTCTCTTTTTTCCAAAATCCACATTGAATTATGTCTTTGAGAGGCAACCTTATATTGGCCCATATTTTGGGTGAGGTAAAATGAGTATAACAAAAGTCTTCACTGTTGTCTCATAGATATACATATGGATCCTGTCATGTTTCTGTTCCTACCGAAGAACATTTCAACACTTGTAATTCCCGCTATGGACTCAGAGTTGTAGAGGCATGGCCCGCTCCTCATGGTCCAAGTCCAAGAGTGAGGAAGGGATGGCTTAAGTAGCAAAGGATGGAGAAGACGTGGATGAGGAAACTCCTTTATTTTTCTAAGCCCTCTTCCCACTGGGGATTTGCACCTGAATCCAGCTCCAGAGGAACTGCAACTAATTCTTCAGGAAACAGGGTCAGTTCCCCAAACATGCCCATGCAATTGATCCTCTTCTTTACTGTTTTCATTCCTCCTCCCATCACTAA
This sequence comes from Equus przewalskii, assembly GCF_037783145.1. Classification (NCBI taxonomy): domain Eukaryota; kingdom Metazoa; phylum Chordata; class Mammalia; order Perissodactyla; family Equidae; genus Equus; species Equus przewalskii. The sequence continues at coordinate 1,385,627 of NC_091851.1, read as the reverse complement.
ATTTATTCAGACTCGAATGCATTTTGCTGAGTTCCTTCTCTTTGCCACTGGAGTGGAGTTGATGGCATCTACTCTCACCTTGTGGGACCAGTCGGATCCCAGGAGAGGTTAGATGGGATGCTTTGGACTGGACACACCAGGATCCTTTGTGACCGCTGAGGTCGGACACAGTAAGAAATAACGGAGGGAGCCCTCTGGGAGGAGCGGCTGACTTCTCCAGCACAGGGCAGTGCAGTCATGGCATCGTCGGCATTCCGACCCTGAGGTGTGCTTCCTCCCTCATAGAATATGAATAGTCTTCTCTCTTCTTGATACTTGAGTGACAACAGCCCATCTGTCCCAAGCAGCAAGCCCGGCACCAGGCAAACGTTAGGGCGCTCCCTGTTCTGCTCCCCTCATCGCATGACTGCACAAACACATCCCTCATTAGCTTCCCGCCTCCGTAAACCATCGCTCAGTAGTCACCTTTGAGTTTGGGTCAGGGAAATGAGAGTAATTTTAAGAGTATATATTTATGTATTTATCCCAGAAAATGCAGAAAAGACCAAATAGGGAAACAAAAGTCCTCAAAAGTCCCATGACTGAAGGGATTCCCGACACTTTTCGGTGGGCATCCCTGCACTCCCTTTTTATCAATACACACTTATAACATGTCGTAACTAGTGTTTTTGCTTTTCCCCTTAACACGTGATGTTTATTTCTCCCCCGTTAAATATTTTCACACATCATTGAAATACTTACTTGGCATTGCACTGCCGAACTCAGCATAGTTTACTTATCCAATCACCAAGTCTACAGCATTTGGGTTGTGTTCATTTTGTCCTATTATAAATTATGTTGTAATTAGTATATTTTAGACAGAGCTTTCTGCACATAATCACCATTGTCACGACTTTCCTGTCAGGAGCAAGCCCGCCATGCACCAGAACTGCGCATATCAATGCATCTGCATCGTCCGGCCCAGGGGACGAAATGGGCTTTATTTGGTCCCTGCTGTGCTCTGGTCTGTGTGACACTGAAGCCTGTGTTCTTTGTGTTAGCTCAGACTGGCAATTCAGGGGAGATTTTGAGAAGGACGAAGGAGATGATCTTTAAGTCACTTACATTTGAATTCCAATCCACCTATCCGGCTTTCCAGCTGAGAATTTTAGTTTCTTACCCTCTCTGAGGTGTGTTTTCCTCAACTGCAAAGACAGTAAAAAAATACTCACCTACTGCCTTGCCATGTGGATCAAGGGTAGCAAGACCTGACAGGCAGTCAGCTCACAGCAGGCACCATCATTATTATAGTTGTGAGTATTATTATCACCAGGAGGTGCAGCAATGCGGGGTCTGGATTCTCCTGCATGTCTGCTCTGTGGGCCTTGGCTCCCTCTGCCTGGCTCTGATGGACACAAGGATGGCTCACCCCATCAACTCTCTGTCCCCAGCCTGCCTGCCTTCACACGGGTTCCCCTGGATGAAAAACTAATACAAGGACTCAAGTACTAACAGTTTATGTGATAGGCAATGGAACTGTGGATAACGGATAAGGTGGGAAAGGGAGACAGGAAGAGATGGATGAAAAGAAAATGTGTGTTGTTAAGCAAGTTACGACTGTGAGTGACAGGTGCTCAGTCCCGTAGGGTCCCTGAGAGCCAGTGTAGAACACGCACTGCAGAGTTATCCCACTGAGGCCTGGGAAAGGGGGAGATTTATTGACCAGCGGCCACTGCCATTGTCGAGGGTTGTTATAGGGAGGTGATTACCAGCACTCCAGAGAATGCAAATGACATCGGGCCCATGGTCCAGGGACTGGCAGTTGGAGGTTGGGTCGCTCTAAGGAAGCCATCTAAGCCAGAGGAGGTGGTGGCCCCGACAGTGAGGGCTACACTGCCAGTGCACCCCCACAGCTCTCACAGTGCCCTGGTCAGCATCTTTATGCTATTAGACCAGAAAGAACATCTAATGATGAAGAGACAGGCAGCAGCCTGCACAGGAGGAGCACTCAGCAATCCCTGGATCCTGGTGGTGGCCAGCCGTCTTGCCAGGGCAGACCGTCAGCGGGCTCAGCAGTGAGGGTCACAGTAGGGCAGGCTGACAGAGGCGTTCCTTCTCTGACAAGAACGTGAGAGCAAGCACGCTCAGGTCTTCCTGCTCCATCCTCTGGGTTAGGCAGACAGACGCCTGAGGAGACCTCTGCCTCACTGAGGAAGAGGTCAGGAAGGGCACACCTGAGCTCACTCCTTGTGTTAGTCAGGGTTCTCCAGAATAGATAGATATACACGTATATGTATATCACTTACAAGCAAAGTGAACAGCTAGGTGCACTGCTCAAAGTCTTGCCCCCTGGGAGGGTTTCCTTCCCCATCCTTCAGGGATGTCCTGGAGAAGGGCTGTAGCACTGCGCCTGACCACTTTGGGTGGCGCCTGCATATTGTGCAGAACCATCTGTAAACCAGGCCTCAGTCTTCTCTTCTGTCAACTGGTTGTAGGGAACTCCTCAGGGGCCTGTAGGTGCAGGCTGTGAGAGAGAAGGCAGTGCAACAGGAGTGGGGACCATGGGCATTTGGGTTACTTTTTCATATAACTTACTTGTGCTTTCAGGGCCTGCTCAAGCCTGATCTCATCTACACCACTTCCATTTGATGATGGAGTACTGCTGTGCACACCCAGCTTTACAGCTTGGTGGGCCAGAACACACCCAGTGCATGATGGGCAGCTCAGGTATCATGGTAACCTGGTGGCCCATGGTTCAGTGTTTGGTCAGTACTAAGGTCCAGCAGCAGGCCATGAGCTGTTTCTCAAAAGGGGAGTAGTTATCTGCAGAGGATGGCAGGGCTTGATCCAAATCCTGAGGCCCTGCTCTGCCCTTCACCTCTTGGGGCCGCCAAAGGCTCCAAACAGCACCCCTGTCTCATGGACACTCAAGCGCCACTGCATCCGCTGAGTCATAGGGCCCAAGGACAGAGCAACTAACACAACTTGGACTTTGTCTGGGCCTCACTCAAAATGAGTAGATTTTCAGGTCATTTGAAAATGAGACAGAGTAACATGCCCAGTTGAGGAATATGCTACCTCCACATCTAAAGAGGCCCACTAGGTGCCTCTTTTGGGTTGTAGGAGGGGCCAGATGCAACAACTTATTCTCCACCTTACAAGGGGTATCTCAAGGTGCCCCATACCGCTAAAGCCCAGAAATTTCACAGAGGTAGAAGGCTCCTGAACTTTAGTCTGATTTATTTCCTCCCCCACCCTTGGCACTTAAAAGTCTTACCAGTAAGTCTAGAAAAGTTGCTCCTTCTTGTTCAGTAGGTCCAATCAGCACAAGTGATCAATGCAACGGACCACTGTGATGTCTTGTAGAAGGGAACAGTGATCAAGATCTCCGTGAACTAAATTATGACAAAATTCTGGAGAGCTGATAGACCCCTGAGGTGAGACAGTGATGGTGTATTGCTGGCCTTTCCAGGTGAAAGCAAACTGCTTCTCATGGTCTTTACTATCAAGGATGGAGAAAATGGCATTTCCCAGATCAATAGCTGCATGCAAGGTACCAGGGGATATGTTAATTTGGTCAAGCAACGAAACCACATCCAGTGCAGAAGCTGCACTTGGAGTCACTACCTGGAGACACCACCACTGTCATTTTCCATATCCATCTCTCTTCTGCACAGACCAAATAAGCAAGGCAAATTGGGGTGTGTGAGTCACCATCCTTGCATCTTTCAAGGTCTTGATGACAACACCAGTTTCTGAAATCCCTCCAGGAATCTGGTAGTGTTTTTGGTTTACTATTTTTTAGGTAGAGGCAGTCTTAGTGGCTTCTCCTTGACTTTTCCCACCATAATAGCCCTCACTCCATCCTCAGGCTACAAACGGGAGCATTCTGCCAGCTGCTGAGTGTAGCTACTCCAATTATGCATTCTAGAGCTTGGGGGATCACTACAGGATGGGTGTGGAGCTCACGGGGCACACTGTGTGAGGGACCTGAGCTAAAACTCCATTGATCACTGGACCTCCATAAGTCCCTCCTCTGACTGGTGGACCACAGAGACTTTTTGGGTCTCCTGGAACCAGTGTCAGTTCAGAGCCAGTGACCAAGAGTCCCTGAAAGTTCTAATTATTTCCTTTTCCCTAATTCACAGTTTCCCTGATAAAAGGCCATAGGTGCCTTTGGGGAAGGCGGAGAGAAAGATTAACAGTATACATTTTCTCCAGTGTGCTCAGGTCCTTCCTCAAGCACACCTAGAATCCTCTTCATTCAGGGGGTTCTGCATCTGTAAACCAGCTCAAGTCTGGGAATTAACTGAGAGGCCATGGCTGTCTGTTTCCATGATGTGGGTTCAGCTTTTATTCACTTGAGCTAGAACTTGTCTGCTTATACAGATCAAGGAAGAATTCAGTGGGCTTCTTATCTGTTTCTCTTCTAGGATCACCATGATGAACTAGCCAGTGCCATAGGTCTGCACAAGTCAGACGACTCCCAATGCTGCTTTGGCTCTGCTGTCCCTGTGGTATCCAAGCCTACCTCGCCTTGGATGGTAGAGCACTGCCACTTGGCCCCTGTCCCCTGAGGATCCACTTGCTCCCGTTGCATCTAGGTGTCCCAAGGCAGTGTCTGCAGTTCCCACTGTAAGGTATGGCCTACAGAGAAGAGTGATCGTGGAGCTCTTCAAGGATGCCAGGGCTTCTCTCACAAATTTATTTCTCACTGTGGTGGGGAAAGGCATCTTCTGGAACCTCCCAGTGTGGGTGAGTAGGTCTTTCACGACAAGTCCACTCAAACACTCCCTTTTCTAGAGGACACAGATCTGCAGATCAGTGCACCACTAGTTCCAACATGATCTCCTGCCAGTCCAAAACCCAGCATTGGGCAGATGCTCTAATTCATGAATTTGAAACCTCTCATGGACTGCCGCCAAAGCATCACATTAAGTCGAACTGCATCAATCCAATTTTATAAAACTCCAAGTCAGAATAGCATACACTTCAGACTCATGCTTAGGATAAAATTTCAGGAATGAAAATCCAATCCCACATCTCTTCTCAGTTGAGAAAAGTGAGCAGCTTAAGTCATTTTCTTTGTCTTAGCCTGTTTTTCTGAAAATCAGGCAATATTTTGTGAAGGAAATGCCCACCACACCACAGCCCCTCAGACTACCTGATTTCAGTGCCGCTGTGTAGGGTGGTTCCAGGCACGCTTCCAGGTCTCACCTCAAGGGCACTTGGGAGCTGTTTGCTTTTCAGCCTCAGGATCTTCAAAGCAAGAGAAGGCCCTCAGTCCACCCACAGGTGCAGCTGGGCAGCATCACTAGGGGAGTGTGGTATAGTGATGGAGTAGTGGTGGTTAGTGTCCCTAGGGACAATCTCTACCTATGAGGACTAGGAGCCAGTGGGTAAATGCTCAGGCTCCCATCCTTACAGAGATGGCTTCTAGGTGAATTTTATAAGGTTCCTCCAAGGTCCCTAGGGAGACAGAGAGCCCATTGCTCACAGCAGTCACCAGCTTAGTGATGCACCCTTTACTGATTTCCTGTCTGTTCCTATCTCCTCTCCCTCAGCTACACTTGCTCAGATCACCTCCCGAATAAAGTACCTGCACCAAGAATGATGTAGCAGGCTCTCTTTTTGGGAGAGCTCAGAGGGAGACACTGGCTTGCCTAATGCCTCTGAAAATACAAGAATTCATGTGTTTAGTTTTCTATTTTGTGGAGCAGTGAATGGAGATAAGATGCTCCTATGTTGGGTGAGGCCAGAAGGTGGGTATTCTTAAAATAAGGGTGCTCTTCCCCTGGATAATGAGTTAATTTCAGGAGGTAACTTTCTCAATCTTCTTGAATTTGCAGATCACCTACTACATAGACAGCGTCATGACAGGCACTTGGGAAGCAGAGAGAAGGATAAATGGATGCCCCCCTCTGGTAGTTACTGTGCTTTTGAGGAGATATAGTAAGCACATGGAATGTGACCAGTATGGTGAGATGGTATTGAAAAGATTCAAGTGTCAGGCACAAACAGCCAGCATATGATGTAAGAATTCAGAGATAAGCAATATTAACAGAAACTAGGGTAGTGAGGAAGCATGTTACTAAACCCGTGAAACTTGAACTTGGCTCTGAAAAAAGAATAGGTTTCTAGCCAACAGTTAGAGACACTATGCCATAATTCTGCTTATGGGAAGATAAGAATGATTCCCCGCCTTGACCCAAAATAAATGACTGGAAATTGACCATCCTATCTGAGAGTCACCTCTTTCAGGGTGCACACCGGGATAGACCAGCCACTTCTAATATACAGAGACCAGGACTGACTCTACAAATCGTGAATGAGACAGAAAGGGAGGACTTAACGGAACTCGAGCTGGAACAATAGGCACTTTTTCTCTGATTCATCATATTTCAGCATACTTTTCTGTACTGCTAATTTTCTCCAAGATCTCCAAATCTGCATATGCTAAGAAGAAAGAATATGTCCTCCAGTTGTGCTTGGGATAACAGGACACATAGGCACGTGAACAAATTCTGTTAAGATCTACAAGACAGACATGCTTGAAGCAGTGAGGAAACACGGTGGCACTCAGGAAGAACAGCAGTGGGCATGCAGATATCTATGTATCATAGAATTAAAAATAGGGCAATCTCATTGCTGGAACACCATGACTTTGTTTAGCCTGGAAAGGAAAAGACTAAGACATTCGGGGAAAGAAGCTTTCACAATGGGCTTTAAGAAATGGCTAGGAGTGCACCAAGCAGTCAGGATGAATCTGGGCATTCTTGACAGGGATATTTTCTGGGATGTTGTATGATTTTTACTGCTAATCTGTCCCTACCCTCATGGACCTTTGTACTCTGTCCTCACGCTGTCCTTCTGCTTAAGTCCTTTATGTCCAAAGGGGTTGGGAATCCCAGAATGGAATTCAGACTGTGACCAAAAGAAAAAAAAAGAATACAAAAAAACTGTATCACAAATGTATGAAATAAGCTCACTGAAAGGGGTGAGGGTAAAAACTGCTGACCTAAGGATTTTAGAAATGAGTGTAATCTGTAAGACGAAAGGCAAAAAGAACTGCACATAAGCACCGCATGTTAACTGATAAAGTTGTTTCCTGTGGGGGTACAGGTAAACGATTCTGAAATCATTATCCCTGTACACTTGAATAATTAAGTAAAATGATGGCAGATAGTGGAAGCCAGATTTCTCACTGTTGGAGTTGAAGGTTACAGACAATCAAGGGCTAGAATGATCCTTGTGATACTGGATTAGAGTTGGAAACATCAATATGGATTTATGTTTAGCTTAGTATAGATATAGGTGGATATACATTTACATATATATAAATGTATAGATATGTGTATATACACAGGCTAAAATACATACATATATTTCCTTGTTCTGTCTGCTGAGAGAGCCTAGAAACAATTATACTCCAGTAGTAATAAGCACACATAGCACCCAGATTTTGGCTTTTGTAGTAAGCAGATTAATGGTTCCTCGAAGACGTGCACATCCAAATCTCAGTGACCTGTGAATCTGTTAGGGTGCGTGGCTAGGGGGAATTAAGGGTGCAGAGGGAGATGAATTTTCTAATCAGATGATCTTGTGATGAAGAAGTTATCCTGGATTATCCAGGTGGGCCCAAAGTAATGACAAGAGTCCTTATAAACTGAAAAGGAACACAGAAGAAGGAAGAGTCAGCATCAGATGGATGCAATGTGAGAAAGACCCAACCAACCATTGGAGGCTTTGAAGATGGAAGAGGACCACATGCCAAGGAGTGTAGGCAGTCTCTAAAAGCTGGAAAAGGCACGAAATTCAGATTCTCCATGATGGCATGTGCCCTAGGTATGATGTAACAAGAATGGCACTTTACCTCTGTGGCCCTCCTCTGCAAAACCCAACACCTTAGTCTAACCATGAGAATAACAGACAAATCTCAATAGAGAGACATTCCGCAACATCGCTAAGCAGTACTCCTCAAGACTGTCAAGGTCATCAAAAAAAAGCGAATTCTGAGAAACCGTCACAGCCAAGAGGAGCCTAAGGAGACAAGATGACTAAGTGCACTGTGGTGTCCTGGATGGAATCCTGAAATACTAAAAAGGACCTCGGGTGAAAACTAAGGCAATCTTAAAGTACTGACTTCAGTTCATAATAATGTATCAATGTTGGCTCATCAACTGCAACAAATGTAACATTCTAATATAAGTTGTTCGTAATAGTGGAAAATGGGTGAGGAGACTCTGTATTATTTTTGCAACTTTTTTGTAAATATAAAACTAGCTAAAATTAACAGTTTATTAATTAAAAATGGTGGGGCTGATACAGAAGGGCTACATAAAGTGAAGGCTAATGGAACTTTCCAGAGACAAAGTATCAAAAGCTATCTTGAAAGGAAAAAAGAAAAACATTTTCAGAACCTTAGAATAATTTTGTGAGGTTAACTTAAAAGGTCTGTAAATCATTGTTTAAGCGGAAATTATAAGTAGTCGTGTAACTGATTTATTTTTTTCCGATAAGGCAGGTTAGAAACTGTGCTTTCCAACTGGACGCACGGGAGGGTTCTAAGCTAGCTTTGCGGTACGTTGTAAATAGCTTTGGTGTTGAGTGCTTGGTTTTAAAGAGGTGATGAGAGTGTTTTGGACCAGCATTTATTCTCTCAGTTGAAAGAAAATGGTCCTTTCAAGTTCAGAGTTTGTGTCTCACAGGGAGCCCCAGGAAAAGGAGGGCTTGTGAGAAGGGTGGAATGTTCTTGGCGTGACTCCCCAGCAGCACCGTGACCATTAGGTTCCGGGCCATTTGATGCAGCTGGTGCTAGAAGATGCAGTTCAATGGGATGGTCACAAGCCCAGCCTGCAGGATGCCCCTTTCCCTGAGCTGAGGAGTCTCGAAACAGTGAGATATTACAAAACACAGAAGAGGGATAATCGGGAAAAAATTAGCCCCTAAAGAGAAAGTTTTAATGCAGAGAGGGATGCCTTTAAATAATAGAACAACAGTTTCTTCTGGTGAAAACATAAAGAAGATGCAAAAATGGATCCCTTTTATTTCTGCATTGGAGAACCCAAATTCCACTACTTCTCACAGCTATGTCTTCATATGTCTCCCAGCTATGTCTCTGCCCTGCAATGACACCGATTCCTTCTTTGCTCTCATGCCAAAGAGAACACACTAGTTTCAGTAGTACAGACATCTTTCAATAGATGGAACTGGGCTGCAGCGTGAGGAACAGCCCCTGTCTGCTAATGCCAACCTGACCACTGCTTCCTGTGACCCACAGCCCCAGCCCTCAACCAGATGAACAGAGAACAGGACTGCAAGTGCCTGCCAGGTGACTCAAAGCCCAGCTGCCCTTAACTCAGTCCGCGGCCCTTGCGTGCTGCTGAAGGGCTCAGCCTCAGAGCCCTCATCAGTGAAGAGGGCGTGTCGATGCCTTGCCTGAAGGTTTTGATGAGACTGAACTGTGAGAGGTGGTGTGTGTAGATCCTGGCCCAGAGCTCAAAAACGCACCTTCACTCCACCCCTCTCAGCTCGCTGTAAACCCACCCTTAGCAGAGAGCTCGTGGGTTCTATAAGCTACACATTTAGTATTGTTTTTTCAGTATATCAAGTGCCAAATAATACAGCTTCCCCCATTTTTTTCTCTTGGTTGTCATCCCTCTGTTACTTTACACAGTGATATGGATAGTTGATGCTGCAAAAGCATTTTTGCTAGCTTATAATTGTCAACTGAAGCTTATCAAGTGGCTGCACCAACAAAAAAATCCCCAAAACATTGGAAACCTATCCAGCCAGAAGCACCAGAAGAAGTCATATAATGGGACACCTCCAGAGGTGGGAGGAACTGTCTCCAGAGAAGAGGGCACTCTGAAAATCGCCATCATCATCATCATTGTCATCATCGTCATCGTCGTTGTCATCACTCCAATTCACACTCACTATGTGGCAGACTCTACTCTGAACTTGTCATGCACATCTCATGGGTTCCTCCAACAGTGCTATGAGCTAAGTATCATTATTCCCACTTTAAACAAGGAGATGGAGGTATTGAAGGGGTCGGTAACTTCCTCAAGATCAGACGGCTCAAACTGGGGAAGCAGGACACAAATACAGGTCAGTCTGCTGCCAAAGCCACTTCTTGTTGCCTGCTGTCCAGTCCTGGCTGACTAAAGGCTTCACTAACACACTAATGAGAGGCTTCAAACTGTTGGAGGCAACAAGGCCAGACATACTCTAGGTGTTCATTTTCACTGGCTCAATTTAGCTTCCAAAATATTGAATCCATTTGATGTGGCCTGCCAGCCTCTCTCCTACCTTCAGCCAGCCCACACTAGCAACTCCTGCAGGGGACAGCGTCCCAAGGCCTGAGAGCTGAATGGCCTCGGTGAATCGACTTTTAACCTCTCTTAACCTCAGTTTCAACCCTGAATTGGGAAGAATAATGACACCCAAATCTCTCTAATTCATACATATAATTATGTACTCAATGTCTCTACTTAAATGGCTCAGTTTCTCATGTCTAAACAGGAATTCTGTGCTGCCCAGACAGCAGCTGCATATGCCACCTTCCTCATGTAAGGTAATGTCAACTCCATCCATCCGGAAACGCTGAAAACCTTGGAGTCACCCTAGACTCATTTCTTTCTCTCACATCCATTATCTAATCCATTAGGAAACCCTATGTGCTCTACACTTAGGAGCACCATTACACCACCGCCTTGATCTGGGCCATCATCTTCTCTCCTCTTATTACACTAGCATCCTACTAACTGCCTCTCTGCTTCTCTAATCTCCCCCAGAAAATGCCCATTGACTATTTGCCATCCAACAGCCAGAGACATCCTTTCAAAATATACATTAAACCACACATCAGTCCTCTACTCAAATCTTCCATCTGGTGCCCTGCATTTTATTCAGGGTGAAGACCAAAGTCTTTGTGTCTGTCTTCTCCTGCTCAAATGGAAGCCCAATATAAGTGAGGATCTTCTACAGCAGTGCCTGGCATGTGATAGGCACTCAATAGACACTTATTCATAAATGTGTAGGTTCATTGTTACGTTAAATGAGAAAACAGCAAGAGTGCTAGGCATGTGGCAACTGACTGAGGTTGACATCCAGGAGCTCCCAAGGAATAGCTCCAACTCCCTCCTAGCCACTACCTCCCATTTACAGTAAGGCAATCAGGACTTATAGCAATTTGCAAAATTCCAAGTGTTTCAGTTACTAGGGCTATGTATCAACCCAAACTTGTGTCATGAAGTAGTCATTATTCTCCTGAATTCTATGTGTCAGGAGTCAGACAGGGCACACTGGGGCTGGCTTGTTGCTGCTCCATGAGGTCTGGAGCCTCAGCTGAAGACTTGATGTCTGGGTGACTCAACGGTGGGAGGGAGGCTGAAATTATCTGGAGGCATCTTTAGTCCCACATCTGGTGTTTGATGTTGGATGTTGGCTGGAACTGAGCTAGGTAATCAGCAGAAAGAACTATACCTGGCCTGTCCATGTGGCCTCTCCATGTGGGTCAGTTTGGGCTTCCTCATAGCATGACTTGGTTCTGAGAGCAAACATTCTAAAGAAATGGGGGGAAGCTGTATGCCCCTTAAGGCCCGCCATCAGAAGTCACATAGCATCACTTGTGCTGTAGTCACACGCTCACCAGCCTCAGGGGCGGGAGCAGACCCCACCTCTCAAGAGGAGAAATGTCAAAGGCATGTGAGTGTCACAGCCCGGAGGAGGCTAAGGGGTCATGATGACACTGTGGTATCCTGGATGAGGTCCTGGAACAGGAAAAGGACATCTGGCAAAAAGTGTGGATGTTAAATAATAATGATGTATCAATATTAGTTCACTAATTGTGACAAATACGCCACACCAATGTAAGATGTCAATAACACGGAAACTGGGTATGGCATATATGAAAACACTCTGCACTATCTTCATAACTTTTCTCTATATATTCCAAAACATAAAATTTATTTTTTAAAAGGAAAAAAGGAGCATGTGGGATAAGAAATATTGTTACAACTGTTTTTGGAAAATATAATCTGCCACAAGGAACAGGCGCTGATAACATCCTTCAAGAAAAGAGTAGGATTGTGTATATTCAGCGAGCATGAAATGGCCATGAAGGAGTCTCTAGATAGATACAGTCAATACGTATTTATCCAAAGGTATAAAGGAAGGCAGAAATGTAACTAGATGAAAAGAACAGACAACCCAACAATTATTTGGGGTTTGACTTTAAAATGCATTATGGTCATATTTTGCATCCAGTTTATCACCACGTGTACTATCTACACACAAATGTTCCCCCAAGTTCAGCTGAGCAGAGTTTCCACTTAATCACTTGGTCTAATGGTTGCATAAGTGTCCAGTGATGATATGAAAACCAACCATGTAAAGTTTTAAATGTGATGAACATGCAGCAGCGTTTCTTCAACGCTACATATATTTTTGAGAATTTATTCTAATCTTTTAAAATTAAGCTTAGAATTTCTATTCAACATAAATCTAGCATACAAAGAGGTAAATAAGAGGGAGTGTGGTAGATTAAACATGGCCACGAATAGCTTACCGCTGTTCCCGGTGAGAGTTGGGGTCTGATCCTCTCCTCTTGATGGGGCTGGCTTTAGTGACTCCCCTGGCCAGTAGAAAACAGCAAGAGGGACATTCCGGGTTTTCTGAGCCTACATCCTAAGAACACATGTAGTGTCTGTTCTTGACCCCCACTGCCATGCTGTAAGAAGCCTCAGCCACACGGAAAGGGAGGTGTTCAGGTGAACTGTCCCAGCTGACAGCCAGCATCACCTCCAGCCCCCTTAGACATCCAGCCCAGACAAGCTCTCAGATGGCAGTAGCCCCAGCCACCATCTGACTATAACCACAGGAGGGACCCCAAGCAAGAACTGGCCCAGCTGAAGCCAGTCAACTCACAGATTTCTGGGAGATAAAAAAACGAATTTAAGTCACCAAGTCTTGGAGTGATCATGCAGCAGTAGATGGCCCATACAAAAATTTATAGATATTTAGTAAAGCTTTTAAAAATTTAACAAGTTTAATATTTGTCAAATTATATATAAGAATTGTGAAAAATTGTAGAAGAAATGCTGGTGGGAGGCTAGGAGACAGAAAGAAAACAGTGAATAAAGAGCAAAAATATTTGAATTGGGAAGAAAGGCAGCATAGTTTAGGTAGAACTAATGAAATCGAAGGATGGGGTGTGAATCATCAGAGTTGTCACCTCGTGGAAAAGCACAACAAAACAACGTGCCACGACTGCAAGCGCTGTGGTGCGATGAATCTGGACACAGGCTATTTTTATACTTCTTCTTTCATGTTTATTTCTTCAATGGATTATTTGTTAGCTATTTTAAGTAATGTAATAAAACCTGTGAACCTACCACCCAACATGAGGGCTAGAACCTTAAAAATATTATATATTAACTCTATTGGCCATCATATCCTCTCTCTTTGCCTCTCCCATGTTCGAAGTAAGACGATCTGCCATGCACATCTTATCTTTTCTTCTTTTTTGACAGAATCTGCTTATTCTTCCTGAGAGCTCCATTTAGTTTCAGAAAAATTCATAATGCTTTCTAGTTCATTGATCACTGGGCAGGTGTATCGAAGAAGATGGAAAAGGATAATAAGGAAAAAGGTAAAGGTATATTAATATTTTATTAGTAATTATGAAGATTTACTGGCATGGTTGTGTTACCCTGGGTGCAACCAGGATCTAATCTAGCCTTTCCGACAGGCATTCTTTGTAAATAGAGTACATGAGGGCAAAGGGCAGATCCTGGAAGCTTCCCTCGGACTGAGTTTAAAATTAAGATCCACAGCCATTTATTCAGCACCTGTGCTTTGTTAGCACTTATATTCACTGGGGATATAAGCATGAAGAATACATGGTTTGGCCTTCAAGACTCTCACAGGCGGGAGAAAAACATGAAAACAAATAAATATACATAACAGAAGTATGTTAAGTGTACAAACAGAACACCGAATTAATTGTATCTGCAAGCCAGTGTGTGAAACTCTTTGCAGGGCTGTTGACACTTGATTAGGACTTTGAAGGAAGAACAAAGATTGTAAGAAGGACAAGAGGTGGAAGAGGGGTGGTAGGCAGAACGTTCCAGAAGGGTGGAGCACGAGTCAGAGAGATCTGCAGCTCCATGGGATCTAGAGAACCCTTCAGGAGCATGCAACAAACTAAGTCCTTCTGTGTTAAAACATGGTGTTAAAATTGATTTCACTTGTTTCTCTTTTACTCCTTTTAATGCAGCTATTAGAAAATCTGCTGTTCCGTATGGAGCTTGCGTTCTAGTTCTACTGGATGGTGCTGCCCTAACATATTGGCTCTACGTGGCATTCTTCACATCCTCCTCCAAGATTGATTAGCAAAATCTGCATTTTGGCTGCATCTTTAACGCATGGGACTTTATGATCTTTAAAGAACATCACTTCATTAATCTTCAAAAATCCACTAAGGGAAACACCAGAATTCAGATCAAGTATGCTATAGTTGATGTGACATTTGTCTTCTCATTTGTTTTGCAGGAATCAAGGAGAATATCTGAATTGTAAGACTCTTCATAGATCGTGCTTGAAGAAGAAATGAAGTTACAGTTTCTTGTTTCCAAATCTTTGTTACCAACTTGTAAATACTTGACACTAATAATTAACCGTTTGGAAGAGACTGAGCATAGTTTGGTCTGACTGCTGGATTCTTAGAGAAGTTATTCCACATACAGGGGAGTAATGGCTCAGGTCACACTGCTTCAATGTGTGTCAAGGTTAGCCTGCAGTGTCTCTTTGTAGATATCCAGCTAGAGTACTTAGGATAAAACAGAGGGAGTTATTCAATGGAACATGGCATTTTCTTGTGACTAAAGACCTCGGATGCCATCCAATCACACCTCCGCATGAGTCAGGTGTGGGAACTTATGTCCAAGGTTGCACTCTCAATGCCAAAGTGGGAACGGGACCCCACGTTGTCTCCACGACACCACTGCCTTTTCCACAGAAACAGCTCATGTGTAAAGACCACAGTTCCTAGTCTTCATGGATATGACAACATCTCTCAGTCCCAGGAATCACCAAAGTTTGATCAAACTCTGAGTATCACTTAATCCTAGGGATAAGGCGCTGAGGAGCTCTGAAAGCCCTGATTTTAAGTAAGTCCTCTCAGGCGATGTGAGTGGTCCCTCCTCATCACAAATGGAAACAACAGTGCTGTTGATCATAATTCAAAATAATTAGTGCGATCTCATTGTGGGCTGGGCATCTTATCCCCATTAGCTCGTTTAATCCTGAAAATATAGTTACTGTTATGTCCTACATTTTAATGACGACAAAGCAGAGACACAGAAGCATTAAATAGCTTGCCCACAGTCTCACAGATAAAAAATCATGAAGTCAATCACAAAAGTAGGTTGTCTCCCTCCAAAGTAAGCAAGGTTAACCCTTCTAAAATACTACGTTCAAGGGATTGTGCACTTGGTCTAGATTTGGTCTAAAGAGAGAGGAACTAATGGCAGAAAGCAGAAAATACAATGTAAATGAAAACCAAAGCTAACAACTGTCAGAAGCCTGAAGCCCAACTGAGAGGGAAGATCTTAGGGACCATGCTCCTGAGCCACCAGCATGGCTGTCAGGGAATACCACGTCTCTGCATACTTGACAGGAACATCCAGTGAGGAGGAGCGTGCACAACTGCGGGGATGAAGTCTCTGAGAAGACAGACGGACTGTGGTGAATACAAAAATGATCATGGCTTCCTCCCACACGTGGTTGGCTTTCATGGCGACAGTCTGCTAGATGAGTGTGGCTCAGACTTCAGCATGCATGCTGGGCCCCTCCTGAGAAATGAGCAGCTCTAGAGATAGGAATGGGGCAGGCGGACAAGGCAGGAAGGGCAGTTCAGGTCTGGGGCACAAATGTTTTGATATGATTGAATTGCAGGATGTGATGAAAGGGATAAAACAGTAACTGCTTGGCAGAGGCCAGATCATCAGACGTCTTCTCAGCCAGCACTACTCAAAGCGTGGTCCACAAATCTGCAAAGCTGCTATAGCCTAATGTAGGAGCTTGTTAGAAATATAAGTTCTTGGGGCTCCCCCGGAGCCACTGAATTTGTATTTGAGGCCCAGCGCTCTGTCTTTTAGTAATCTCTCCAGGGGACTCTTCTGCATGCTAAAGTTTGAAAAGCACTGCTCTATTTCAAGAAGAGTTTCAGTTCTTTCTTAATGAAACATTCAAACTGTGAGTTTGCATGTATTATTGAGACTGACTCTGTAAGTTTACAAATCTCTTCTATATGTTTGCTCATTTTAACTCTTGAGTGGCACATGTGCAGGACAGACCCAATGCAGGACAGCAAAGATTTCAGAAACTGAACTGACGTTGGGACCACCACCAACAGAAGAAGAGACAGAAAATTGGAAAACCCTCAAATACTAGGAGATGTAAAAATATGCATTTAAATAATGTATGGGTCAAAGAGAAAATTACCAGGGATTTTGGAAAATATTTGGAGTTGAATGAAATTGAAAGCACAATATTATTACAAGCCACAGGATGCTACTGAAGCAGTTCATAGAGGAAATATTTTTACATTAATGTTTCTACAGTCGTATGCCACATGATAACATTTTGGTCGATGACAGACCGCATATACAATGGCGGTCCTGTAAGATTAGTATCATATGGTCTAGGTGTGCAGGCTATACCATCTAGGTTTCTATAAGTTCACTCTACGATGTTTGCATAACAGCAAACTCACCCAACGATGCATTTTTCAGAATGTATCTCCATTGTTAAGCAACACATGACTGTATTAAAAAAAGGAGAGAGATCTCAAATCAATGAACTGAGCTCCCACCTTAAGAAAATAAGAAAAGAAGAGCTATTTAAACCCAAAGCAAACAGAAGGAAAAAATAAAGATAAGAACATAAATCACGGAAATTTAAAACAAAAAAAAGAGAAAAATCAATAACGTTAAAAAACTGGTTCTTCAAAAAGACTTAAAGTATTGATCAACTTCTAATCACATTGACCAGGAAAAATGTACAAATTAGCACTATCTGGAAGGAAATATGCTCTAGAGACATTAACAGGTTAATTAGGGAATATTATTAATTATATACCAAATTTTAAAATTTAGATAAAATAGACAACTTCTTTGAGAGACACAAACTACCACTGCAGTTGATCTGTGGTTCCCAGAAGAAGGAACAGATGACCTAACTAGTCCTATCTCTATTTAAAAAACTGAATTTGTCATTAAAATCCTTCTAACAAGGAAAACTCCAGGCCCAGGATAGATTTACTGGCAAATTCTATCAAATATTTGAGGAAGAAATAATAGCATTACACATCAAATTTTCTGGAAACTAGAAGAGAAGGAAATACTCCCTGAATCACTCTATGAGACCAGCATTACCCTGAAACCAGAGCGAAAGAAGACATTACAATGCCTCTCGTGAACAGAGGAATAAAAATCCTCAAAAAATTAGCAAATCATATTCAGTAACATAGAAAAAGGACAGTACATCACAACCAAATGGAGATTGCCCTCAGAATGAAAAGTTGGGTCAACATTTGGAAATCAATCTACAGAAATTATTAAATCAAGAGGCTAAAGAACAAAAAACATGATGATTTCTATAGACACAGGAAAAGTAAAGTTTGACACCCAATTATGATTAAACTCTCAGCAAATGAAAATAGAAGAGAACTTACTTAACACAATAAAGTATATCTTTAAGAGAATTAAAATCTGCAGGTAACATCATCCTTAATGAAAGAAGAAATGTTTTCCCCTTAAGATGATACCCTCTCTATCCCTATTCAACATCATGTTAGAAATCCTAGCTCGTCCAAAAAGCAGGAAAATCAAAAAGAAGTAAAAGGCCTATTGATTGGTAGGGAAGAAATAAAAATGCCGCAAAATCCTGCCATATCTACATTTCCTGACTGTCTACGTCAAAAATCCCAGGGAATCCACAGAAAAGCTACTGGAACTAATGAATGAATGTAACAGGGCAACATACACAGTAAATAATCAAAAATAAATCATACTTCTTTGTATTAGCAATGAACAATTGGAAATTCAAATTTTAAAAGCAATACTATCTACAATAATATTAAAAAAATATAAATCCAACAAAATACGTACAGTACCTGTGTACTGAAAACTACAGATCCCTTCCTGGATTGGAAGATTGTGTTGGTAAGTGGTCAAATTCTCTTCAAGCAATCCATAGATTCGATGTGATCCCAAAGGAAATCCCTGGAGGATATTTTTAGATACTGACAAACTGATTCTAAAACCTACACTGAAAGTCAAAGAAACTAGAACATCTCAAACAATTTTGGAAAAGAACAAAGTTGGAGGACTCACACTACCTGATTTCAAGACTCACTGTAGAGTTACAGCGAGTTTTAACTAAGGAGCAGACACACAGATCAATGGAGCAGAATAGAGAGGCCACTAACAGACCCACCATGTATGACAAAGGCACCCAGACAATTCTCTGGAGAAAGACCATCTTTCAACAAAAGTTGCTGTAACAATTGATTATTCAAATGCAAAATAAATGAACCTTGACCTATACTTTGCACTATATACAAAAATTAACTTAAAATGGATTATAGACCTAAATAAAACCTAAAATGAGAAAACTTGTAGAAGAAAACATAAAAAAATCTGCGACTGCAAGTTTTACAAAATTTCTTAGCTATGATCCCAAAAGTACAACACAAAAAGGAAAAAGATGATAAAACTTTACCAATTTAAAAATTTCTACTCTATAAAGACACAGGAAAATGGAAGACAGCACGGACTGACAGAAAACATTTGCAAAAAACTTATTTGAGAAAGGACTTGTTTCCAGAATATTTTAAAACTCTCAAAATTCTGGGGCTGGCCCAGTGGTGTACTGGTTAAGTTCCCAGGCTCCACTTCTGTGGCCTAGTCTTCACAGGTTTGGATCCCGGGCACGGACCTATGCACTGCTCGTCAAGCCATGCTGTAGCTGTGTCCCGTAGACAAAGTGGAGGAAGATTGGCACAGATGTTAGCTCAGGGATCACCTTCCTCACCAAGGAAAAAAAACAAAATAAAAACTCCAAAAATTCAAAAAGAAAAGAAAAACTCAATTCAAAAATGGCAAAATATTTAACTAGACATTCATCAGAGAAAATACACATTTGACAAAAAACGCACATGAAAAGATGTTCAACATTATTAATAATTAGTAAATGCAAGTGCAAATTAAGTGTACAATGACCACTACATATTCATTAGAATGGCTAAAAAAACCAAACCAAATAAACAAATAAAAACTCAGAACAGAGCAATTGGAACCCTCATACACTGCTTTTGGGAATTCAAAGTGGTATAACCACTTTGGAAAAGAGTTTGACAATTTCCTATAAACTTCAACATATGCTTACTATATCCATCAACCCTGCTCTCAGATATTCACTCAAGAGAAACAAAAACATATGTTCAGACAAAACCTGTACATAAATGTTTATGGCTGCCTTACTCATAGTTGCCAAAAAACTGGAAACAACCACATGTATCTGAACTGGTGAGTGGATGAACAAATCCAGTTATGTGCTTTTCATAGGATGCTCCTCTACGGACAGACGCCAGTGTGGAGGGATCCCAAGTGCTTTATTCTAAGTGAAGAAGGCCGGCTCAGAGGCTGCGTTTGCAATCCCATTTACATGATTTTTGGAATATCACGTAAGTATTCTACACCAAAACTTACAGGGAAAGTCAATAGGTCAGTGGTTGCCAGGGGCTGGGTTTGGGGTTGGGATGATAATAAGGGCACCAGAGAATTTTGGCGGGTAAAGGAATTTTCTGTATTTTAATTGTGGTTGGGGTTACATGACTGCATGTGTTTCTCAAAACTCATAGAACTATACACCAAAAAGAATGAATTTTGCTGTATATAAATTATACAATTTTAAAAAGTAAAAGAATACAAAGTGATTGAAAATAATAGTATAATTCAATAAAGAAAAACATGCATATGGTAAACATTGTGAAGTTGGCACCTAATGCCAGGAATTGAGAGATTTCTCCATTAAGGCTCCAAACGCTGGTCCTGCTGAAAAATCATCTGTGACTTGTCCAGATTCCAAAGTTCTACCCCTGCTCTCAAAGATTCTGAACAACTGAGGCTCTGATGTAGCTGAGATCCGCATTTCCAAATGTTTCTTCTGATGTTTCCAGTGAGTAATAAATTTGGGGAACAATTGCACTAGCATCTTCCTTCAACATTTCCAAATGGTGTTCTGGGTCACATGTCCCTCTAGAGGAGTAATTGTTAAACTATAGTGCATAAAATATTGCTAAAAATGCAGATTCCCCAGCTCTAGGCTCAGAATTTACGATTCAACAGGAGCCAGTAACATGCATTTGTAACAAGAACACTCAGTGGAATCTATTGTAAATGGTCCTCAGATCAAACCGAGGGGTTGGACGGACTTGCGATAACTGGCCAGAGTACAAGAGCAGATGAAGGAGTTTCTGGTTAACCAGGAGACCAATGAGGAGACCAGACCTTTTCCCCAGAACTCTGCCGTGAAGGCAAGCCTGTTGGATCTGCAGGAGTCTACAGCGTGGCTTCTCCCACCAGGGCGGGTGTAGTTCCAAGCTCTCCATCAAAAGCTAACCGCCTAGAATCCATAAGCAACCAGAGCCAGTCACCCGCTTAATAAGTGTTTATGACATAAACATCATGGACATACAGAAAGATGCAAGCAAACTATTCACTTATCAAATCATTATGAATTATTTGGGCCATACCATAACAAAGAAAAACTGAAAATTAACTTGAATCTGCCTACGTTTTCCCCGGCTTCCACTACACAGTGTCTCCTGCCCGTAGCCTCTCTCTTCCCCTCTCACTGTCCATTCTATCAAATGTGCGGAAAACAAGGATGTTGTACTGAACAATAAAGAACCACAGTTAATCTAGAGTCTAGACTAAGAAAAATCTGAGCAATCTGAAATTCTGACTCAAGAAGAGACATAGTTTGGGGATCAGACCAATTTGAAGATGCAGGCCAAGCAATCTAGATGAGCCGAGATAATCTTCAAATCAAAGAGCAAAATCTTTTCAAAATCCTTTCCAGGAAGCTGGCCCCGAGGCCACATGGGTCAGAAGCCCCTGGCATTCCTGCTCATCATCCCCCTCATCATTTCCTTTTTATGTGTCTGTGCTTTCTCCCCTGTACTTAAATTCGTGATTTTTTTCTCTGAATCCTGCTTTAGCTGTATCCCAAAAGTTGATATGCGGAATTGGTATTGTTTTTACTCTTGTTGTTGTTGTTATTTATAGTTATTCTGACATTTACATTTGATTTTCTTTTCTGGCAAATAGTTTGAGAACACCTTGAAGTCCGGGTGGTGAGGACTTTTTGTTTTCTTGGCGTGCTACTAAATTCCAGTTTTATCACATTAGACAAGATAATAGATGTACTTATGATTTTTAGAATTTACTGAAGTTTTCTCTTTGATCCAATGTATCACATTTTGTGACTGTTCTATGAGCACTTGAAAAGGTTTATTTCTGGGGCCAGCCCCGTGGCTGAGTGGTTAAGTTCACATGCTCCGCTTCGGTGGCCCAGGGTTTCACGGGTTCGGATCCTGGGTGCAGACATGGCACTGCTCATCAGGCCATGCTGAGGTGGCGTCCCATGTGCCACAACTAGAAGGACCTACAACTAAAATATACAACTATGTACTGGGGGGATTTGGGGAGAAAAAGTAGAAAGTAAAAAAAAAGAAAAGGTTATTCTTTGTTTTCACAGTACATATTTTAATATATTAATAATGTATTAAAAATTATATAATCTCTATTAATTAGTGTATTTGAGCCTTCTATGTCTGCCTTATACTGAAGATGCCAATCAAAGGCTCCTGCTGCTGGTGCACAGCTTTCCTCTTATTAATGCGTTGGTATGTTAGTCCATGACTATTAAATTATGTACTTCAACCCTTAGTATTTGAAGGTGTCTTTCTTTGTCTTGATAATGACTTTTGGCATGGATTCAATTTTATCTCATATTAAGATAAATTACGTGCCTTCTCTTTGTATATATATACATGCTAGCTTAAAACTTTGCCCACACTTCTATACTCAGATTTTAATCACCAATTTTATCCATGTCTCTTGTTACAGAATGAAGCTGTGCTTTCATTTTAATAGATTATTTAAACCTGCTTTCATTTATTGAAATGACTGATATGTTTAGTTTACATTCTAACATTTTATGTTATGTTTTCTTTTTTATAGCTTAAAATTATTTCCATGTAGTCTGTTTCCATTGCGTATTTTTCTCTAATAGCAAAGAAGATTTGTATTTTCGTTTCATGGGGTTGCCTTTATAAATATGACTTTAATAATCCCTTTAATTACCTATTTTTTGGATAATACCTCTTAATTGCCAACTGTGGGCAATGATAAAATTAGCACAGTCCTTCCTCCCGACTTGACTTTCCTGCCCCCACTGCCTGCTTTTAATTGATTACAACCTCCCTTCTATGGTTAAAAACAATTACACATGGATTATTATATTTGTCAGTTTTAAATATTTTTGGATTCGCCCCACACAATTAAATATGAAGAAATGAGCACAAACATTACCTCGCGTCTTTCTTTCCTCCCCCCTAACTTTCTTCTAGTTATGCTTTCATTTTGTCAGCAGCCCTTAGACCATCTCCAATCTAACCTGTCGCCCTAGTCCCTGTTTTTGTTTTAATTTTATTTCCGTGGCTAAATAAATTCAATTTTCACCAACAGTCTTTTCCTTTGTTATTTGGTTATTTCCCTGGTTGTGTGACGTTTTTCATTAGTGAGTCCTTCAGGAATAGCTCATGAGAAAAACATCACGGAAGGTGCTGCTGGCCCACAGCTGCGAGCGTCTCCTCGTGCCGAACAGCAGCGCGGCTGGGGACAAACGTCCGAATCACTCCGTCTTTGTGTGGGGAATGTTTAGGTGGTGCTACACCGTCCTCTAGCAGTGACGCTGCTGTGCAGAGCCCTGAGGCCAGCCTGAATTGTGTCTCTCATCCATGGCTGGCTATGCTTGCTTGGCCGCCCAGGACAGAGATTCTTCATTTGGGAGGTTCAGTAAGTTTCCTAAAATAAATCTTGGTTCTAACTGTTTGGGGTCTATTCTCGTTGGTACGTTGTGAGCCCTTTCAGTATGAAATTAACCTCTTTTGTTTGTTTCAGGAAGGTGCCCTTGAATAATGTCCGTTAAGTATTCCCACTATTTCACTATTATGGATTTTTTCTTCTCAGACTCCAATTATGTTTATGTTGGCATTCTTTCACCTAGCTTTCAAATTTCGTTATCACTACTTTTTAACTATCTATCTATTTATTATTTTACATTGCTTGTTTTCTGCAGAGGAAGACAGCTTCCTACAAATGAGGGTTTCCTCATTTGGTCCCACCTCCACCGCCTCTTGGAATCAAACAGGGTGCGGAGGAGCTCCCACGATTAGCCGTACACTCTGTTCTGCCTGCAACAAGCAAGGAATTTGAGTTTAAACCTCAAGGTGTGCCTGTCAGCTTTAAGAAATTTATTTTTCTTGCTGATTTTGAGACCTGCCAGTGAGCATCCTTCCCCTGCCTTTGCTCAATGTGCCCCTGCATTGTACCCACCGCTCTCAGTAGCCCCACCAGCCATCTGGAACTCGGGAGGGGTTGTGTGCCTGATACCTCTACTAAAAGTGGCGTTTGTGTTTTCATTTGTCATTCTCCTTGCTGCTTTTCAGAATTTTTCCATAAATAAAACAAGAAACTGCAGAGTTTATGTCTGTGTCTTAAAAATAAGAGCCCCTGCCTCCTTGGTGTTTTTTGTTTTGCAAATGTCTTCTGTTATTCATCACCATATGGCAACTTTATTTCTGACGTTTTATTTTTAAGCCAAAATCATTTAATGTTGTTAAATCCATCAAGTTTTCATCTTATAGTTTGTGCTTTTGGTGTTTTCTCTAAAATGTCTTTCCCTTCCCTCCTCTTCACGAAACTTCTTCACTATGGGTGGGCTACCTATTTCCTTCAGTATGCTACACGCTGGACTTGCCACTGCTCTCTGAACATGGATTAGGAAGACAGAAATTAAATGTGACTGTTCATCTGACATAACAGCTTGTTAGGAAACCCTGTATATATCCTATTGATTCTGTTTCTCAAGAGAACCCAGACTAATGCAGCCATTGTTATGAGGAGACATATACAGTTAACAAAGAGAGGAATTTAGGCCCTGTTTCTCTACAAAAATGAGAGCATGGTACTTAGAGATGTGTGTTTGTGTGTCTGCATGTGTGTGTGTGTGAACTTTGGAATCACTCCACACTGACTGTTGTGATAAGCAGACCCACCTGATACCACAAGCTATTCCCCACTTCCTTATTGTAAAAGAGGGCCTTGGTCTGGACACTGGTCAGAAGAGAACAGACCTGGAAAAAGAATCAGGAAAAGATTCTGGCTTCCATGCAGCCTCACTGGGCTGCCCAGGAAGGACAGGGAGAGGGATGAGGAGAGAACCAAGTGGCCAATGTCAAGGCCTCACTAAGATGGCCTATGAGATCTGGAGCTGGCAACTCAGGGAGGAGGATAGAAACATTCAACAAAGTAAGAGGCGTTCATCCAACTCACTCATCTCCTTCACAGAGAACAACTGCAAAAGTTTGGTTTACCAGCATCCACAGGGTTCACAGTTCCCTAGGAATCCTGCCATCGCCTGCAGTGAGCCCAGTGTCAGCAGATGAGGCCCCCGCACTGGGTCCTCCTGAGAGTAAGAGTCTTGCGACTGTGGTTTTGTGGGTCAATCTCGGCTGATAGTGTCCAAATCTCACTCATGGATCTCTTTCCATGGAACTGAATCTGAGTGAAGGCAGATTTTGAACAGCTGCCATTTCGGGGTCTCTAATGTCTGCCATCACAGAGTATCTGCGAGCAACTGAGCATAGCTCATACTTGGATGCAATGGCTAATGAAACCAATTTCAGACTTTTTTAGAGTCATAACCACCTGGAGGGGGGAAAACAAGTTGATTAGCATCCTTAGGTGCACGGTTTCTGGATGGAATCTTCCTTCTGGCAGTATCTGAGAGTAGACTGTGCTTTAGGAGAGTTACCTGCAGCTCCTGTGAGATCTTTCCGTGAGACATGCTGGATTCTTGCGTGACCTTTCAGCTGAATGCTCAGTCATGCTGTCCCAATCTGGGGCATGCTCCTTTAAGTCTGGCGTAATGGATGGCCATCTGCACACTGGATTACTCTGAAGACATGCTTGGTTTAGCCTCCAGAGATCATAAGAAGCAAATTGGAAAGTCTTACCAAGTGTCTCTTGAAACCCTTCAAGAACTAATTAAATTGGCTAACATTCCACATGGTAACAATCTTAGTGGTGACTGTCCCTGTTTAGGTCAGGGCTGTCCACATGTCCCCATGTTCCTATACTTGACCATGTCACTTGTTTCACACAGGTAGTGGCCTTGAGGCAGTGGTGTCCCCTCTCTTCCAGATCTCACACCACCCTCCTCTGAGGTAGAAGAATGTCTGACATCTGCCTTCCCCCAGGCTGTCAAGATATGGCACATCTTCATCACCCCAGAATGTTCTTATGCCGCTGTGCAGTCAACCCCCTCCCCACCCTGCGCCCTAGGGACAATAAGTCTATTTTCCTTCACTGTAGATTAGATTTGCATTTTTCAGAATCCTATACACAGTACGTGGCATCATGTGGCATGCACACTCAGTATTGTTGTGCGTATCAGTAGTTTATCCCTTTTAACTGCTAAGTAGGATTCCATTGTATGGTTACACAATTTGTTTACCCATTCCACAGCTGATGAATTTTGAGTCATCTCCAGTTTGGGGCTAGCATGGAAAAAGCTGCTATGAACATTTGTGCACAGTCTTGGTGTGGACATATGTTTTCATTTTCCATCTGTAATTACCAAAGAGTAGAAGGACTGAGTCATATGATAGGTGCAAATTCCATTTTATAAGAAATAGCCAATCTGTTTTCCAAAGTAGCTATACCATTTTGCGTTCTCACTGGCAATATAATAGAGTCCCAGTTGCTTTGCATTCCTGCCAGATTTCACCGTGGACCATCTTTTTCATTTTTGCCTTTCCAGTGCGTATGTAGTGGGTTGTCATCTCTTCTAGTTTTACCTCTTTTGAGATCCTACATCCGGGATTTAGTTAGGGAAAGAAGGTGAAGAGGGTCATACAAAACTGAATGTTTTGCCCCCTCTCTGAGAATTTAAAATCCAAGCAGCAAACCTTGAGAGGTTTCTGGGGAAGGCCCCCTGAACAGCAGGACAGGTGCATTAATGCCTTTCCCTGGGGGACACAGTGTTTAGTTCTGACAAGTATTGAAAAAGGCTTCAAAGAGGAGGCAGCCTTAGAGCTGGTTCTCTAGGAAAAGACCTTCTCAGGAGATGGGGCAGGGCCCCGAGGGGGAGGGAAGGGCCAGGGCCCCAAGGGGGAGGGGAGGGCCAGGGCACACTATGCTAAGAGAACAGTAGCAACAAAGGAGCTCAGGGTGTCCGGGAGCAGAGAACGTCCTTGAGAGGTTAGAGTATAAACTGCTGACATTTTCAATAGCCAATCTCTGATGAATTTTAATACTTTTGAAGTTATAACAAAGGCTTCTTTAAAATCATCACACATTGGAAAGTAACTTTGAATGGAAGCGCCTGGTACATTTTAAGTGCTTACTAAATATGTGTTGAATGAATGAACAAGTGAGTTGCTGAATGAACTGCCTGAACGGTGAAAAATATAAACGGGTAGTTTTCAGACTGTGCAGATCCAAAGCTCAGGGAAGTTTAGAGGAAAGAAAGAACCTCCAGCTAGAAAATTTAGACAGCTTCATGAAAATGGATCATTTGAGATCTACTTTTAAGCATGAGAAGTTTTTATATTTGCAAATATTGGAAGTAAAGTGAAACATTTTCAAGATAGAGAACAGTATAAACACAGCTTCACAGAGACAAATAGGCAGATTATAGAGAATTATTTGGTGTAGTTGAGAGAAAAGCTTTATTTTTAATGCTTTCCGTATTTATATGCCAACAACTATATGCACGGGCTGCCTGCTCTGAACCTGCACTGGCGATGCGGTATGTAACAGGGTATGGTCCTAGAGAAGCAGTGGGTAATGAAACGAAGGCTTAGCCATGGCCTGAGTTCAGGGCACCTAGGCCATCCTTTCAGGAGGGGTGGAGGGTACTTGGTGGAAGAGCCAGGTCCACCCAGTGGGTTGGCTGAAGAGCTGCTGGCGTGGGAGCTGAGAACCTGCGGCAGTGGGAGGTCTAGTAAAGAGAAAATCTTTGCACAGTGGCCAACAAGCCACGGGCACAGTCTATTCCCCCTGGAGCCAAGGCAGAACTAGGAGGGAATTAGCAGCAAAGGCCAGAGAGACAGTGCTGGGTGGGGACTAGGCCTGTCTGATGGCACAAAGAGCAAGCCACAGTATGAAAAGGTGAGAGTTAGGTGTGTAATGAAGGACAGTGGGTATATGCTTTGCCTCGGTATTTTGCAAACGTTTCCATTATCTGTGGCTGCATCACAATCACTACAGAACTTAGTGGCTTAACACAGCCACAATTTATGATTTCTCATGATTCTGTGGGTCAGGAATTCAGACAGGGCTCAGCTTGGTGGTTCTCCTCTCCTTGTGGCTCAGGCTGGGACCACTCACTTGGGTGCATTCAGTTGGCAGCTGGCCTGGAAGGCCCAGAAGACTTCCCTCATGTGTCTACCACCTTTCTGGGCCTTCATGGGTCTGTCTCTTTCCTCAAGTTGTCTCATCATTCAGTAATGTAGTCAAACTGTCCTTACAGCATGGTGCTGGTCTCCCTACAGAATGTGAAAATGGTTGCTGCCAGGCTTAAGGCTGATGTCCAGAGCAGGCACAGCATCCTTTCCACCAGATTCTGTGGACCAAAGCAAGTCACAGGCCAGCCTCAATTTGTGGCTGTGGGGGGACTCTCCCTGTTGACAGAAGGAACTGAGGGGACTGATAGTGGCTGGCTTTGGATCTGATATATGAACGGACTCGTGAGAATGCGCTGGTGGAATCCTCTCACTTACCTGACTCCCAGGGAAAGAAGCTGTGCTGTTCTCGGAAGAGAGAGGGCCTGAGGGAGATCTGAGCTGAACCCCAGCCCTTTAACACCCAGATCATTGCACTTCCAACTCGTGTTTGTGGGTTTGTTTCTCTGATCTGTGCCAAGCTGCAGCAGACGCTGTGAGGAGGGGGCCGGAAAGGTCATGACCTTGCCACATAGACACTTGTGTTTTTGGTTTATTCTTATTCCTTCATTTTTCTGCTAGCTAAATATACAAAGTGTCCTTCTCCTCCTAAGGTAATTCTTATTTCTGTCCACATAGATTGGTGTTGATGAACTTAATATAAATTGAGTGATTTACTGTGTAGTTTTCTATGTCTGTTTTTTTTTTCACTCAAACATTCTGTCTCTTGCATTAACCTGGTTGGCGTGTGGGGCAGTAGTTTACTGTGCTGTTGTTCTATTTAATTCTACTGTAGGCATCTACCTTGGCCTCTTGGAGGTGAAGCCCTGGATCTCCCAGGTTTTACCCCAGCTGTGATCACAGAGGCCCTCTGGAGGCTGCCCCTGAGGGAGTCCTTTGTCGCGTGAGCTCTGAAAAAGTTACAGCCCAGCAGGAATCTCTTTGAAAAAATGCCACCTGTTGTCCTCTTTCTCTGTGTGGCAAGTGTATGACCTGCCCCTGCTCTGTGTCACCACAAAGGGGCTTCGGTGATTGACAGTCCTTCCAGGAGCCTCATCCAGCTGTCCACGGAGCCCCTTTCTTCAGCAGATACTGAGGTACCACTTGTTCCCCCACAGGCGTCACCACTGGGGAGCGTGACAGCCAGACTTCCAGCAATCAGAGGACTTTCTCTGGCAGCCAAAGTCAGCTCTGCCCACAGCAAGCAAAGAGTACTGGAGAATCAACGCCTCCCCCCAGCAGCCCTCCAGGGACAGCTGGTGGACTTGGTTGAGAGATGCCCCAGCTCCCAGTCCCTTCAAAGAAGACAACTCTGAAAGCGTGTTCCACACACTTCCTAAATTCCTGAGACGAATTTGGCGCCAGCGGCCCAGAGCTGTAACTTTCTGGATGACACAAACTTTATTGGCTGGCTTTCCTTCTCTGCCTCGCTTCCTCTCTCCCCACAAGAACTTCTGGGGATCCCCTACCAAGTAATCTATTTGCAACAAATCTTTGCCTCAGAGTCTACTTTGGGGGAAAACCAAACTTAGACACCTTTAGACACAGAACGTTAAGTTTAGAGTCTTAGTAGAAACTCTGATAATAGACCAACAGGTGTGTGTTTGTGTGTGTGTGTGATGTTTTGAACAGCATTTTCTTCCGCAAGTGCCAGGCGCACTTGTCAGAGCTCTGCTCAATTTTGATAAGAAAAGCTCTCAGCTTTTCTAACGGAAGGAATGCTTTAAGTTGGCATGATTTTGGTTGCCTAGAGATTATCTTGGTGATGTACTGACTGTTTTTTCTATTTCTAAAGGCACTTGCTCCACTGCTCTTTTTGTAAAATACTAAGAGCTCTCTACTTCTTAACATATTTCTGCTTTGGTTTCCAAAATGTGCCTGAAAAGGAGTTTATGCAATAACTTTGGCTGAGCTATAACCTGAGCTGTTGGTTTCTAGGTGTGTGTGGCATAGAAAGCATAAAGATTTCTCTTCATTCTTCTGCCTTCTTATGTTCAAGATATGTGTTTATGATTTACAGAAAGGAAAAAAGTAATATTCCCTTTCCTTAAAAAAAATAACTTTGAGGGGCTGGCCCGGTGGTGTAGTGGTTAATCATGCACTCAGTTTCAGTGGCCTGGGGTTCACCAGTTTGGATCCAGGGCACAGACCTGCACACCACTCATCAAGCCATGCTGTGGCAGTGTCCCACATACAAAGTAGAGGAGGTTTGGCACAGATGTTAGCTCAGCAACAATCTTCCTCAAGCAAAAAGAGGAAGATTGGCAACAGGTGTTAGCCAAACTTTCCTCACAAAAAAAAACACCCATAAAAACTACTTTGGAAAACAGAAAGCTTCTAGAAGACAATGTGGGAGAATATTTTGATCACTTTAGAGTGAGGAAAGGATTTCTTCAACGTAAACAAAAACACATACTAGCAGTAAAGGAACAGATTAAGCTGACTCTGTTGCTTTAACACTTTGTTCTTCAAAAAGTATCATTAAATGAGTGAAAAGGTAAACTACAGATTGGGAGAATGAGGCCAAGAAAGTGAACTATTAACTTTTATAAATCAATAAAAAGACACACAACCCAAAAAAAAAAATGGAGGAAAAGACTCAAGCAGGCTCCTGGTAAAAGAGATTATCCAGAGTTCTAATAACATAAAAAATAGGCTTAATATCATTAGTCTTCAGGGAAATGCAGACTACAAGAAAAATGAGATGTCATTAGACATACACCAGAATGGCCAGAACCAAGCCAAGCCAAGAGTTGTGACAATGCCCAGCGCCATGAGAAGGTGGGACTGCTCTTACTCTGGCGCCAGTGTGAGCTGGTCAACGTGGAAAACTGCTGAACGGTGTTTATGAAAGCAAAACGTGCATATACCTCACGACACAGCAACTTACTTTCCAGGTATTTATGACACATACAAGAATGTTCAGAGTAGCACTGTTAATAACAGCAAGAAATTGGGAAAAAACCACAGAGACATCAATACTAGAATGGATTAAAAAGTACGGTTTATTCATACGCAGCGAACAGAATGAGTATACTGCTGCCGTATGCAACAGCTGGATCGGCTTCACAGACATGATGAAGCCGGATTCAAAAGAATACACATCAAAAGATTCCGCTATGGGAAGTTTGCAAACATTGGTCTGGAGGGATGCAAGTCAGAATATTGATTACCTTCGTGGAGGGAGGAGGTGTGGAGAGTGACTGGAAAGCAGTTTCTCTGTTCGTTTTCATCTAGAGACTTAGCAAACTAAGAAAGAACCTGAACCAAGGAGGGAGGGCAGAGAGAATCACCCAAACAGAGAAACGCTGACGTAGCAGCTAATCCGGGCTACAGCGATGAGATTATCAAACAAGAATATAGCCTGGGAAGTTTCCTGACTCAACCTCAACATCCAGCGTAAGCCTGGAGTTCCAGATTGATTCAAGCAGAAAAGATCCCCGGGAGGGTCCAGTGGGTGACGATCCATCCCTTGCTTTACCGCCCCCGCCCCTGCCTGCTGTGCCACGTCCTGTCATCCGTTCTCAGAGCATGCAGCTCTTGGGGCACTTTGATGATTTCTGCTCTTGTTTGTGTTTATCTCCTGCCCTCCGGAACGTAAGACAGGGACTCTGCCTTTGGTTATCGGGTCATTGGAAGAACAGCTGCTCTTCATTTTAATGCAGTCTAACTCATCAATATTTTTCTATGGTGTCTTTTTGCATCTTGTTTAAAAAATCCTTTACTATCCAATGATAGCATATATACTCTACTATATAATCTTGAAACATAGCAAATTTTAACTTTTAAGTTAAGTCTTAAATTTACCTCCTTGGGTAAGATGTACGCTTTCTTATGAACTTGCTAACAAGACATGACACGTCCTAACTATGCTGCCCTG
This sequence comes from Equus przewalskii, assembly GCF_037783145.1. NCBI lineage: Eukaryota > Metazoa > Chordata > Mammalia > Perissodactyla > Equidae > Equus > Equus przewalskii. The sequence continues at coordinate 1,353,960 of NC_091851.1, read as the reverse complement.
CTGAAATAAATTGAAATACAGATTGGGACACAGAGATAGAGGGTTTTTCCAGATGCTTGCAATATAAAACCATTTCTGAAGCCACACAGGACTTTAATGAATCAGAAGCAAATGGGGAGGCGTGACAGAGTTTTGCTGTAATCTCTGTAAAGGAGGTGACCACTCAGACACCTGCAGGGGAAATGTGAGTCAGGGAGGCTGATCTGCTGAGGACAGCAATGACAGAGGAGGCCTGTCCAGAGTATCACACTCAGGGAACTGAGCCTCACACCACACTGCAGAAGTGTGAAAGTGGCACATGAGAGGACGAAATAGCTCTTTTGACTCTATTTTTCATAACAGGCACATGTATTCAAGGGTCAATAAAACTGCTGTATTTTTGATATGTTAGAAACAGACTTAGGAATTAGCTTTTGAATGAAAAAAAAGCCTTTAAAAAATGAAAAGAGCCCCGTGCACTTTGGTGCACTCTGAAGGACTGCACTGATTTGTGAAATGGAAAAATGTTAGAAGAACCTCATTGCAGGGGAGGAAGAACCATTCCTCTACACTCTAGGTCCTTCTGGCTGGTCTGAGAATTAAACAGACATGAGATAGAAGAACAGGAGAAGATCAAGCAAGTTTAACAATATGGAGACATGAGAGGAACCCCGGAAAACTGAGTAACTCACCAAAATGGCCAAAGCCACCACCTTAAATACCATCTTTAGCTAAAGACAAAGGAGGAAGTTGCGGGTAGTGGTTTGGAACTTCAAAGGGGAGGAAGGCAATTCACATGGAGATGGAAGAGCAAATGTTTGGTAAACAGATGTTTGCCATGCCTTGCAGAGACAATGGGACATGGAGAGGACTTTGATCAAATGGGCCTTGCTACGTTCCTCCCTGTGTGTCATACCTAGTTCATATTATACTAGAGTTATCTACTGTGATAGCTCCTTCCTGGAACAGGCCTTCCATCTTAAATTCTTTTAGGCACTTAAAGGAGGAGGTTAAAGTTTCTTTCTGGGTGTTTTGCTCTTAGAGAAATCAAACCAAAGAGATACATTTAGGGGGAGCAAATTCTGTTCCATTACATTACCATGGATTCCTCATTGTCTCAAATTGTCCAAATTGTATGACAACATATGTGTAGGTTACATTTTATCCATACCTAGAGGTTCTCACTGACTTCATGGAAGCCGTGTTATCCAGAGGCCAATAGTGTTGGTTATAAATGAATACCTAGGAAGTTAGACCAGCATAAATGAAAACAGATCAGAATACACACCCCACTCACACCTACAAGGCAGTGTCTGTGAGGAGATGATGGAAACCCCAGCCTGGGCCCTGGCTTCTCTCCTCCTCCTACTACGTCTATACAAACGCATCTCATCTGGGGCCTACAAGAACAATGGGCTTGTAAAGTACACTGGAATTTGAAGGACTATACAAAAAATTGTTGTTATTATTGTTTTTTATTGTGGTCATAATAGCTTAGAACTGTGAGATTTCAGTTATACATTAATATCTGTCAGACACCACGTAAGTGTGCCCCTTCACCCTTGTGCTCACCCTCCATCCCTTTCCCCTGGTAACCACTAAATTGTGTTCTTTGTCCATGTATTTATTTATCTTCCACATATGAGTGAAATCATACTGTGTTTGTCTTTCTCTGTCTGGCTTATTTTGCTTCACATAATGCCCTCAGGGTCCATCCATGTGGTTGTGAAAGGGATGATTTTGTCTTTTTATGGCTGAGTAGTATTCCATTGTATATATATATACCATATCTTCCTTATCCATTCATCAGTCGATGGGCACTTGGGTTGCTTCCACATCTTGGCTATTGTGAATAATGCTGCAACGAACATAGGGGTGCATAAGTCTCTTTGAATTGTTGACTTCAGGTTCTTTGGATAAATAAGCACTAGTGGGATAGCTGGGTCTTGTGGTATTTCTATTTTTAATTTTTTAAGAAATCTCCATACTGTTTTCAAAAGTGGCTGCACCAGTTTGCATTCCCACCAGCAGTGTATGAGGGTTCCCTTTACTCCAAACCTTCTCCAACATTTGTTGTTTTTTGTCTTGGTGATTATAGCCATTCTATTGGGAATAAGATGATACGTAAGTGTAGTTTTGATTTGCATTTCCCTGATGATTAATGATGTTGAGCATCTTTTCGTGTGCCTATTGGCCATCTGTATATCTTCTTTGGAAAAATATCTTTTCATATCTTCTGCCCTCTTTTTGATTGGGTTGTTTGCTTTTTTGTAGTTCATTTGTGTGTGTTCTTTATACATTATGGAGATTAACCCCTTATTGGATATATGATTTGTAAATATTTTCTCCCTGTTGGTGGGTTATTTTTTCATTTTGAGCTTTGTTTCCTTTGCCTTCCAGAAGCCCTTTAGTCTGACGAAGTCCCACTTGTTTATGCTTTCTTTTGTTTCCCTTGTCTGAGTGGACGTGGCATTTGAAAAGATCCTTTTAAGACTGATGTCAAAGAGTGTATTGCCTATATTTTCTTCCAGAAGTTTTATGGTTTCAGGTCTTACCTTCAAGTCTTTGGTCCATTTTTAGTCTACTTTTGTGTATGGAGAAAGATATCAGTCTACCTTCATTCTTTTGCATGTGGCTGTCCTGTTTTCCCAGGACCATTTGTTAAAGAGGCTTTCCTTTCTCCATTGTACGTTCTCGGCTCCTTTGTCAAAGATTAGCTGTCCGTAGCTGTGTGGTTTTATTCCTGGGCTTTCAATTCTGTTCCATTGATCTGTGTCTGTTTTTGTACCAGTACCATGCTGTTTTGATTACTATAGCTTTGTAATATGTTTTCAAGTCAGAGATTGCGATGCCACCGGCTTTGCTCTTCTTTCTCAGGATTGCTTTGGCTATTCGGGGTCTTTTGTTGCCCCATATGAATTTTAAGATTCTTTATTCTATTTCTGTGAAGAATATCATTGGGATTCTGAGTGAGATTGCGTTGAATCTGTAGATTGCTTTAGGTAGATTGGACATTTTAACTATGTTTATTCTTCCAATCCAGGTACATGGAATATCTTTCCATTTCTTTATGTCGTTCTCGATTTCTTTCAGTAATGTCTTATAGTTTTCCTTGTATAGGCCTTTCACCTCCCTGGTTAAATTTATTCCTAGATATTTTATTCTTTTTGTTGCAATTGTAAATTGGGTTGTATTATTGAGTTCTCGTTCTGTTAGGTCATTATCAGAGTATAGAAATGCCACTGATTTTTGTACATTGACTTTGTATCCTACAACTTTGCTGTAGTTGTTGATGATTTCTACTAGTTTTCTGATGGAATCTTTAGATTTTTGTGTGTATGAAATCATATCATCTGCAAACAGCAAGAGTTTCACTTCCTCACTCCTTATTTGGATTCCTTTTATTTCTTTTCCTAATTCCTCTGGCCAAAACCTCCAGTACTATGTTGAATAAGAGTGGTAGAGTTGGCACCCTTGTCTTGTTCCTGTTCGCAGGAGGATGGTATTCAGTTTTTCCCAATTGTGTATGATGTTGGCTGTGGGTTTGTCATATACAGCTTTTATTATATTGAGATACTTTCCTTTTATACCCATTTTATGGAGAGTTTTTATCATGAATGGATGTTGGATCTTGTCAAATGCTTTCTCTGCATCTATGGAGATTACATGTGGTTTTTATTCCTCGTTTTGTTAATGTGATGTATCACATTAATTGATTTGTGGATGTTGAACCATCCCTGTGTTCCTGGTATAAATTCCACTTGATCATGGTGTATGATCTTTTTAATGTATTGCTGTATTTGGTTTGCCAATATTTTGTTGAGTTTTTTTTTTTTTTTTTTTGAGGAAGATTAGCCCTGAGCTAACTGCTGCCAATCCTCCTCTTTTTGCTGAGGAAGACAGGCCCTGAGCTAACATCCATGCCCATCTTCCTCTACTTTATATGTGGGATGCCTACCACAACATGGCTTGCCAAGAGGTGCCATGTCTGCACCCGGGATCCGAACCAGTGAACCCCAGGCCGCCAAAGTGGAATGTGCACAGTTAACCACTGTGCCACTGGGTCAGCCCCTGTTGAGATTTTTTGCATCTATGTTCATCAGCGATTTTGGCTTGTAATTTTCATTCTTTGCGTTGTCCTTGTCTGGCTTTGGGATCAGGGTGATTTCAGGCTTGCAGATTTTGTTAGGAATATTTCCATCTTCCTCAAGTTCTTGGACTAGTTTGAGGAGGATAGGTATTAAATCTTCTTTGAATGTTTGGTGGAATTCTCCAGAGAAGCCGTCTGGTCCTAGAGTTTTATTTTCGCAGAGATTTTTGGTTACTGTTTCAATCTCTTTACTTGTGATTGGTCTATTCAGATTCTCTATTTCTTCTTGATTCAGTTTTGGAAGGTTGTAGGAGTCTAGGAATTTATCCATTTCTTCTAGATTGCCTGGTTTTTTGGCATATAGTTTTTCATAATATTCTCTTATAATCTTTTGTGTTTCTGTGGTATCCATTGCAATTTCTCCTCTTTCATTTCTAATTCTATTTATTTGAGGCTTTGTTCTTTTTTCTTAGTGATGAGTCTAGATAAGATTTTGTCAATTTTCTTTTTCTTCTCAAAGAACCAAGTCTGTGTATCGTTGATCATTTCTACAGTCTTACCTCAGCTTCCACTTCTTTCTCTGTGCAGTGCTCAGGGTGATTGCAGGCCTGGAGTGCCAGGTGGGGGAAGGGGCACTTTCTTACACTTGTGTGCTTCCCCCAACTGCTGCCTCTTTCTCCACATGGTGCTCTTGGTGCTCACGGGGCTCCACTAAACACAGCCTCTGTCTCCATGCCTTGCACCCAGCAATCATGGGGCTGGAGCACTGGGCAGGTTGCAGTACCTCTCCTCAGCTGTGCACCTCCTCAAGCTGGCCCCTCTGTCTCTCTATGCCATGCTTCCAGTGATTGTGGGGCTGGAGCAAAAATTATTTTAACTAATAACTATGGATTTTCATATGTACCAAATTGGTATGTATACTTAATATGTAGGGATGATTTAACATCAGAAAGGTAGTGTCTGTGCTGCCCGAATGTCTCGCACCCACTCAACCATAGCAGAAACCGAGAGTAGCAACTTATGCACAGAAAGGATTAAAACTTTATTAGCAAAATTGTTAGCAATAATGTTGGAGTTATTGTTCCTTATGGCCCTTTATAGTTTTCTTTTTTTTTTCTACATTTATGTTTTCTACTTGATGCAGAGTTTCAAAAACACTTTAAAGGGTTTTGCAAATTATATCTGCTAAAAACCAAAATTCAACTGAATGTATTTTACTGTTCATACGGGCTTTATTCAACAATTCATGAGGAGCTGGACAAAATCAAAGACTTTTATAGGCAGAAGAGAGCAGGAACGAGGAAGTTATTCCAGGCAAAAAAGAGGGTTGGAGATTGCACGTCCCTCTCCTTTAGGGGATGGCAGAGGTCTCTCAGGCAGGTCACCTCCCCAGTGCAGGTCAGGAGATTGCCGATTGACCCGTTTACGATTCCAGTTCTGGGAGAGCCAAAACTGTAATCAAGTCTTATTCTAGTGACATAGGGGTTAACACAAGCACTCCATTTTGGGCATGTTGCCTTGTTTTTAACAAACATATTTCCTTATTTACTGCTCCCAGCACCAAAACTACAGATTTTGGTGAGCGTTGCACATGAACTTCTCGTGAATGGAAGACACGTTCGTGCATTCTTCCAGTCCTTTGTTTCGACTACTAGCTGGAGCACGTGCTCTAGCCTCAAGCCATCTCTGTGCCTGATCATACAGACTAACGCTCTGGCAGATAACCATCCCTCTCAACACTAGGAGGCTCTGCTCTTTCCCTCACCACCTCTTGTTTTCAAATAGCCACGGTCTTAGTCGCCATTAGCTTTCCCTTTTGATGTTTAAGATATATTTCCTCCTGGACAGATTTAACCCCTGCAGGCAGCTCTTACCAAAGGGCAGTGGCACTCCCAGCTTGTCTCTCTGTCTGGTCACCTCCTGCCAGTGTGCCCTGCCCATCTCAGCAGCAGCACTGGCTGTTCTCTACCACCTTGTCTTAAAGCGAGAATCAGAGCAGGGACAACCAAATGCCATTTCTTGATCTAAGTATATTGTCCTCCTCCCAACCTGTTTCTTGGGTCCTTGTGCTCCAGTTGCCTCTATGTGCGTGCAGCGTGCAAAGCACTGCCCCATGATCTCAGTTCATCTTCACGGCAAGTGTTGTGAGCTTGGCAGGCTTACCTTCCCCATCTGCAGGTATGTGGGTAAGGGTGGCAACTCAGAGACAGACGGGAAACAGCTGGCACGGCCTGCCTCTGTAGAGGGAAAGTGGAGACCTGAGCCCAGGGCTTGGGAAGGCACAGTCCTTCTGCCCTGCCACCTCTCTGGCCTCTGCGTGGACACAGCTCGCCCTCTGCTGTCTGACAGCAGGAGTCCCGCGAACATTCTATAACCAGTGTAGGTGTGTGACCTCGGGAACACTTTTCCTCTTATCGACTAGATCTCACTACAACGAAGGAACTGTTCCATCAGCCACAAAGACATTGGCTCCTTCCATCTGTGTTGGGTGTCAAATCCTGGGGGTGCCTCCTTCTGCCTCTTCTTGTACTTCTGAGCCAGTTCTTCTAGGAATAGCATCCTCTGTTGGACCTGTTTTAAGAGTTTATTTTGTTGGGTTTTTTTGTGGCTTATTGCTTTGTTTTATGCTTTTCTAAAGCTATTGCCACATTTGTTCCCCGATTTGTAAGACTATTCCTGTTGAACCTGTTTTTACATGATTTTCCATCTCTTTTGAGTTTCAGTTACTACTCTATTTTTTGCTACTTTAGTTTTTATGTTAACGAAATGGATATTGTTTTGATGAAACTATTAACACCTATAGTTTGTTCATGAGCCTTATTTTATAATGCATTGTGGCTCCCCCAGCATTGAATGGATGGATTGCATTGCTTCAGAATAAAGATGGACGTCAGTCAAAACAATAGAGTCATTGATCAGCTTTTGTATGAAACTAGATTTTTTTAAGTCTCTAGTCTTTTGAGAACATAGACTTGAAGGCAAAACTGGACAGATAGGGGCCAGCCTAGGAGCACAGCGGTTAAGTTTGCATGTTCCGCTTCAGTGGCCCAGGGTTTGCCAATTCGGATCCCCGGTGTGGACGTGGCACTGCTTGTCAAGCCATGCTGCGGCAGGCGTCGCACATATAAAGTGGAGAAAGATGGGCACGGATGTTAGCTCAGGGCCAGTCTTCCTCAGCAAAAAGAGGAAGATTGGCAGCAGATGTTAGCTCAGGGCTAATCTTCCTCAAAAAGACAAATGTGGACAGATATAAGGGATTTCTAAAGCTCCCCTTATGCAACTGGCGCTGGAGTTTACAATGAGCCATAAGTAGAGAAAACTTAATATATGACATGAGAGATCTTTCAGCAGCCTGAGTCATAAGTAGATGATCCTTCCAGATGAGGATGGAAAAGAAAGGATGTATTACAGGAGACAGACAAGTGAGGAGAAGTCTCTGAGGCTCCAGCACCCTCTCTCTTCTTTGGCTGCTCCCAGGAGAGGGAGGCAAGGCCATGCGGAGAGAAACTCGGATGGGTGAGGGGTTGAGGGCGAGCCAAGGAAATCTGAGTGGAGCTCAGTGTCCCTCCTGATCCGTCATGGCTCGCAGCAGTAGCACAGCCTCTGGGAGGGCTAGGAAGTCAGGATCAAGGTGCAGGGGATGGCACTTCTGTTCCAGGGATGATGAACCAGGTTGTGGTGTTGTCCAATCCTTTGGGGTACCTGTACTTCAAGCAGTTAGCACAAAGTTATAAAAAGAAAAGGAAATGTCCTTAATGCAGGATGACCCTCTGCTAACCCCATGACTTCCCTCTCCCAGAGCTGGTCATGCGTTGTGACCCTCAACAGGCAACAGGTTCCACGAGAGCAGAAACCGAGACCGTGACTGTCTCTTTCAAGAGTGGGTCCCCAGCACCAAATAGACCACACAGCCCATATCAGATCTCAACATGTTTTTTTGATGAAACTAAGAGGTCCCCCAGGACACTGGTTTTAGGCATCTCACTTTAATTTTACATCTTCCATGCCAACTCAAGGCAGTGCCCTTCACCTCACCTAAAATCTCAGTTAAAGCTTAGTTACTAGGGTAAATGTGTTAAAGCTCTTGTTTGTAAATCTAGAGATGAGAATAAATACATTGAGGTAAGCAGGTGTGCAGAGTTCTGCATGCTCACACAAATCTGTTGCCACTATTACTCAGAAGGATAGTAATTGTGATTATGCAGCGTGTGCCTACTGAGGGCCACACGTGGAGGAGTTCCTGGGCATTAGTGCATCTAATCTCACAACGCTTTGAAGTGGATACAACTTCCTCCAATTTCTTCACGAGGAGTTCGAAGCTCGGCTTCTGCACGTCTCCATTACCACCCAGCATCGCTTGGTTCGTGAGCGGCAGAGGCAGAGCTCCAGGCCCTGCAGAATCTCTCTGGCTTGGCTCTGGAGCTGAGCGGACTGAGATCAGCTTAGAAACCCCCCTGGGTAGCATTACTGCGAAGTACGTCAGCGGGCTCTCTTCAGAGAAGGGAAATGAGCAAAAGCACGTCCGCTCCCTGCCATGTGAAGTCCCCTCTCGCTCTGCTCCCTGCCCTCTGCCTGTCACGACACACCAAAATCCTTGGCTTTCGAATAAAAGAAAGGGAAATCATCGATAAAAATTAGAAATAAACTAAAAGATAGCTAAATATGTTGTATAATGACACAGGTGTATATATATAATTGTAGTTATAAATCTAAAAGATAACTGAAAGAAAAGATACAAAACTGAGATATGGAAAGCAAGAATGATCAAACTCTCAAAGTTTAAAGTGATTAGAAGGAAAGGATTTTCTAAATAGTTTTTTAATAAAAATAATAATTAAAATAGTAAAATTATAGATAAAAGGTTGAAAGCAGACGTCCGAACTATCAGCAGGTCAGTAACAAACTCCTCAGAGCGGGGCACACGTCCTCCCCAGGAAAGCTCAGCTTTGCTGGTTTGTCTGCTCGCTTTAGAAGTGAAAGCGTAACCAGGACTTCAGCCCGGCTGTGAGCTGTGAAGGAGCTGTGATCAACACCATGTTCTTTCCCCCTCGCTGTCTCCCCAGATTCTCTTCCGTGGGGGTAATATTCCCCTACTTTTAGAGGAAGCCTCGGGCCAGTGCAGGACTTTCCAGCTGCCCCTTTGGAGTATACAGGCCTGAGTTATCTTAGCTGCCAATGACACTCATTTCGGAAATTAACACTTCTGGTCCAAGGCAGTAGTCAAAACTGCCCATTCAATTTGATGTGAAATCTCTGCTGATTTCAAGCTTTCTGGGTCTGGCAGACATTTCAGGCGGCTCTTTCTCTCATTGGAGGAGTGTCTGGGGCCTGTGGAGGGTCCCTGCTGTTCCTCCTGCCCTGGATCCTGAGACGAGAGGGCAGCCTTGGCCTTGGCTGGCTGCTTCCCCTGCACCAGCACCTGTGCCCAGGGCGTGGCCTCCATGGCCCTGGCTGAGGGGATCCCCCAACTCAGGAGGAAAACCTCTAGGGAAGACGCTCAGTGCTCCAGGCTGTCGTCTCCTTCTCCGGCAGGGCCCTCAGCTGGTTCACAGGAAACAGGAGCCCTTTGCTCAGACAATCGCAGGTGACACCCCACACGGCATCCGCTCCTGGTTCTGCCACCAAAGCTGTGAGCCTTCTGAGCCCCATAGATTTTCCAGTCAGGCCAGTGGTGTTCCCGGCGGCAGCAAACATACTTCAAGCTCTCTAGTGGTTCCCTGGGGAAGGGGGCACACAGGTGACAGTCAACCTCTGCAAAGAAATATCTTCATAGAGACACCCAACTCCCAGGCCCCACACACTGATTCTCTGAAGTGTCCAAGAAAAGTGGATCTGGTTTCCTCTGCAAGTTACACAGACGTGTATTCTTGTCTTGCAGGAATTTTGTATCTGATAGACTCATTCGGGTGTGGCAGCTGACACAGAGGCAGGAAGAGTCCGTTTTAACATCTGTCATAAGAGCACATGCACAATAGTGGACACTGGGATCCCAGACCTGGGGCCCCGGCACAGGGTCCCAGCAGGTTTGCTCTGGGACCAGAGCTGGGCTGTGGACAGCAGCAGAAGCTCAGTGCTTGTCCTTTGCTGGAAAGCAGTGACAGGAAGAGCATCATTCCTTCCAGCATTCTCTTGGCTGCTTGCTCCAAAATGCCTTTCTTTTTCAATTGTGTGTGTGCACTCACACATGTGTGCGTATGTGTATTTGTAAAACACGTTAAATCCACTAATTGTGTATGGAAACTCCTGCTGTGTCTAAAGTGTCAGTTGGCCTCGCTCGCGGCCGTTCCCCAGGGAGGAGGCGCACATCCAGTATCCTAACGACACAGCTCAGACCCTCCATGCTGGAGGACCCCAGTTTTGAATAACCCTACTCTCAGTCAAATGAGGCATCCCAGGTGACCTGTGGACCCACACTGCTGCACCATAATCTCTGTTTTACTCAGTTTACCCTGACACGAGTGACCCCCCCCCCACACCCCATTCCTGCTCCCAGCAAGATAATGGCTGTGATGCTGCCAAGCTCTCTTCTCTGCTTCCTGTGGTTCTTCTAAAGAGGTCAAAGAGAGAGACTGAACACAGTTACTGATGCTACTGTTGACGCTGAGAAATTTCCAGCTAAATTTCCCTGGGCTCACCCATCCTTGAAACGACCGCTACTGACACAACTGATCAGGGTACCTTCCTGATTTTTTAAGCAATTGCTGTGCTTTTAGGGATGAAATGTAGATATTCCATTCTATGACTTACTTCTCATCCCTCCACATGTTTGAAACAACAGCTTAACATTCCCACCCAATGCTGAGTTTGTTATTCTATGTTATTCTGTTCTGTCCAGTTTTCATGTCCTTAAGTAACTTTTCAATTTCATATTTCATTTGGTAGAGGACAAATTTTCTTTCCTTTTTTTTTTTTTTAGGAAGATGAGCCCTGAGCTAACATCTGCTGCCAATCCTCCTCTTTTTGCTGACAAAGACTGGCCCTGAGCTAACATCCGTGCTCATCTTCATCTACTTTATATATGGGATGCCTACCACAGCGTGGCTTGCCAAACGGTGCTATGTCCACACTGGGGATCCGAACTGGTGAACCCTGGGCCGCCGAAGTAGAACGTGTGCACTTAACCGCTGCACCACTGGGCCAGCCCCCAGGTAGAGGACAGATTTAATTTCCTGCTCTCAGTTCGCATCTGTAATCCTTTATCATTCAGCTCTGATCTTAAATACAGTCATGCAGCGCTTAACGACAGGGACACATTCTAAGAAATGCATTGTTGGGTGATTTTGTCCTTGTGTGAACGTCATAGAATGCACTTACACATCCTAGATGGGGTAGCCTACTAAACAGCTAGGCTATAGGGTACTAATCTCACAGGACCAACATTGTCTATGTGGTCGGTCATTGACTGAAATGTTGTTATGCGGTGCATGGCTGTGTCTTACAAACAGTCACGTGAAATGTGTGATATAAAAATACCCTCTAGGATATGCTGAAGCTCCCAGAACAAATTGAGTCTGTTTCTTTAATTAGAGTTCAGTTGCATATTATTTACTGAGTACATACGTCTGTGTGTTGAAACATCATGGTCCGCACTACGTAGATAATTTGACATTTCTGGGTTAAAAGCTGCGTGGATCAAGGAGATTTCTGCAATTACGAGAGGGCGGTTCTATATCACCTTTGGGGTATGACAAGTCGAGGTTGCCCAGTTCCATCACTTACTGTGAATGACATTGGGTGCTAGTTCAGTTTTCTGGGCCTCAGTTTCCTCTTGTGTTCAGTGTGATAGGAGCCACCTCACCAGTGAATTAATAAAAGGAACAGCAATCGATAATAAGAACTGCTATGTATTGAGTGTCACCACCTGCCAGCCCCTGTGCTGAGCCCCAGTGCTGAGACTCCTGGGAAGGACGGGCAGAAAGCTTGAAGCACAGTGAGCTTCCAACAGGTACAGAGCACAGGCGTGCCCGGCTCAGGTCCCTTTTCTCTTAAAAATCATTCAGGACCCCATTCGTTTATTTGGATTACATCTGTCAATATTTACCATATTCACAATTAAATTGAGAAATGTTTTAACTATGTATTAATCCATCATAAAACAACAATAAACCCATTACATGATAACATAAATACCATATTTTTACTTAAAAAAGAACTACATTTTCAAACAGAAACATGAGAAGAGTGGTGTTTTACATTTTTTCAAATCTTTTTCTTTTGTGCCTAGCTTAGGAGAGGGAATCTTGTTGTCTCGTTCTCAGTCTGTTGCGATATGTTGCCTTGGTTGAAGTCTGGGCAAAAAAACCAGGCTTTCCCAGGCACATGGGGGGAAGGGAGGACCTCGTGGACACCTGAGAGTGTCTCAGGACCCGCCTCTCCAACTGCTATGAGGACAGTTGAAACAAGGGTGCGTGATATCTTCAATAAATCGCAAAGTCACTACTACTACTCTCATTTTCAAATGTACCTTAAACGTGAACGCCATGTCACAAGAGTCTACTCAAAGCATCGCAGACAGAGGGTGCTTGGTGTGGTCCATGCCCTCCCTCAGTAACTCAGCCAGGCGAGGGCAAGCTGCCGACCCCAGGGCGTAGTTCTGGCTAATCCATGTGGCTTGGTGTTTATTAGCAGTGACTGAAGTGATGGAGCCTGCACCTACCTCTAGATTGAACAGGCTCTGGAGAGTGGCCTCAGACACCACAGAGGGTCCAGTCAGGTAGGCAGCTTGCAGTGTAAGCAATATAGCCACATCTTGGCATTCTGGAGGCCATGTCCCACATGCAGGTGCAAGGATCCATTCCAGTGAGCTGGTGAGCAGAGCGTGGGCACCAGGGCTCTCTGGGCCTTTGCCCATGACCAGCAACACCCAGAAGGGGAGAATCAACTACAGTCACCATATTCTCAGAGGAAACCGCTACAAGCAAGACCTCATTGTGAACTGGACGGTGCTGATTCATCTTAAGCAATTTAATTGTTTTGGGCAAGTATTGGAAAGTGCTAGCGGTTAGAGGTAGGCGAGGCTCAGCTGCTTGGACCCTTTGTTAGGAAGAAGGCTCAGGAGAGTCTCAGCTTCTGATTTTTCTAGTGCTATGAAAACATCTTGAATGGAAAGTTCACTCAAGGCAAACACAACCATATCCCAGCTGGAGGTTACGGTGCATCATGTACAGGACGTCCAGTGACCAGGAAACCCCCAACTGATGGCAGGACCAGGATGTTTCAGAGACATTCGTGGAGCCCCCAGGATTCTAGGTTTTCAAGTGCTATCCATGCAAAGGCAGAGTGGTGTCCACAATACTCTAGACAACCCAGCTGTCTTGAGAACAAACGACAGCTCCTTCCTCACGTACATTGTCCTAACTAGCAACGCTGGCCACGTCTGGGAGCCTCATATAGAGGGAAGATTCTAGTTCCATGCGGGCTGATCACCCAGAACAAGGCCCTAACCAGGACAAGTTACTAAGTTACCAACCTCTCCATAGACATGTAAACTAGGGCACACACTCACATTGTGCTGCCTTCATCCCAGTATTTAAAGTAACCCATGACCCTCATCTCTGTTCCTGAGGCCCTGAGGGAGGCTGATGAAACAAGTGTGTGCTAAGTAAAACGAGGCTAGAGGCAGAGGCCAGCTCTCCACCCTGGGCCTCCTGGGAACAGTGAGGCTCTCTCGGATCAGGAAAGCAGGCTGCCAGGAGGAGAGAGCTGCTGCTCTGTGAGCCAAAATGCAGGATCCACAATCTGGATGCAAGCGCCGGGGCCTCGTGTTTCAGCTACCCTGATAGGGAAGGACGTGAGACCAGCCCTGAGGAGGGTGGTGCTGAGGCCAAGTGAGCCTCTGGCCCTGACACCTGCCGGGCCCTGGGTCTCAGCTGGGAGGATGTGGGCAGATCACCCCGGGTGTAGAGTGCTGTGCCCACCTTCTGCCTCGCTGGAAACAGAGGCTCCTGAGGGGCTTTGCTTGGAATGTGGAGACGCCACCTGTGTTGCAGGTTCCCAGCAAAATGAGGAGAAAATGAGGGCAATATACATTTTTATTCTCATGAATGTATGTTAAGGATTGTCGTTTTTTCCAAATAACAAGTTTTTCCTGTTATTCCTGTTAAACTATGCTTTCTTTTATGAGCTGGCAGTGTGAGTGGGTGTTTGTTTACATTGGTTGAGTTTGGTTGAGTATTTAATGTCCTTCCTTAGCAAAATAAGAGACTGAAAACCAGTGGTGGGCCCAGACCATGTGGCATCTGAACTTTCTCCAGTTTGCACAACCTTTCTAAGAAAGAAAATATCTATTTTGAACGAGAAGGGAAACTACAATAAATCACATATCTTAAAAGCTGACAGATACCACTAATAACACAAATTTCAAGAAAATAGCATAATATTTCTATTAACTAACTGCCTGGTAACCTTCATAATGTAATGTCCTTGAGTTCACGCTGGTTGGTTCCCCCTTTGTCTGACAATGATTTCATAATATCATTCTCTGTAGCGAAAATAGAAAATGGCAGTCATTTTCCTAACATGGTTGATTAAAATTCAGTATTAATAATTTTTAAACATCTCCTTTAACTTTGCAACTCATAATTAGCAATATCATATATACTTCTACTATTATTGTCAAGTTTTAGAAGACTTCTATCAAGTTCTTTCATATGTGAGCTGTACAATTTAGAGTGTTTTGATTTCCTTTATTTGGTAACTGGTCTTAAGTGTCGTTTGAACTGATGACACTCATTAGCTAGTCAGTCACTGGTGACCCAGCTGGTAGGGGTTTTCTTTTATTCTGTTGTTGTTTCCTCCCTGAACCAGCGTCCTGACAGTTGGAGTCCCGGGTGAGCTGGGCTGACTGATGCTCAGGGGGCCTTGGTCTGAGGGTAGACCCATCTTCCCTGGGGCGTTTCCCTGGACACGTCCAGATTTAGACCTTCGATTGGCGTTCTCCTCTCTAGGAACCTCAAAGCCAGGGAACATTGTAGGCAAAGGTATTTTGGGTTTATGAAGAACTCACAGGATTGGTACATGTCCGTGTCACAATGCAACATAAAGTAATAAACCCTAACTAGAGAACAGAACCCAAAAGATGCACAATCACTCTGAGAGTTAGAAAGACAAAAAGTTTTGCACCAGGGGCTGCTCCGTGGCCTAGTGGTTAAATTCAGCGCACTCTGCTTCAGAAGCCCAGGTTCTCTGGGTTCCCAGGCAGGCACATAAACCACTCATCAGTGGCCATGCTATGGTGGCAACCCACATACTAAACGGAGGAAGATTTCCATAGATTTTTAGCTCAGGGCAAATCTTCCTCGGCCAAAAAAAAAAAGTTTTGCCCCAGTCCTTAGCACTGTGTTGGTGCTGCTGGAAATCTGGCTTTCAGTAAATTGCTATAATCACTTAATAAGGGTAGTCTGTAATTAGCTGAGAAAACATAGTAAAAATATCATTTCAGCTAGTGTGATACTTGCAGTAACTATATTTCTATAGATTCTCCTTAATTGTTTGTATTTAAAGCACAAGTTAACTCAAGTAACACTTCAACTTCACTTACACAAGGCTATTCCTTTCTAGATCGATCAAACTGCCACAGCGGTGAAGACAGCTGTCACATCTCCACAGCACAGCATATTCCTTTTTGCAAATATTAAGCTGCATTTTAACAAAATGGAAATCAGAATAAACATGTGCCTCACAGTGGCAGCTGGGAGAGCAGTGCCAGACACCGCTGTTCTCCACGGGCTGCACTTTACTAACCCCTCAGAGCAAGGCCAGCCCCAACTTGGAGCACATTTGGCTCTGAAAAGGATTTTCATCTAAAGCATCCACCCAAGGGCGTGTGCCCAATAAAATGTTAGGACTGAAACTGTCGGCTGCTCACACAGAGGACTGCCACTCAGTGAATGCGTTATGATATACACTAGAACCCAGATTTATCTCAAAATAACTATGCTGAGTGAAAGAAGCCAGACCAAAAATGAAAGAGTGCATACTGTATAATTCATTTACATAAAACTCTGGAAAATGGAAACTAATCAACAGTGACAGAAAGCAGATAAGAGGTTGCTTGGGAATGAGAAGGTGGGAGGACAGAAAGAAGGGCTTACCAAGGGGCGTGAGAATGACGGACATGTTCATCATGCTGACTGTGGTGATGGTTTCATGCATCAAAACTCATCAACTTGTATACCTGAACTATGTGCAATTTATTCTATGTCAATTATACCTCAGTAAGCTGTTTAAGATGGTGCTTGCCTGAATAGGTAGCATCTTTCCAAATGAATTTAGGATAAAAAAAAGTTAAGGGTAAATGTGTTTACCTATAGAATAAGAGCATCTGGAAACATGAGGAAATGGCAGTCACTGGATACATCATGGAAAGATTGGTTATGTTAAAGGCCACCAAGACTGTGTCATTTGGTTTTACGTATCTGCCAGGGTTGACAACTGGGAATACGCCATAATTTGCATTGCAAGTCTTTCCAGGCTAGGCTAGAGGAGTGGCCTCTCTAGAAAGGGCCCATGTACAAGTGCCACCTCTTGTGAAACAATACACAGGACAAAGGACAAGGGGTGAAATTCAACCAGTGGTAAGTATGGTAAACAGATTTTACTCCAGGGTGAATGCTAATGGATTAGTAGAAGTTGCTTGAAATCCTATATTGACAAGGATTATGACCTCTCAACTGCGTAGGGAAAAGTGCTGCAATTGATTGTTGATGTCTGCGATGGGCACAGAAATATGCCAAGTATCTGCCAAGCCAGACCTACATGATCTGCAAGATTCCATCTAACGCTAACCCTGTAAATGTACTTACTATATGCAACTAACTATGCAACATAGTAAGGAAGGTTCAGAAGAAGAAAAATGATACTAGATAATTTTTATTGAGTGCTTCCTTTGCGCCGGATACTGTTCTATCTGCTTTTCAGAAATTAACTTGTTACTTTTCACAAGTACTTTGTTTTTGCCATTTTACATCGCCCATCTCAGGTACTCAACACTGCCTCATTTACAGTTTTTGCAGCAGATCTGTAATAGGT
Source organism: Equus przewalskii (assembly GCF_037783145.1). Classification (NCBI taxonomy): domain Eukaryota; kingdom Metazoa; phylum Chordata; class Mammalia; order Perissodactyla; family Equidae; genus Equus; species Equus przewalskii. Next base: position 1,336,862 of record NC_091851.1, on the reverse strand, counting down.
AGGAGTAAGGCATATGATTGTTTTCAGTTGATTAAAATGAGGTTTAGAGAAGTTGCTTGAGCAAAGTCACAGATGGTGGCTATTACGTAGCAGAACTAGTCACAGACTAGCATGTGGGATGCAACCCTACACCTTTCTTACTCCCAGTTCTTTGCCCTTAAGTAATGCTATGACATTTGGTAAGTTCCCAAGAAGGATAAGTTGAGCTCGACAATGTTTTGAGCTCGGGCGGCTGAGACAATGAAGATGTCACTGACGGAGATGGTTTTGGAAAGGAAGTTGCGAGGCAGATGGTGAACCACTCCTCCGGCTCTCCTTCCCAGTGCACAAATCTGCAATAAACCCTGCTCTCTTGGACTCAGTGATTCCCTCGGCTGGGTGAGTAGATGCCCTGATGAGCTACTGGGGTTTCATATATTCCATTCATCTAGCTTCAAACAAGTATGTTCAAACAATTCATTGTTATGTGCATTATATAATATTGTTTTGTACAACTTATTTTAAAGTCAGTTGAGAGACCATAGAAGAAATATGCAATTATATTGTCTTTTATAATTACCTACATAATTACTTTTACCAGTGCTCTCTGTTCTTTCACATGCATTCAAATTATGGCCTTGGAATTGTTTGTTGTCAGTATGAAGAACTTCCTTTGGAATTCCAGTAAGGTGGGTCTATAAGCAATGAATTCTCTCATTTTTTTGTTTATCTATCAATATTTTTCTTTCACCTTTATTTTTGGCAGGTAGTTTTGCTGCATGTAAGATTCTTGATTCACTTTGAATATTCCATCCTACCTTCTAGCCTCAATTGTTTCTAATGAAAAGTCAGCTGCTAGTAGTACTGGGGTTCCCTTGCACATGATGAGTCATTTTTCTCTTGTGGCTTTCTTTCAAGATTTCTCTTTGTCTTTCAATAATTTTACTATGATGTGTTTAAGTATGGATTTCTTTTGTGTTTCTCCTAGTTGGAGTTTCTTTAGCTTCTTGAATGTGTAGATTAATGTTTTTAAGCCATTATTTCTTTGAATATTTTTTTTCTTCTCCTTTTTCCCTATCTCCTCCATCTAGTGTTCCCATTATACGTATATTGATAGTATTAATGGTGTCTCACCTTTCTCTGAGATTCTGTTCATTTTTCTTGATTTTTTTAAAAAACTACTCCCTGGATTACATAATTTCTATAAATCGATCTTCAAGTTCACTGTTTCTTTCTTCTGACAATTCAGATCCACTGTTCACACCTTCTAGTGAATTTTTCATTTTAGTTATTGTACTTTTCCACTCCATAATTTCTACTTGTTTTTCTTTTATAATTCCTCTTTATTGATAGTCTTTATGTGATGTAATGTTGTAAACATACTTTATTTCTTTGATTATGCTCATCTTTAGTTCTGCGAACATACTTACAATGAAAAGAAAACTTTTTCTGTTAAATCTGACATCTGGTTGCTCTCACAGGCAATTTCTGTTACCTGCTTTTCTCCCCAGTGCATGGACTATACTTTCCTGTTTCTTTCCAAGTCTCTTAATTTTTTTGTTGAAAATTGGACATTTTAGATAATATATTGTAACAACTGTGTATACTGATCCCTACACACCACTGGGGCTTATAATTGTTGCTTGCTTATTTATTTGTTTAGTGGCTTGACTGGACTTTGTTAGTGAGGTATGTTTCCCTCACAGAGACCTATGAAGTCACTCCTCAGAAGGCACCGCCTTAGGCATGGATAAGGTCACCCTGGGATGGTCGTGGACTCTGTTGGTATCACATTCAGCTGCTAAGCTCCACTAATTCCTTGCTTTGTCTATTGTTTCCTACACTGTCCTTGCTCAACAGTCAGCTACAATTAAATCTTGGCCCCTTTGCAGAGGTAGTTTTTGAGGCCGGACTTCAAAGTTCATTCAGAGGACTCTTCTTAACTGTCTCTTTCCCTAGTTCTTTCCAGTAAAATAACTTGTCTACAGTTTAGCTTGTTGCTCTCATGGAGCTACCAGTCTCCTCTTCATTGCATACCATGAAAGTCTCCATTGCTTTTGAGAGTACCCTTTGGCTTGGACTTCCCCTCACTCTGTTTCAAATAAAGTCACTTTCTTTGGAGAGAGGTACAGAGTTTTTGAGGTCTGCCTCTCCCCCTGGGCAAAATCTCTGAGCCACTGGTCCAAACTGGGGGCAGGAACAGTGTCCGACTTCTCTTGGAGTGACACCCCAACTTCATAAGCTTCTACTCACTTGGAACCTCTGTCCAAAAAGTGGGCTTGGAAGAGGGAATTGGGACCCAGTACTCTTGGTCTCCCACACTTGGGGTGGAACCTCTGTTCCATGAATCGGAGCTGAGTGGTGGAATGCAACCCTTGACCTTTTGGCCACATTCACCTGGAATTTAGCCTCTGCAACAGGGAGTGGATAGGGGAAGGATGAGAAATGCTGCTGGCATGTCCTCTCAGGGAGATAACACAGCCCTCAACTGGGAGCTGGGGGAGAGGAAATCCTGTGTTCTTGGCTGCACCCACCCAAATGGAGTTTATGTCATCCTGAGCTGGAGAGAGGGGCAGTAGGGGACCAGTATTCTCTCAAGTGTCACAGACTCTCACTGTCTCACTCAGACACACTAAGTGAGTGTGATTCTCACTCTCTCTGTTCTTATCTAATTTTAGCAGATTTTCTTGAATAAATGCTTCTTTATTTGCTGTATTCCCCTGAGGCAATTTGCAGAGGCTTTAAATAGTCACTTCTTTAATAATTTTTACCAGTCATGGTTGTTTCACTGGGGAATAGTTCCATGGAGCTCTTCACACTGCCATTTTGGAAGCAGGTCTCCTCTGCTTGCATTCATATGTATTCTCCAAAAGGATCCGTATATTCATATCTGTACCTATGACTTACTCTGTATTACTCAATGTTGCATAGTTACAATTTATCTGTATTGTTTCATGTCACTATAGCTCATTCATATTGATATTCCAATGTGTGGATACACCACAATCTATTCACCCACTCCCCTGGTAGTGGGGATTAGCTAGTTTCTAGGCCTTTGCTTTTGTAACAGTGCTGTCTTATAGTTCTTGTACGCAGACAGTCTTAATTTGGTCCTTATGTTTAAGAGTATTCTTTTCACATCTCCCTATTTAGGATGATAATGTTCCTCTAGGTGGTTGTTTTATTTTTCTAATAGAAACTCATTATCAGGTTAAAACTGTATTTTCTATTCTTACTTTAAAAAAGAGTTTTATTATATGTTTTCAATTTTATGCATTCATTATTTTTTCTTCTAATTTGTTAATGTGCTAAACTACTTTTTATAAGTTTTCTAATATTAAATCTTTCATAGCTGGGATAAAGTCAGTTTATTTCTTTTTTGTAAACTATTGAGTTCAATATGCTAATATTTTGTTTTAAATTTTTGCAGCTGTAGTCATAATAATAGTCATATCTACAGTGTAAGAACATGAAAGAATTGAAATAAAATGTGAAATTTTACCTAGGGCTGGTAGGTCAAGGTTGCTAACTCTATTGTTCAAGTTTTCTAGACTTGCTAATTAGACTGTCTGCTTAACCTATAAGTAATGTAAAGAGATGCATATATATTCACAAAATAATGGTATGTTTATCCTTGATATTCTACCAATTTCCCTTTATAGATTTGAAGGCTCTTTTGTTAGGCGTATACATATTTAGAATCTTGATGAAATGCCTTCTCCATGAATCTTTATGTTAAGCCTTCTAGATGAATTGAATCTTTTGCCATTGTGTAGTGGCCCTCTCTATTCCTATTAATACTCTTGTCTTAAGGTATATTCTGTCTGATATTGACATAATTGCTCCAGCTTTCTTTTGGTTAATAATTGCTTGATATGACTTTTCCATTAACCTCCTTTCAACTCTTTCACATAATTGTGTTTTAGGTGTGTCTCTTGCAAATATGACAGAACTCGACTTTATCATCGAATTTGAAAATCTTTGTAATTTCACTAGTTTGGTCCAATTATATTTAATTGTTGAGTTGTTTGTAACTGTTGACTTATTTGTACCTATTTCTCCCCTCCCAGAAGGGAAGCTTTGACATTTAGGATAATTGATAGGTATGGAATATATAGAGAGAAGAATTCTTAAAATACTTCAACTTATCTAGGACACAAATGAGAGGTATAATTATTTTTATTTTCCAATGAATATTTTTTTTAAATTTCCAAATGCTTTCAATGATTAATCTCTTGCGTTGCCCATGTTAGAGCTGGGTCCTGGTGGAAAGCAGTCACCATCAGGGAAGTTGTGGGACAACAGGTAAAGGGGAGTGAGATGTGTTCAGACTCTTTGCATGCTTGGAAAACAGGATCTATAGAGCAAACATAGTTTAAAAAAAAATCTCGGATTTTATCTCCAAAGAAAACTAGTTGGCCATTTTGAGGACCATCTGTGAAGAGTCAGTTCAAAGCAGTCCTTAAAATTTCCTTCTTCACTTAAGATTAAATTAGAGAGAAAAAATGAGGTAAATTCAATGCTTTCCTACCTGGAGATTTCAGGAGCTGTAAAATGGACTGAGGATATTTCTGAGCTATTTTAAATATATGATGCGTTCACCACCATACAGCCACACAGACTAATCAAAATGCCTGGTTATTTTGCTTTTTTCTGCTACAAATATATCAACCCAGACTTGTAACAATGGCTATATTTATAATCATATGGTGGTAGTATAGATGGCATGTGTTTTTTTTTTTTAGTGGGGAAACCAATTTAAATATAATGGATAAAAATATGATGATAAACAGAATATCTGCACAGTCTCAAAGTATTACTTCAAAAGATATTTATTAATTACAAAGGAGAAAATAATAACTTTGCAGTGGAAAAACCCGGAAGACACATCTTGACCAAGTGGTGGCCGAGGTTAACATAAGACATTAACATAGTGTTGATACACACACACACACACACACACATATACAGATATGAGGTACTGGAAAAGTTGTATATTTCTGTGGTATTCTTGACAAAAGTGCATAACCTAATTAGAATATTTTGCATAAAAATCAATTCATTAATTCTCTTGTTTTATTTTTAAGTAACCATTGTATCGAAGAATAGCACAAGAGGAAAGGTCATAAACGAAGCTGGTTGAAGTTCCACATGCTATAACTCTCACCCAGATCAAGATGTGGAACGTTTCCAGCACCATAGAACCCCTCCCCACTTCCCTTCTCCTCAACAACCCCTCCTCTCCAAGGGTAACCGTTAGGTTCTATTGTCAGAGATTAGTTTTGCATCTTTTTGACTTTATACAAATGGAATCATACATTATGTACACTTTTGTGCCCGTTCCTTTACACTAACGTTTTACCTTTGAGATTCATCCACATTGTTGCAGGTAGCAGTGATGTGCTCTGTCATTATTACATACTACTCTACTGTAAAAATATACGAAACTACATTCATCTGTCTACTATTGATGGGCGTTTGAGTTGTTTCTAATTTCTTGTTATTACAAAAGTGCTACTGTAAACATCCTTATACTGTATTTGGTGTAAATATGGCATTATTCTGGAGAGGAATTGTTCTCTCATAGATATGTGTATGTTCTGTTTTGGTAGATGCTCCCAAGCACATTTCCATGTGCTCTCACAAATTTAAACTTACATTAGAAACGTGTCAGAATGCAATTTGCTTCACATCCTTTTCAACAATTGGTTGAAATACTACCACATTGGTCATCAAGGAAAGGCAAATATATATATATACATAAAATAAATTATATATACATTTATATACAATTTCCATATATTATATATAAATACATGTATATGCCTCTTCTTGATGACCAACACGGCAGTTTATCATTTCCTATGCTTATTAGCCACTCAAATATTCTCTTTTATAAGGTACTTTCTCAAAGCTTCTGTCCATTTTTGTATTCAGTTGTCTGTCTTTATCTTTTTAAAAGAAAAATATCTTTTATTTGCAATAATTATAGATCTACAGGAATTTGTAAGCGTAGTACAGAGAGGCCCCATGTTCCTATCACCCAGCTATCCTCAATGCTTTCATCTCACATAATTATAGTACAAAATCAAACCCAGAAGATTAACATTGGAACAATGTGTGCACTAGTTTTCATGATCATGCCTACCACTCCTCCCACCATCCCTAACCCTTGGCAGCCCAGTAATCTATCGTCTGTCTCTATAATTTTGTCATTTTGTAGCTGTTTATATAAGTGGAATTATACAGCATGTGAACTTCTGATATTGTCTCCTATTATTCCATATAATTCCCTAGAGATTGATTCAAGATGTTGAATATGTCACTATTCATTCCTTTTTATTGCTGAGTTGTATTCCACTGTATGGACGTATCACAGTTTATTTAACCGTCATCTATTAGGGATATTTTGGTTATTTCCAGTTTTGGGCTATTACAAATAAAGCTGCTATGAACAATCATGTACAGATTTTTATGTTGGTGTAAGTTCTCATGTCTCTGGGATAAATGCCCAGGAGTGCAATTGATGGGTTACATGCTAAGTGTATGCTTAGTTGTGTTTTATTTTTTGTAAGAAACTGTCAAACTATTTCCCAGAGTGTCTGTACCACTGTATATTTCCACCAGCAGTGTATGAATGATCCAGTTTCTCTTCATCTGTAACAGCATTTAATATTGTCAGTATTTTTGTAATTGTAGTTTTCTAATAGGTGTGTGGTGACGTCTCACCATGGTCTTAACTTGCCTCTCCCTAACAGCTAGTGATGTTGAACATCTCTGTCTGTTTGACATCTATATACTGGCTTTGGTGAAATATCGCTTTGTGTCTTTTGCCCATTCTCCACATGAACTGTTTTTTGTTGATTGAGTTTTCAAAGGGCTTTGCATATTTTAGACGTGAGATCTTGGTCAGATATGTGGTTTTCAAATATGTTAACTTGTCTTTAATCCTCTTAACAATTACTTTTGCAGAGCAAAAGGGTTTTAATTTTGATGAAGAATGTCTTTATCTTAATAATTTTTGGTTCATAATTTGGTCGTAAGACATACATCAAGTGTGTGTCTGTGTGTGTGTGTTTGAGTTGGCAACTCTCTGGCCCAGCAGCAAGGATATCTATCTTTCTGAGCCTCTGAAGACCTCCCTCACCCACACTCAGTCCTGTGTTTACCAAACTAGGGAGAACCTTAGTTTCTCCCGGGCAAGTGCCCCGAGCTCAGAGCCCCATGTACTGCCAGCTGCCTCCTAAGCAGACAGATAAATAGATGAGACCGAAGTTGCATCCCAACTGTGGCGCCATCTGACCCCACATTATTATTCTAATTCTGAGGCAATTTTAATGCATGACCTTTTTTGATTGTTATTACAGTCCTAATTATTTCCTGGAGAGTCCAAGTCTTTACTGCTTGAATCCTACAAAGAAATTATATTCATCCAAAAATTGTAACATTTGTGAATGAATGAATTTTAACTAAGGTATGTGAGTTATTACAGTTGGATACACTTTCATAAGGAGCCTATGTGAAATATTTGTTTCACAGAAACATTGTGTCGTGAATACGCCTCCCAATTTCTCTGTCTCTCTCTTAATCATTTCCCACCCCATTTTCTAACATTCTTCCCAGAGTCTTCCTCCCTTTCTTTTTCTCTGCTGTGACTCACTTTCAGATCTGTAAGCTTTTTCTCTCCCCTGGACCTGAGTTTCGTGGCCATCTTCCTTACCTCTGCCCACGTGTCTCTCAGTAACTCTTAGACTGTCCATCAACTTTCTCAACTTGCTACCCGTCTCATCTTTTTCCAAACTCTCTCTCATCCTTCTTTCACTGACATATTCTTAGTCTATTTTCTGCCCCCAAATCACACATTCTCTCTCATTACTTCTTGTCGTCTTGACCTCAATTTAACTTCACAATTTACCAGCATTGTGACCTTTCGGAAGATACTTTCATTTCTCCCAAGAGCATCAGTTTCCTTGTACATAAGAAGAAAATGCCTACCTTGCATGTCTGTTGTGTAGATTAGGAAGAATTCATATAAATAATAATAGCTACTAAGATCTATTGAGCAGCCATGATATTCTAGCAGAGCAATTATCTCATTTAATCCACACTACTTTCCTATAAAGCCAAAACTACTATGATGTACATTTTACAGGTGTGAAAGCTGAGGCAGAGACACCTGTCCTAGAACTCTCAACCCTAACTGGTTCAATCTGTGGCACAATAAAACAGTCCATTATCCTCTCACAGGATCTGCACAGGAACCCACGGGCCAGACAGCTTAAACGTTAAGCAGTTACACAGTCATGAAGCCCTATCAGCAACACTTTGAAGGATGCAGTGTCATCGCTCCCAGTTTACCAATGATGAACCAGTCTTATGGGAATTATATAACATGCTCCAGGTCCCCAAGGTAAGTGAAGGATCCAGAAGTTGAACTCAGGCCTGTCTGGTTCTAAACGCCACATTCTGGAACTCTGGGATAGTAGCTTGTCTCCAGGATGGACCATCAAGCCATCCCCTCCCAGTACATTCACGACATTCCCCTTTCAAGAGATGGGATCTCCTCCCTTCCCTTTGAATCTGGGCTGATGCTAGTGGCTTACTTGACCAACAGAATGTGACGGAAATGGCGTTCTGTGTCTTCAGGGGCTAGGTCATAGAAGCCCTGCAGATTCCATCTGAGCCCCTTGGAACACTAACTCTTGAAGTAAGAAGCCGACTGCCCTGCTGAAAAGATGATGGGTGAGGCCCTAAGGCTACAGGGAGATGAGGAGGTGAGCCAGCCAGGTCTCACCTTCCAGCCTTTCCCCTCAAAACACCAGGCATGTGAATGAAGCATCTCGGACCATCCAGCCCAGCCATCAGCTGAATATCGCCACGTGAGCCCAGTAAATGCCACATGAAATGGAAGAACCACCTGCCCAAGCCCTGCCTGAGTCCTGGACCCACAACGTTATGAGATAGAACAAAGTCGTTGGTGTTTTAAGTCATTAAATTTGAGTAGTTTGTTATAATGCAACAGGTAACCAGAACAAGGGGTCTTGTTGTTATAGGATCCAAAGTCTGATGTCCACTGGAATGATGACCTCATTGCCATGAAGCTCTTCGGAGCAAAATAAGCAAAAAAAAAAAAAAAACCAAAGAGTGATCATTCAATGGCAACGAAGTCCCTGAAAGGCCAAAGAGGAGGAGACCCAGGCAAAGCAGTGTGGCTGTGGTATGGCAGCACCATGGCTCCGGAGAACTACCCTGGTTCCCTCTCTCAGAGTCTCTGTCAGAGTTGGCCCCATGCTGAGTCATCTCCCAACCCCCCCAAAGGTGAGGACCTGGTTGCTCTTTCCTTCAGATGCCTTCAGGTCTCCACTCCTGCACTTCTTTGGGAATTGGGTCTCCAACACGTGATGGTGTAGGATCTGACCAACCCAAATCCATTCCAGCCCCTTGGTTCTTTGAGGCATTTGATGCATTGACATAGTAGCCAAGCCGCCTTCTGGTTGTCCTTGGGGCAGGGGCAGAACGGTTAGGGTCAGAGAATTATGTCAATGGCAAGCCCTGAGCTCCCCTGAGGATTCCTGGGAAGGAGCTGCTTTCATTGACAGTATCTGACCAGCACCTGGGACAGGGTCCCTGAGCCACATTGTACCCCCATGCAGCTGTTTGGTTACTTTGATCACCAGTCAGCTCCCAGGCTGCATCCTTCTAAGGCTCTTGACCTGGTGCACATACCTGGCCAAATGGCTCTGTGTCTTCCAGCAACTCCAGATCCAACCACAGTTTTGAGTACTTTGCACCAGAAATTATCCTGTGCATTCTCACATTTCAGTCTGATGTGAAACCTTAGGAAACATCCCACATCCTGTCTGTAAAGTACTACAAGACAGGAACCCAGGCTGCCATGCCTCTGCCACATCTCCAGAAGCCAGAGTAGCATCGAGCATGATTCAGGCACTCAACGTTTGTCCACGTGGTCACTTCTGTTGCTGTGATTCCCATTTTACAGTTGCAGACTTTTGAGTCTCAGAGAGGCTGTGACATGACCATGGTCAGAGTGATGAAGCCAGGAATCAAGCCCTAGTGTCCTCATGCCTCGTCGTGTGCTCCTGTTATCCTACCACTCTGCCTGGCCACTCTGCTTGCCTCTTTGAATCAGTCCTCTGCTTCCCCAAAAGGAGTGTGGGCATGCTGCTGAGCTGGTGCAGGCACAGATGGGCTAGATCCGGTTCTCTATGGTTGTTTAGAATCATCAGATCCCTGTGGACTAAGTTTAGGTCAGAGCTTCCTCTTCCAGGGCAAGAAAGGAGCCACCAGATGAGAGCTGACAGCAGATGAAACTGAGTTTACACTGAGCAAATCTGAGGGGGAAACTTCGGAGAGAGAGGCAGGCGCACAGCTTCTCACAGCCTGGATGCAGCAGGAAGCAGACCCTTCTGTAATATCTTAAGGAAGATGAACCATGTTCACAAAACATTGACATGTCTCTCCTGCAGACACTAGGCTCACTGCCAGCAAACTTGCTGGCATCCAAATGGAAACTCTTGTCTCTGACCCAGCAGCTCTCCTGTTTGCTCCTTTCAAATTTCAAGTCTCCATTACAGAAACACACATACCCGCACGTGCGCGCGCACACACACACACCTTCCTGGTTTCAATTCCCACCCCATGCTTTCTACTTAGACTAGCACCTTATGTTTCTTCCGGGAGGAAGTCAGTCATTGGACCCACTTTCTACCCTGCCAAGATGCCATTCTTCAAGGCTGCTGCCCCCACCACTGCTCTGCCCCTTTATCCTGGGTCAGTGAGTGAACTGAAAGAGCAGTGGTGAGAGAGGGGGTTTCTGTCTGGAAAGTTTACATATTGATTTCACATGGGTTCTTATTCTCAGCTGGATTTCAAACCTCATGTTTCCAAGTTCCCATTGCACCTTGATAATCTCTTTTTCAGATCCACAGCTAATATTGAGGAGACCTTTTGTCACCCTTAGTTACCTGCACAGCCCACAGAAGCAAACTCAGGACCATTTGGGCAGAGAATTCCTGTGCCAGGAACTTGTAATGTGTTTTGTGGTGGGAGGGGCCTTGAGATGGGCGTGACTCCCTGGCCCCTCAACTCCTCAGCACGCGGGAAGGGCCAGCACAGGGACCCCGGAGGTCTGTGTTTTACGGTGGTGTCACTTTCACTGCATCCTGAATCTTGTGCTAAATCTCTCATTTTGCTTATCGTTTCAAAAAAATTTGATGCTTCATGGGTAACAAAGTTCAGAATTGAACTTTTTGCTTTTGACTGCAGTGCTTAAGATGTTACTGATTATTTAGTCTAGAACAGCTTTTGGTCTGGACATTAATTGCGTTGTAAAGACTTTCTGGAGGTTCATTGCACCATTCCCACTTACCGCAAGAGAAAGCTGAGCTGTGGGGGACAGGGGACAAACCCCCACTCAGCCGAGAACAAAGACAAAGGCTGCCGGTCTTTAGGTCCATGCTACATGGCTTATTTAGCAGATTCAGATGCAATTACAGTGAATGCAACACATAAGGGAAACCAAATGTTCAACTTCCCTGGAAATATACTGACTCACTGAAAGTGTGAGGACATCCTACAAGCCCGGTCTAGGATTGCAGCTCTCTGAGATCTTGAAAGTTCTCCACACACACTTCTTGCCATCTGCTCTGCACTCCGTGGAGCACCATTTTGGTTCCATGGCTCAGCCCCGCTTCCTGAACTACACATGGGGGCTGAAGACGTTGACTTAGACCATGCACCTGCCTTCATTCCTTGTTCTCTACCCAGACCCACCCCCCAGCCTTCTCTGATTGCTCTATGTCCCCAGAAGCTGATCCCTGTGGACCAGGAGGCTGTCACCAGGATGGTGGGTTTCTGGTGGTGTCTGGGCAACAGAACACAACAGGAGAACTTGGGAGGTTAGGAGCAGAGAGAATAATACCTCCCTGTTCTTGCAACTTGTCCTAGCAGTAGCTGTGTCACCTGCTATCACAGCTCCCACCAGATGACCTTTCTCCACAGCTCATATCTCACCATCCTCACCTTCCTGTCCACGTGGCCTTAAGGACAATAACAGACTCCTGCTACTGTGGCTCCCGGTGGCTTCACCATATCTGATTCTTTCACTGTAAATGGTTCTTTCATTAAAGTCTCTTTATTTGAACCATCTGGGGTAAACTCGGATACAGTGTTGTTCCCCAAACCTCTCTAGGTCCCTGGCTACACACCCCACAACTTTCTGCAGGAGGAGCCCCACCCGGACATAGTCCGGCTATAGGCCCTGGGGTCCACTCAGGTCACGCCCCCTTGGCATTAATCCCAATTGCTCCTCACCTGTCAGAGAAAGAAACCAGAAAGAGATGTTCTCTTCTTGACCTAAAAAAGGTGAACTCTTGGAAGCTTTAGGTAAGGGGAGCTATCAGTCTTCAACCTCCAACTTAACTGGACTTTGGATCCCATCCCATTGGTTTGGCAGGAAATGTACCTCGTTTAATCTTGGAATGCCACCAACAGGAAAGTGCCATGTTCCTAGGGTCTTGGGTTATGAAATGGGTGGAAGGGGTCTGTGTGTAGGGAGAGGTTCTTAGGCGTTGATTATCTGCCCACTCAGTTTCCACTTGAAGTCCCTTGCCCTTGTCTTTGTTTTCCATTCTTGTAAATTACCATGGATGGAAGTGGAATCTTCCATGAGGTCCCACAGGGTTCTACCCTCCTAGGCGCATCTCTGAAGTCAGGTGGCTGCCTCCTAGGTTGCTATAAGTAGCCTGCTCTGCTTCTCCAGTGCTGGTTGGAGGGAAACTCTCCCACCTCCTAGGTCCCTTTCTCTCCCCTCTCAGTCCAGATAAATCTCTCTCCCCATTTGGGAGAGCTCCTCTCTCCTCCCTGTTGTTTCAAAGGCACTTTGCTTCCACCACAGAATTTCTCTCCCTTTACCTCCTTCACCAGCCTTGAGAAATCCCCCAGGGGCTCAGGGTTGTGGGCAGAAAAGCCAGGAAACCTCTGAGGCTCAGCTCTCTCTGCCCAGGACACATCCGTCCCCTGAAGCAGAGATCCAGAGCCCGCCTCAGCTTGAAGGGGGAGAAGAAAAAAGACACAGGCAGGAGGACAAAATCTTTTCAGCAAAGCACCTCAAGAGATTATCAAGTCCTGTCAAACAGAACCCACAACATCTGGGTGGTCCTGACTCTTGGAAAAAAGCAGTGGGGTAACACGCAGGCTCGGAACGCTGGCTTTAGCAGCCCCAGCATTCGGCTTTCACTGGGGCTGAGTGTCTACATCTTGCCAAGACAGGGATGTGAGAGAAAAAAGAATCACACAATACTTTTAGGTCCCTTCTTTTGAAAACATTTTCAGGCATCTACATAAGTATTTTTCTTAAAAATAACTGGGCCCTCTTTATTGCTGAGCTCGCTATTCTCCTCCTTGGCCACCCACTTCACCACCATCATGGGTGGACCCCACTGACTCCCTCCCGGTGAATGAAGCATGCCTCAACTCCAGGTTCCTGTAACTCCATCAGCTGGGCCTGGGAAGGCTGTCCTCACAACGCTGAAGAGCAACAGTGGCCTGGGCACTGGTTTGAGCTCCTGAATCACGTAGTGGCTATGTGGTACTGAGAAAAAGTTATATCTGACAGCGTAGGACACTGGCGGGCTGTAATAGATCCCTGCCACCTCTGAGAGAGTATGTAAATTTTCATTTTTGATTTGAGTATGCTCTGCCCTGCCAGCTTTCCAAGTGATTTATAGATGGAGAGCTTTTTATTTATTCTCCTTAAGCAAGATTATGTTACGGTTTTCTTGCAGGTGCTGTGGCACTGGGGTGGGGCTGGGGAAGATGGAGCGTTGCTGATAGCCTAGTTAATACACAGGAGTGAAGAATCTGCAGCTTACAGGACACAGCAGAGGGAGAATCATTTACTGTAGACTTTTGACTGCGGTTCCAGAGCATGGTTTGAGCATCTGTGAGGGGCCTCTATCTGGTCCTGTAATTTGAATGAAAGGGGGATCAATTTGCCTTCCCCAGCCCACAGGTCATCAAAAAATCTGTCAAATGGCTTTTCAATGTGCCTGGTGTTCAACAGCTTTGTAGGCTCAGAAATCTGATCTTACCAGCGCTCAGAATTTGAACCCACCCAGAGAGGATAGAGCCATATTTGCACAGTTCAAAAGAGACAGATGTATAAACAAGGACACTACTGAGGAAACTATCGTGGAAAATGTATTCCTCAGTTGACCAGATAGCTCTCCCTGGCATCCTTGGCATTCTATTCCCACAGACAAAAGGGAACAGAACCACCCTGTGAAGGGTACTCAGGGGGCATGAAATCAGAAGAAAGGGTTATTTGGATCTTTCAAGAAGAGTCAGTAGCCAGAGTCCTCTCACCCAGGCCTTGGACAGTTCACAGACAGACACTTGCAACGCTTGCTTCTGTAACTCCTGATTCAATGTTTACATATTTTCTGCTGACTAATCCTTCCCTCCCTACCAATTAACACATTTTATTTAAATCTGTATTAATATCTTAAGTCAAATTTTGCACTGATGCAGAGCCAATCTATCTTACCATCTCTTTATAGATGTTGCATAAGTCTTTCCAATGTCATCCATTTTGAGCTGGTTTTATTTATTGACTCTCAGAGGGAAATCTTACTTCTCTTATGTAAAACACGTACACATTTCATCACTGTCACCCCCAGGAGATACTCACATCTATGGCAGTGTCCTAGGTTGGCATTTCTCTTTTCTCCACCCCAACTCTTCCTTAGGTATTCTACTTCTCCAGTTACATCCACAAGGACACCTGTTTTCATCCCACCCAGGTGCCATCCTCCCCCTTTCCTTGGGACTGTACTCCTTTGTCCACCTCTGCCAAGGAATATTGACAAGAGATGGTCCTGTAGAGACCTGATATCTCAGAGACACAATTCTATCATATTCAGAAAACCTGATCAGGGCACTTGTGAATCCACCAGCCACGGGCTTCGCCACTCACAAGTTGTAATGATTATTAGGTGTTTATTCCATTCTAGACACTGTGCTAAATATTTTACATGCGCTGTTTAATTTAAGACTTACTACTATGCCATGGAAAGGAAATTTTCCAATAGGACCACTGTTGCTCTCCACATTTCAAGACTCAGTGGGACCAATCTGCTTGCCCAAATTCAAACAGTATACAGCATAACAAAGTTCTGACTTGGGTCAGCTTGGCTGCAGGGCTGGAATTGCTCACCACGTGGCAACCACGTCTTTGTACGTGTCCTTCCTGTTCATCCTCAGGCCCTTGTTATGGCCTCAACTAAGTCACCTTAGAACTGGCTTGCTTTTCCTTCACCACTAAAAGGTGAAGTCAGGTCTACTGACATATAACATGTAGATAACATGGGATCTCCAAAGCCCAGAGCAAACATATGAATAACTCACACTGAATATTAAAGATAAAGACTAGAGAGTGGATCAGATATGGAATCTCCCAGCTGCCTTTTGTATGAACTCACGTTAGTAAGAAGATAATGGTGGGAGATGAGTCAGTGATATTGATGCACATGAAAGGATGTTGTTGTGAGCCAGTCGTACACCAGAGTTCCACTGTGCTGTCACATCACCATGGAAACGAGGCAGAATGTAGCCTGATGTTCTAAACGTCACAGGGCAGCAGATGTTTTTCCTTTACTTTCTCTTGGGATTTTAAAGGCCAGTGGCCAATGGAAAATGGGCTGAGGACATGGAACATATACAAACACAGGGATAACCACCACCATCCAAAGTATTGTCAAAAAAGATCATCATCTCAGACAGACATATAATTTAGAGATGGCCTTCAAAGCCCTCTTGGCTTCCTTCAACAAATATCAGAATTGGAAGGAAACTCAAAGAGGAGCTAGGCCACGTATGCATTTTGCTAATGAGATAACTGAGACTCACTGAGGATGGGTGATGCTAAAACATTACATGGCTGAAAGAGCTCTTTCCACAGCACCAGCCATCATTTATTCCTTCAACTAGCATTGGGGGCAACCTCCCATAACTGGGTGTTGGAGATGCAGTGGCAGGAAAGATAGACTTGGTACCTGATATCATGGAGCTTATATCCTGGTGAGACATATGACAAAGACATGGCCCATGAGGAATGATGTAAGAAGAATCTAAAGAGTAGTGAGTGGGCAGGACCACGGTGTGAGGTGAGGTGCAGAGGTAGGCAGGGGACAGATCATGGAGTCCTGTGGCTCTGGTGAGATTAGATACATTTCAAGTGCAGTGGGGAGCCATTCACAGATTTTGTGTATCATTCAGTTTAGACTTGCAGAATGTTACCCTGGAACTCTGCGGAGAATGGATTGGAAGGGCAGCAAAATCAGAAGAAAGAAAAGCAGTTAAAGAGTTACTTCAGCAGTCAAGGCACGAGCTAATGGTGGCTTGGACCATACTAATGATGATAGAGACAGAGAGGCACTTTAGAGGCAGGAGTGAGAGGACTCAGATTACAAGGACTGCAAGAAGCAAAGGAAGAGCCAAAGATGACTCCAGATTCCTGACTCGAGTTGTGGGATCGAAGACTGAGTTGGGAAGATTGAGAGAAGACAGCAATCAGTGAGGGAGTAAATCAAGAGTTCTACTTAAGACCCAAGAGACATCCAAGAGGAGAAGTCACACCAGCAATTGAGCAGGTGATATGGGTGGAATTTATTAGGACAGAAATAGTGTTTAACACTGCCAGGATGGATGGGCTCTCCTACAGATAGTACGGCTAGAGGAGAAACAAAGCCTGCCCTTAAGGAACTCCAATCTTAACAATGCAATGGAAAAAGAAGCTCCAGACAGGACACTGAGAAGGAATGCCAGCAAGGTTCAGTAAGCCAGCTGTGTCCTCACAGAATCTGAGTAGGTGAAGAGCCAAACACACAAGAGAGACTGAGCAGAGAATGGAAAAGTATCTAATAGATTAGACAACGTTGACATTGACAATGTCTGCTGAAATTGACAACCCGTAGCAGGAGTTTCAGAGAAGCTGTGATATTGGAGATGGATTCAAGTGGTTTTAAGGGAGAATGGTAAGGGAGGACATGAGGGTATTGCTTAAAGTGAGAGATCCTAGAACTTGTTTGTTGGATGATACAAGTGATGCGTTGAAAGTGTTGTAGTACTGTACACTAGTGTTGTTGGGCCTACATGTGCAGTCCCTTAATGAGTTGCACTCTCTCCATGGGTGCCCACTTTGCATCTGAAAGACCCAAAGATGAAGGAGCCCGCTTTTCAGGGTTTCCCACTGCACGGTCTATGTGCACAGGAAGCTTCCTTAATCAACACAAGGGAGGTGAGATATCATCTTTTATTTGATGAAATGAGTGGTGTCAAAAAATGGGGGATTGGCTGGAAATACTACACAGAGCCTTCTGCCTGTCATAAACAGAATTTAAGAATCCAGAGCCTAGCGCCTGTGTACAGAATTCCACCCAGCCATGAACCTCAACTTCCTGGAGGACCCACCACCTGGATCCAAGAGAATGTGAACTGAGCCTGCTACCGCATGACACAGTCCCATCTTTGTCTTGGAGCCAACAGTCCACGTGTTACGGAAAGTTCAGTCTCTGAACTCCTTGCCAATCTAAATAACAAGAACAAAGTTTTGGGTAAAAAGGAAAGAAAGCTTTATTCTCTTTGCCAGGCAAAGGGAGCAGCAGCAGGCTAGCGCCTTACGAACTGCTGGCTCCCCATCAGATAAATGGGTAAGGGGTTTTATAGGAGAAGTCTAAGAGTCCAGTTCAGGGCTATGTGCCAGAAGACACATTTTTCTTTCCTGTTGGTGGTCTCAAGATTGCTGGAGTGCCTTGTTTGCTGACACAGATGTTTTTGTTCTTTATGGCCAGCAAGACACAGGACACGATAACCAGATCCTTTTGTTGCAAGATGTTATCCAGACTCCCTGGAACTCGGGTTATTCTCAAGTCTCAGCAGAGCGGGAGTGTAAGCAGAGAAACATAAGGAAGGCAAAATTATGTACACTTTTAATTCCAGCCTTAGTTGCCGGGAAAGTGTCACTTCAGATAAGGAAGACGTTACTAGTCAGGTTGTTATTTAATCCGTATACTTCTAATTTCGGATAGAAAAAGCCCATAACACATGCAAGGCAGAGTACAGGTTGCATCGTCCTTTCATGCCTGGTTGCTAACCTACATTTCCCCATGTGGGAGAATTTGGTCTGCACCCTGATTTCATTATATGACATTGTGGAGGAGACCTGAGCACACGCCTTCCTGGAATTGTTGAGGCTACTAAAATGTTATTAAAAGGAGCCCAGAAAGTTTGAACAGCCAAATTTCACAAGACGGTATAGCTCGTGTTGGATGGGAGAGTGGGGACACTGCAAGGCAAGCTACCTTGAACGGATCAGAGGGAATGGGGCCAGCACACACAGTCTGAGCGCTCACAGTCTTCTTCCTACAGCCTCATATTTCTTCTCCAGTCACATTCCTGGGAAGATTGTTCCAGAGGGAGCTCACATTTCTTCCTGATTAATGCACTGGTGCCAGGACCATCCCGGATGCCTCCTCCTTCACTCTTCAATCAAAGTATTTCTATTTCTGACCATCCTGACTTGCTTCAGAGGTGGGAAGGGCCCTCTTGGCCTATCACACACAAAGAGTCTGCCCTTCGGTAAGTCATTGAGCATATTTCTAACCTGTCCCCTAGCGGTAACCAATTAATGAACTTTTGCTGGCACACAGAAATTGTTATGAGACTGCATCACAATGATGAGTGAATTTTCATTAGCAATCCAATTTGGAAATGGAACTGCACAATTCGTCCTTTAAATAGAATTCTCCAGATATTAAATTTAGCCTCTTGATTTCCAAACCAAAAAAAGATTCTTGGTTTCAAAGAGAGTCCCCAGCGTCTAAGCAGTGTTTGATGAAGCACATTCTCGAACCACAACTGTTACTTGACAAAACCTTTGAAATAGCAATACCACTACTTTGCTAGCTCCTCCATTGGCATGACTCTTGGAAGCAACTCAGAGGCGCAAAGGCCACCTGGAGCTCCTCCTCTCTTGTAGGACACAGGGGAAGAGTTGCATCCCCTCTGCCACTCTTCCTATTTCCCGAGCTCGTGGGGCTTCACAGCCGTGAGCGTGAGACCGCACTAGTCGTTCTTGTTTTCGAAATTGTGTTCAGTTCAATTCTAAGCAAACACGATCCTTCGAATGGCTTAAAGGACACATTCACTTTAGTTCAACTCCTAAAATGAATCTCCTTGTGAAACTATGAAATTCTGTGATCTATGAAATCTGTGAATTTTGCTAAACTTCGGTGAAGATTTCACTCACAAATATTCTCTAAGCTAGCAGTATCAAAATTTCAATGTTCAGGAAAAAATAAGGAAGGGACTGCTTGTTAGAAATAGAGATTCCTGAGCCAAAGTGAGGCAGGGGAATCTGCCTGTTTATACAATAAATGCCGCAGTGGCTCTGATGGACACCCAAGGGCCACACTTTGGGAAATTCCCAAACTCGGCGCCGGGTCCTCAGTTTACCTGCACCGTTTGTTTTGTGTTAAGCACTGTGCATGGCAAAGAGGCCCGGAGCCAGGGGGACCGGGTGTAAATCTGACGCCAGCACGTATTATGCTAGTTTTATGAACCTCAGGGGTTTTTTTTCCAATTAAATGAGGATAATCGTGCCTGAGTCACAGCGTTGCTGTGCGAGTGAACTGAAGCCATGGGTGCTGCTCAGTGAGACGCAGGTGAGTAATGTGTTGGTCCCCTCTCTTCGGATTCTCTGAGAAATGTCCCTAGGGTAAAACCTTGCGGATTCTGACCAGGACACCTAAAACCTCCTTCTCTCCACCCTGATTTTAAACAGATCCAAGGGGCTGTGTAACGGTGAAGAAGGGAACATCCTCACACTGTGGTGAAGGCAAGAGCAGGTAACGAATGAAATAAATAGAATAGGGACAAATAGTTACTGCTCAGAGTCAAAGCTACTGGATTAAAGGATTGCAGAATCCATTGCAAATATCTTAGGCAATTCCCCATTTCTGTCCTGTCAGGCTCCTGGGAAAATGAATACCACCCCCTGGTTTTTGCTCCAACTCTGACCCCTCTAAGCCTCCAACCTACCACGCGTGAAGCTCAGAACTGCATTTCCCTGAGTTGCCTGCAGGTTGAGACTGTCCCCAGGTTCCTGTGGGCAGGGTTTGCATACACTCACGGGAGCAGAGAGCTGACAACCCACAGACTTACCTGGACTTGCTGCTCAGTGGCTGGGGAGGAAGCCTGGGGCTGATCTCAAGGGCGGGGAAGTCAGTGTGAACATCTTCATCGCTGGCAGACAAGAGGCACTGCCATGAGTTCCTGGAGCCTTATCAGGTGGCGTTTGCGTCTGAAGACAGTGAATTCTGAAGGGTAGAGGCAGGCTGGGGCGTAGGGATTAGCACAGGGCAGGAAGCAGATCTCCGCAGGGCGTTGGTTTCTCCTGGGATCTCTCGAGCTTGGTGAGGGCCTCATGGGGCCATGGCCAGGGCACTGGATGGTTGGATAAAAGCTGCTTTAGCCATTTAACAAATGGCTAAATGACATCACTCATTTTAAAGTAAACTCGTACTGTGATATATATTTCATTTCTGAAACTCTCAGGGGCACATGATTCAGGTGTTTATAACCTGACAGGGAAGACGATACCTGTGTGTAACCAGCTCAGTAGAAGGGAAGCACTGGTGACAGAAGTGAAGGGAACCAACAGTGGCCTTGGCTCCCGACTCTTGCCAGTGGAGCATCTCCTGGGATGCTGTGGAAACACCCAGACGTGGGATCCAAGACCAGTTAGGTCATAATCTGTGAGAGTATCCCATAATCTCCGGGATTGGAAATGTCTTACACTCCCAGAGATGTTAATACACAGCAATAGAGACTGTCAGATGGCAGGGGTTCTCCCCATGGCTGCACACTGGAACCACCTGGGGAGCCAGGCCACACCCTACACAAATTAAATCTTTAGGGTGAGTGTCAGGCAGCAGTGTACTGGAGCTTGGTGAAAGCCAACTGTCAAGTTTTCAGGAACTCTGCGAGCCCATTGTTAAACTGTTGGTAGCTTGAAATTGGCCATGGGGAGACTATGTGTAGCACAGAAATTGCCAAATACTGCAGATCAGCCGTTCCGTTTCCCCAGTCTGGAAAGCTGGTTGCCAGACATTTGCCAGCAAACCACTGGTCCCAAACAATAGAGCTTTCGGTGAATTTCAATGAAAGAAGCTCATTTGAGAAACTAAGTGGAGGCTTTGTCAACAGGATGTGAACTTGATGCTGGGACGAGAGACATTGCAGAGAAGTAGCTGAGTGAGCCAGTGACTGGAGGTGGGAGAATGCACAAAGTTCAGGGAAGGTCAGGGTTAGTGTCATGGGAGGACCACCATGGAGCAGAGGGCATGATGGAAATTCATTCTGGGAAAGCAGATTGGGAGCAGACCCTGGAGGGGGTTAAAGCCAGTTCAGCTCACTTGGACTTTATTCTCTGAACAATCGGGGCCAATGGGAGCCTTTAACCAAACTGGTCACAGAGACCAGAAGAAACTCTGGAAAGCCCTGGCTCACTACAGTGAAAGTGCCTGATGCCTGGCCTCTCGGCATCTATTCCAGACTCTCACAAAGGCGTCCTGGGACTCCGACTGTGACAGGTGGTTTATGCAGAGAAACTTCTACACGCAGCAAGGCCGTCAGCCCCTGTGTTGGAGTCTCCCACCCACTGGGCCTTCTCTTGGCATTGCATTCCCTCTTAGACTTATCTTCAGACAGCTCAAATAGATTCTCCAGCTGAGGGCTTTCATGGAGCCTTATTTTTAACTAAAATATTAGCTCTGTCTTTTCTCCACTAATAAGACCAGGGAGTCAGAATATCAAGATAATTAAAAACGTTGCTTTGGGGTTCTACAATAACTAAGTTTTAATGTTGATTCCACCACTGTTTAGCTGTTTGACCCTGGTAAGTTAATTTTTCTCTCAATTTCACCATAGGTACAATGGGGAAAATAATATCTACTTCTTATTTATCTTCTGGGAATAATGTAAAGGATGTTTAGGACATTGCTGGCTTTAGCAGGCCTTTCCAATCTCAATGAATGATGTCACCCTCTGTGCATGGAGCCTGGCAGAAACTTGGGAGTTATCCTACACTTCCCTGCCTGCCCTCGCCTTGTCTCCTGGCTATTTAGCCTTCTAAACATCTCATCTTCACTGTTGCTGTTGTGGTCATAGCCCTCTTTAACCCTTACCAAGACCAGACCTGTGCCCTTCTGAGCAGAAATCTTCTGCTTGAACCTCCAGAAACACTCTCCACATTTTCCTTCTGCTCATGCCCAGGAGGCCAACCTGTATCATATTTTGCCCTCTGGTTGCCAGTTGGGTTTGGCCAATAGGATCTGTCCTACTGGGAACTTGACTGAAACATCTCCTATCTGTCTTACTCTACCTTTATCCTCTTCCAGTTGGGCCTTCATGCTATAGCCAGAGGAGTCTTTCACAACTGAAATGTATCTTGCCACCCCATGACTCTATAATAACTTTGAGCATCTGCCAGCTGAAGACCCAAACCCTTAAGAAGGATTGAGACTCTGGCTCTCTCATTTCCCAGCCTGTGTTTCTTTCAGCCCCCACCATTCCTGTTCCTCAGGTGAAATAAATGTTTCAGTTTCTTAAAAGTTTCTCAACACATATCATTGAATGGGTACCTAGAGGCCAAGGGAGCACCAATTTTAGGCTAAATAAACTTTGAAGACTTATCATGATTTTAAAAAATGAAATAAAGTATATCAGTTTATAATCAAGAAAAACAACTATTGCACCTGAGCAGGATACTATTTGCATTGTTTAACAAAATCATAAATATCCAGTTTAACTATGGATAATTTGAGTCAAAGGTCAAACCCCAAATCAATTGTTACTCTTTACCTTTGTTAAATTGGAAGACATTTCTAGATAATTGCAAATGTCTGGTTCCGCCAGAAGTACTGACCTTTCAGTAAAATACGGACCGGACGTTTGGAAAGATTCTGTGCTAAGTCTGCTCTGACCCAGCCAGACTCAAAGACAAAAAGCATTTCACCTTCACAGCTGGACACGGGAGTGCTTCGCTCCGGGAGAGAGCAGCAAGTGGGTTCTAATCTACTCTGTGATCATATTTCATTTGGGGAAATATTTCTTCATGTTCTCTTGCAATGTTTTTATACATCAACTTATTTCTCCCGTAAATGAGGAAAATTTCTGATGTTTGGAAAAAATTAAAAATCTTGATGATTAAGCCATGCAGACTTCTTAAGAAATCCTTAGCCCTAATTCTGAAATTCTACATGGTTCAGCCCTAAAGCATTGGTTTCCAGCTACTCAAGAAACTGAATATGTAGCTAGAGCGACACCACTCAAGGAAAGCACTGGAAATAATAAGATCACATTTACTAGCATTACGTACTATGAAAAAATGTTTTTCACTTTCATCATTTCAAAAATCCATGTGAGTACCTCATCTTTGAGAGAACACTACTTTAGAGAACCAGACACGTGTCCCCACTGTCTGTATCGTTCAGGGACAGTCAGAAAAGAGAAACTCTGCTGGATGTTGCAGTGCAAGGATTTCTTTACATGGATGTGGCAGAGCTGGGAAGTCGAGCACTGCACAGTGAGGAATCCCAAGACTGGCCACACAAGGAAACCATTATCACCACTGAACCAAGAGACACAAAGATGTGGCAATGCTACCAGAGCACAGACGCCAGAGTGCCTGGTAGGAGCCACAGCCACAGTGGGGCTGCCTCTTGCTGCAGGGGGAGACCAGTGAGATGGAGAGGTTCTTGGGGTATAGAGTCCCCACCAGAGGTCACACAGGAAACAGAGAGAAAGGATGAGAAACACCCTAGCTTCTCCTTTCCTCCTGCCCTCCACTCTCCCACCAATACCTTCCATGGTCCAAACCAGCCCAGAAGCTGGTTGGCAAAGGAGCGTGGGAAATGTAGTCCCCTATAGTAAAGAACAGGGGACAAGTGAGGGTGGAGCAAACCAGGAGCTGGCAGGCTGCTCATTTCTTCACATGGTGCTCTGAAAAAACATGTTTTCATGGCTGGGTGACACATATGGGTAATATACATAATTTTCGCTATTCTTTTAAACCAGAGTCAAAGTGATTGTTACCATTGACAACCAACATTCTCTGTGAATAAGTCAGCTTGCGGTTGCCCACTTCAATAGAGACTGCTGTTTTCCGGGCCATGCCCTTGCTTGTCGCTGAAGCAGCTGGAGCCCCCTCAGGACTGATCCCAAGGTGTGTGGTTTTCAGTTGACATCAGAGCTCACAGATTACTGTCTTCTAACTTCTACTTCAGTGTGTGTTTTAAGTGATAAATGGAACAAAATGTGCCAAGCATTTCTACCTCAAATATGCACATCCCATAAGCAAAACTGACTGGAGCCATTCACAGCAATGTAGAATGTTTGCCTAAAAGCACCCGCACTCACTATTTTCTCATCCCCTTCTGTGCCATCCACACCACGTGCTACGCAGCAGGGCAGCTGGATGACGAGATTTTGCTGTTGGCTGCTTTCTCATTAGTCATAATTTTGTGGGTGGTTTTCATGCATCCTCACAATAGTGAGATATGCACTTTTTTGACTGCCTGGCTGCCTGATTGCTCACTGCAAGGAGTGGAGCTTAGAATGGTAGGAGTGTTGTTTGCTGGCCGCTCCCTTGCCACCTTGCACTGGCCAGCCCTATTTTAAGCTGGACCCGGAGACTCTTGCTTGATTTAGACAGATGTCATTGCGTATCACACTAAATAATGGGACTGCTAGGGTCAAGATGGCAGACAAGCCCTCTTGTCTGCAGATGCCCCTTCCTCCTCTGACCATTTCCCTAGAAATGTTAGCAAAGGTGGGAAAAGAAATGAAGAGGAAACTACACGAAGCCCTGCAGGCCAGCAGGAAATGGGGCTGAGAGAAACCGCGGCCAGGGGCCAACTGTTGCATCCAAACGCAAAGGCAACGGGGTGATCCCATGAAGACGGCAGTGTCTGCTCACAGGGAGGGACTGTGACTCGGGATGGCTGCCCAGCAAGACTTTAGCTTTCCCAGTATTGTCTCAATTGTTTACAAGACTGCATTGCTGCCTTATAATTACTAACAATCATTTTAAGGATAAAGAGGCATTTTTGGATTGCCAGCTTTCCGTCTGTCTCTGACAAGAAAGCCATGAGAGAAGTATTGCCTCTCTAACAAAACCCTCACAGGCATTCAAGATGGTTCTCCCCTTGTTCAGCTCTGTCCAGGATGTTTCTGCAAACTGGAGAGGCAGCGCAGACTCGGGACTGGCTGCCTTGGTTCAAACCCCAGCTCTGACACTTCCAAGCTGTGAGACGTTGGGAAAACTACTTAACCTCTCTGTGCCTTGGTTTCTCCGTCTGTCACAGGGGGATGGTGATAATACCTACTTCATGGAGTTTGGGGATGATTAAGTTGATATTTGTAAACCATGTGAGATGATCATGAACCCTGTATGGCTATTCAGTGCATGCCTCATATCCACAGCTTCTCTGGCCCAGGCACCAGTGGACGGACTTTCCCACTTACCCAGGTGTCGGTTCACCAGCCACTCTCACAGCTTCCTACTCACTTAGTATTTTCCACTTCAGTGCACAACTAGTGAGTCATTTTTAGGATTGAAAATAACATTACAACAGAAGAAGAAAAAAATTTAAAAATTAGCAAATATAAATAATAACGCCAAAATTACAGAAAATGTATTAGCCAAAAAGGCCAGTTAGCCAGGCCACAGAGCCCAGAGCCACCTGGCCGCAAGTGTGAGAATGTCCAAGAGTGTAAGGACTATTGGCACGGAACAGAGTCCTTGGAGCATCAGAGCGCGGCCCCGGTCTACGTGGTCAGGTCTGCGTCACAGAGCCTTCCACAGCTTTTACCCGGAGAGACCTGCGCGCATGTGGGTCCCCTGCTGAGGCGCCTGGGAGGGGACCGCCCCTGCCTACAAGTCTCCTGCCCAGGTAACTCCCAGTCCCCTTCCAATGACACCCTCAGATAACCTCCCCTGGCCCGAGGGACCAGAGCCAGCCCTGCCACCAGGTGTCGTCGCCCCTGCCTCCGCCTCACTGTGCTTACACAGTCAGGACAGAGGTTTCTCTGTGTCGCTTTCCTGCAAGGCCGTCTTTCCTGTTGAACTGTAAGATGTGGAGGAAACACTGGGGTAAAAGCCCTGTCCCCTCAGGCTTTGCAAATCCTGGGCTGAACCCTGACCCGGCGCTCCGCCCTCGCCAGCAGCGGGCTCGGCAGATGCGGCACATTCCAGCAGCAGGTCCACACTCTGCATCCTCACTCACCACATTCGTCTCCAAGTCACTGTGCTCACTGCCACGCTGCACCTGAACGCCAGCGTGGTGGGAGTGACAGGGACTCCGGCAGCTCAGCATCTCCAACTAGGGACAGAAACGTCCTGCTCAAGGGGGCATTTCATTGGTGGAAGCAGCAAACCACTCCTTGGGCAGCCTGAACTCAGGGCTGGCCAGGCCCCCAAGTCCCTGGAAATCCCACCAGTGCTCATAACGCACCCGGCGAGGACAGACCGCTTCTTGCCCATGACCCCGACCTGACTCATTAGAGAACGCGCCCCCACTGTGGCCCAGGGCCATGCAGCCTCCCTGCCAGTTAAAATACCATCCTTTCTCTCCGTCGGCCTCTTGCCAGCAGGTGTGAGCCACACAGGAAGGCCCAGTGGGGGAATCATGGGCGCCACTCGCAGTCCTGCTCCCGCTTCCTCCCGCAGGGCCACCACTTTGGGGACTGTGCCCTCTGACTGGAGAAACACTGGAAGGAGCGGTGTCTTTGTGGCCACAGTTCTACTCCTGTTATTTTTCTTTTGCGCTGTCACTCCTTCAGCACCTGTCTTGGAATCGTTATAAGGAATGGTCCATTTTCTCCTGGAGAACGCTCCTGCCACTGGAGGATTTTCATTCACAAGAGGTGTTTCCAGTCGGCACCGCAGGCTCCTGAGCAGAATCTAAGTCACCTCTTTGGCCTCAAAGCCCTACAGCAGGAGGCAGCATATTAGGACAAACCTCTGCCACTCTGGTCTAGGCGGGTCCCACCTCTGTTCTCACTTACTGGGTGTCTTTGACGATCCTAACCTCCCTGAACCACTTTGGACTTGTCATAAAATAGAAATAACTACCTACCTAGTAGAAATGCCTGCTCGTGAAGCTTATTACCACCAGGAACAGACCATTGCCCGCCCATCCAGACGCTCTCCACTGCTGCCTCGATTTCCCCAGGTCCTCCAAAATTCAGCATTTGTCGGCTCTCTCTTACTTCAAAATAAGCTAACAATTTTTCCCCCAGAAGCCGAATGGGAGAGCTTTGTTAAGAACAAAGTGCTAACATAGGGCCTCCCACCTGAGAGACAGGAGGAATCCCTTGCATGACTAGACTCTGCTGGGTTTGTGGCACGTGGTCAGGTCTAGGCAGTGGGTGGCAAGCAGTGCTGTCTCATCTGCGTCTGACAGCCGGGACCAGGTCTACACCGTTAATACCTCCCCCTTCTTTCTGAGACTTTGAATGCATCCGAAAGGATGACAGTTGAGTCACACACAGGCACAGTCCTTCTCGATGCACGGTTTTTCTTTGTGTTGTAAATAACTCACACTCCTGGCTCTTCAGGAGCCTGCTGTCTGGAGATTCTACTCAACTGGCTCCACAAGGCC
Organism: Equus przewalskii; assembly: GCF_037783145.1. Lineage (NCBI taxonomy): Eukaryota > Metazoa > Chordata > Mammalia > Perissodactyla > Equidae > Equus > Equus przewalskii. Next base: position 1,309,140 of record NC_091851.1, on the reverse strand, counting down.
TGGGAACTGCCTGGCCCTCAGGTCCTCAGACCTCACCAGTGGCTGTAATGTGTCCATCCCGGGTTGCCCTCAGTGGATGGCCTCCAAGACGACAGCACGTGCCACTGAAGAAAGGGGAACCGAAGCATTCACCTCCTGTTTCACGCCCTCTCCCCCTCCGTGCTCAGCAGCAGCCTCCAGGCCCGGCGGGCCGCACCAACCTCCCACTCGTCAAGGCTCTGGGTTAACACCACCATCCATGAGATGCTCTTCAGGATGTGGGGTGCAGTATGAACTCTTGTTTGGGCCCCAGCGGTCAATTCCAGAGAAGAAAAAAAAACGCCCTATTGTTTTAGAGCAGTGCAGGAATTTTCTGACAGTAAAATGAGAAAAGGCCTCCGAAGCACTGGGCACAGGACCTGCAGGGTCCAACTGCTCAACGATTCCTCACAGCAGCAGTTGCAGCAGCCCCAGCAGAGTATGTGACAGCCCTGGCCGTCCATTCTCCCAACTCCTGAGGCTCAAGTGCACCTTTGCTTCCGGGGTTTTTGCTGTGATGCTCCGTGTAGCTGCCGTTTCTGTGCAATGTCACACTATTTGAGCAGACCATCCCCGTGCGGGGAGCACACCTCCCCAAACCCGGTAAAGGGCAGTTCTGAAGAAAGGCACACTTCCGTTCCTTGGCCGCCAGCTTCTCTGCACTGGCTCTGTGCCTGACATCTGAGGGGTGTTTGATTGCCTGTGAATCAGTGGGTCACGTTGTATTTGTTATTTATACATTCGCAGGTCCAGAAATACTGGAAGGAAGGACTCTGGTTCAGGGGAGACGCTCTGGCCACCGGAAGCCTGACTCATCCGGCTGCCTGTGAGGAGAAAGACCTGTGCATCTCCTCATATTTTTGACAAACAAGATGGGCTGGAAAGAGAACAAAGAGCCTGTGGGCTGGTGATAAGGTGAACACTGTGGCAAGCTGCTCTAACCTGGGAAGGCCACACTTTCATTCCTCACTCCTAGCAACGGAAGGAAGCTCTCACACGCCCTGATGGGGCTGCTGTGAGGACCATGGGAATTGCCTTTTGAGAAAAGTTTCTATCAAATAGCTTCTCACAATACTTCTCCGATGAGGACAAAGTGTGGTACCAGCCTGGACCAGATCGGGAAACAGAAGCAGGGGGCTGACAGCTGCATTTACTCAGCACACTCAGGAGCCTGAAAGGGTAATGTTTTTAAGTCTGTAAAATTACGAAGGAAAAATGAGGAACATTATTGTAACCAATTTGTTTGAGTGCTCTTCTAGACATTTTCCTATGCATTTACATACATTCACTTGGGGAATTTTGGAGTTTATTCATTTGGGGTTTTTTGTTTGTTTTATTCTTTGGTTTTCCTAGTTGGTATCATATGGAGCTCATTATTTTCTATTGTGTCATTTTCACTTAGCTATTTGTCTTAGCAACATTGTCCACATCAGTGTATAAAGATTTACCACATTCTTTTAAACTACTGCCTATTCTTTCTTAGAATAACTATGCATCAATCTGTGTGGACGCTCAGTTGATAGATTCATTTCTTTGAACTGTCTGTTAGTATCTTTATTAAATTGTTTATATTTTTCATATGAATTCAAGGGACATCATTCTATAATCTGGACATTAATACTTTGTGATACACATCGCAAGAATTTCCTCTCTTTCTCTCATATTTTAGGATTTTTAATGTTGATTTTAGACATAGAGAAAACATTAATTTTGATGCAGTCAAATTTACTAATTTTTTATACAATTGTGTTGTGTATTTTTCTTTTTTTGGTGAGGAGCATCGTCCCTGAGCTAATGTCTGTGCCATCTTCCTCTATTTTGTATGTGAGACACCACCACAGTGTGGCTTGATAAGCAGTGTGTATGTCCACACCCAGGATCTGAGCCCGCAAACCCTGGGCTGACAAAGTGGAGCACACAAACCTAACCGCTGTGCCACCGGGCTGGGCCTTTAAGTATGCTTTTTAAGAAAGCTTTCTCTATCCCCAAAGATATAAATGTTCTCCTACATTGTTTCCCGCTTTTTATTTTTATTTTTTGTTTTAGAGACAAGGTTGGACATGTTTCAATTATTTTTCCATTTAACTGTTTAGTATACCTTGAATTTGTTTTTATGAGTGTTGATTAGTAGGAGTCTAACAAAACAGAAGCCAATTATTCCAACATAGTTTTTTGTGATGGTTATTAGGTCAAGTCCACATTCATTGTGAAGTTTAGTGGGCCAAGCCTACCTTCGGGATTTAGGTTAGAATGTCATATCCACATTCTACATGTATGATTTGAAAATTATTCCGAATATTCTTGTGTATGTTCTTTTCCATCTGAATTCTAGAATTAGCTTGTCAAGATCATGATAATTACTATTGTGGTTTTAATTAGAATTGCAAAGAATCTATAAACTAATTTTGAGAGGAAAGGCCTTGTGAAAATACTGAGTTTTTTTAAATCCAAGTACATGGTAAATAACCTCATTTTTCCCGAGCCCTCTTGGAGCTTCTCTGGCAGTTTAGTAGTTCTGGAGATAGCGTATTTGCATAGTGCTTCTCACTATAGTCCTAGGGTTTCATAATTTTGTTACTCGAATGAATGCAATCTTTTTTATTCTATTGTCTTTTAATTTTTTCTATTAGATTGTTTTTAACAATAAGATAATTCACAGTAGTGAAGGAGAAAAATGGATGGTTCCTGTAACAAGTAGAGCAACACATATACAACAAACATTTGTTTCAGGGCCTTCTGGACAAAGTCCGCACAGCCACTGTGGCCAGGGGGCTTTTTGCATGAGTAGCTCTAGTCCTGTATAGACTGCTTTTAATAACTGGAATTCAGTGAGCCGATTAACCAACAGTTCCATATATGCATCCATTAACTTGACCCCCCAGTCAACTCTGGAGCAGGAAGAGTCCTGTTTTAACATCTGTTACAAAAGTATAAACACAATTGTGCCAAGAGTCTGCACACTTGGGCTCTGGCACACAGTCCCAGCAGGTCTGTTTTGGGCCAAGAACCAAGCAATGGAGGATGACAGACGTTCTGCTCTCGCTCTCTGTGGGAATGCTGGGACAGAGAAAGGACAGCCCGGGTGCTATTCTTCCATCAGTCTTCTGGCGTCTGCTTCCCTCTGAAACACCCCCTCTCTTAATAGCATCTATGTGTGTGTGTGTGTATAAACATACACACGTTCCCACAGCAAAGGAGAAGGGCATGTACTTCTCAGAATCAATTGGCAACATAAATTCTCATTAGTCTCTTTCTTTTTCACAAATCTCATGATACCTCATTGCCGCTGTCATTTTCTGACTATTGTGGAGATGAGGATGTTTCTATATTTTTCTCAGCCATTTGGTATTTGTTATTTTGGCTTGCTTTTTGATACCCTTTGCACATGCTTTCAAGGTGTTGGTTGCCTTTCTCCTATGGATGTTTGGGATATTTATATTTTAGGAATATTATCGTCAACTATATGCACTACAAATACTTTTTCTCAGATAGCACTTTGTCTTTATTTTTAACAGCTTTATTGAGGTAAAATTTACATATCATAAAATTCACCCTTGTAAAAATACAACTCAATGGTGTTTAATGTCTTCAGATTTGTGCAAATCACTACAATACAGTTTAGAACACTTCCATCACCATGAAAACGACCCTCATGACTATTTTCAGTCAGTCCCATTCCCTTCCCATCCCAGCCCCAGGCAGCCACTAATCTGCATTTTCTGGACATTTCCATGTAGTCTTTTATGTAGTCTTTTAAGTCTGACATCTCTCAATTAGCATAACGTATTGAGGTTCACCCATGTTGTAGCATATATCAGTATTTCATTCCTTTTTATTGTCAAATAATATTCCAGTGTATGGATAGCCAACATTTTTGTTTATCTATTCACCAGTTAATGGACGTTTGGATTATTTCCAGTTTTGTTTATTATGAATAATGCTGCTATAAACATTTATATATGTATCTTCTTGTAGACGTATCTTTCCATTTCTCTTGAGTAGATAACCTAGTAACAGAATTGCTGAGTCATATGGAAAATTTATATGTAAATTCTTAAGAAACTGCCAAACTTTTCTACAGTGGCGGTGCCCTTTGACATTCCCACCCACAGTGTGTGAGGGTGCTAGTTGCTCCACATCCTGTCAACACTTGTTATTGTCAGTCTCTTTTACTATAGCATCTAATTGTGATTTTAATATGTGTTTCCCCAATAACTAATGATGCTGACTATCTTTTCCTGTGTGTTGTTGGCATCTAGACATCTTCTTTAGCAAAGTGTCTATTCAAATATTTTGCCCATTTTTCTTTGTTTGTCTTCTTAGAAATGAGCTGTAAGAGTTCTGTATATATACTGGATACAATCCTGTATAAGATACATATTTGCTAGAAACTCTGGGTCTTGTCTTTTTATTTTCTTAGTGGTGTCCTTTGAAAGGAAACAGTTTTTGATTTTGCAGAAGTCTAATTCATCAAACTTTTCTTTATGAATCAAACTTTTGGTGTCATAGCTAAGAATTGATTGCCAAACAAAATATCATGAAGATTTTCTCCTAAAAGTTCTATAGTTTTAACCCCTTTTTTTGTCTATAGAACATTTTGAGTTAAGTTTTATGTATGGTAAAATCAAAGGGTCTAAGTTCATCTTTTTAACGTAGATTTTCAATAGTTCCGGCACAATTTGTTGGAAAGACTATCCTTTGCCCACTGAATTGCCTTAGTGTGTCAGTCAAAATCAATTGACTATGAGTGTAAGAATTTATTTCTGGACTCTCAGATTTGTTCCATTGATTTATATGTCTATCCTTATGCCAATTTCACACTGTCTCGATGACTTCAGCTTTATAGGTAGTTTTGAAATTGAGAAATTTAGGTCCTCCAATTTTATTCATCTTCTTAAAAACTGTTAGGCTCCTCCAGGCCCTTTACTTGTCCATAGACATTTTAGGATCAGCTTGTCAATTTCTGCAAAAGTCTTCTGGGATTTTGATAGCAATTTTATTGACTCTATAGATCAATTTGATGAAATTTGCAATTGTAAAAGTACTGGGTCATCCTATCCATGGACATGTATCTCCATTTATTTAGAGATTTTAAATTTTTTCTTAGCAACATTTTATAGTTCTGAGTATCCAAATCTTGTACCTTTTTGTTAAATATATTCCTAAGTATTTTTCTTGACGTTATTGTGAATGGAATTGTTTACTTAACTTCATTTTGAATTGTTCATCGCTAGTATATAGAAATACAATTGACTTCTTTATATTGATCTTGCATCCTACAAAATTGCTAAGCTCACTTATCAGTTCTAGTAGAATTTCAAATGTGTATGAATTCCTTAGGGTTTGCTATGTAGAGGATCATGGGATGATCCTGACTGTGATTAAAGACGGTTTTACTTTTTTTCCTGTCTGCGGGGCTTTTATTTCTTTTCCTTCCCCGATTGCACTGTCTAGAACCTCCAGTACGACGTTGGAAAAGTAGTGAGAATGGACATCTTTGCCTTGTTCCTCATCTTAGGGCGTGTGATACAGTAAGAAACATATATTTGTTCTTTGCCCCTGTTCCTGACACAGAGCTCCTAAATCCCTCGGAATTTCCTGAGTGATAGGAGTATCAGAAATGTCTCCTATTCTAAAGAGGTGACTCGGTGGGCCTGTAGATAGCTTCAGGATGAGGTCACCAGAAAGACCAAAGGGTAATTAGAGGGTTGGAAATTCCAGTCCTATCCAACCTCTGGGGAGGGGAGAGAGCCTGCAGATTTAATCCAATCACCAGAGGCCAATGATTTAATCAATCACCCCTGTGTAATGAGATCTCCATTAAAAACCCCTGAACAACTGGGTTTTGTAGAGTTTCCAAGTTGGTGAATCCATCCACTTGTCAGGAGGGTGGCAGTCCCCAGTACCCCAGGGACAGAGCTCCTGTGCTCAGGATTTCTCTGGACTTTGCCCTATGTACCTCTTCTTCTGACTGTTCATCTGAATCCTTCATAATGAACCAGTGTTAGTAAAGTGTATTCTGAGTTCTGGGAGCTGTTCTAGAAAATTATAGAATCTGACTTGCAATTTTTGTCTGAAGTGGGTGGGGGGTAAGCAGTCTTGTGGGACTGAACCCTCAACCTGTGGGGTCTGCACTAACTCTGGGTATTTCGGGTCAGAATTGAACTGGATTGTTGCACACTCAGTTGGTGTCCAGAGAGTTGGAGACTTGGTTGGTGCGAGAAAAAAACCTCACACCAAGTCATCAAGACAATGCGCAACTGGCATAAGGATAGACATATAAATCAGTGGGACAAATCTGAGAGTCCAGAAATAAATTCTTACACTCACGGTGTCAGAAGTATTGTAAGTAAAAATCTATCAGAGGGGGAAAGCATTCTGTCTTTCTTCCTTAAACATGATGCTGACTGTGGGTTTTCCACAGGTCTCCTCTGTCAAACTGAGAAAATCCCTTTCCGTGTTTTGCTTGTTGATTTTAATCAAGGAATTATTGTTTGCTTTTCTTTTTTTAATAATAAAATTGACTTAGATTGTACCAAAAATTGAGGTTTCTATGTTTCTTATTATTGCCTCTTATAACCCTTTTTAAAGTATTAATTTTCCTCTTTCTGAAGTATATCCTGTAGTAATTTTAGAGAAAGATTCTGGTTTTTGTTTTTAAAAAAAGAGGTTTTTTAAAGAGGATTTTTAAAAAGAGGTGGTAAGTTTTCTGAATTTTTTATTTTAAAAAAATCTTTGTCTAATGCTTCTACCAGAATAATACTCTATCTGGCTATAGAATTTCAGGTTTATAGTCTTCTTTTTCTCCACGTCAGAGATCAAGTGAGTGTATTTCTCCATTGTTTTCTTGTCAATGAGAAGCATCCCGACGTCAGTTGTGTTCTCATCTGCCTTTCTTATCCCCGCCACCACCACTACCGCCGCCCAGAGCCTTGAGGATCTCTCTCCACTTTCAGTCTCCCAAAGTCGTCTACACTGTATCTTCTTTCATGTCCTACACACAGCACTCAGTGGGCCACTTTGATCTAAGGGGTCATACCTTGCTCAGCTCCGAAAATATTTTATTTTTGAACATTCTCTCTCCTCCACTCTCTCCATCCTCTCCTTGTGGATCTCCTACAGGATGACTTAGTCTCCGTTCCCTGCAAGGTGACAGCGTAGCAAGACATTTCAAACCCTGTGCCACAAGAACGGGCACCTGGGCCGCACACTTCGAATCTGCATTGAGTCAGCTAGGGAAGCCTCCACTAGGTTTCCAGAGAAGGCATCACAAAACAATTAAATTCCATGTGTAGACTGACTTTTGGAAGATGAAACCTTCAGGGCCAGTGTGAGATTAATAAGTTACGTTTCATGGGGAACATAATGATTTGTTTCTTTCAAATTTTTATCTAACCAACCACTCTTTCCTGGGGTTCTTGTGTAGACAGATGAGCAAGCCAAAGGGCATGTTTGTAAGAATTCTCCAGATCAGTGCAAACTTCCTCTGACAAATGCCTCTCTCTTAGTCCAGGCACCTCTTTCTATTTGTGGTGGGTTTGCTTTCTTTTCCTTTGTCAGACACATCCACTCACATATGGAAATATATTATGAATATCATTCAATAACCAAGCTTTGGTGGTAAAAACCATTTATTCATTTTATAGGACATTTGAAATTTCACACAAGATGCAGCTGGAGGTTTATTAAGCACATCAATTATTAATTCATCACACTTACAAGGCTGATTTGCTTATTTTCCATATTATCTCTGTTGCATGGTTTTCACTGTGATAATAGAATGTAATAACGGTGAGAGTTTTCATTCTCCCCTCATCCCTCCTTCCTTCAGTTTAGCTGAGGACCAGAGTTTGAGTTGGGGTAAGAGACAGAGACGGTAGAGAGAGAAAGACTGAGGCTTTTATATGGCTCACACGTGAACCAGGAATCTGTGTGATGGGACAAGAGCATGTCACAGTCTATCCCCAGACTGAAGCTCATCCATGCTACTCGCCAGGATTTGTGGCTCCCACGAGTGGAGACTCTCCGTGCCGCTCCAGCTTGCTGGACCCACGTCTACACCAGGAGCTCCACCTGCAGGCACCCTGCCTGTGCATCTGGCTTATCTCCCCAAGCGTATGACTTGATCCTCTTATAAGGCACATCTCAAGCCCCTCTTGGTGAGGAAGTCTTCTCTGAAGCTTATTTTTCTGACATTTCTCTTATGTAAACTTGCATAATATTTACAGGCTGTAAAAAAACAGCAACAGCAAGACAACAAGAACAATTTCACAATACGATCTTCTCTGTTCACAGACAGTCGATCTAGAGATCCTTGCAAAGAGATCTGTAATCCATTGTGTGTCCTCTACGTGAAAGATTTTGGGCAGCTGCCCGCTTCTTCTCTAAGCTTTCATTTTATTAGTCTTTTACTTTTTGTTTGCCTTTGATGGAAAGAGGGCTGAACGTTGACTCAAACTCTCCAGCCTGCCTCCATCCCTCACTGGCCGGGGCTTTTCTGATAATGCTGCTGACCCAGAAGGAAGGCCCTGGATTCATCTTTCCGTCACCCTTGTGATTCCAGGTTGTGGAGGGAGAAGTCAGACAACACCTGGTGACAATCAGTAGGATTTATGGGCAGTAGACATTTTACAAACCAAAAAATATCAAATGTTGAGCGAAAGAAGTTAAATAAAAATGAGCACATATTGTAAGATTCCAGAGTACATGCGGTATGATTCCATTTATACAAAACTAATCTATGCTGTGAAATCAGGACAGTGGCCCACTTTCAGGGTGCAGGGAAGGGACTGGGAGAGGCCCCAAAGGGCTGGGGACACTGCTCGTGTCGTTTCTTACTGCAGGTGCTGCTTCCACAGGGTTGTTCTGTTTGTGAGGATTCATCAAGCTCTTCCTTTATGACCTGTGCACTTTCTGTGTATATACAAAGACAGTTTAAAAAGAACATGGGTTTTGATAATTCTTAATTAGTAAAGATATTTGTATATTAGCATTAGCAATGCATTAAATACACCTATAAGCAAAATGTTTTTGAAATTATATCAATTAAATCACATTTAATCATGAATTTAATAATCAATTTAAAAAACCTGTCCTGGAAAATCTAAAGGGTGTGATTTTTGTTGCAGTATACAAAGCAGACAGAGGGTTTTTTTCTTTTGCTTTTTGGTAAGGAAGATTGGCCTGAGCTAACATCTGTGGCCAAGCTTCCTCTTTTTTTTTTCTCCCCAAAGCCCCAGTGCATAATTGTAAATCCTAGTTGTGAGTCCTTCTAGTTCTTCTGTAAGGGATACTGTCACAGCATGACTTGATGAGCGGTGTGTAGGTCTGCGCCCAGGATCCAAACGTGCGAACCCCCGGCCGCCAAAGCGCAACTCACCAACTTAATCATTACACCAGGGGGCCGGCCCCTAGACAGAGTTTTATTTGCCAGAAGGCAGCTGCCTGAGGTCCTCACCACCTTCCCTCGCCCAAGCATAAGCTAGTACTAACCTCCACACACGAACAGATGGACACTCACTTTTTGGCAAAGTGAAACATGACGGTTAATTATTTTGACTTTATAAATTATTGTGATTTTAAAGACCACAATTTCTTCCAAATCCCAGCTCCTGCTTTAATTTTTATTTCTTAATTTTTGTCCTCATTGTACTTTATGTGAATTTGGTTGATTTTTGTTGTTTTGCTTGGCCTTAGGAACACAATCCTTTCTTTCCTCGGTCCATTTCATGGTGTGAGACAAGTCACCGAAATGGCCATATTATGGTGAATTCCTGAGCCCCTAACAGTGTCTGAGATGGAACAACTCCTGTGTTCCGCACCCGCTGACTGCAGGCGAGGGTCAGGCCACGCCTCTGTGGGATTCTTGGAGAGCCAACGGCACCTGCAGGTGACTCGAACTTGAGCCAATGGGGTACAGGTCGGGCATCAACATGTCTGCCACAGGTTCTCACCTGAATGCTGTCAATGCTAACGTCCACACACACTTTCATACCTGCCTCCCATAGTCAGCTTGGAGTAGAAAATGCCATTGAAGCTGCTGAAGCCATATGGTGAAGAAAATGTGTCCTCGCTCACACGTCCCACGGAATGAACCAAATTACTTGGGAACAAATAAAGAAAGCTGGAATACCGTTTCTCAGCCTTTACTCATCAAGTGTGTATTTGTTCAGAAAGCATATGGACCCCCAGACAGCACCCAACTCTACTCTCCATTTCAGTTACCGACACTAAACATCACACTCAGAAAAAGTACAAGCTTTCAAGTCTGTGCCAGGAAGCAAGAATGTAACACACGTTTATATGTAACAGGTAAATTTCCGTAGGCTGCACTCTCCAGAGCTGAAAAATAGTGCTTAAGGCCAAAATAATTAATTTGATTACTTCTGCTGTGCAGTATAGGATTTTCCTACTAGTCTTAGAGCCAAATTATTCATGATTTTTGGCAGCTCTTCTTGACTGTTTTGCTAATTTTTAAGATTGAAACATTAACTATTTGGGGGAATATATTCATGTGCCAGGAACCCAAACTCTTTACACTGAAATCTACTTCTTCTGATATGATTGCCCAAAAGTGACCTTAAGTCAGAAGCAATAGGCAAAACCGAAACTGTATTCAGTGACAGGGGAGTAATCAGCAGCCAGAGGCGCCAAGGCCCCAGCCAAGTTCCCGGCTGCAGGCTGCCTGTGGAGGAGCCAATGGCAGGTCTGGGTGTGAGCGAGGCTCCAGAACTGCCCCGAGGTGAGTGTGTCTATGCAGATGAAGGCAGTCAGCAAGGCAGGGCAGAACTGAGCTATGCTGACCACAGCCCAGTGTCCACTACCCCGTCAGGGAATTGCCCGTGGTGTGACTGACGCCAGGCTCTGGCCGTGAACTGGAATGAAAGGTCTCAGGGCCCTGCTGAGATCTACGTGCATCTACCTTGGCCTATGTGTGCACCTCTTGCACAACGGCCCTCAGGCTCACTTTTGTCAACAATGTTACCCTATCACCTTCTTGTCTTCTTACCAGAACCCTCCTGCCAGTCTAGCTGGGAAGACAGCCTCATGCCCTGCCATTGACTGGCCAATGGCCACAGGATAAGAAAGCCATGCAGAGTCGACAGTGGCACTCAAGTGGGTGTGCACACAACACCACATTGGCATCACTGCACGGAGATGGAATGGAAAGGTAAACTCCTCAAGGCTTGGTGATTTCAACCCTGGAGGCTCATGGGAGTCGCCTGGAGAGATTTAAAAACTCCTGGTGCCTGGGTCCCACCTCCAGAGTTTCTGGTTTCTTGGGTCTGAGGACAACTCTGGCTTTAGGAGTCTAACAGCTCTTCAGGTGACTTGAATGTGGAGTCAAGACTGAGAAACCACCACCCGAGACAAGCATAAGGGTCAAGAATTCGGAGGCCTTTCCCTCCTACCCGCCGTGTTTCCCTCGGCAGCATCCCATGCTAGTGTTCTACATTGATGTAAAATCACCTTGTGCTACGTCCCCAGGTGCTTTTCACTAATAGAGCTGCAAGGACTAGGGCCGAGCCCTGGAACTGTCTCTTTCATCTCCTCCTTTGAGGGGCTCTCTTGTCCTGGGGGGCATGTGGGGCTGGCAGTCAGAAAACCTGAGTTCAATTCCAGCTCTGCCACTGTCAGCATGGAGTCTCAGGCGTGTCCTGACTTCCGTGCTCTCTCTCAATGCATCTTCAAAATATGAGGATTGGACCAGAAGTTCCCGAAAGTCCCTCCTGCCCCTTCTACTGGCCACTAATTAGGGATGTGCTACTTGTGAAATGCTGGGGGTGGGGAGAGTGGTGGCCCATCCATGGCTGGAAGTGGGGCTCCTGAGTGATCCCAGAGCACGTGGCTGAGCTCTCCACCAGTGTTGCTGCTTGTGGTGAGCAATTCTCAAATTGTCTGGTTTTCACTCCAATTCACAAGTTCCTTGGAAGTTTTGGAGGGTTCTGAGAGCCCAACTGAGTCTGGATGTTAAGCTCTGCCCTGCAGTCACTGCCTATCAAGCTCTCCTCACATCCCTGCTCAGAGGACGCCCCATCTCTTTGGACTGCTTAGCCTTGCTCCCAGGTATCATGACGGGGCCTCTATTCTGAGGCTCCTTCATTGTCTCTTTCCAGCCAGCGCAAGTCTTTGGAATTTCTCCAACCCATTGTGTATTCTAGCACAAGAATGGAGGACTTCTACCACCCCCTAAAATGACTATCTAAAAATATGGGTCTTTGGCTACAGCCTAGAACAGGCTAAACCTAAAACAACTCGTGTGGAAGATGGCTAAGAGTCTGGGCTCTGGACTTGGCCCTAAGTTTGAAGGCTGACCCTGGGACACACCAGCTGTACAACCCTAGTCAGGTGACATATGCTCTCCAAGCTGCAGTGTCCTCCTTGGTAAATGGGGAGGATGATAGGACTTACCTCATTGAGTGGTTGTGAAGATTCAATGAAATGTGACCTGCAGTGCTGGTGGCACAGTACCAGGTATGTCTGGGTGGAATCATATTAGTCACAGAGCACATGCCAGGCTTAGGATCCTCTTTTGCTGTCTTTACAGCAAGGGGCTCCCTGCTGGATCGTGCACACAGAGGGCTCAAGGAGCAGGCCGGCTGCCTTGCAATGTCCTGTAGGTGCAGGCCAGCCCTAGCCAAGACGCGGCCGACTGCAGGAGGACCAGGCCGAGTTCACCACTGTTCCCCTGTAGCTAATGCCCAATTCTGGAAAAGATTCCCACGATCTCTAACTCTGTGCCCAGCCTGCTGGCACTGCTGTGGACACTGAAGACTGGACGGCCACTGTCACGGGCTCTGTGAATCCTAGGGAAATAAAGCCATGTCCTTCTGGAACCCAAAGCATCCTCCTGAGGTTCTGTGGTGGCCTCTGTGCGAAGCAAGAGGGGATGGGGGCCATCGCTTTCATGTGTCCTACGTATTCTCCTCCCGGGTAGACTCCATTTAAAGAAAGTGTTAGGTGCCCAAATATGTTCATTAACAAATAAAATGGGAAAGCTCTGATACAGGGCAATGCTTCTAAAACCTCCTGTGCACAAGACTCACTGAGGGGTCTTGTTAAAGTGCAGGTTCTGGTTCAAATGCACTTCCAAATGCAGGTCTGGAGTGGAGCCAAGAGTCTGCTTTCCTCACAAGCTCCCTGATGTTGCCCATGCTGCTGGCCCGAGGATCACACTGTGAATAGCGAGGTTCCAGGGGCCCCAACATCCAACATTAGTGAGACTCTATTATGGGCAAGGAAGCAAAGGAAAGACTCTGGGGAGACCATACAAACTTGAGGAGTGCTCATTTTAAAAACCCGAGCTGAATTTGGAAGTCAACTCAGAAAGAAAGACAAATGGAGCTGCATCCAGCCCGGGAATGACTCAGACCCCTCAGGGCCACTGCAGACCTCTGCCAATGCTGACGCGAGTTTTGGGGGCACTCTGGGCCCTGGACACTGGGCCTCTCATAGCAAAGACTCCAGTCAGGCCTGGGAGCGGAGCTGCCATCAAGATGGAGCTCTGGATTTCTCCACTATATCTCTGGATGGCGCTTGTCTGCTCCGCTGGGGAAGCAAGGCCAGGAAAGTCCTCTCGCCCTGGAAAATGTATCGACACTTATTCTAAAATGCCAGGCAAGGCAGATGGTCAGGGGTCAGGAAGAGCTCTGCACAAAACTCCGCAGAGGCTCAGGTAGGAGGACTGTTTAGGCCGGCCCGGACAGCAAGGAAGACTTTGCAGGTGAGGCGATGGGAGTCAGTCCTGGAGGATGCGGGACTCCGCCAGAAGAGGCCGGGAGGAGGGAAGGCAACTATGACCTGTTTGTCTTTCAGGTCTGAGGTCCAGCCCTTCAGCCTTCCTTGGCTTCACATTCCTCAGAAAAAAAATTATGATATGTTGTGCTTTGCTTTTCTAGTAAATGAAGTATGAAACCACTCCACAAACTTTAGCACACGATACAAATGCAAAATGGAGCTATTTCTATTCATCTCTATGCGGCCCAAGATATTTGTATTCATCAGCAAGTAACTCAGATTGAAAGGCATCTGGAAAACTTTGCGCCTGTTCTTGCTAATCCAGTTAATTTAGGGCCTGAGATTATCTCAGCATTCTGTTGCTCTTGTTCTCATTCCCGAGCTGACGGTCGTTAAACACTTGCATTGTACCGCTGACTGTCGGCAGGCGCTCTGAGCGACCTTTCTCTGGGCTTGGGCACCCAAACCCAGCTGCTGCCAGGATGTGACCTCCTCCATGGGGTCACCTTTGGCTCATGTAAACCCCTTCACCTGGAGATGCTGGGAGTTGCCCCGGCGCCTCCCCAGGAGGGGCCCATAGCCCCTAACTGCCAGTGCCAGGGTTAGCAGCTCAGCCCCTCACTCCTGGCTGGACAACTGCCTCGGAACAAGTCACAGTCGAGGGTGCTCTGCAGGACCAGGCTGAGGCTGGACTTCTCCTGAACCCCAGCTTTGCCCAGTTTCTTCCCGCCCCCTACCCTGTTGCCCCCACTCCTTTCAGGTCTCTCCTAAAAGCCCTCCCTCAAAGATCACGTGCTCAGGCTCTGCTCCTAGCGAACTGAGCGCAGATGATTCTCAAATGCTTTACTGTGAGACCTCATTTCATCACCACAGTGACAGGCATGCGTGTCCACAAGACTCAGATTATTGCGAATGAAGTAATCTTCCCAAATTCCTACAACCAGCAGGTGCCAGAGCTGGGACTTGAATTCAGCTGCCTCCCAGTTTTCACCAAGAGGTCTTTAGGAAGAAATGGGTCATTTTTTAAAGTATCCGTTGCTCACAACCCCTTCTTATATTAGCAGAAATACAAAAATGATACTGCTTCACATAACTATTAAAACAGTTGCGGAGCCGGCCCCATGGCTGAGTGGTTAAGTTCGCACGCTCCGCTGTGGCGGCCCAGGGTTTCACAGGTTGGAATCCAGGGCACGGATAAGGCACTGCTCATCAGGCCATGCTGAGGCAGCGTCCCACATAGCACAACTAGAAAGACCCACAACCAAAAATACACAACTACGTACCAGGGGGCTTTGGGGAGAAAAAGGAAAAATTAAATCTTCAAAGAAAAAAACAGCAGTTGAGCCCTCACCCAACTAATTCAAGTGTAGTGGGGCACGAGAGAAAAGCCGAGACTGTCACCGCCCCCGGAGGTCAGCTGTACCAAGAAGGTAATCGCTCAGTAAGCAAGGTCACAAATGCAGACTCTGCAGGCATAATTATGTACTGTGGGGTTTTTCCACAAGTAAAATGTCGACATCTTTGGCATCCTTGGAGAATAAGCAGAAAGCAGAGTTCTAAAGCTTCAGTCTTTTAGTTTCTGTCTCTCGTGTTGCAGCCCAAGTGCGTTTATCTTCCGATCCAGGAGCAGTGGCATGGAGTGTTTCTGGGGCGGCCCTCCGCACTGATTTATGTGCCCAGAGACGACGATGGCACAGTGTTCTTGCAGTGTCCCTCCGTCACAAGTGTCTCCTCGGGGTGTAGGCCCTCCCGCAGCCGGTCTCTGGGCTGGGGCCTGGCGTGCCTATTCTCTGCCGAGCTCTCCCGGTGGCATTTGTACATCCTAGACTGAAGCCTCGCTGCTCTCGGGCAGAGTTTTCATATTCAAAACAGGATTGACAAAGTGCCTGTTACTGGGATGGGAACCTTGAATTTTAAATTAAAAAATATCCTGTCTCCTCTTGTCCAGTGTGCAGTGTGGGGTACCATCTGGAAATT
The DNA here is from genome assembly GCF_037783145.1 of Equus przewalskii. Taxonomy (NCBI): domain Eukaryota; kingdom Metazoa; phylum Chordata; class Mammalia; order Perissodactyla; family Equidae; genus Equus; species Equus przewalskii. The sequence continues at coordinate 1,293,408 of NC_091851.1, read as the reverse complement.
GTCCAACCGACAGTGAAACAGTGTGCAGAGTGGCAGCGCCGTGGGCGCCCCTCACTCCGCCTCTGACGTGTAATTGTGGAAAATGCTGCGCGTTCTCGGCTGTCTTTTGGCAGTTAGTCACGTGAGTACCATGATGCCCATCTGGAGGAAGCGAACCAGATGAAACACCTTCCAAACCTCTGAAGCCCCACGCCTTTGGCTCTGCGAGTGAGAAAACTGTACCTGTAGCTGTCAGCGGAACAGAACTCTGAGGTTTCCATTTAAGTGAATTCTAATGAAACCATATTTGCTTTTTCTCTGGACTCCTAAACTAGGCACCTACTCTAGGATTCAGATCAAGTTTTCTTCCTTTTTTCCTGAATTCCCAGGCCAAGTCTGCAAGCTTTGTACCCACTTCCGCTATCACTCATCATGGATTGCCCCCAAACACTCCAAAAGTGACTCCAGCCGCTGGATGGGGTCCACACTTGGCCAGACTGACTGCAGTCACACGAAGTGGTTCTGAACTGACTCCAAGGCAGCTGCCCCAGTGCCCTTGGGGATCCTCCATTGCTCCCTCCCACTTGAAGGAGCTCTGGGGGCCGTGCTGAGGCCTCACTCCGGGTGGTTGTTTGAGGTATAATCCAGGCACAAAGCCTAGATCTGGCTTTGAAGTTGGTCTGCGCCTGTGACAACTCCACGAGAGGGCAGCTGCAAGAGACAGTCGGTGCTCAGGTGAGGCCTCCACCCAGAAGAGAGCAAAGGCTGGACCTGCAGGACATGCTTTACACTGAGTCCTCAGAATCGGAGAGACACAGCCCTTCTTGTTTTTTTCATTTAATAGAGATTTATTAAACCTCTATGAGTTCTAACTCTTAAGTACTGGGACGAAAGTACGAAGACAAATGTGACCCCGTCCTCACAGTCCAATGAGGGAACTAGACACTAACCAGGATGCCAAGCAACACACATAAACTCTATGACAAGTGCCATGTCAGAAATCATGCAGAGGGTAGAACCTGGCTTGGGCAGATAGGAGTAGAAGTAAAGAAACCTTGCAGAGTTGGATCCAGACATGGGGTCCAGCAGAAGCTCACACAGTGATCTGGGTGGAGAGCAAACAACGATGTATGCAAAGGCCCTGAGGCAGGAAGGAAAGTGGCACCACTCAGAGAATGAGCCAAAGGCCACAGGTGCCTCCTGTGGTGATAGGTCTCTGGCAGGGGTCCCGAGCCTTACTGGCCACTTGGCCTGTGAATGAGCAGCCACAAAGAGCCGTGATCAACTGGAAACAAGGGAAGACAGCAGGACCAGCATGTGGACCAGGACCCGTGAGACTCTTACCATGCTTCACTGCTCATGGGTTCTCAGGGAGGGTTCAGCCAGACCCTAATTCAGACGCCGAGGACAGGGGGAGCTCAGAATGCTGTGACCCCACTTGATTTCTATCCAGCGGCTGCTGGATAGTGCTGCCAGCAACAGGACTGCTGACTGCAGCATCCTGGGCTTTCCAGGTCAGGAGGGGCAGACAGATGCCTGGCTTCCATCTCGGACACTTCACTGGCCCCATAAAGCCCGCCACCTTGAGGGAGAGGCAGGAACCAGAGAGGCAGCCAGAAGCAGGACTTTCACGGAGCCTCACCCAGCTACTGCGGCTCTTCCTGGTCCCTGCCTCACACCCAGGCTGGGGACAGTCACCAGCAGAGGGGCAAGCCTGCAGGCAGACATCCTCACCCTTTCAGCATTTCTGCCTTTTTTTTGTCTCACATGTGGATTCTTCTTCATCACAGGGGCTCCCGGCGGCTGGCACATGGCTCCTGAGCACAAGCAGTGAGGACGTCGCAGGAGGAATCTGAGGGCTGCCCCTGCCCCGTGCCACCCCCCCCCACACACACACACACAAACACACACACACACACAGTGAGGACATCACAGGGGAATCTGAGGGCTGCCCCCGCCCCCTGCACTCACCCACACACACACACACATACAGACGGGGCTTCCACTGCAGCACCCAGCCACACTAGATAGAGAGGGCTGGAGACAGTGGCTGCTGTATTCTTGACTTCACAAGCATCACAAAGGAAATGCCTCCATCAGCAGCGGTCCTATCCTGAAATGCGACGGGGCCATAATGGCAGGTACCAGTTATAGAACAGACGCAAACTCAAGACTGGGGATGGACCACAAATTCAAAACTGCATGTCAGCTCAACGCCCAATCATTGAACGTAATTAGGACAGAATCAAGCAGGAAAGAGCTGTGAGGAAGTGGGCATTGTCAGCTGGTGAGAGGGGAGGGATCTGGGAGCAGGGAGCAGGAAAGTCATTAAGACCACCCTGGGGGTCTCCAAGGACTTTGGTAGCTACTGGCTTTCCAAACAAGGGTGAAATCTAGTTTCCTATTAACTAAGTCTCTTAGAGAGTATTTCCTGGAATCGCTGATATGGAGTGGACAGGCTGTGCCCAAATTTCCATCTCCAGAGGACCGGCCTGGTGAGATGGCCAGCACGGCCTCTGACATGGGCGGGAGCCCAACTTCAGTCTCTGCTGGGGCCCAACCAAGAAAGGGAGCTGAGCTGGGAAATCATCCTGCTTAGGAAAGAAGCTGTGTTGTCATCCAAAATCAAAGACTTGTCAACAAAAATATCTGGAATACAAGAATTTAGTTACAAGAGCTTTATTGCTCATACAGTTTGCAACCTGGGCAGATGCAGCCTCTGAAACAAATTGAAAGTACACTGAGGGGAGAGTGTAAGAGAGCAGAGCTGATAAAGGCAAAAATCATAGACCACAGGGATCGTTTTGGAAGCCCTCAGATTCGTTGGTTCCCCTATAGACACTGGCCTTCTATAGTCAGCTTGATCGGGCTTCCAGTCACCTGTTAGGAAGAACACGCAGTCTCAGGTACAAGTCGTGGTTTTTCTGAGACTAGAGTATGAGACTGCGCTTCAGTTGCCTGACCGCTTGATTCTATTTTGTTCTAGGTCCCAGTTAGCCACACAGAGTCCATTTTGTCTTTCTCTTTTAGGGGTCCTTTATCTTTGGTTTTAATTCCACAGCCTGAAATCCCACGGACTGGCCTCAGTCGGATTCTTCTGTGGTTGTTTGTTGTTGGCTGTGGCCTTGTGTGTGAGGCCAGCTGGAAGTGAGAGCTCTGCTTAACCCTACAGAGACCTGCCCGGAGCCTCCTGCTTCTCGGACCTTGTGGCCAAGTGGCCGTGGGCCTCCTGCCGTGCCGGGTGGGCGGGCGGGTTTCCATGGCGAATGTGTGAGGCGTTGCCTGCCCTTCTGAGCCTGCATTTCTCTGCTTCAAAATATGAATTAAATTAATAAAAATTCTATCGCTGACATGAAGTTTTAAAGCAGATGGAGCTCTAAGTATCAGTAAGAGAAAATGAAAGTATGATGTAAATTTAAAATATATTTTCCTCCTCCTGAATTGATGTTTTTTCCCTTCTTTCCTTCTTTTCTTCCTTCTTTCTTTTTTCTTCTTGCAAAATGAAAACTAAAAATTAAGAACTTTAGCCCTCACCCACAGATAGTGACAAACGCAATCAGTACCTTCAGTACTGTGTAGCTGCTGTGTGCTCTCATTACTGTTTTAGCTGCTGGAGACGCCTCCGTGGAGCAGAATCCAGAAGTCGGCCCTGTACTGCTTAGGAGACCACAGATGCAGTGGAAGCTTCAGGATCAGAAATCGGGCTCAAGATTTGATTGTCATTGGTGATCCCTTCAGGGGAAACCATTTTATTGTTGGAATTGACTTTTATGGTCATTTTTATTAAACATCACATCTATGGGCAGGCTTCTCCCCCTACTTGGGGTGGCAGATCTGGGATGGGGGAGAGGCTACAGGAAGAGAGAGAAAAAGGAAGAAAGACGGTTATACACCTAGCACCTACTGTGTGTCTTAAATACATTCTCAGGTTTGGAAAAGGTGGAATTTTGTGACAAAAAGTCAGAATCAAAACAAATCAAGCCAATAGATCAAGCCCCTTCTCATAATAAAGACAGATATGGAACCTCAGAATCTCAGTGAGCCTCTTACAACATCACTGTCACTCTCATTCGATCCTGAGCGAGGTAGGTGGGTAAAGGAACAGAGGGCTCCCCAAAGCCTTCAGCACTGGCTCATCACCACTCCCCACCGAGCATGGCATTTTCTCCCACGTTAGAATTACGAAATCAATGTGCAAACACTCCCTCTCCCCCCTTCTTCCCCCTCCCCTCCCCTTCCTCTCCTTCTCCTGGTGGGTGAATTTACCTCTGGGTAATTAACTATGAACAGCTGGAATTCCCTGAAGCTCCCTCAAGGCAGAACCTGTCACACTTGAGGCTGTCACATGGACCTTGCAAAGACACTGTTCCGTATTTAGACGCCCATCATTGGGATGTGTTAGGACCACACCTTCCTTCCCCTTTACTTTGGATTGCTTCCTCCCATTTCCTCATTGTCATGTCCTTAGAGTACTGTGCGGTCATATGTTATGCAAATTTTAATGATGCAACCTGGAATAATATAGTAAATATTAATGAAATCATTCATTTTATGTGCAAAATTTGAAATAATGTAAATGACCGACATTAATAGTTCATTTAGGATTCCCGGGTTTCAAAGCAGATGGTCCGTGCCAAGTACAGGCTGTTTCCACGGGGGTCTCGGGAAAAGCCCCTTCAGCTTTAAACCAAAGACCTGCTGGCCTCTGTCACGATGGCCTTCAGTAAGATGAGGTTAGAATTTGCAAGGGCTCCCACAAGACATCTCTGGCCTGAAATGTAACCCACATTATAGATTCATTGTGCTTTTGATGAAGAGTTCTCATGGGACATCTCTTGTACTGTGTGGTAGGTTAGACTTTCCAAATCAGAGGCAACGTCCTCCAAGAGAATGTAAATTAATATAAATATATTGATTTTACCACTTTATATTTTAAATGCTGGAAATTTCCAAATGACTTTCAAATGTATTGTCTCTTTTAATTCTCAGAACAACTTATAAGATAGTTATTTTAGGCAAGGTAAGCGAGGCTTAATTGTAGGAATAAATGAACCCCAATATTTCAACGGTTTAGGCATGTCATAGTCTGATGCAGGTTGGGTAGTCAACCTCCATCTTGTAGCTACATGATCAGAAGCATGTGGCCTCTAAGGATAACACAGAAGGAAAGAGTGTTGAGAGGATGACACTGGATATGTTTTTATGGGCTCACATTGCTTCTGCTCATGCTTAGCCACAAGTCAGTCCCGTGATCCCAACCCAACTGAGGGAGGCGGGAAGGAGAGCCTGCCTTTATGTCCCAACAGAGGAAACGCGTGTAGGTTACACAGCATTGACTATGTCCCAATCAATATTTATCTCAGCAGACTTTAATTGAGCATCTCCTATATTCCAGGCAATGTGTTGGATCTTAAGGGTATTATTCTCCTTAAACATTTAGAAAATTGAGGCTCAAAACTGTTACATGACTTCCTCAAAGCTGGACTATGAATAAATTGGAGACTTTGATTGCAAACTAAAATTATTTGTTTCCCAATTAGTCATCCTCTTTTAGATTTACTTGGCATCTTGGCACAGGTAAAGAGATTTTCTAAAAGTTATTCTGATCTAACAGTTTTTAATTCTATGATAAAACTATCCATGATAAACAGTTGTCTTTGTTTTAATGTCAATGTCTACGTATGACAGCAAAGGCACCACTAAATGTGGTGTTGGCCTCTCTAGGAATCAGATGATGGAGAGAGTATTAAAGTAATTTCTTTATTCATGATATGGCTATAATATATAGAATGAATTCTACGCCATTGAGTAACTATATTCTGTGGGATTCTTTCTTGAAGAGTGATTCATTTTCAGTCCATGATATTTCTAGCCCTCAAGATTTCCTTTGACATGAAGTAGAGGATTCTGTTTGGGCATCAGACACCGCTCCTTCGAACACATTGGTGGCATCTACAGGTGCAATATTCTGCTGCTTGTGTTGCTTCATCTTTTGTTATGGTTCCCAGATACGGCACTACAGCATAAACAAACAGACCACGTGCATCACTGTTTGCCTGGGGCTACTTTTTGCTTGCAGGGCTTCTTCTTTGGCCTGTGTTTTACGGAGAAAGCTCCACATTACCCCTGCCCTTCACTCCTTCTTTGGAGAATATTTTGCTGTCTTTCTCTATAGTGTGTAAGAGTTTAATGGACTTCAAAGAACAGATAACAGTGTCACTGAAACAAGTCACTTTAATTTTCAACGTCATGTGTCTTCCTGTGTATGGTGAATGTCACCATATTTGTGCTATGTTCTGGGCTGTTGTTCTCTTTTTGTCCTAGAGTTCAATTAGTAAACATGCGAAATAACCAGGTCTTTTGAGCTTGTATAAGGAAGAGTGAAAGATAAATTTTCACCTATGAAAATTATTCAAGAAATTTTACGTTTTTGAACCAAGACTGTTTTGTTCTTTGCACTGGGGCCTGTCACTGCACTGTGAGTGCAATTAGCAGTGCAGATGGAGATCACACAATAGCCACAACCAGGGCAACACCAAAAGCGAAGGGGGTGCTTTTAGTCATTATGCCTCAGGCAAACCAGGACATAGGTCACCCTGAACATAAAGTACGCAGAAGTCCACCAAGGGGATGCGGTTGCCTAAATCTCCATATCTGAAGTGTTTTTGTTAAGGGGGTAATCCTGAGGCATAAACTAAGAAATTGTATTTAATCAGTTTTGAAACTTCACATACTTTCCTGTATATGCCGTCATATTTGATCTCACTCATATTTGATCACACATGCACACACACACGCATAAACACTCACATGCACATATACGCCCACTCGCATGAAGCCAAGTCGTAGGCAGTCTGTCCGTCTATTGCAGCAGAGCCAGGCCCAGAAGCAAATCTTGGCCCTGAGCTCCAGCGTTCTCCCACCACACCGGATTTCCAGATGGGGGGCCTTCTAGGCCCCAGACAGTCATCATGCAGAGGGATCGCTTCAAGAACATCACTGTATAGAATAAATATTTGTTAAAAATGTAGATGTCAATGTGTCCATCTCACTTCAAATACAGATTGCCCAGTTTTACAAACAGAAGGTAAACAAATAAGGCAATGTGTGGCAGGCTTCATTTGAAGACTTTAAGGCACACACAGTGACTTTTCAATAGAAAATACTAATTAATTTCCCATGGCTTATCAGGCACTGAACTTCTTGAGATTTTGCTAAATAACCCCCCCAAAAAATATTTCTGGGTATTTCAAAGAAAAGTATTTTCTCTGGAAAGCCATCAAGAATTCACACAGTGCATGTACCATGCTAAGTAAAAGAAAATGGCACCTTGAATGGTTCAATCCTTAGATAGGATTAACTATAAAATTTTCTTATTCTTTTAAATTATAAAACTATATATTCACATAGTCAAAACATACAGAAAAATAACAAATTAAAAGTAACCTCCAAGAGCCACCTAGAGCCAGCCAAATTTCCGCCTTTGATGAAACGGTATTCAGGTGAAAACCTAGAAAGACCTACGTGTTAACAGGACCATATCCTGGAAACAGGTCCATACTCTAAGACGGAGGAAAATACTGAAACAAAAATTAGGTCTGAAAAAGAACAAAACCAAGCTTGACCCAAGGACCTCTCAGCATTTTAATGGCTTTTCGTAATAAAGCCCACTACTTTTCAAAGTAAGAGTATATAATCCAGACTCTTTGCAATATAAAATTTGTAATACCTAGCATACAATTAAAATTTACTAGACATGCAAAAAAGCAGGAAATTATGATTTATAATCTAGAAAAAAGCACAGTCAATAGAAACACACTCAAAGCTGATCTAGATGTAAGAATTATCAATGAAAGCATTTAAGCAGCACTTATAAATGTGATCAAAGATTTGAAGGAAAGGTTGAATAATAATGATTGACCAGATGGAGAAGGGAAATTGGAATAAGGAGTAAGGAGTGAGGAACCAAATGGAAATTCTGGAGTTGATAATTACAATATATAAATTACAAATTCCTTTAGGTTATATAAGCAGATTATAGATTGCAGAAGAAAAGGATCAGTGACCTCAATCACAGGTCAATAGAAGTTATGAAATCTGAAGAACAGAGAAAAGAAAACTTTGAAAAGATATAAACAGAGTATAAAAGACTTGTGGCATAATATCATTTTGGTAATTGGAATTCCAGAAGGAAAGAATAATGAAAATAGGGTAGGAAAATATGTGAAGAAATAATGATTGAAAATTTCTCAAAAGTGGAGAAAAACATCAATTTACAGATGAAGGAATCTCAGCAAATCCCAATCAGAATAAATGCAAGGAAAACCATCGGGCTTAAGTACATCTTCAAAGTTTCCAGAGAAAAAAATCACATTATCTATGGGGGAGCAGGGATATAAATGATGACTTTTTAATGTAAGCAGTAGATCAAAAGTCAGTGGAATGATTAAGGTGCCGAAAAAAATATGTCAGCTTACGATCTATCTGCCAAAATGTCCTTAAATATGAGAGTGAAGTAAAAACATATGCAGATAACCAAACTCTGAGAAAAGTTGTCATCAATGGACCTTCACAATAATAAATGATAAAGGAATTCTTCAGGCTGAAGGGAATGATACCAGATCAATAAATGAATCCATAGGGAGGAATGAACAAAAGCATTGGAAATGTTAAATAAATGGATAAATATAAAAGGTTATCATTTGGTTCTTTTTATAAAGATATGTGAATGCTTGAAAATAATATAATAACATGATGCTGGGAGCTATGATGTATTTACAAGAAAATATATGATAGTAAGTATGAATTATGTGGGATAAATGGAATTATTCTGTTGTAATATTTGAACATTTCATATGAAGTGATACAATGTTAATTATATGCAGACTGTTGCAAATAAAAAATGCATACTGAAATTCCTAGAACAACCACTAAAAATAAAATTATACTACACAAATAAAACAAAATACTAATAATCTGATTACCTCAAAGGAAGCTGCCTAGGAAAGAAACGAGAAATAAAAAATGTACTCATAGTAAAAGTAAGCAATTAGTAAAATTGGTTATGGTAGATAAGTACGTTATATTTATATATTAAGAATATAATATACTTATATATTTATGTTTATAAATATAAATTAGATATTTATATATACATATATACACACATATATAATAGCATACATCATGTAGTTATATACACATATGCTTATATATAAATGTAATGTATACTATATGTAAAATAATTTATGAAACATATGATGTAGTTGCTAAAAGAGAAATCAAGCTGAATCAAAAGATCCACTGAAACTGTGTTAAATGAAGGAGCAACCTAAAAGCACTTCTCATCGGTGATCAGTAGTGAGGATAATAAAGACCCTGCGACGGTGAAACGAGCAGGCTGATATGAAATGAAAAGTAAAGCAGTCGTAGTACAAGAAACAGGATGGGGAAATTTAAAATATTATCGCTAATAATTTATATATATGCGTGAATACGTACATATGTATGAAAGAGCAGAATGGATAATACTAAACACAGAGTCACACAACACAAGCATGAAGCATTCTTCTAGAAAGAAGAGCAAAAGGAGCAGAAATTGCACATTTTCTGGGGTCTGCAGCGGGCTCCGTCTGAGTGAGTAGCGCGCCCGCCTGATACCCAGCCAGCTCCTGAGGGAGCTCCTCACTCCCGCTCAAGACCATTCTGCGGACTTTTCCTCTTTGCAGATTTGCTGAAAGCAAAAGTAAAAGTTCTGACCACAGGCTCCTAAGCCACAGACTAGGGTCGCAGTTTCCATGGTGCTGAGCGGCTGCCAGGTATGGAAACACCGAGGAACTCAGAACACAGAGCCTCTTGGCATCACAGTCCAAAACACAGTCAGGTAATGTCGTCCGTGTTTTTGTGACTTATATCCAGGACGTGTGAGACGAGCACAAAGATGTACAGAGAAAATGAACGAGGGTCCCAGCGTAAGACGAGCTCAGGACTCGATCCTGGAGTGGAGCCTAAAGCTGAGACGGATATTCCAGGGTCCTCACTAGAGCACTATGAGGGCTGAGAGACAAGGTGCGTGAATCAGCCACGAGGAGTGCTCCTGGAGTGCCCTGGGGATGGCCGGTACCGGAGGCGTGTCTGCTGTGCTGGACTCACCTGGAGAGGCCCCAGCCGGCGAGCCCAAACTCCCTCCTTCCTTATTTCCATTCTTGTTTTTTCCCCTAAATAAATTGGGAGTGGGGTGAATATATATTCTTTTAAAGAATTAACTAACTCTGCCTTTCTTCCTGACAGTGAAAAAGCCCTACAGCAAAACTGCTTAATGGAAAAGAAATGATGAACAACATGAATTTGTGTTTCTGAAATTCTAACTTCAAATATTTGTCTACGTAAAAACTCCAATACAATCAACTGAACAAGTGCTGGAACTAACAAGGAAATTGAAGAATGTGGCTTGATAACAACCCAGCATATAAAAACCAATTCTTCTGTTCACAGGCAATGATCAGAAAAAAAAGGAAATCTCATTCAAAAGAGTAAAAGCATGGTAAGATACCCAAGAATAAACAAATTAAGAAATGCATAGACTGGAATTTTAAAAAATTCATACCTACACATGTCTACATGTACTTTTCCAGAATGACATAGAAAAGAGGATCAGATGCAGGATGAGCCTGAGACTTATAAGAGAAGTCCCAGGACTATACGAGTACAGATAGTCTTAAATTAACCAGCAAACTTGAACAATCCCTATCATAATACTGTCACAATTTTTTTTAAAGCTTTTTTTTTTAAAGATTTTATTTTTTCCTTTTTCTCCCCAAAGCCCCCCAGTACATAGTTGTATATTTCTCGCTGTGGGTTCCTCTAGCTGTGGCATGTGGGACGCTGCCCCAGCGTGGCTCGATGAGCAGTGCCATGTCCGCGCCCAGGATCCGAACCAACAAAACACTGGGACGCCTGCAGCGGAGCGTGCGAACCCAACCACTTGGCCACGGGGCCAGCCCCAACTGTCACAATTTTTAATGAACCTTGGCGAGGTGTCTATAAAGTTAATATGGAAAAGAAAATATAAAAGAATAGAATTTTTTAAAAATCTTAATATTAATGAAATACTTGCCCTAGCACATATGAAAGCAGACTATAAGTTACAGTAACTAAATCTGTGTGGTATTGACACAGGGTTAAACAAATAGATGAGAGGGAGAGAACAGATTGTTCAGGAACAGACCCGTATGTGATACACACATGATATTTTGAAACAGTGGGGCAAAGACGGATTATTTGATACATTATATTTTGGAAAATCCACCCCATTTTGTGGTCAGCAGAATAGCAGCCCCCAAAGGCGCCCACAGTTCCCCCTAGATTCTGTGCCTCACACGGCAGAAGGCTCTTGGCAGACGGGACCAAGGTTTGGACCTTAACACAGGGAGATCATCCAGGACTACCCGGGTGGGCCCAGCCTAACCACAGGAGCCTTTAACAGCTGAGCTCTCCTGGCTGTAGTCAGTGATAGAGACACCAAAGAGGGATCAGGGAGATGACACGCTGCCGGCTCCTAAGATGGAGGACGGGGTCATGAGGCGGAAGGAGAGCAGGCTGCCTCTAGAAGCTGAAAAAGCAAGGAAACATATCCTCCCACCCCAGGGCATCCAGGAAGCAATGCAGCCCTGCCAATACCTTGATTTGGTCCAGGGAGACGTGTGATGGACGTCGGGTCTACAGAATTGTAATATAATTACTTTGTGTTGATTTAAGCCACAAAGCTTTTAGTAATTTGTTATAACAGCAATAGAAAACTAACGCAACTTTGAAAAAAAAAACTAAGATTCCTACCTCATTCTACATACAAAATAAAAAAGAGAGAAAATTCCAGATTAGTTAGTGAGCCAAATACAACAAAACACTTGGCTGGATGGTTATAGACACACATGCATCCATGAGACGGGGTGGGAGGGAGGAGTGAAAGCAGCTTTCGTGGAATGCGCATCTACATCTGAAGCGGCAGCAAGCCCACTAAGCAACACACAACATCCGCAAGCAAGGAAACAAGATGAATAAATTTGACGTCCAACAAATAAAAGTGTTCTCAAGGACAAAGAAAAAAACAAAACTAAAAACAAAAATTGCCTGAGGGAGAATATTTCTCACATATGTAATTGACAAAGTGATAGTATCTTTATCAGAGAAAACAGATGCTGCAAACTTCAAGAAAAATAATAACTGGACAGAAAAAGAAATTACACAGTACAAGACCAGGTGATTCCCAGAATAAGCTATTTAAATGGCCAGTAAACATATGGAAAAAAACGAAATCTAGGAAACAGTAATGATAATAATAATGACACTTCACCCATCAGATAGGCAAACCTTTCAAATATTGATAACACTCACTGATTGAACATTACATAAAGATTTTTCTCTTTTCTTCCATGGTGTATGAATATATGAAATAAAAAATAAAATGTTTTTGTGTCTAGCTTACAGCGTGGTTGAGTCAACCCTAAATTTCTTGGTCCTTCTATTAAACACATGCATGAACACACGCACTCACACATGTGCACACTCACCAGTCAAAGGAGCTGAGCTGAGGCTGGAGGAGCTCAAATCCCAGGGACAGTAAGTCAGACAGCCACTGCCGAATCCTGCCGTTTCTGTAAGGCCGAGTGAGTCCCCCCACCTGGACAGACAGGCAAGGGTGGCTTCTGAGAGGTCAGAGCTGCTTTCCATTCTTGTGAGGCCCTCCTGCATTTCACCGCGGGGACTCGGGGGGCACACGCTTGGGAGAGCCCAGGGCATTCTCTTGACTGGGGAATTCCCCCACTGCTCATGGTAACACTTTGCTTTTGCCCTTTTCCCTTTCTCTGCCAGGCATCGAAGGGACTTTATGGGTAGGAGAAAACAAAACTTCAAGTTTATGAATTTGAGACATTGCTTGTGAGCTTCTCTGCCCAGGGGCACAGAGTCTGAGTCTAATAAGAGGACTCACAGACAATCCTGAGAGCCTGGCCTCCCCCAACCCTCTGCCCAGAAGGGAGGGGAAGCAGAGTCCTCTGTGGCAGTGTAAATCAGTGCGGCCTTGTGGAGGGTGATTGGACCCCAGCTACTCCCCCAGGAGAAAGAGAGATGCACAGGATGTCACCGCAGCTCGGTTTATTATAAAAAGTCAGAAAACAGGAAATAAACCAAATGTTCATTGATACGCTTATGACTAAACAAAAGATTACTCTATCCACCCACTAGATCCTCTGTTGCGTGTGTGTGCACACGTGCAGACTTCCTTTGGCCGCCATGAAGGGGCTGGTGGAGATGGCCTCTATCACAGCTTTTAAACCACACTCGTGCAGAACTGCCGGTGCTTAGGCCAGGTGCCAGGCCCCGAGCTCCCCACACCTGAGGACAAGTGTCCCTTGCTCCTCAAGCAAAGCAATTGTTTAGCAAGTGTGTGGGGCAAGGTCAGACATCAGAGTCCATCTCAAAATAAATCATGAAGCGTAAATGTTTCTCGGCATCTGCTCTAAAAATGTTAGCAGTCATATTATACTACCTTCAGGGGTGGGGAACATGAATTCTCCAAAATGGGCAGAAAACATAGTGTGATACTTAGAGATGTGGGTTTGAACTGCAGCTTTGTCATTTGCTAAGCATGTAACATTGGATGGTTTATTTAATTCTCTGAAACTTGGCTGTCTATTTATTTTTCCTCCTCCCTCCCTGCCTGCTTCTGGTAACCACCAATGCAATCTCTGTCTCTATGTGTTTGTTTGTTGTTTTTATCTTCTACTTATGAGTGACATAATATGGTATTTGACTTTCTCCCTCTGAGTTATTTCACTTAGCATAATACCCTCAGGGTCCATCAATGTTGTCATAAATGGCCAGAGTTCATCATTTCTTATGGCTGAGTAGTATTCCATTGTGTATAAATACCACATCTTCTTTGTCTATTCATCCCTTCATGAGCACCTAAACTGCTTCCAAGTCTTGGCTATTGTGTATAATGCTGCAGTGAACATAGGGGTATATGTATCTTTACACATTCATGTTTTCATGTTCTTTGGATAAATGCTAGCAGTGGAATAGCTAGATCATATGGTAGATCTATTCTTAATTTTTTGAGCCATCTCCATACTGTTTTCCATAGTGGCTGCTCTAGTTTGCATTCCCACCCGCAGTGTATGAGGGTTCCCCTCTCTCCACATCCTCTCCAACACTTCTTGGTAATTATAGCCATTCTGATGGGAGTGAGGTGATATCTCATAGTCGTTTTCATTTGCATTTCTGATAATGATGGTGAACATCCTTCCATGTGCCTGTTGGCCATCTGTATATCTTCTTTGCAGAAATGGCTGATCAGATCTTTTGCCCATATTTTAATTGAGTTGTTAGTTTTTTGTTGTTGAGATGTATGAGTACTTTATATATTTTGGATATTAACCCCTTATCAGATATATAGTTTGCAAATATCTTCTCCCAATTGTTAGGTTGTCTTTTCATTTTGTTGGTGGTTTCCTTTGCTGTGCAGAAGCTTTTTAGTTTGATGTAGTCCCATTTGTTTATCTTTTCTATTGTTTCCCTTGCCTGGTACTTGAATATGCTGCTAAGACCAATGTCAAAGAGTGTACTGCCTATGTTTTCTTCTAGAAGTTTTATGGTTTCAGGTAGTACATTCAAGTCTTTAATCCAACTTGAGTTGTTTTCTGTGCATGATGTAAGATAATGGTCTACTTTCATTCTTTCGCATGTGGCTGTCCAGTTTTCCCAACACCATTTATTGACGAGACTCTCCTTTCCCCATTGTATGTTCCTGGATCCCTCGTCAACAATTAGCTGTTCCCAGATGTGTGGGTTTAATTCTGGGCTCTTGATTCTGTTCCATTCATCTGTGTGTCTGTTTTTGCGCCAGTACCATGCTGTTTTGGTTCCTACAGCTTTGTAGTACATTTTGAAATCAGGGAGTGTGATACCTCCAGCTTTGTTCTGTTTTCTCAGGATTCCTTTGGCTGTTCATGGTTGTTTGTTGCACCATATAAATTGTAGAATTCTTTGTCCTATTTCTGTGAAAAACATTGTTGGAACTTTGATAGGGATTGCATTGAACCTGGAGATTGCTTTAGGAAGTATGGACATTTTAACTATGTTAATTCTTGCAATCCAAGAGCACGGGATATTTTTCCATTTCTTTGCGTCTTCTTTTATTTCTTTCAACAATGTTTTATAGTTTTCAGTGTACAGATCTTTCACCGCTTTGGTTAAGTTTATTCCTACGTATTTTATGCTTTTTGTTGCAGTTGTAAATTGTATTCTTAATTTCTCTTTCTGCTACTTCGTTGTTGGTGTGTACAAACACAATTGATTTTATGTTGATTTTGTATCCTGCAATTTTACTGTATTCATTTATTATTTCAAAAAGTTTTTTACGGATTCTTTAGGGTTTTCTATATATCAAATCATGTCATCTGCAAATAGCGACAGTTTCACTTCTTCCTTTCCAGTTTGGATCCCTTTTATTTCTTTTTCTTGCCTGATTGCTCTGGCTAGGATTCCAATTCTATGTTAAATAAGAGTGGTGAAAGCAGTCTTCCTTGTCTGGTTCCTGTTCTTAGAGGGATAGAGTTCAGTTTTTCTCAATTGAGAATGATATTACCTGTGGCCTTGTCATATATGGACTTTATTGTGTTGAGGTATTTTCCTTCTATGCCCATTTTATTCAGAGTTTTTATCATAAATGGATGCTGTATCTTGTCAAATGCTTTCTCTGCATCTATTGAGATGATCATATGATTTTTATTCTTCATTTTGTTAATATGGTAGATCACATCAATTGACTTGCAGATGTTGAACCATCTATGCATCCCGGGAATAAATCCCACCTGATCATGATGTGTACTCTTTCTAAGGTATTGTCGTATTCAATTTGCTAGTATTTTGTTGAGGATGTTTGCATTGATGTTCATCAGTGATATTGGCCTCTAATTTTCTTTTTTGTGTTGTCCTTGTCTCGTTTTAGTATCAGGGTAAAGTTTGTTTCATAGAATGAGTTAGGAAGCTTCCCCTCTTGAAAGTTTTGGAAGAGTTTGAGAAGGATAGGCATTAAGTCTTTGAGTGTTTGGTGGAATTCACCCAAGAAGCCATCTGATCCTAGACTTTTACTTTTTGGGAGGTTTGTGATTACTGTTTCAATTTCCTTACTGGTGATTGGTCTATTCAAATTCTCTATTTCTTCTTGATTCAGTTTTGAAAGATTGTATGATTTTAAGAATGTATCCATTTCTTCTAGATTGTCCAATTTGTTGGCATATAGCTTTTAGTAGTCTCTTGTATTTCTGAGGTCTCTGTTGTAATTTCACCTCTTTCATTTCTGATTTCATTTGTTTGAGCCTTCTCTCTTTTTTTCTTGGTGACTCTAGCTAAAGGCTTGTTAATTTTGTTTATCTTTTCAAAGAACCAGCTCTTGGTTTCATTGATTTTTTCTATTGTTTTTTTTTCAGTCTCTGTTTGATTTATTTCTCCTCTCATTTTTATTATTACCTTCCTTCTACTGATTTGGGGCTTGTTTTTTCTTCTTTTTCCAGTTCCTTTAGGTGCACTGTTAGATTGTTTATTTGGGATTTTTCTTGTCTGTTGAGATAGGCCTGTATTGCTGTAAACTTTCCTCTTAGAACCACTTGTGCTGTATCCCACAGATTTCAGCATGTTGTGTTTTCATTATCATTTGTCTCCAGGTATTTTTTATTTCTCCTTTGATTTCTTCATTGACCCAATCATTGTTCAGTAGCATTTTGTTTAGTCTCCACATGTTTGTGGCATTTCTGATTTTCTTCCTGTAATTGATTTCTAGTTTCATACCTTTGTGCTCAGAAAAGATGCTTGGTATTATTTCAATCTTCTTAAATTTATTGAGACTTGTTTTGTGACCAATCTTGGAACATTTTAAATGTGCATTTGAAAAGAATATATATCCTGTGCCTTTTGGATGGAATGTTCTGCATATATCTACTCAGTCCATTTGGTCTAATGTGTTTTTTAAGGCCAATCTTGCCTTATTGATCTTCTTTTTGGATGATCTATCCATTGGTGTAAGTGGAGTGTTAAAGCCTCCTGCTATTCCTGTGTTACTGTCTATTTCTCCTTTTATGTCTGTTAATAATTGCTTTATATATTTATCCGCTCCTATGTTGGGTGCATAGATATTTACAAGTGTTATATGCTCTTGTGGGATTGTTCCCTTTATCATTATATAGTGTCCTTCTTTGTCTCTTGTTACAGTTTTTGTTTTAACATCTATGTTGTCTAAGTGTGGCTACCCCTGCTTTCTTTTCTTTGCCATTTGCATGGATTATCTTTTTCCATCCCTTCACTTTCAGTTTGTGAGTGTCTTTGGGTCTGAAGTGTGTCGCTTGTATGCAGCATATATATGGGTCCTGTTTTTTTTATCCAATTGGCCATTCTATGCCTTTTGATTGGAGCATTGGCTGTCTATTTTATGGAGCTGCTGTGAGGACTGAAGTAGGTAAATACGTGTAAAACCTTCAGTGGTGCTTGATACTAGACAAGTGTCTGTTGTCTTTTCTTTCTAGAGTCTCTCTAGAGTCAGCATCATACAGTCTTTGGGCCAAACCTAACCTGTCACCTGTTTTTGTAGATACAGTTTCACTGGAACGCAGCCAGAGTCAGGTGTTTATGTATTGTCTGTGGCTGCTTTCACACAGCAACTGCAGAGCTGAGAATTTGCATAGAGATTTCTGGCTCTATAAGGGAAAAGTCTCTGCACTAGCTAACATTTTTGCCATCTTTACTGCCTGCTTTCACATGAGTGTCATGAAATGATTGCACATGTAAGGATATATTATTACTAATTACAAGTGTATATCTATGTACAAGGCTTTCTTTATATTTCTACTGGTGTTATACTTTTAACTTCACCTAAATCTTTTTCTATAAGATATATAGAGATAGATATATGTAAGATAATAAGATGAATTTCCATATGTTCTGAATTTCATGTACCTTTTATTAAAATAAAGATCCAAACTCTTTCAATATATTCTCAAAAAGGCACTTCTAGTTAAGGCATGTCTCATCGAATAGGATATGTTTGGCTGCAAGGAACAGAAGTCACAACTAAAAGTGGTTTAAATGACACCAGCTGAAGGAAATACCTCTTCAAAACTTAGCGATTTAACAAAACGACATTATTCAGGTTGTTCACAAATCTGCAATTTGCACAGGGTGTGGTGGGTCAGTTTGCTGTCAGCTGGGACAGCTTGAGGGCTAGGAGATGGAACCACTTGCCAGCTTGCCCCTCATCTGTCTGATGGTTGGAGCAAGGCTGTGACTGGAGCACATAGCCTCTCTGTGGGGCTGCCTGGCTTCCTCACTGCGTGGTGACCACTCTAAGAGCGAGTATCCAAGTGTCCAGGCAGAGCCTAAGTCATCTCTGCTGGTTTTGTGTGGCAAATTCCACAGCATTTCTTGCCCATAGTCTCAGTCCCGTTCAGACCCATGGGGAGGGCTGTGAGCATCGCAGTAAGCAGAATGGGGAGTGCGATAGGTTCTTGGGAAACGTCTTTGGAAAATGCAGTCTGCCACAGCAGCTCAAAAGCGTTTCCTCCAAGCCCCGTTGTGTGGAGCTGTGGCTGCTCGTCGGCTGTGCTGTGGAGGTGTGCCAGCGGGGCTGACCAAGAAGAGCTGACACTTGGTTGCAAAACTTGCCAAGGGAGACAGAAAATGCCAGTGTTGTCTCTGACAGCAAGGACAGCTGTCCCATATGCTGGGGTGCATATAGGTGTTGGGGAGCGGGAGGTTCCACACTTCTTTTCCCTAGTCATTTACATAGCCCAGGTGAGAAGCTGGGACCCCAGACTCCAAAGGACGGCCAGGCCACTTGTAGTGGGGGTGGGTCCCTGACCCTGGCCCCAGAAGTCATCTGCAGAGGCTGAGCCTCTTGTCACGAAGCCCTTGAAGGCAATGTCGTCTGTAACTAAGATCAATTAATGGTTATTTTTTTCCTCTACTCACCTAAGCAGGAGGGGGAGTATAGTGTGGCCATAAAGTCTGGAAACAGACATTCTTATTTTATCATCTACTATAACATAGTGTCACGAATCACACATTGTGTATTTGCATGCGGTTGCTGGCTTGTGGGGGCCACATTGATTATCCTCGTAACAACCGTGAAGCCGGGTCCCTGCCGTGTGGGTGTCAGAACTGAGACAGGGAAAGACTGGTCATGCAGAGAGCGCCAGCACTCCACCTCGCTGCTGCTGGGTGTTAAACAACACCAAGAAGCCAAGCTGAAGAACGTAAAGAGCAAGAGCAGAAAGAAAACGCTGTGCTTCCCCGTCAGGAACGGCCCCCTGCTGCTGATCTGGGGAGACCATCTGGCCAGTGTGGTGCTCCTCACTGAGAATTCTTTAAACATCTCTTTTTCCCCACGCTTCCCTGGGGAGAGATGCAAGAAGGCTTCCATTTCACGCATGCTGTGCGGGATCCCCACAGGTGAATAGCCGTGAACCCTCAACAGTATCTCCCGCATCTTATACAAGTTCACCTGCCCATTGAAGTTCCTATCCCAGCGTGGTAGAGCATCCCTTACAGGAAACATACAGGTCTCAACCTCAAAGAACGACTATCCTACCCACCACTTCCCTTCCAGCAGAGTGAACACTGGGCCAGAGGTGTTGCCCTGCAAGTTCGTAAGTGTTAACAACTTGAGGTCATTATAAGTTGCTTCCTATGAAAGCTTAGAGACAGGCTAAATAGCATTCCTCTTGAAGGCAAGGATAAATAGTTGAAAATCCCCATCTACGTAGCAACGACACGCAATCACGAGGAATGTGAAGCCTCATCACCGTCCACGAGGGAAGGCTGTATGGAAAATAACTAAGGTCTAAAACGCCCTTTCCTGTCGTTGTTTTGGCATCACAAATGCCCTCTCGTTGGTCGTCGTCACCTTGCCACCGACCTTTGTACCTTAGGTCAAAGAGTTGCGTCTGTGATTCACAGCAGTGTCTTCCTAATCTTTTCTTTCCCTAATGCCTGTCTTGAGCAAGCCCCAGAGCAGGCTGAGAGCAGCTGGCGGTTGTTCCCCACCACAATGGGCTCTGAGAGGGCTGTGATCAGAGCCAACTGCCGACAGAGCCTCAGTGGCAGGGAAACATACGGTGGCTGCCTGCCCGTAATCAGGACCCGCCTCAGCTCTGCGTGGGAAGGGAGTGGGCCTTTTCCATCTGTTAGGACCTAAAGCAATGAGTGCACTGGCAGCACCATAGCCCCTCTCTGCCTACACGCTGCATGCTCATGTCACGTTAATGAAGAAAGTCTGTCCTATGTGGGCAGAGGGCCTGGACAGCGGTGAAGGGAAGCTCCCAGCCATGTGTTGACCCAGCCCTGCTGGAGAAGGAGTTCTACTCAGGGGCTGCTCATTGGAGAGGAGAGAGCATCAGGATGTGACGCCAGAGTCCCCAGAGTTGAGCCTGTTTCTCCATCATAGCTACTGTGCAAACTCGGGTGAGTGATTTAACCTCTCTGAGCCTCAGTTCCTCAACTAGAAATGTGGCATTCAATAGTAACTTCCTCTGGGGGGATTTTTAAGTGTGAATGGGATCACATATGTGAAGGACGCTTTGAGAAACTGGTTGCGGTTATAGGTGTGATGGAAACATGGCATCAATAATGGCTTGTTTCAGTTTTGTCATCCCGGTTCATGTTGTGAGCCACCCTACCTGCTGCATGGCGGGGGAGCTGCCTTTTCCACTGAGAGGAGCAAAGCTGTACTTGCTCAGCATACAGCCGTTCTCCTAGAGAGTCAGACCTGGTGTGACAGAACTTCCTGGACAGTCCCATCTGTCTCCTGCATTGCACACTGAAGGTTCTGGCACAGGAGGGACACATCTGGGAACCTGCAGTCCCAAGAAGCCCAGACAAGACATCAGCACTGCCCGCGACGACCGAGTGCCGTGCTCATCTCGCACGTCTACCAGTGACTGTGGCTGTGTGGGCAGCATCCTCTTGACTCCATTTTCTAAGTACTTAGTACTAAGTACTGAGTGACTAGCTCCTCATGCTCCTGGCCCTCATTTCTGTTATAGCAACTTCCACAAAACCATGGGATCCTGTGTTACTTTTCTTTTCGCCTAGGGTTTCAGCTGTCAGGCAGGAGGAGTTGTTTATTCGTCTTTGTGCCTGTGGGACAGATCGCTGTGAGTGGCACATGGATTAGTTTCCTACTGCTGCATAACAAATCATCACGGACTGAGTGGCTTAAAAGGTCGCCCATTTATCATCTCATGGTTCTGTCTGTGGGGGACCCGGGCACAGCGTGGCAGGGTTCTCTGCTCAGGATCCCAGAGGGCTGACATGAAGGTGCCCACCAGGCCCAACCGAGTTCTTGCCTGGAAGCTCAGGGGTGTCTGCTTCCAGGCTCATTCAGGTTCTTGGAGCCACAGGGCAAAGGTCCCCATTTGCCAGCTGGTCCCAGGGAAAGCTGCGCTCAGTGCCTGCCTCGTGGCCCCTCCGTCCTCAGCAGAGAAACTCTTCCTGCTGACTTCCCATCTCTGACCTCTAGATGGATTGCAGGGGCTCCTGGGTCAGGGCAGGCCTGCAGGACGATCTCCCCCTCTTAAAGTCCCCCTTGACTACACCTGGGAATTCCTCGCCAGCACTGCCTGGAGTCATATTGGTTGAGTGACCGAGAGAAGGAATGTGACAGGGATAGGACCCTTGGGTTATCCTAGAATTCTACCTGCCACATCACATAAAACTGGTTCAACAAATATTTGTAAAGTGGCTGAAAGTCATCAAGTCGTATATTTCTCCACATGACACTTAAATTTCCAGGGTGTGTCTTTGCCATAGACTAGAGTTTCCCAATGCACTCTACCCCAAGGCCTGCTCCATCAACATCAGCTGGCTCTCTTTCAAATGCAGAGTTCTAGGCCCCAGAGGCTTCTGAGGAGTTCTCTTGGGTGGGGAGGCTGCCTTCTAAGGGCTCCTCCCTAGGGCACTCTGGTGTGTAGCCCTTGGGGGAAGCACCAAGGGGCACTTCTCCCCGCTGGGCCTTATCTGAAAACGACTGGACTCAGCAGGTGCATGCAGGGCATTTGCCAGGTGGACAATAAAAGGCAGCATTCACCAAGGAGGAGGTCTTACTGGGAGGAATCCATGGACCACATACCAGGACAGCCCGGGCCTGAAGCTTACCGTGGATTAAGGATACCATCGAAGGAACCAAGACAAGTCCTGGGGTCTAGGAAGTGAAACGTAGACATCAGTACCTCATCCGGAAGAGGAAGGAGTGACAGCTGATTCCTATGTCTTATTAATAAGCTGGACAATTATTTGTAGAAATGGCAGTACAGCACATCTGCACCCTGACAATTTGTGGGTTAATTGAAAGGGGGATCATAGAGTCATCAACTGTTACTGCATTTATTCATTTAACCAGCATCGACTGAGCCAGGTTCTGAGAGATGGCCCCTACTCTCAGCAGCCCTTGTCCCATGGTAGAGACAGGCTGGTACCCATAGGACTCTGGGAGTCTGTAAGTGCTAACGGCGGTGTGTGCAAAGTGCTGAGGGGGTGCACGGTCTTGCTGTGTTCAAAGGGGGCCTGGAAGACTGTAGAGGCACAGTGACGTTTGACGCCAAGTTTCCCATCTGTCTAACTGTGTCAACTGTGGCAGGCCACATTCTCACTGGGCAGCCAATATTTCAGTATCCAAAGTGGACCCCATGACCCATGTCTGGGACTCTCTCTGGGGCCAGGCCATACTTAGCTGTCTAACAGGGCCACAAGCAGGGCTTCCTGCAGCTGAGTGAAGCTCATAGACTTGATTAGCACTCAGTGCAACCAAAAATTGTATTGACATACTAACTCCTGTTTTGTTATTATTGCTAATGACCCCTGCCCTCTCCCTACCCACCCCGAGAAGGTAGCCAGACTTTGTGTTCTTCATCTGGGGGTGGGCACCAGAGGATAGGTTTCTGTTACCGAGCTAAGGCAGCAGTTGCCAGGCATGCAGAAGACAAGCACCCCTTCTGTTTGTTTTTTAGGCCAGTGGAGTGTGTAAAAGGGACAAGACAGGAGGGAAGTTTGGAGCTTCCCCCAAGATTGGAAAGATTACTACGGTTTGTAAGGCTCAGGTTGGGCACCAGGTAACCAGGGCCACTTCCAACACTGATAAAGTGGAGAGTTCTGCTATTAATGACCCCTGCATTGACCTCAACCATGTGGTCTACATGCTCCAGTACAATCTTACCCACAGAAATTTTAAGAGAATCTTCAAAGCCAAGGGCACAAAACTTATGGTCAACAAGAAACCCATCTCCATCTTCCATGAGCAGGATCCTGTTGACATGGAATTGACGCAGGGTCGGCGAGCTGAAGAGTCAAAAGAAAGATTTCTTGGACTCTCAAGGTCTGGCAGTAGTGCTCTTTTATTTAGAGAATAGTGTGGAATTTCATGGGGACAGGACCCATGGGCAGTAAGAACTCCTCCTGCCCGTGGGTCCTGTCCCCATGCAGCAGCTCTTACTGCCCATGGGTCCTGTCCCTTTGCCTGCAGCAGTAGCTCTTACTGCCCATGGGTCCTGTCCCCGTGCTATTCCACACTATTCTCTAAATAAAAGAGCACTACTGCCAGACCTTGAGAGTCCAAGAAATCTTTCTTTTGACTCTTCGGCTCGCCGACCCCGCATCAGAATGGGTAATGGATGTTCTGTGGTCCACTGGTGCCATCGCCACCTTAAAGAAGGCTGGACTCACTTGAACAGTGGAGCCAAAGGGTCATCATCTTGCCCCTTCTGCCAATGATCCATGTTTGCGATGGGAGTCAGACTCCTTCCAGACCCAGCAATGCCTCCTGTACCATGAACTGCTTGCCCTCCCTTCTCTCAGGCAACTTCAGTATCGCGGGGAGCTTCATGACTCTGGTCTACACCATCCTGCCACTCAGGAGACTCTGGCTAACAGTGGCAAGGTGGACATGAAGCTGCCCAAACACCATCCCTGCATCAATGACATGCCAAGGCAGTGGGCAAGGCCATTCTTGAACTGAATGGGAAGCCCGCTGGCACAACCTTCCATGCCCCAGCACCAAGTGTGTCTGCCATTGAACTGACCTGCTTATTTGCAGAAACGTGTCGAATACAATAACATCAAGAATGTGGTGGGGGCCCGTCCCCTGGCTGAGTGGTTGAGTTCACACACTCCACTCTGGCAGCCCAGGGTTTTGCCAGTTCAGATACTGGGCACAGACCTAGCACTGCTCATCAAGCCATGCTGAGGCAGCCTCCCACATATCAGAACTAGAAGGACCTACAGCTAGTGTATACAACTATGTACTGGGGTACTTTGGGGAGAAGAAGGAAAAAAAAAAGAGTTTGGCAACAGATGTTATCTCAGGGCCAAACTTTCAAAAAGAAAAATTAAAAAACAAAAAAAAGAAGGTGGTGAAGTGAGTGTCAGAGGGACCCCTAAAGGGTGTTCTTGCTTCACTAAGGACTAAGTCATCTTCTGAGACTTGAACAGTGACACCCACTCCTCCAACTTTGGTGATGGGGCTAGCATTGCTCTGGATGACCCCTTTGTCAAGATCATTTCCTGTTATGATAATAAATTTGGCTACAGCAACCACTTTGTGAACCTCATGGTCCTCATGGCCTTCAATAAGTAAGAGCTCTGGACCACCAGCCCCAACAACAGCGTGAGAGGAAGAGAGAAGCTCTAAGATGCTGGGGAGTCCCTGCCTCATTTCACCCTCCAACAACTAATCATCTCCCATCCATTACTCAGTTCTCACCTCAAGCCCCTTGAAGCAGAGGTGGCACTTGGAGAGCCATGCCTTGCCATGTACCCTCAAGTACCATTAACAACCTCTCTGCTACACCCAGCAATGAAGAACATGCATCAACAAGCTTCTAATTGCAAGGTGGAAGTCAAAACACTTGTTGAAAATAAATATGAACTGCCACTGGAGTCACACCAGATTGTCAAGTTATTGTTTACAGTTGCAATGAGAAAGAAAGATATTCTGGTAGGGAATTCAACAGAATTGTCTTAAAATGACTAAACTCTCGAAATGATGGCTGCTGTTTGGCCATGCATTTTCCATGTGGATTTCCATAGACTGTGAATCTCAAAAGAGAATTTCTGTTACATTTAATGATTAACTTTCTTTATTTTTTATTTTACTCTATCTGGAAGCATTAAAAAGAAAGCATATTAAATCATGCAATTAATCTCTTTTCCAATAGAATTGTACCCTGTGGTAGGAATGACCATGTGGAAGGTCAGTATAGACCTTGAGAAAGATGAGTCTCTGACATGGCAAGGCAAACCTAGATTTCTAGCAGGATTCCCACAGGGCAAGGTGACCTCAGCCAGGTTGGGGGCGGAGGTGAGTTGTCCTTTGTCTGTCCTCTGTCATCCTGGGCTGCCCCTCTCCTTGCCCCAGCAGCCCCCACACTAGCCTCCTATCTCTCTTGTTCAAGTTGATGCCTTATCACCAGCTCTCATTCTCATTTCTTATCCCAAACCGGCTGCATTCCGCCCTTCCATTCAAGTCACATGTTTGCTTATTCACATCTCTCTTTCCCCCAGACTCTTCCACTCCCCCAGAAGATCTAGCTTAGAGACTCCCTACCAGGGACAATCTCCGCACACTCCTTCCCCCACATTCTGCCAACCTGTGTCTCCAGCCGTGCCCCTGATGTTACACCACTCACCTACCCCCAGGGAGTTTTTTTATTGTGGTTAAATATTCAGAACACAAAATTTAACATTTTAACCATTTCTAAGTGTACAGTTCAACAGTACCAAGTACATTCACATTGTTGCGCAACCATCACCACCACCCATCTCCAGAACTTCTTCAACGTCTCAAACTGAAGCTCTGCCCCGTTAAACAATAATTTCCATCTCCCTCCTCCCAGCCCCTAGAACCGCCATTCTACTTTCCGTCTCTACGAATCTGACTACTGTGGGTACTACCTCGTATAAAAGGAATCATAAAACATTTGTCCTTTCGTGACTGGCTTGTTTCACTATATAATGTCTTCAAGATTCATCCATGTCGTAGTATGCAGCGGTATGTCTTTCCTTATCATAACTGAATAATATTCCATTGTATGTATACACCACGTCTTGTTTATCCATGCATCTGTTAATGTACACCTGGATTGCTTCCACCTTTTGGCTATTGTGAATAATGATTCTATGAACATGATGTACAAATAACTGTTCAAGTCCCAGCTTGAAATTCTTTCCAGTATATACCCACAAGTGGAATTTCTGGATCAAGTAGTAATTTTTAATTTTTGAGGAACTAACATACTGTTTTCCATAGCAACTGTACTATTTTACATTCCCACCAACAGTATACAAAGGTTGGAATTTCAATTTCTCCATATCCTTGCCCACACTTGTTATTTTCCGGGTGATGTCTTTTCTTTTGGAATAGCCATCCTAATGGGTGTAAAGTGGTATCTCATTGTGCTTTCGATTTGCATTTCCCTAATGATTAGCGATGTTGAACATGTGTTTATTGACCATTTGTTTATCTTCTTTGAAGAAATGTCTTCCTCTGCCTATTTTTAAATCAGGTTGTTTGTTTTCTTGTCGATTTGTACGAGCTCGTTATATATTCTGGATAGTAACCTCTTATCAGACATATAGTTTGCAAATATTTTCTCCCTTCCGTGAATTGGTTGCCTTTTCACTCAGTTGATAGCGAATGCACAAAGTATCTAATTTTGATGAAGTCCAATTTACCTATTTTTTCTTTTGTTGCCTGTACTTTTGGTGTCATATCCCCTGTGCTTTTTAGAACCTTGGGATCTAGTGCTTTTCTCTACCTGTTGATGAAGGGCTTGATGGAGTCCTGCCCACTGACTGTTTCTGTGGCACGCACATTTAGGCCTTTGGAATTTCTTAACCACCTAGTTTAGTTATGATTTTTAGTGTTTCTTAGTCTCTAACTTTCCTGTTATTATAGGTTTTATTTGCCCTCCCAATAATGGGATGTCTCTCATTATTACTAGTAACAAATTTTAAAATTTCTCTATGACATTATCTGGGAGATATCCCAGATCTCAGTATATTTTAAGTTAATCGGAAAAAGTAAACCTTTTATTTATTTTCACTGTGGTCTGTGATGCTTTTAATGGGAATTTAAATACACAAAATATTAGTTGAACTGTTATGAGGCTTATATTCCTTACAGTAAAATGGGGCAGTCCAGCTAGTCAGCTGCTGAAAAATGTCATCCTGTGCTCCAGATGATATACGAGGCCACGTAGCCCCTGCTGTGGCCAAAGTGATGAGATTCCTCAATGAATGTGCCTGGGAGTTCCTGTAAAGGCGCTGTTTGTAAGCACTAAGCTCTGTATTGATGTAAGTGTCCAAAAAGAGTGGGGCGTGTTCGAGGCAGGATGCAGCACCATCAGATCACACCATATGATGCAGCCTGGGAATAAGGGATGAAGGGGTGGTAATATGGCCAAATTTGATACAGGATGTGTTTGTGAAAAAAACGAAACTACAGAAACCAATTTAATTTTCAAAAGACAAAAAATTATAAACATTTCAAATGTGTCTGTATCTGGTCATTGGAATTTGGGGTGAAGTTTATTTTCTTGTAATTTTCCACATTTCTAGAGAAAATTTAAATGAACATGCATTGGTTTTTCTATTAGAAACAGGGCTAGTGATGTCTGTTATAAGAGCACAGTCCGCTCCTCTTCTCCTTCCTTCCCTGACCCCACAGACTGGGACATTCAGGTGGGACCTACAGGGCCTTGGTGGCCACTGTGTACAGAGGAGACTGAAGACCCTCCATGCAGCCCTAGAAGCAGTGCAATCATGTTGGCAGAGACTCATGAAATGCAGGACTCTCACTTGATTTTATTAATAAGTCATTTTAAAAAACATTTTATATAATTACCATAAAAAGTGGATGTGTGTGTGTGTGCACATAACCACAGCAAGGAAATCCAGAGTGTGAGGATAACGTATTAAATGTATTTCTTTTGGGGCCATGGTTGTTTCCTTAGAGATTCTAGATTTAATTTAGGTTCTTACCTAAATTTCTTTTTCTGCCACCTATCTAAAGAGATGGTGCCCAAGGTCTTTCATTATTGGACACTGAACGAATGAATGCCTGGGCTTGCGGAAATATGTTTTCTTGGCTCCATGTCATTCTCACCCCTATGCCAGGTTGTATCATAGGGACTCATGTCAACACCACCAATGCATGGGGAATCCTGCTGACACTACACTTTCGCACTGGCCCAGCACCTTCACGGGGTGCATACCGCCTCCCTCCCTCCACCCTGACAGCCCGTTAGCCTCACCTTCATGAAGGTGGCCCCTCATTCTCTCATCAAATGCAAACAACTCT
The DNA here is from genome assembly GCF_037783145.1 of Equus przewalskii. Taxonomy (NCBI): domain Eukaryota; kingdom Metazoa; phylum Chordata; class Mammalia; order Perissodactyla; family Equidae; genus Equus; species Equus przewalskii. Next base: position 1,265,030 of record NC_091851.1, on the reverse strand, counting down.
GGCCTATCCTTACTTTTCCCAATGGCTGGCTTTCATTCTAGTGTCCACCTCATTTCTGGTCTTGCAGCTCCCTCTGGGCGCGTCCATGCCCAAGAACTGAGGCACTGAAACCACCACAACTTACTCTCTGTTACCTCTCCTTCATATTGTAATGAGGGCATTAAACTGACTTGAATTTTGAAATTATTTGAAATGATGAATGCATGTAAGTTACATCATCTGTAAGTTTCATTTTGGAAGAGCAGGTGGGCATTAGTTCTTTCTGATACAAGTGGCTGAGGACCAGGACTCCAGCTGGTGTTCCCTGATTGGGCATGTATGTTTCCTTTAGTGGACAAGATGTATGAAGCCCTGTTTGGCCTCAACTCCAAGCTTTGTTCTCTGGGTCAGCTTTTACCAACGACAAACTGAAATGCTGCTATCTGCTTGCCCCTGTTGGGCGTTTGTCAAACAGTCCAAGAGCCAGAAGACCGGGTTCTCCTCACCAACACTGGTCTTCCCAGCAGCAACAGGAGGTAGGGTTGTCAGGCAGCCTGGAAGACCACCGAGGAAGGCTTACCTTCCAGAAGGAGAAACGTGACGCAGGCTCTCATTGCCCTCTTGCGTTTGCTTGCTGTTGTGCTTGGCGAGGAGCTGAGCCCCATCTCTGCTTTTCATGGCCTGGGCCAAGTGTTCCTGATGCTTAGGAGGTATTCCTTCTCTCCTTCAGTGAGCATCCTCCCACCCCTTTACCTTCTCCTGCAATTGCTTCCGTCAGCGTTGGGAATTATTTTGCCACATTCTACAGATGAGGAAATGGAGGTTCAGACTGGTGAAGTGACTTGTCCAGAGTCACACAGTCTGGATTTGAACTCAAGCCTTCTGCTGCCTCCAGTATGAGGATATTTTCACATTTTCCATTTACAGAATTCTGGCTTTCTCACTGTATTTGGGCAACAATAAAATATTTGAGTGGAAAGGGCCTGAGTGCACTCAGTCGTACCGCTCAGCACGGGGACCCCTCTCTGGCCTGGCCAGCATGTTCAGGACCTGGAGCAGCCCTTTCCCTAGGAGCCAATGTCACTGTTGTTGCTGGTTCTTCCCTGCAGACACCGGCACTTCTAATTCTGCGAGAGGCGGAACAGGTCTAGCCTGCGACCCAAGTACACACGTCAACTCTGCCGTCCTGTTCTCCTTGTCGTCTCCCTTTTTTGGCCTAACCCCCCCAGGTGAAGCTCCCCTTCCCCAGAATCACATTTATGCATCTTTCCCATTTGTTACTACTTTCTGTTGCACAGTCTCATTTATCAATGTCCCTTTCAAAATGGGGCAGCCAGGGTTACCCTGTTAAATTTATTCTTCTCAATTTGGGGCCAACTTCTGGCTTTTCAAGGCCATTTTGAATCCTGCAAATTTGTAGGGAAAACTCAGCAAAGCATTCCCACCCCTCCGTGCCCAGAATTTGCGTTTGTGTCTAAATTGGGAAAGTTTGCCTCAGGCCAGTTGTTGGAAGATGGAGGACTGGACGGGTCCCAGCCTGAGCCTCGGCGGTCCTCGCTGCCGCCCACACACGTGTGCACATATACACGCTGACACGCACACACCCACTCACACACACCCTCCTACACCTCACCCTGGCGCTGTCTCCACATACTCCGTGCCCCTTGCTGATGTGCTCACTCCTTCGTTCTCTCTGCCGCCTCTGCTCTGTCTGCTGCTCCGATCCTCTGCCAGCCTCACTCCAACACATAACCCACTTTCCAAGGGCAGATCTAGGTGGGAATAATTGCTTTTATGTAGGACAGGGCACTGGCCGCACTGAGGAGATGCCCTCATTTCAGGGAGAGGCCTTTCTCTGCTCATCCCACTCCACTGATGTTCTGGCCCTGCCCCTGCCTTGACCCCACAGAGGTCATAGCGACTTTTGCGTGGCCCTCAGAGCTGCTCACACCCAGAGAGCATCACACATATCACACTCTGGGGTGTGACTGTGAGGTGTATTTGTGCCCCGAGGAGCTGGGCAAGACAGGGGACCAGTTGCCACCTTCTTACCCCAGGGGTGTCCTTGCTGCCAGAGGTTATTCAACACATTCCACATGTGGGAATCCTCTGTCCTCTTGGTTGTGAGGACAGCACACCCCCTGGCCCTCCCCCAAGGCCACTTACCTTCCACCTCCTTTGTGGATCTCTCCTTCACTGTCCATCCAGGGACATGTCCATATGTTCCAACACTCAGTTCTTTCCTTCCTTCTTAACTGAGGTGATGTCATCAAGTGACATGGTTGTCAATGCTCTAAATGCCAATGATGACTCCCATGCCTTCCCAATTCCAATCCCTGGTTCTGAACTCCACCTGTGTTCTCACACGTGCACCTGCCTCCCTGACATCCCACCTGACTGTGGAGCAGAGACCTGGGACTCAACCTTGTGCTGGCTCACACAGTTCTCACTTCCTCTCTCCTTCTCAGTGCTGACAGTCACAGCAATCATCAGCATCCAGTTGCTGCAGCCACAAACCAAGGAGTCCCTCTTGATTGATGTCTTTCTTTCATGCTCTCCTTTCACCCATCGGCAAGTTCCCTTGGCTCTGCCTCCTTACCACATGGTGGGCAGGTCCAGTTCTTCCCTCCACCTCCTCTACCTGGTCTTGGTCAAGGTCACCATTATCACACTCCTGGACTTTGCAGCAGCCTTATGACTGTTTTCCCAGCTTCCTCTCCTGCTCCCTACAATCCATTGTCTGAGCAGCAACCCATGTGGTCATCTTAGAGTCATCAGATCAGAGGACTGCCCAGCTGAGAGCCTTCTCTGACCCCACACCTCTGCTAAGGCCCCCCACTGGACTTAGAGTAACATGCAAACTCCTTACTATGGCCTACGAGTTTGCATGGGCTGGCCCTACTCACCTTCCAACTGCATCTTGGGCCACTTTCTTCCTGGCCCAAAGCACTCCAGCTGGGTTAGGGTTAGGGTTAGGGTCAGGGTTAGGGTTAGGGCTAGGGTTTTTTGCTTTCTGCCTTAAAATAATCTAAGCTCATGCCTGATTTAGGATCTGAGCATGTACTCTGCCTTCTACCTACGTGTTCACCCCCAGATGTCCACATGGTTGTTCCCTCTATTGAGAGGTCTGAGCTCTCAGGTCACCTCTTCATAGAGATCTGCTCCAATCATTCAGTGTGATGTGGGACACCCTCCTCAGGTTGTCCCCTCACACATGGTGCTGGCTTATTGCCTTTGTAAGAACTTATCTTTTTTGTTTATTTGTTTGTTTGTTGTAGGAAGATTAGACCTGAGCTAACATCTGCCCCCAATCCTCCTCTTTTTGCTAAGGAAGATTAACCCTGAGCTAACATCTGTGCCCATCTTCCTCTACTTTATATGTGAGACATCTGCCGAAGCATGGTTTAATAACTGGTGCTAGGTCCACTCCCAGATCCAAACTGGCAAACCCAGGGCCACCAAATTGGAGCACATGACCTTAACTGTTATGCCACCAGTCAGCCCCTCATAAGCACTTATCTTAATTGTGGGATTGCTTTCTTTTCTCCTCCAATGGAATATAAGTTCCTTGAGTACAAGGACCAAGCCAGTTTTGTTTATATTTTAGTTTCAGTGACTTGGCATGTATAAGGCAGTCAATAAATATTTGTTAAATGCATGATTAAATAATTTAATGGCAAATTCTGAGCTTCTGTGTCAGTGTTTCTCAACCCTGGAGGCAAAGAATCAAATATGAGCTTTAAAAAATGTGAACACCAGACGTCAGCATCATGGCAGAGTGAGTTCTCCCAGTGATCTCTCTACCCTCCATGATACAATGAAAAAGACATTCATACTCCAACAGAGGACATCCATACAACACAAAACATGTCTGAGAGATCCATGCAGCCACACGTCAGAGGCCAGAGAGGCTGGAGCCCTGCTCGGAGGAGGTAGAATGGAGGAAGAGAAAACTTTGCTTCCTCCCCAAAGACTGCAATGTAGGACTACACGAGGCCTCCAAGAGGGAAGGAACAGGGGAGGGAACATTCATTCAAGGGAACATCAAGGATCCTGGAGGGCCCTTGCAGGCTAGGGGAAAGCCCCTACCAAGGTGACAGCTAACACAGGGGTGTCCTCAACAAGCCAACACTCCAGGAAAGCAGATAGTGAGAGCAGAGTGAAAAAACCCTGAAAGCACGCAGAAGAAAGCACCCCTGCCCCGCACCCACCCAGCACTGGCCACAGTGCCTGGGATCTTGGTGGAATGCAGAGGGCTCAGAATACGCAGCTCTTGACCCCCCCACCCCCCACCACCAGTGGCAATACACAGTAACTGCAAACAAATAATACCAGAATGTGAAAGAACAAAGCCATGCCCCTAGATGTATCAAAAGTTACATTATATCTCCAGACCAGAGAGAAAATAACAAGTACCCAGAAACCAGTCCCGAAGAGACAGAAATATGTAATCTAAATGACAGAGAATTCAACATAGCTATCATCAGAAAACTCAACAAGTTAAAAGAGAATGTACAGAAACAATTCAACTAGTTCAGGAGCTACTTCACAAAAGAGATTGAAACTATAAAGAAAAACCAATCAGAAATATTGGAGATGAAAAACACAATGAATGAGACAGAACAGAATATGGATTCCCTGAACACTTGAGTGGACACCATAGAGGAGTGCATCAGCATAATCAAGGATAGACAAGTTGAAATGCTCCCGATAAAAGAGGAGAGAGAAATAAGACTAAAAAGAAATGAAAAAAGTCTCTGAGAAATATCCAACTCAATCAGGAAATGCAACATAAGAATTATAGGTATTCAAGAGGGAAAAGAGAAGAAGAATGGAGCAGAAAGAGTGTTCAAAGAAATAATAGCAGAGAACTTCCCAAACCTGGGGAAGGAGGTGAAAATCCATGTGGAAGAAGCTATCAGATCTCCTAAATGTGTCAATGTAAAAAGACCTACTGCAAGCCATATACTAGTAAAACTAGCAAAAAATGAATGACAAAGAAAGAATACTAAGGGCAGCAAGGCAGAAGAAAATAACCTACAAAGGAACCCCTATCAGGCATTCAGAGGATTTCTCTGCAGAAAGCTTACAAGCTAGGAGAGACTGGAAGGACATATCCAAATCATTGAAGGACAAAAACTTTCAGCCAAGAATACTCTCTCCAGCAAAAGTATCCTTTAGATATGATGGAGAAATAAAAATTTTCCCATATAAACAATAGCTAAGGGAGTTCATAGCCTCAAGACACCCCCTCCACAAGAAATCCTCAAGAAGGCCCACATACCTGAAAAAAAAAAAGGGAGAAAGGGATTACAAAGCATGGAGTACGGAGATAAATAGGTAGACAAAATCAAAAAATAGTAGCTATACATCAGAACAGGTTAGCAAATACTCAAGTATAACATTAAAGGGAGGGAAAACACCAGAAACAAAGACAATCTTGTCATTTTAACCACAAACTCACAACATAAGATGGAATAAGATGTGAGAAAAACAACATAGGAGGGGAAGGGGACAGGGACTGGATTGGTTTGGTCTAAGGAAATAACAGGCCATCAGAAAATGGACCATCTTATCTACTAGATTTTGAATACAAACCTCATGGTAACCACTAAACAAAAAAGCAGAACAGAGACGCAAATAATAAATAAGGAGAAAACAATGAAACACAACATAAAAAACTACATAACTCAATTGGTAGACTGAAACACATGGGACAAGAAACAAAGGAAATGCAGGAGAACTGGAAATGAGTGATAAAATGGCATCATTAAGCCCTCATATATCGATAATCACCCTAAACGTAAATGGATTGAATTCTCCAATCAAAAGACACAGAATGGCAAGACGGATTAAAGAACAAGACCAAACAATATGCTGCCTCCATGAAACACATCTCAACTCCAATGACAAACAGTCTCAGAGTGAAAGGATGGCAGAAAATGCTCCAAGTTAATGGCAAACAAAAGAAAGCAGGTGTTGCCATAAATTGTATCGGAGAAAGTAGATTTCAAGATAAGACAGGTAAAGAGAGACAAAGAGGGGCAGTACATAATGATCAAAGGGACGCTCCACCAAGAAGACATAACACATATAAATATCTATGTACCCAACACAGGAACACCAAAGTACATAAAGTAACTATTAGAAAACCTAAAAGGAGATATTAATAATAACACAATAATAGTAGGAGACCTCAAAACTTCACTCACATAAATGGATAGATCATCCAGATAGGAAATCAACAAGGAAACAGTGGAATTAAATAAAAAGCTAGATCAGTTGGACTTAATAGACATATATAGAACATTCCATCCAAAAACAGCAGAATACACATTCTTTTCAAATGCACACAGAACATTCTCAAGGATAGACCATATGTTGGGAAACAAGGCAAGCCTCAATAAATTTAAGAAGATTGAAATAATAATGAGCATCTTTTCCAATCACAATGCTATGAAGCCAGACATGGATTACAAGAAAAAAGCTAAGAAAGGGACAAAGATGTGGAGACTAAACAACATCCTATTGAACACTGAAGAAATTAAAAGAGAAATCAAAAAATATCTGGAGAAAAATGAAAATGAAAACATACCACACCAACTCATATGAAATGCAGCAAAAGATGTACTAAGAGGGAAATTCATTGCAATACAGGCTCACCTGAATAAACAAGAAAAATCATAAATAAGCAATCTCAAGCTAAACCTGACTGAATTAGAAAAGGAAGAACAAACAAAGCCCAACGTCAGCAGAAGGAGAGAAATAATAAAAACCAGAGAAGACATAAATGCAATTGAAACAAAAAAGGCAGTAGAAAGGATGAATGAAACAAAGAGCTGGTTCTTTGAGAAGATAAACAAAATTGACAAACCTTTAGCCAGACTTACAAAGAAAAAAACAGAGAAAGTTCAGATAAATAAAATTAGAAATGAAAGAGGAGAAATAACAACGGATACCACAGAAATATAAAGGATTCTAAGAGAAAACTCAAAAAGCTCTAAGCCAACAAAATGGACAAACTAGAAGAAATGGATAAATTCTTAGACTCTTACAACCTCCCAAAGCTGAATCCAGAAGAAATAGGTAATCTGAATAGACCAATCACAAGTAAAAAGAGATTGAAACAGTAATCAAAGCATCCCAAAAACAAAAGCCCAGTACCAGATGGCCTACACGGAGAATTCTACCAAACTTTTAGAGAGGCTTTAATACCTATCCTTCTCAAGCTATTCCAAAAAATTAGGAAAGATGGAGCACTTCCTAATACATTCTACGAGGCCAACATCACCCTGATACCAAAGCCAGACAAGGATAACATGAAAAAGGAGAACTAGGCCAACATCGCTGATGAACACAGATGCAAAAACCTTCAACAAAATATTGGCAAACTGAATACAGCAATACATCAAAAAGATCACACATTATGATCAAGTGGGGTTTTTACCAGGGACACAGGGATGATTCAACATCCACAAATCAATCAATGTGATATACCACGTTAACAAAATGAGGAATAAAAACCACATGATCATCTCAATAGATGTCGAGAAAGCAATTGACAAGATCCAACAGCCATTTATGATTAAAAATTCTCAATAAAATGGGGATAGAAGGAAAGTACCTCAACATGATAAAGACCATATATGACAACCCCACAGCCAAATCATACTCAATGGGGAAAAACTGAACGCCATCCCTCTGAGAACAGGAACAAGACAAGGCTGCCCACGTTCACCACTCTTATTCAACATAGTACTGGAGATTTTGACCAGAGCAATTAGGCAAGAGAAAGGAATAAAAGGAATCCAAATAGGGAGTGAAGAAGTGAAACTCTCGCTGTTTGCAGACATAATCTTATATATAGAAAACTCAAAAAAAATCCATCGGGAAACTAATAGAAATAATTAACAACTACAGTAAAGTTGCAGGGTACAGAATGAACTTACAAAAATCAGTTGCTTTTCTATACTCCAATAATGAACTTACAGAAAGACAACTCAAGAATACAATTCCATTTGCAATCACAACTAAAAGAATAAAGTACCTAGGAATAAATTTAACCGAAGAGGTGAAGGACTTATACAAGGAAAACTATAAGACGTTACTGAAAGAAAAGATGATGACCTAAAGAGGCAGAAAGAGATTCCATGCACGTGGATTGGAAGAACAAACATAGTTAAAATGTCCATACTACCCAAATCAATCTACAGATTCAACGCAATCCTAATCAGAACTCCAAGGACATTCTTCACAGATATAGAACAAAGAATCCTAAAATCCATATGGGGCAACCAAAGACCCTGAATTGCTAAAGCAATCCTGAGAAAAAAGAACACAGCTGGAGGCATCACAATCCCTGTCTTCAAAATGTGCTACAAAGCCATGGTGATCAAAACGGCATGGTTCTGGTACAAAAACAGGCACACACATCAATGGAATAGAATTGAAAGCCCAAAAATAAAACCACACATCTACAGACAGCTAATCTTCAACAAGGGTGCCAAGAACATACAATGGAGAAAAGACAGTCTCTTCAATAAATGGTGTTGGGAAATCTGAACAACCAATTTCAAAAGAATGAAAGTATCATTATCTTACGCTAACACAAAAATAAACTCCAAATGGATCAAAGACTTGCAGATAAGTCCTGAAACCATAAAAATCCTAGAAGATAATATAGGTAGTACACTCTTTGGCATCGGTCTTAAAAGGATCTTTTCGAATTCTATGTCTTCTCAGACAAGGGAAACAAAAGAAAAAATAAACAAGTGGAACTTCATCAGACTAAAGAGCTTCTACAAAGCAAAAGAAAGTAGGATCAAAACAAAACGACAACCCACTAATTGGGAGAGAATATTTGCAAATCATATATCCAACAGGGGGCTAATTTCCATGACATAAAGAACTTAGACACTGAACAACAAGAAAACAAACAGCCTGATCAAAAAGTAGTCAGAGGATATGAACAGACATTTTTCCAAAGAAGACATACAGATGGCCAGTAAACACATCAAAAGAGGTTCAACGCCACTACTCATCAGGGAAATGCAAACCAAAACTACACTAAGATACTACCTTTCGCCTGTTAAAATGGCTATAATCATTAAGACTAAAAGTAACAAATGTTGGAGAGAATGTGGAGAAAAGGGAACCCTCATACACTGCTGGTGGGAATGCAAACTGGTGCAGCTACTACGGAAAATAGTATGGAGATCCCTCAAAAAACTAAAAATAGAACTACCATACACCCAGCTATCCCACTACTGGGTATCAACGCAAACAACTTGAAATCAGCAATCCAAAGTAACACATGCACCCCTATGTCCATTGCAGCTCTATTCACAATAGTCCAGACATGGAAACAATTCAAGCGCCCATCGACTGATGATTGGATAAAAAAGATGTGGTAGATATATACAATGGAATACTACTCAGCCAGAAAAAAAAAGACAACATCATCCCATTTGCAACAAAGTAGATGGACTTGGAGGGTATTATGCTAAGCAAAATAGGCCAGACTGAGAAAGGCAAACACCGTATCATTTCACTCATATGTGGAATATAAACAAACACATGGACAAAGAAAACAGTGGTTACCAGGGGAAGGAGGGTGGGAGTGGGCACAGGGGGTGAAGGGGAGCACTTATGTGGTGACAGACAAGAAATAATGTACAACTGAAATTTCACAATAATATAAACTATTAAGGACTCAATAAAAAAAAGTAAAAAAAAAAAAAAAATGAATACCAGGCCCCTGTATCTGGAGATGCTGATTAAATTGTTCTGGAGAAGGGCCCAGGCATCAGGAGTTAAACTACAAACGTAAACCAAATATGCATCTGGGGCTGAGAATCACCTGGAATGCAGGTCTCAGCTCTGGTCCTGATACTGTCAACCCCGGCTCCTCGAAAGGACCCACCGCAGTAAGGGAGATCCACCTGGAGAGGTTGGGGGACAGTGCTCATTTGTTTTGGGCCTGAGCTCAGCAATTGTTAGGCCAGTCTTGAAAAGTGAGGAATTTGTTGGAACTGGGCAGTTTAGGACACGACAGCCTTGGAGTGGTGGATGCAGTGGAGGGAGGGCCTGGAAGTGAGTTCTGATGAGCAAAGTTTCTGTTGGGTCTTATCTTGTCATTCTGTCTGCTTGTCTGTTTGCTTGGTCCCAGCACTATTTAACACAGGGACAGGAAATCTTCTTGGTTTCAGTTCTCAGTATTAATCAGAAAGAAGGCAAGTCTGAATCTATGCAAAAAGAAGTTTATTCAGAAAAGTATAAATGAAAACCCATAAGTTCATGAGGAAAAAGCAATGCAGCAGCCTCCCCATCACAGAGGAAGCAGAGGCTGAAAGCTGTCTTGCCCCTCTGAGTTAGCTAGTAATTTTTATTTCAATATTAAACCATCGCATGGTTACTAATATAACTCAGTCTAATAAACACAGTTTAATGAATCAATCTAATATTTTTGCAATGAGTGAGATATATTAAGAATACAAATGTGGCAGTGAATCAAATGATTTGTTCTAAGTAATGCAATATAATGATGCTGCATCCAATTAGAAACTAAAATCAGGAAACTGATGAAAGACAATCATAAAATATATGGATTTTGTTAAATACGTAGAAGGTGGTGGGCCTAGCAGAATACGCAGGAAGATGTTTGGTGCTGCGCCAAGGGGGAATGTAGCAGAGAACAACCTGAGAAGGGGGCGTCACCAGCTACTTGCGCTGCATCCAGAAAGATCCACATTTGATGTCACGGCTCAGAGGCTGATTGGGAATATTCTGGTAAACGTTTTCTCCAAAACCAGTTACAATGACAGCTAACTACCCGTCTCATTGAGTCTGGACACCAAATCAAGTCACCTTGATTCACGTCCTTACTTTCTATATTCGTGATGTAATTGAATAGGCTCATGATGTATTAAAATAGGCTCTTCTTTCTGGGAACAGCTTTTATATCATGAAAAGATTTAAATTGGTCACAAAGCTAAATGAAAATAAAATAAAACACAATGTCTGTAAGTACGCGTAGTTTTAAAGTATTTTAGACGAAACATGTAATAAAAAAGTTCTTGTGGGGAGATGAGCAGTGTGGCCCCAGCCAGCTGGGCCAGCGGCTGCACAGCCAGGTCCTGAGCTGCAGGAGTAATCTCCTTTCTTTGACCACTGGTACTTTCGTTTTGCAATTCCCCTCTATTCGTTTTGAAGGTCTTGGTTTCATCTCCTCCTGACTCCTAGAGTATAAACCCTTGCCCGACTGAAGCTGTGTTTCAATCTGTAGCATCTAAGAAGACATCTTGCACTTGTTAAACGTTTGAGTGAACTGCGTCTCTTGCCTGCCTACTGATCTGAAGGTGGGATGTGCCCTGTGGATTCAGAATCCACCTTCTCTAGGCACCGTTTCCTGACTGCTCAGGAGTTCCTGTGGATCAACAGCCCAGGACTCAGCCATCCCTTCAGCACTATGGCCTGACCTGGGCGAGGAAAGGAGACAGGAAAATGGGGTAGAAAAATAGCAGTTGTCCTAGGCTGATTGAAATTCAACAGATTCCCCGGGAGGGTTTATTTCCTAAATGGCTTCTAATTTCCTTAAGTGTATTGTCCTTTTTTCTCTTATATGCGGGCATCCAATAAGCAGGCACTGGTGCCATAAATTTCTGACATTCCTTCCCTGGCAAAACCCTCTAATTATAAAGCACTGCTTGCTGTGCGAGCCAAAGGAAAGAGTAAATTACTTTACTTTTGTTTTTACCATTGACTCCAGAGATGAATGTCTTCTCTTCCCCTGCGGAGCCAAAGCCATCCTCTTCTGACCCTTTGCAAAGGCAGGTGCCAATGCTTGTGCTCACCCACATCCTATGAGTTGGGGTGTCTGCCTCCTGTGCCTCAGGAATGAACTGTGCATCTCCCAGCTTCTGGTGTCCCTTTGAAGAATGTCAAGGAGAGTATCCTCTTGACATGTGAGTCTCTCTACCTACTCCCAGCCCCAGGCAAAAGGAGAGGGCCTCTGAGATCCACAATCAGAAGAGAATTCTCCTAGAAACATTCCCAGATGCCTTCAGGGCTGTGACTTGGATGGGGAAGGTGTAAAGGACAGAGGGCTTAAAACATGTTGAATGCTAGCACAAGGCTCCGTACCAAGCACATTGCATGGATGACACCATCTAATCCCCCTAACAGGATGAAGAGATGCCATTATCGTCCCCATTTTACAGTTTAGACCTGAGGCCTAGAGAGATTAAGTAGCTTGCCCAGGGTCAGTCTCTCTCTCTCTCTCTCTCTCTCTCATAGACACACACACACACACACACACACACACACACACATGCACACATGCGCACAGAGGCACACATAGAGTTAATAAGGAGCAGAGCAGCCTTTGGGCCCACAGAGCTACCTCCTGTGCAGGATGTTAGGATGCCTCCTTAAAGCAGCCTCCTTTCATGGATCTCAGTTGCGGAGCTGTCGGAAGTTACAACTGGCAGACTCTAGTTCACATGAGAAATCCAAGCACAGGAGCGTGTGAACGTGCCCAAAGTCCCATGGATGAGGCCATCCAGAGAGCCTTTGGGACCTTGTGCAAGTCTTGAAACTCGAGAGTCTTAAGCAGCTTCTCCCAGAATCAAACCCTGAGATGAGGAACTATGGGCAAGTGACTAATTTGGAAGAAGTCCCAGGGGAGGCAGTCAGGGAGCAGGAGAGGAGGATGGTTACGGAGCGAGCCAAGCAAAGAAGAGTCTCAGGCACGTGCTGTAGAGGGGAGCTTCAGCCTGACCCCACAGAGGCCTCTGGAGGGTAGGTGCACCTCTGAGTTTGTCCTGCCTTGAAGCCAGGGAGCCAGATGTTCCTAATCCTGTCTATCTGTCACAGATTACTGGCAAGCAGGGAGGACATCAACCCACAGGCACTCCCAGCTCTGAGTTTGAAGAGTAAGCTCAAGTCCTCTGAAGAAAGTGCATGTGCTAGAGTTAGGAGAAAACAGACAGAAGCTTGGAGTGAGTGCAGTTCAGATAAAGGAGTCAGAGGACATCTGGATGGAGACCACCAGGAGTCATGGCACTGGGCCCCTATTATTAGCATGATGCTCCACCCAGAGCCAGAACTGGACCTCGTTACTACGCAGCCCCACGACCTCATCAAGGAGCAGGGGGAAGGGGGAGGATGTCCGAAAGTACACAGTGCAGTTGACAAAGAAGACTGGAAAATAGATTTTAAATCTTTTTTTTTGTTTTTAAAGATTGGCATCTGGGCTAACAACTGTTGCCAATCATTTTTTTTTTTTCTGCTTTTTCTCCCCTAACCCCCTCTGTACACAGTTGTATATCTTAGTTGCAGGTCCTTCTAGTTGTGGGATGTGAGATGCCACCTCAACGTGGCCTGACGAGCCGTGCTATGTCCACGCCCAGGATCCGAACCCTGGGCCGCCGCGGCGGAGCGTGCGAACTTAACCACTCGGCCACGGAGCCGGCCCCTGGAAAACAGATTTTAAAAGAAAGGTTAACAGAATTAGAATATTTAGCCTCAAGAGAAAACTAAATAGTGATCCAGTAACTGTGCAAGTAAATAGAGACTTGGTGCAGAGACAGACAGCTGATTAAAGAATACAGAACTATGACTTAAGTACAGAAAAAGAGGCTGGTGTTAGACATAAGAAAGAGGAGTCTGACCAAGGACAGCGGCCCTCAGAAGGCACTGAGGAGCGGGGCGCTCAGCATGCCTGGGACCCGCTGCACAGGGGTACACAGGGGCCCTCCTGGAGTGATTTGCGTGAACATATAAAGCATGACACAAAGAACACTTCCAGAGCATCTCTGAGGTAGATGAATTTGGGAGCAGAAGCACATGAAGATGAGGATGAGGCAAACTCTGGATGAGGCAATCTTCCACTCTCCCCTCGGCCCTACGTGAGGGGATCGGTAGTGGTTCACACTCCCAAGCAAGGGCTGGGCATCAGGAAGCTCCAGGTTATGGCTCCTTCCAGCTAAGTGACTTCAGGGTATTACTTAACTTCTCTGGGCCTCAGCTCCCTCCCTTCTGTGAGCAATAGCCTCATCAGCACGGACAAACTCAGAGGTGGGAACAAGTAAGGAAGGATCAACTAGGTTGCCTCTTTAAATGTGAACCCATGTCCTGCCTGCTGGCAAGGTGGGGTTCACTGTTGCCTGCAGGGCTCTAACACACTCATCTGTTCGAGCAGAATTTATTTTGAGTCAACACAGCATCATCAAGGGACACCCAAAACATCCTGAATATCCAGCTCATACTATTTATATTTCTTCCAGCTATTGACCCAGCACCTTCCATCATACCAGCGCTATGAGGAAATGTAAGCTCATTCATCCTCCCAACACCCTCGGGTGTGAGTAAAATCTGGAAATGAGCAGCTCCATTTTGCAGATACAGAAACTGAGGAACGGATCAAGTCACCACTTCTGGAGTCTGAGCAAAAGCAGGTTTCCTCCCTCACCACCCCGAGTCCCCATTGCATGAGCCAAGCCTTTGGGGCACTCGGGTCTCTTCCTGCTCTGATATTTATTTTCTTCCTTCCTTTTATTTGTAAAAATGAATGGATCTTTGTTTGAAAGGAGTGACAAATGAGCGCATGGAAGAAGTATGGGAATCTGGGACAGGACTGGGCTCTCGCGCACAGAATCTGACCCCGCGCCCTGATTGATACCTCCAGGCACTGCCCCATGAGCAGCAGAGGAGCAGCAACAGTGCATAGTGCACAGAAGGACAGGTGCATTATCATCCATTGAATCTGCCCACCGGCACAAGCAGAGGGATCACCGCCAGGGAATTTCCATCTTTTCAATTTTATGCAAAGCCTGCAGATGGAGCCCTCCAAAGTCAATGAGTCCAGGCTCAGGCTGGACTGCAGCCGTAGACAGGAGAAAACCCAGAGTCAGGAGGCCTGGATGCACGTATCATTTCTGCCACTTTCCAAATGCAACTTTGGGCACCCCCAACTCTGTGTCCTGAAGGCGCGGCATGAGCTCCAAGCACTGCCCTCTCCTCTGCTCACACAGAATGGGGGCCTGTTCCAAAACAACAGGGGGTTTGCCAAGGCAGGACACTTGAGGTCCAGCACCAGAAATGCGGCTGGGAGAAGCTGAGGTCTGAAACAGGAAAGTGACGTTGAGTCCAAAGACAGAGGGAAGTGGAAGTGAGCAGCTAGATCAGTAGCCAGCAAAGCAAAAAGCCAAATGGAAGCAGGGGCAAAAACGGGTTTCAGAGCGTGGTTCAGAGCGAAGCCCCTTTTTGTGAGTGTGAGCTAGGGGGTCCCTCACACACTGTGACCAGCTCCAAGGAGCCTGGGGGCCTGCTCTGCAAACAGGACTAATAATCCCCCTGGAAGGGCGGCCCCTGTGCAGGGGAGAGAACAGACATGGAAGGGCCTCTGCTAAGCACTGCACAGACAGGGAGGTTCCACGAGTGCCAGGTGCTTGGCGACTCCAGAGGCTCCCACTGCATCACACAGTCACCCCGACACCTTCTCACTCACAGTAGACAGCCGGTGTTCTCAACTGTGTGCTCTGCACTGTTCCAGGTTTCTAGTAAACGTGTTGACTCACTTACTCTTCACCAAAATGCAGAACTGGGAAGGGAAGGAACTCACTGGCCCAAGGATGCTCTGCAGGAGGCACAGAACGAGCCGGCAGGCCAGCCCTGCACCTCTCCTGGCCACCAGGCTGCCCGCCTTCTTCAAGGGTCCGTCCTGCCCCCTGCAAGGAGAAGAGCACAAAGCGGCCAGGGGATGTCCATCAGAGCTTGTCATTTAAATTAGAGTCATGCATCGCATAATGACGTTCTGGTCAACGACAAACCCATATACAATGGGGGTCCCATATAATTATAATAAAGCTGAAAAATCTTTATTAGTAGTGATGGCAAAGCCATCCTAACATTGCATAGCTGAAGAAGAGGCAAGAGAAAAGGAAACTGCAGAAGAAGAAAAAGAAGAAGAACCCCCAAGACAATTCGCAGTGAAGGGTTTAGCAGAAGCCTTGGCAGACCTCAACAAGCTCCTTAAACAGTTTGAAAATGTGGACCTCAGCACTGAAAGGCTTTCATTAATAGAGAGGAATATTCATGGTGCGTTATCTGCTTTCAAGCAAATCTGTGACCAAAAAAAAGAAACAAACCAAGCAAATCACCATGGACATTTTCTGAAGAGATTGACCCCTCCTCAGGGAGAGCCTCAGGCAGGTCCTTCAGGAGACCTTCCAGAAGAAGAAGTTGTTATCTTACGAGGTGACAGATCCACGCGTGTTATTGCCCCTGAAGACCTTCCAGTGGGACAAGATGTGGAGGCGAAGACAGTGAGATTGACGATCCTGCCCCTGTGGAGGCCTAGGCTAACGTGTGTGTTTGTGTCTTAGTTTTTAACAGAAAAGTTTTAAAATTTAAAAAAATAAAAAATTTTAAAAATAGAAAAAAGATTATAGACTAAGGATATAAAGAAATAAAATATTTTTGTACATCTGTACGTGTGTTTTAAGCTAAGTGTTATAAAGAAGCCAAAAAGTTAAAAATAGTTAAAAAGTTTATAAAGTAAAAAAGTTACAGTAAACTAAGATTATATCTTATTGAAGAAGAAAAATATTTTTTTTATAAATTTAGTGTATCCTAAGTGTACAGTGTTTGTCAAGAATACAGCAGTGTACAGTAATGTCCCAGGCCCCCACCTTCACTCACCACTCACCCGCTGACTCACCCAGAGCGACTTCCAGTCCTGCAGGCTCCATTCACGGAAAATGCCCTACAAAGGCGTTACCGTATTTGTCTTTCATACCATATTTTTACTATACATTTTCTATCTTTGGAAATCTTTATCTGTCACATATATACCTTTAGATATGCGTACAAATACATAAATACTTGCATCGTGTTATAATTGCCTACTGTATTTAGTACAAGAACATGCTGTACGGGTTTGCAGCCTAGGAGCAACGGGCTGTACCGTAGAGCCCAGGTGCGTGGTCGACTGGGCCATCCAGGTCTGTGTAAGTGCACTCTGTGATGTTCACACAACGAGGGCATGGCCCAGCTATGCATTTCTCAGAACGTGTCCCCGCTGTTAAGTGACACAGGGCTGTACTGTACGGGGGAAATGAGCGTTGGCATTTGCATCTGAAGAAATTGGCTAACTCTCCTGTTACTATTTTGGTTTTGGATAGCAGGCTATTTATATGACAGTGAGAGCTCATGGGTCTAAAGACCATGATGGGCTGGAATAAAGGAAAGAAACAAATATCCTGTTCTTCTCAGGAGAAAAGCATTGTTCGTATTGCTCCTTTACACTTCCCATCCGCTCAGCTTGGAGGTTCAGCCTACTTTGTCATCTTGAAACATTTGAGGCTACTTGGCAATCTTGACTTTTTCCTTTTACATCCCCTGGAACTCCTCAGCAGGGAGATAGGCTGAGGTGAGGTGATCTGGAGAGGCTGGAGCAAGAAGACACCAAAGCAGAAATGGGCGAGGAGACTCCAGAAAGGGCCGCGCGCGATCAGAGTGCACCGTCTGAGTGCACACAGCTGCTCCTTGTGGAGAGCGGGGACCTGCAGCTGTTTCTCTGTGCGGACAGCCCTGGCTTCCGCTGCCCAGTACTGTGCTGTGGCTTCTGTGCCTTGAGACTGTCACGTACCAACCTGTCACCTCACCCTGCATGTCGCCCCCAGCCCACACTGTCCTGAGAGAACAGGCTCACAGGAGAGGGCAGCCGGGCGCAGGCTGACACACGCCCTGCCCCCCACCGGGGCCGCACCCTAGCTGCACCCACGGTCATTAGGGGACAGTTAAGTGGTTTGGAGGAAAAGGACATGTTTCTGTTGAAAAGTGTTTTCAGTGTCTTTAGTGAGGGCAATAAAATGTATTTTTCTACCTGTTGACTTTTTTGGTCAAGCCTAACGCGGTTTCGTGAAAAGACAGAATACATGACTGTGGGTGAGGCAGCCCGTTCCTGGGAGTGGGAGGTGGCAGGCTCAGACTTCAGCCGGCCTGCAACCCGTTCAGCACTGCCTCTCCAGCCTCCAGCTGTTTGGTACCCAGGCAGTGGGAGACCCAGGCGAAAACCCACAGCAATAAAAACCTTGCTGAAATTAAAAATATATATATTGTTACAGGTAACCCAAGTTTTTAATTATCAAATATATTTGTGTAAGAAGGAAAAAAAGTCACATAATATATAAATTCTAGGGAAGAAGTAATTTTGTTTGCAACGATATTGTCCCCCAGAGTTTAAATGGTATGCACTCAATTCGTGAACCCTTTTCAGCTCTCACCATGAAGAGCAGTCACAGTGGCTGCTGCTGGGGGTGTGAAGATGCACAGCACGGAAGTCCCTACTAACTCCCCTGGGGGCCAAACTTCACATGTGCATATGCACACAAGCATATGCATACCTGCACACGGGTGCGCCCACGGGCACGCCCACACACGTGCAAATACATACATGCAGTCCTTACCTGCAAAGAGCTTTCTGTCCAGTAAGTGTGATAAGCAAGGTGCATAAGGAACACTGCTCCAGGTAGGAAGCTGTCCAGCCAACAGGGACATAGGGAGGGTGATTCCTTTCTTGAAAGAAGGGCAAGACCCTGATTTTGTGTTCTGGAAGTGGGGATGTTGGAGACAAGCCTGCCTGTGGGTAGGATGGCTGTGCAGCCAGCTGTGAGGCAGACGAGGGGGTGGGCTGGAGAAGCACACCTGGCCAAGAGTACAGAAAAAGTAATGGGAAGTCCAGGTGTTGCCTGAACAGGGAGTCACAGCACTCACCTTCAGACATTTTTGTAAGAGAACTTGGCAAAATTACAAGGAAATCAGTGTGGCTCATGATATGCGATGATTTCAAATGGTATGAGGCCTTGAATAATCAGACCACTGCCAACCTCCCCAGCCTGACTTCCTGAGTTCACACAACTTACACTCTGGTGCTCCATGCTTCTTCTGACCTAAAAACCTGTAAGAGCAGCTGGGGCCCAGGAGAACCCCCTTCCCCAGCCCCCATGTGTACAAGCACCAGACACAGGTCCATAACTCCTGCTCTGCACTCAAGGCTCAGCTGTCTTGATTACTCCAGCTTCCATGGGCTACCCTCCCTCTCTGCTCCACTGGGACCCTGCGTTTCCCCATAAGAGCAATCATCAGTCTGCAGACCACTGCCTGTTTACCTGCCTTCCCCATCACGGTCCCACCTTCACTGTTCAGACATGCCCAGTAGTGGACACCAGCAAACATGCTGAACCAATGGCAGAGGCACAGACCAGGAAGAAGGCATCCAGTCACTTGGCCTTCCAAAGCAGTCTACCATCGCAGACACTGCTGTTTTCCATTGTTTGTTAAATCATTTTATTTTGCTCCTCCTTCCACAACTGTGGGGACAAGACGTAAGTACACTCGACAATCTATCCCTTAGCCGGTGAATCCCGCTTTGGTACAGCCTGGATTGTCAGGCGGTCCTTGGACCAGAGGGTACTCTTTCTTTTGTGCTGCCAGCCAGGGCGTATGTGTTTTACACTGCAAGTGGATAGATTCTACATGGCCATGTTCAGCCCCCGCTGTGGGAGGAGACCCTCACGGCACCCCAGTGCCTTGATATCAAGCAAACCATGTTTCAGGGACTCTGGGAAGGACTAGTCACCAGGGTAGCTGTGGCCATGCCAAGCCCTCGTTCTCCGGCCCTCCTCATGCGCATGGCAATCACCCAGTGAACAGAGCTACAGTGTGCTTGGGTTCTGGCACTTGCCTGAGTGAGTTCCTTCGTTTAAGAGGCATTCTTTTCTTGAAATATGAGTGATAAACTGAAAATCACAAAAATGAAATTGCTTACCTTTGTGTTTTTTCCTCCAGTTTCACATCCTGCAAATTTAGAGAAGTGTTTATTTTTGCAACAGAACTCTTTTATTTTGCAGGGAAAAAACACATTGCAGGAAAAAATATATTTTCTTGAGCCAAAAATGAGTTTGCAGACCCTTTAGAAAATGCCAGAAATCACAGTAGTAATTAATGACACGTTTAAATGCTTAGTTCTGCACCAGCAATGTTTTCAATGATCTCAACCTCCTAGTTTCTCATTATGTTAGAGCTACACTAATACATGTCATTCTTTTGTATAGCAAGGGAAGCCCAGGATCTCTCATTTCAGTGAGGGAGGGACATTGCTTTATCCACTTCAGCGCATGCATGGAGGTGGACCTCTGAATCCATTTTTTGAGGCTAGCATTTTTGAGCACATGCTGCAAATTCTGGCCTCACGGTCCATCCTGATAGCAAAGTTTTGTAGAGCTAAACTTTCTCTATTTTTTTTCCTCTCCAACAGTCCTGGAAACAATCATATTTTCCAACTTTTGGTAGATATATTTTCTGAAAGATAATGACTATTCTGAGACTGCACTCTGTCATAATAATAGATACTGTGTTGTGGATCATAGAAATTAGTAACTAGATAAAACGCAAGTAGAAGCCATCTGCCAAGGCAGGACAGGGGCGAGGCAGGTGTCAGGGGCTATGGAGGACCAGCCACATTGGGAACACACAGAGCTTGGAGCTGGAGGCTCTGGCGTAAACAAGCTGGATTGTTACCTGACCATCCCTGGAAATGTCCAAGAAAATGTGAGGCCAAATCTGCGTTCATTTCAAGTGACAGTCTAGGAAGAAGAAATGAATTGTCAAAGTCAGGAGAGGGAACAGATGCAGGGTGGGAGATAAGCAGAACGACAGCAGACAGGATCAACAACATATGCATGGGGCACAGCAGGGCACTCGGACTTGATCTCTCTTTCCTGATTGATCTCTGACTGCATGGTGTGTGGGCTGTTCACTTGGAAATGTACAGGATCTTTCCCAACTGGACAGCATAACCAAACCTACCTTTGTGTTTATCTGATGTAACCCAGGAAAATGAGCAGCCTTGTGGCCCAGTCTCAACACAGGGTCAGATTCAAACAAAGAGCAATTTGATACCTAATGTAGGTCTTTAATGTAGATGTGGATGATATAGGAGTTCCACACAGTAAATCACACAGCAGAATTTCCCAGGATTCTCTCTTGTGCCAGAGGGAACCTGTTTGACACATGCTCAGATGCCGTCCAGAAACGTGGGGTGCTGGGCCCATCGTGGAGGACAGAGTCTGTTGGACAGGCATTTCCTCTTTATCCCTCACCTGAGTGATTCTGAGACACACTTTTTATTCATCAGGTGGTCCTAGGAGATCAAGAACTAGTTGTTACGTTGTTACCCACAGTGCGGACCCCCTCATGGATGCCTCCTTGGACTGCTCCCCACTCCCTCCTCATTGATCATCCAGGTGGTCTTCACTCCTTGTCCCTGGGGTTAGTTCCCAAATAAACTGCCTGATTATATCCTCAGGCTCTGATTTCGGGAAAGGAGACTACTCAGGCCAAGACACGTTCTTTCTGGATATTGAGCACCTGTGCTTTACTGAGGCACAACCGAGCTTACTCAATTCAGGTGTGTGAAATTGTGAGCACCACTGAGGAAAACTATGCCAACAGAGGACGCACATAAGGACACCAAGAGAAAAGATAACAAAACCTGCTATTCCAGCTTCAGTTGGTCTTGAGGGAAGAAGAGAGAATTCTGGAGCATTCCCCACCAGTATGTCTGACCACGCCCACAATAACCGCAGCTCGTCTTTGGCATGCCCACTCCTATAGGTGCCCTGGACTAGCTCCCCATGGCAAATGTCGTCATGCCCATTTTGTAGATGGAGAAACTGATATTTCAAGAGGTGAGGTGCTGGCTGAACATCAACTAGGTAAAAACCCATGAGCTGGATTTAGCCTTACCTGCCTGAGTCTGACCTGCCCGCTTTCCACGACACCACAGTGTGTCCCACGCTCCCAGACATGCTCAGGGTTTCTCCAGGCTCTAGCTTTGAAGGCCTGGAGCTGAATGGAGGAGGCAGCCCATGTTTTCATGTTCTTATAGGATAAATTTAGGCAGTCCCAGGAAAGAGAGTAATACTGAAGAAATAGGCAGGTGGGAGTCAGCAGCAGCCAGGTCCACAGAAGCCGGAGAGTGGGCAGATGGTCAGCCAAGGGGATCTGGGGGGATCTGAGGGGACATAACTGTGTCAGCCATACTCAGCCTCTGCCCCCTTGAAACAAGAAGCACTGGGATGAAAAAGATAATGTCAATAACCCCTATTACATAGCATTCTGAGGTCTTCCAAGCACCAGCATTGGTTTTGTGCCAAAAATCTAGAATTTGCCATTCCCCTCAACTTCCTTGGAAAAAGTATCCAGCAAGTCCTGTCTTGCCAACTGTCTTTAAGAACAATAGCCGGCCTACTTTGCTCAGGAAAACACGCTGAGTGCGTTGAACACATTCTTGCCTCTACAATGCCAGGCAGCAGATATTATACAGGAATTATGCTCATTTTAGACATGCAGAAACCCAGGCTCTGTAAGTGAGGACAGAGAGTGACAGGATGTGGCAGATGCTTACTTCAAGCTCAGGTTTGCCTGGCTCCGATGTCTGGACTCCTAACCTTGATGGTAAGCATTCAGCCAACTCCTGACAGACAGCCTCTGTTAATGTTGGCTACTAGGGAAGTTGAAGGCAGGCTGGATCCAAGCCCCACTCCTGAACACTCGCTAGCTATGTGGTGACAGACAAGCGACTCAGTCCTCAACACTCAGCTTCTTCAGCTCCTGGGATTGCTCCTACCAGCCCCATGGAGCTCAGATCAAGATTCAGTGAGATTATGCGTATAAAGAGCCCATCTCACTCCCAGGTGTGGTAGATAGCAAAAATGGCCCCAAATTCCTCCCACCCCTCATCACATGCCCATTTCCAATGTGACTTTATGGCTCCACCCCTCAAAAGGTGGAGCTATTTCCCCATCTCCTGAGTCTGGGCTGGTGCACATGACTTGCTTTGGTCAATGAGACATTACCTAATGTGACGTCAGCTTGAAAAGCCATGTGCATTAAGGCCTGCTGCTGTTGGGCACTCTGCAGCCACCACTTTGTGAAGAATCCTGGGCCAGGCTTCTGGAGGAGGAGAGGCTTATGGTCCAGTTGGCCCATCACCCCAGTCCACAACGAACCCCCAGACATGTGAGAAAGGCTTTTGACTGCCAGCTGACCACAGATGCCTGAGTGAGCCCAGGTAGCACCATGTGAAGCAGAAGCAACCCATCCCAGTGGGCTCAGCCCATGATGCCAGCCCTCAGAATTATGAACCAATATATGGCTGTCATTTTAAGCTGTGGAGTTTTGGGGTAGTTCATTATGCAGCAATAGATAACTGATATCCTGGTCCTATAAAGGTTGCTTAAAACGCATTCACTTTCTCTCTTCCTTACTTCTTTCCAAAGTGAGGTAATGGATGCAGAGGCAAGACTGACGATTTGGAAATCAGCGAGCCAGACCTGGGCTGGCCTGCCCTGAACTCAGCCCCCTGGAACTGTTTCCTCAACTGTAGGATCAGAGACTGCGACCAGGCGATCGCCAAGGACCCCTCCAACTCTAATGCTCTGACGTTGTGTTGCATCTTTGTTCCTGTTCTAAACTCTCACATCAACGTGGCCTCAGACATTTGTCTAGGTTTTGGATCTTTCTCCCTTGATTTCTGACAGCACTTCAGTTTTTCTTAGAGCCTTGCCTATCGTGTCTTCATCGAATATCTGAATGGTCATCTTTCTGTCTTTCTGTCAAGAAGATTCCAGTTTAATAAGACATCACAGGTTTTCAATTCCTGGATGTCATCAATTTAAGACAAACAATTTAACAACAGATTTTGGAGAAGAAAAGAAAAAACTATATTAATTACATTGCTTTAAAATTGGGTACACCATTCTTCATCTTTAGTATTACAACAATTTGAGTTTGAGCATTTTACATATCCATCTAAAGATGGTTTCTGAATGAGTGCTGTCCAACTCTGGACACTACCCATGGCGCCACACGGGTATTTTGTAGCCTTTGCCCATGGTGTAAAGCCTTTAATTCAAGACGTATTAAGGAATATTTCCTACTTGAAAAATTCCAATCTGTGTTTCCTCTAATCAAGTCACCTATCTCTGGGATGTAACAGCTTCTCCTGAAGTCATCCAGAAGCCTGACAGCTGGCTCAGTGTTTGAGTGACAGTTCTTCACAACACATGAACTGGCCCCACTGACCTCTCTTATCTCTGAAAGTTCTGTAATCTCTTCTCAGAAATAAGCATTGTTGAAAAGATTATGCAATTTCCAGGAGATTTGGCAATTTCTGTGTCCCAATACCCATTATGTGACAGCCCCTTATTTACTTTCTTGTTTCAATGCTACATCACAGCATAATAGTGAGGATAATATTCCAAGCAACACACACACTTAAGAGAAACCACCCTCTGTGTGCAGCTACCATTCCAGCTCAACTGAAGGGCCCACCAGGAGCCGCAGATCCCTTCCCTGAGCTTCCTCGTCTGCTGGGAGCAGGTGACATCTCTCTCTTCATTCAAGATTCCTGGCCCTGGCAAGTTTCTTTTGCAATGACTGGGAAGGCCCATTCAGATTGCAAAAACACTAAAATGTGCATATATGTGTTGGGGGGGCGGGGTCAAGAAAAGACAACATACATCTGAGGATCTTGAAGCCACGGGAGTGGCATGGGAGAAATAAATAACAACAACAATAATAAATAATAATAAAGCCTATCACATCATAAACTTTCCCCCTTTCTTTCAAACTGCCCTCTTTCTTCAGAGACATCTGTTTTTTGACCCCACAATCCAATGTGGTTTCTCTGACAACTGTCATTTGCTGAGTTTTGTTCAATACCTGGGACGTGCCTACGCAAAGACAATACAGCAGTGACCTAAGGGAGCCCACCCATATGACGCGGAGACAGAAATTACACATTCATCCCACAATAAAAGAAAATGCAAATGTTTAAGGCTAAATTGAGTGAGGCATGTTGTGAAAATTAAGCCTTAGAAAATTTTAGGAAATGCAAGCCCGCCCTGCTGCCCAAAATGTATCTGCTCAACACACCACCTGGAAGAGCTGGGGGCACGGCTCCAAAGCACGAGCCTGAAAAGTTGCAAAGTTCCGAGGACACGGAATTCGGCTGCAGAACTCAGTCCAGAGGGACTGCAAAGGCGCTGTCTTCCCTTAACTTATGCAGCCCTCACTTTTGGAGGGAGCATTCTGAAGTCAACCAGTGGTGGCCAGAAATCATGTTCCCTGCTACACTCAAGGAGGTGCCTGCCTGCTGAATTGGGAAAAGTCCATTTAAAACTCGCCAGTACTCTCGAGTCAAAGGCAAGTCAGGGCTGTAACCCAGGCTGGTGTTCTCTCGAAAAAACAAAGTTGGCCTCAAAGCCAGGTAGGTGCTAGAGCTCCGACAGGCAGGAGCCTGAATCCATGCTCCTTCTGCATACTGAGTGGCTACAGAAATCTCAGTTAACCTTTCCGAACCTCAGCTTCTCAATCTGATAAACGGGAATGATGATTCTCCACCTCAAACGAGAATAGCTGCTCAGCCCAGTGGTTCGGATGAGAGAATGTTCTGCCCACGAAAGGACCCAGGAAAAGTGAGCAACTTCACTAGAGAAAGGTAGCATTTCCCTCCGTTTGAGAAGTTCTTCTAGACGGGAGACGTACAATGGCCTTTTCTGAGTGTTCCAGACCACAGCCTTGCAGCTGGGGATCTAGAGAAAGAAACCCCAATTGTGTTTCGCCGTGCTGCAGAGATGAAGACACGTGTAATCCAGGTGGATAAAGACAAACCACAGGTGGTGCTGGTTCCATTGGCCTACTGCTCCACCCAAATGCCTCCTTAGGGAGGCAGTCTGACTTGAGCATTCTCTTTGGGCCGCTCAAGTTCTGCAGGAGCCAAGGCCCTCTCTCCACCACCTCAAGGAAAGGGAAAATGTGGAGGGACCTGCAGTTCTGGCACCATCTCCAACTCCTGCCCTTTGGAAACTCCACCGGGGGAGACCCAGCAGAGGACTCAGAGCCTTCTCAGGCAAAGCGTTGGTTACCAGGCAAAAGAGAGGGCTCTGCACTGAGGATGGTTTCATGGGGCATCGCTGGCCCTGACCATCAGGGCTGGAGAATGGGCTGGCAAGGCTGGGACAAGTGGCACGTCTGTGCTTGGGGTAGAAATGGGCTCACAGATTTTTTTCCTGAATCACCCTCTTTCTGGTACATCTTTCTTTCACAGTTGTTCTTTTATGAAATCCCAACTGAAAACACTACTTTGCCCCCTTTCCCTCAATGACTGAGATGCAGACTATTCCGGGAGGAGGCCTTCCCTCAGCTGGGCTCCCCTATCCTCACTCTCTTCCTCATGATTATGCCCACACCGCACCTCGGCCACGCCACTGCTCTAGTTTCCTTTCAATTCCAACTACCAAGGGCCAGCCGTGGGTGGACAACAGATCGGTTTGGGGCTGGCCGGGGCTCTCACAGTCTGGTCCGGCGCCTGGTTTCGCCTGGATGCTTGGCTGGTCAGGACTTGAGTAAATGCCAGACCTATAAAATGGGTCCTTATGAACCTCAAAACCGAACTGGAGCCTGGGAAGGCCTTTAGGACCGAGGGGAGCCATCTCTTCTAGGAGCCAGGCAAATCCCTGTCCTCGTGTCCCCAGCGGCTACCCCTTCCCCCAACCTCTGTCGCCCTCACATTCTCAGACACGGCCCCTTGCCACCCGCCAGACGCGATCACCCGCGGGGCCCGGTCGGCGTGGGGCAAAGTTGGCCGCCGCCTTCGCGGGGGCCATTCCTTCCTCCTCCTCCTAGCTTCCATCCTCCCCCAGAGCTGGTGGCCACCGCCTCCAGCAAGCGCGTCGCCAGGCTCGGCAAGCCGAGAGGCGCTCCCGGGAGCCCCCTCGCCCGACCAGCCGGCTGGGAGCGCGCCGCGGGAGTCTTCTCGCACCCCTTCCTTTCCCGGGGGTCAGAGGGCCGGGCTCCGCCCCATTCCCACAGCTCCCGAGCTCCCAGCCGCCGGGGCTGCCCCCGCTGCCCCACGCCAGGCTCTCCAGGACGCGCGGGGCAGCCGGGGGCGCGGGCGGCGAGCGCAGGGCGGCGAGCAGCGTGGGGAGAGGAGCAGCGCGGAGAGGAGCCGAGGGGAGGGGAGGAGAGGGCAGAGGAGGAGAGAGCCGGGGAGCTGAGGAGCAGAGGCGGGCGCCGCACGGCCCCGCGCCCGCACGCTTGCTCGCTCGGGAGACACGCTGGTGGCCGCCTGGGCGCACTAGCCGGGTCACCTTGTCCCAGAGGTAAGTCCCTAAAGCCGGGGCAGCGCGGGCGGGCGGAGGGGCCGGCGGGAGCGGGGCGGGGGCGGCGGGTGGGCGCTGGAGGCTGCCCTCGCGCGGGAGGGCGTCCCAGCTCCGCCTCGGAGCGCGCAGCACCGGCGGCGGCGCGGCGCCAGCGGTGAGTCCCGGTGGTCGAGGCGGCGGGACACGGGAGGCGTGGGGTCTCCAGGAGCTAGGGGAGAGCGGAGAGGCGAGGAAGATGCGGAGGAAGGGGTGGGTGCTGTCGGCCGGGGCTGCAGCTTGGCGCCTCGCCACCCCAGGCGCCCGGGCGACGCGGAGGGGCTGCTGTGCAAAGTCAGCCGGAGCTAGTGAGACCCAGACCTGGGTGCGCGGCGGAGCCGGGCTGCCCAGGCCGTGACCGCGCGCGGCGGGCATCAGCTCTGAGGGTTCTGGCGACCCCCTGGAGCGGCCCAAAGGACCCCGAACGCGGCTGGTGAGCGGGGCAGCCGCGAAGCTGGGGACCGAGGTCCATCTGTGTCCGGGAGGGAAGCGGGCTTCCATTCGCCGAGCGGAGGAAAAAAGGAAGGCGAGGGTGCGAACGCCCTGGGGAAGGGGACTCTCAACCGGCGACCTGGACTGACATAGGGACTTCCGGAGGCCCTTGCTGCCGGCGAGGGCAGGACAGGCATCTATGAGCTGTCTGGTCCTTGGCAGCCCGACAGTCAGAAGCCCTGGGAGCCGCCAGCCCAGGCGCGGAGAGGGGAGGGAGTGGATGCGCCTTTGGGGTCCAAGTTCTAGTCTCAGTTTCCCTGGGTTTGAGCTCTGCCTTTTCGTGTGCGCTCTCTGAGAAGCGGAAAGAGAGGAATGGACTACAGGCAGAGTTGGGCACTTCCCTGAGGGAGGGGCTTTGATCGCTGTGCGTTTTCTGCAAGACTCCAGTAGAGTGGGCACTGGTAGCCTTGCTTTAGGGAGGCTGCCAGTAAGGTCGCTTGTCTTTTCTGAAGGACTTTTCTGAAAGGGTCGTCTGGTCGTCTTGATTTCCTTGGGGTCCCCTTGCACGCAAGGCTTGGGCGCCTGGTACCCAGACTTCTGTTGCGCGCATCCGTTGTGTGGCGTCAGATGCGCTGGCGCCGCCGGGCTGCTGGCCGGGACTCGATGTATGCGCCTTCTCTGGCTACGTCCCCATGTTCAGTGCAGCAGACAATGGCCGAGGGCTTGGCCGATTTGGGGTTTAGGAGGTGGGTGATTCCGTTTTCTGGTTAGAATCAGGCTCAGGCTGTGAGGCGTGTGCGCGTCTGTGTATCTGTCCGCCGCCCTCCTACTGGCCAGCATGTTTGGTCAGAACCCAAAGGGAGAGGCGTGCTGCGCAGACCTGCAGCCTGTGGGGTGAGCAGCCTGGTAACAAACGCCAGAGCTAGCCAACTTTTCCTTGCCAAGGTGCGATTGTCAGGGCCGTCTGCATTGGCGCTGAGATTTCCTCCCTCAAGAGGGATCCGACCCCCGAAACCCCCGCGGCAGCTACCGAGGCGGCCCGGGCAGTCTGATGTTGGTTCTGGCTGGGACAAGAAGTAGCTGGAGTTGAATTTTCGGATGAATTATTGCCTGCTTTGTGCCTGGTGGTTGTGTGGAATGTTCTTTTGGCGATCAGAACACAGGTGCACAGCCTGTGAGCCATGAGGAACAGCTCTCCACCTCTTTCTCTCCCACAGCCCAGTCCCTTGGGTAGGTTTGTAGCTGGTCTGGTGCCCTCTTGCACCCGCCCCACCTACTGCATAAAAATGGAATCGTCATAATCAAGAGGGCCTTGTTAGATAAAGGAAAAAATGGGGAAATCTATGTTTCAAGTTTTTTATGATGAAAAAGTCCAGTGGTACACAAAAGTGAAGAGAATAAAACCCTGAACCTCCAATGTCCCCCTCATCCAGTTCCCAGACTCGTAGCCTTTTGCCTTTCCCGCTTGTTTACCCACCTCCTCAGAGTTTTGGCGGCCATGTTTGATGAAGGATGTAAAACCCATTCCGAGCTCCCCTCATCTCTAAGCGCATCCCCACCTGTCTCCAGCTGAGGAGGTTCCCCTGCATTCCCACCTAACCAGCATCAGAAACGACTGCTTCAGAGGATTCCAGTAGAACATGGGTGATGTTAAAATAAAAATGAAAGCATCCCCCCTCTTCCATTTGGGGGTAGAAAAAGAAAACCTGCTAATGTTCTTTGAGGCATGAAGTAGGGAACTGAAGGAAGAAAGAGAAATCCAGATCCTGAGGAAAAGAGACATTTGGAACAATTAGATTTGACTTAGACGTGCAGGGGATAAACAAGATTCCAGCTGAACCATGGTAGGCAAAATAACTTCTTTTTGGTAAAAACTTTCTCAATTCATAAATCATAAGCAATCAATTTCTTCCACATTCAGCATGACATAAATTAAAAGTGCTCCGCTAGACTTGACTCATCTTTCCCATTAACTCTAACTCATGTTTTCTAGGGAGTTATTACTATTATAAGAGAATAAAAGGATATTTTCTTATGTAAGTTTTCTATCTGAGACACTAGTTGGTGCTATTCCGAGGCTCATGACGAGTGCTGAATATTCCGTCTCTCGATTAGAGACCGTTTGGCCATCGCACTGGTCACATCTGATCCACCCTCTGGAGAGAGGCTCTGCTCACTCAGGTTTGATTCCGGGCGTAGCGTCTGTTGGCTGGAGAGGAACAGCATGGAGAAGGCCTCCAGAGACAGTGGGAGGGTGATCCCCCCACACACGCCCACAAGTCCCCTCCCACCCTACACATCTCTGCGCCTTCCTTTATATAAAAGCTGTTTCTAAAAATTGTCAGTGACGTTCTGGGAGGATTCAGTGAGACTTCTGAATTCCTTTATAAGGTGCGCTATTTAAAGGATTCCTTAGCTAACCTCTTGTAATATGAATAACCATCCTGTAAGTAGTTTTATAAGTCCTCTCCCCCCAAATCAGACCTTGTTTTTCCATGACACCAGCATAACCCTGAGCCCCTCCCTTTAGCCCCTGCAGGGCCCCCATGCATTTTCGAGATTTTCATGGCCAACACAGACTGATTGCAATACTGCGACCTATAGTTTGAACAGACTTCATGTTATCAGCAAAATTCTTTGAATGAGTGGGCGAAGGTGGCAAGGATTGAAGGATGGGGTATTCATTTATTAGCATCAGCAAAGCAGTGGGGCTAAATGAGTAGCAAAAGTCTGTTCTTTTAGTGGGAAGTCACATGGGATCGTCTGGCAGAAACGTGCTGATATGAGGCGATATTGGAGCTTTGGACCCAGCATCAATACACTGGAGACATTGTACCAATATGTCAAAAAAGCAAAACATTAAAGATAGTCAAACATTAAATATTCAAAACGTTGAAGATAGGCTGACCAGGTTCTGGCCCATGTCACCAGAATTGGAATAATGAAGGTGGTAGTAGGTACTTTTAACAAATGTGACTTTTCAGCATTCTCTGTGCAAGATGCTTAGACATCCAAATTATTCCGGAGAGTCTATAAACATGTGTTTTAAAAAGGAGCTGCAGTAACTGTTTCAGGCACCGGGCTGCGACTCCATGCCCTGGCTGTTGCTTTCTTTTGGTCAAGCAGTGTACTAGATTTCAGCTGTGAGTGGAGGGGAGGAGTCAGGGAGACATTTGCATTTTCCCCTGTGTGTGGCTGCTCCGCCCCACAGCACTTTCTGGAGTGCCTGTGAGAGGGCTTAGGTTTCAAACTCTGGGCTCTGCTGTCTGCTTGTTGCATCACCGTAGATCACTGAACTTTTGTGAGGTTCTGTTTCTTTACATCCATGTTCTTTCCAGGATTTTGAAAGCAAAATGGCTATGGTTGTTACAATATTTTAAGTGAGGAAGGCTCTGGATTGGGAACATGTTTGTGTCTTGATTGAATGTCTCTTTGGGTGAAGTCTGCATGCCCGAGGCTCTCTGAGAACGCAGGATGAGCCCAGGCCCTTCACTGCACCTGCATCCTACAGCTTCTTGTTGGGAAGAGTCAGAATAAGAACAGACAGTGCCCGTCCACCTGGGTGTGCATTCTCATATAAGAATGTGCCTGAGTGGTGCAGACATTCCTGTCGGGTGGGGTTTAGAGGGAATGTATAGAAAAGGCTTATGAACAACAGCTTATGAAATATATCTTTAACACAACTAAATTTAGACTCATCACATAAAAGTTGTATGATTCATGTTATCTAGGATAAAACATTTTAAAGTAGATTATCAACAAACCACAAAGCACCATTTATAACACATGGTGATTAAGTTACAAACTTTGTTTAGATCAAAAGTCCAAATCATTTTAAACCATTTTATGATAAATAACCTGTTAAATTACATAAAATAAAATACAACAGCAGCAAGCAACAACAGCAAATAAGCATGCAGGCCCAAGATAACTATTAGAGCTAAGAATAACACAACTAGGAAATAATATATGTATAGAAAATAGTAAAAATAAAAGCTGCTTCTGAAAGCTTATTTCAGATCAACCCAGGTAACTTTGCATATTTACTTGCACAAAAAGAGTTTATCTAGGAATTCAGTTAACGTTATTCCAGAGAGATGGAGGTTTTGCACTTGGGTTTCAAATCCATGTTCAGTGTGAAACATTTTGAGTTTTTAGTTCCCAGTCGATTCTTGTGTTGATCATAGTCATTTTTAAACTTAGGTCTTGATAATGCTGTAGTGGCATTTAGGGCATGTGCATCTGAGGGAGAGAAGACGTAGGTATTTACTGATTGCAAGTTAAGTCTGTCATGAAGGGCCCACTTAGTTTAAATTCATATTTTAAAAACTTATTACTTTTCAAACACTTGACCTCACTGGGTTGCCACCCGCCTTCAAAGATGCCTCCCATGTTCCTTCCTTAACCTTTTTCTCTGTTGGCAAAGTCAGGGCCCAAAACCAAACCAAAAAGTAAGCAAACACTTCACACAATTGGAACCACACAAGGTCTACTCCACTGCCTCAGCTTTAAGATGCTTCTGAAAGAGAAAAACATCATACCTCAAATCTGTTGGGGCTTCACCTCCACTCGGGGAAGCAAAGAAACAAAAATGTTATGTCAACTTACCTTTCTGCCATGCGTACAGTGTGCAGTTTTTAACTTATTATGATCTTGGTCCTCACACCCTGGTGGCGTAGGCTAGTGCAGGTGTTTGAAATAAGAAGGTCTGTTTTTGAGAGTCCTAATAGGATTGAGTCCTGGGGCCGGGACAGGAGCCCATCAGCTCTGCTCAGGGGTGGGCTTAGGCTGCATTTAGCATTAGAGGGGGCTCTGAGGATGCCTTACTCATCCGGCCAAAGGCTGCCACCAAGTCTCCTGTTATTTGTAGTGTCTAAAATAGCCTTTCAATAAAGTATACGTGTTTCTATAGCCAACCTTAATATCTGAAATCCAGGCCTTGGCCCCTTACCCCATATGTGTTCCTTAGGAGGGCCCCCATCCTTACTAGTTGGGATAATGGTGCTGCGTCCTGTAGGGCAGTCAGGCCCTGTAGGACATATAATTTGCATGTGACACCCAGTGTGCACTGGGCCTGGGTGCCGTCTAACCACGGGGTCTGGCCTGTGCTAGGAGCTCAGACATTCACAGATTTGTCTTAAGAACCGCTCCTCTGCTCCACCTTGTGTGCCCTCCCAGCCCAGCCTGGAAATACTTTCCAGGGTCTCTTGCTGGAAACGACCCTGTCTTCACTTTTCTCTCCCAGTTCCTTTCTTTTCCCATACTCCCCTTTGGTACAAGCCGTTCTGCAACAAAGAACTATGAGCTGATTAATTAATATGCATATTATTTTACAGTTTTCCTTTTGTGTACTAAACCCAGAAACACAGTAATTTGCATCAGTACTTTATATAGTTCACTGCTCTAAACTCACTCACAAAGAGAGATTTCTGTTAAAAGCCAATTTTAAGTAAAGGGAAATAACCTGTTTGTCATTTCTAAATTCTTTCTCTGCCTTTCATTCTTACTGTAATTTTTTTAAAGCTGTGGACATAAGGGTCCCACCTTTCCACATGGGGAAACCACTGTGTTGTTCTCACTCTGTTCAGAAACTAGACTGGCAAGGCTCTTGTTGGAATCCTCTCCTAACTGCCTCTGGATTAGGTAAGTGCCAGGCGTCTGCGGCACAGTGTCCCACTCGAGGGACTCAGGACAAGGAGGGTCACTTATCCAATTGCCTCTCAGTCCTTCTGTCATCCCTTTGACCCCACTTGTTGGAGTCCTCTTGCATAGTATTCATTGGCATGATTGCTAATCTGACTGTTCTTGGTGTAGGTGTATTAGCTGTGAACAGGAGTGTTGAATATATTTGGGGACTTCACAGTCTATTCTAAAACCATAGAGGAAAAATGTATTTGTTGACTCAAAATGTGCAGAAAAATGCAGTTTCTTTTTCTGTTGCTAGACTTTGAGTAGCTGATTTGCCAAATACCCTTCCAGGAAAAACATGTACTTCAGCTTCTTGGGTCACAAACATATATTTCCATCCCAGATTCCAGTAACTGCTCTGTGTATTATGCATCACAGGCCAACAAGGCCACATAGCAAAGGTCAGCTAAGCAACAGGCTCTAGTGCAAGGTGTGACCAGACCAGCCATGCTGGCGCCCTCCCTCCCTTGGTGTTTGACCATGGCTCAGCCTCAAGCACCCGTTTTCTTTGCCAGAGCAGGGACATTTTCCAATGTTCAAGTACTCCATGACACCAGGGTTCCATTTTGGAAAGTTGAAGCTTTGGAATGCCACACCCAGAAGCTTCCTCCTGCCTTTGTTCACGTTTTCGCCTTCCCCTGCATCCCACTGACAGTCGGGTGACCCTTGATGAGGGATGCTTTGCTGAGGTGTAACCACTCTAGAACTGT
The DNA here is from genome assembly GCF_037783145.1 of Equus przewalskii. Taxonomy (NCBI): domain Eukaryota; kingdom Metazoa; phylum Chordata; class Mammalia; order Perissodactyla; family Equidae; genus Equus; species Equus przewalskii. Next base: position 1,230,955 of record NC_091851.1, on the reverse strand, counting down.
CCTACCTCCACACATCTTGTCCTCCAGCTATTCCAATGCCTCTTGCTACCTGCACAGGTTTCTGGTGACCTTCAGATGGTAAACTGCCTACTCGGATTTAGAACTGCAAGTGACACCCAGTCTGAGGCTTGCTTCTCCCACAGCTGCAGAAACGTTGCCTGGTGGGAGGGCCCCTGGTCTGCTCTTCCATCAGCTCTCCTGTTCTCCCGCAGTGGGACCCAGAGGAGGACAGGGCACACAGCTTCTTCCTTAACTGCTGCTGTCAGGGCCCTGGGTGTCGCCCCGGCGGCCCAGATGAACCTTGGAGAGGAACCACCACGATCATTCAGCGCCCCTAGGGCCGTCCAGCAGCACCGCTCCTGCCTCCTGCCAGGCCCACGGCCTAGCGCGCCTCTGCTTGCCTGCAGAACCCAACCCAAGGGCCCTATTCGGGATGTCGCCCTGGGGCGTGCACCCGCAGCCCAGGGCAGAGAGAGTGCAACCAGGGGAGCCTGGTGAGCCGGGGAGCCTGCTCCTTCGGCCAACTGTGTCCTGGGCACCAGGGACGTGGGGAGGGACTCCGTGGGCTCTGGAGGCGTCAGCACTTGGGCGAAAACAGCATGTGCGGCAGTGAGGGACAGCGATGCAGGGGCTCCCAAGCGAGCTGAGCACAGTGGAGGAGGGGTGACGGCACCTCTGCGCGGCTGCACAGCCTCCAGATGCCAGGGCTCTGGGCTGTCCCGGCCTAGGACACTGGCGCTGTCTTCCAGCCCTCCCGCCCTTGGGGTTTGGCTCTCGGGGCTGGACGTGGATGCCACTTCACGAGGGGTGGACTGCCACTTTCCCTCCTCTCGGGTGGAGCTGTTGTGCCCACTGAAGCCTGGTGCCTCACAACAGAGCGCTTGACTGCATTGAAAGGCGCACCACCGGCCTTCTGGTTTCTGGGTGGAATGGAGGTGAGTTGATGAGTTTGGAAAAGTAGAGTGAACCCGAGTCTGAAGGGTCAGATTAAAGCTTTCATAGCTTGTAGTATCTTGTCAAGAGTATTATTCAGGGAAACCAACAGAAGCTTCTACTGTTTCTGCCTTATTGTGTTATTGGTGTCTCTCTCCCAGGCAAGAAGGGGAAAGGAACAGCCAGAAAAGGGAGGGGTGAATATTTGATATGTGTGCGTTGTTCCATGTGATTCCATCAGCAACTTCTTGAGATGCCCTAGTTTACACTTGGTGGGACAAGACCCAGAGAGCTTACCCAACCTGCTCTGCAGCCTCAAGTTGCCAGAGGAAGAGCCTCAGCGCCAAACTCGTCTTTAAAGTTTGTGTGGTTTTCTGTTCGTCTCTGAAGTTCATGTTTTCTCACCCACCACACTCAGTTTTCTTGGCATTGCCAGCAGCTTCCAAAAGGCTTAGGGAAATTGCACATCGTGTGCAATAGTTGGACAGACAAACAGATGCAGATAATTCCATTTTGCAGTAAAGCCCAGGTAGGACAAAATGTAATGAGGTCATTTCCCCATCTGTGCTTTTTGGTGGTTTTCTGAGAGGAGAATACCCACAGCAAGTCAGCAAACTGTGACCCATAGGTATGGGCGAGGGGAACTCGGGCTTGTAGACAAGGCCAGGGACGCCTAGAAAAGTCCAGGAGAACAGAAATTCCTGCAGAACATACAGCAGGGGGAACTCATTCCCTCTAAATGCCACGGGCCCCAGACATTCATATAGAACATCAAAATCAACTCGGACAGCAGGTCGACCCGTGAGAACTCGTGGGCACTGTGCTCCCTTTGTGCTCTCAGCACAAGGCTTTTCCCAGAAGATGGGATTGTCCTTTCTCCTTAGACACTGCCCAGAAATGCTGGTCTTCCTGGAATTTGTATTTGGAGCTTTATATATTTTAGAAATGTATTTCAGTGAGTTGGACTCTGCCTGTTGCCTGCATCTCTCCTTCAGACTAAGTCGGTGCCTTTCTTAGTAAAACAAGGATGAACCCAGTTGTTTCTTGGGGGCACAAATCAAAGGGACTCTGTCTCCACCAGACTCTGGCTTCGCCCTGGACTGAAGTTCTGACCGTGGACTTCGCTGCCTTCTGAATTCTTCTCCTCCGTCACTGACCCTCCTTGGATTCTGCTAACCAGGTCTTCTCTGCCAGAATGGGGTGAGCCCCAGCAGGAAGCCACTGTTTTTCATGCTTCTCATACTCTCACTAACTGAACTCTCAGTTTTGGTTGTGCTTTATATGCAGCTGGCTCCCAGATTTCTTTTCCTGTCCCTAAACACTGCCCGAGGCTCTGTCGCTTCTAGCCACATGCCCCGACTTCTCCATTAGGTGTCCCCTAGGGCATCAGCCTCACAGAACTCATGCTCTGCCTACCTCCCCAAGCCCTCGTGCTCCTCCTCCCATGCCCCTTCCTCTGGTAATGACACACAGATATCCACACCAGAAAACTGCTTACCTCTTAGGCTCTTAGCTCTTCCTCATCCCCAGATTTATTTTCCTCTAAATATTTCTCACCTCTATCTTGGGTCTCTTCCACCATTAGCCCTGTCTAGACACTCATCTCTTGCCAGGTTCTCTGAGTAGCTTCCTGCAAGGTATTCTTACCTGCTTCCATGTGCTTCTCACCTCCAGCCTCTGGGATTGTTGGAAGAGCAAGCTTTCTAAAATGCACATCTGCCTCAGTAGCCCTCTCCTTGAAGCCTTCCACTGCCTTCTCATCTCCAGTGACATAGGACAGGCTTCCTGGGGAGGATACCAGGCTGGCCGTGACAATCTTTTCCATCCTCCAGCCTCATCCCCACCTCTCTAGATTCCCAGAACACTGAGCCACTGCTGCCCCTGCACACACACATGTGTGTCACATGCTGTCACACTTCCCTCAGCTTTGGTTACCTGACACTTGCTAATCTCCTTCAAGGCCCAGCTTGGCCATCACTTCTTCTGTGTGTCCTTCTCTCAAAGCTTAGTGTCCCCACCTCTGGATGTCCTTGGTATCTGGGCCCACCCCCCATCCTGTTGTGCATTAGCAGAACAACCAAAGTATGAGATATCTAGAAATAATTTAGCAAGAAATGTGTAGGATCCTTACAAAGTAAACTATAGAGATGTAATCATGGAATAAGAGACACTTGAATAAATAGAAATACCATGCTTCTGGGTGGGAACACTCAATAGTAACAAGATATCATTATTTTTACCAAGTTAATTTATAAGTTTAATAGTATTTCAGTCAGAATCCCGATGCTATATTGCCTTTCGGACTTGACAGAATTATTCAAAAGTTCACGAAAGAACCATTGGGTTATGATGCTAACATTTTTTTAACAGGAAGGAAAGAGGATTTGAACTACCAGATAATAAAACCAAGCGTTCAAACTACATTAATTGACCTCATACCCATTAGGATAGCTACTAGGAAAAGCAAAAACAAAAACAAAATAAATGTTAGTGAACGTGTGGAGAAATTGGAACTCTTGTGCACTGTTAGTGGGATTGTAAAATGGTGCAACTGTTATGGAAAACAGTATGGCTTCCTCAAAAATTAAGCATGGAATTACTGTATGATCCAGCAATCCCATTTCTGGTATATATCCAAAAGAACAGAAAGCAGAGTCTTGAAGAGAGATTTGTACACCCATGTTAATAGCACCATTATTCACAATATACAAGAGTGGAAGCAATCCAGATGTCCATTGGTGGATGAATGGATAAACAAAATGTGGTGCATACATACAACAGAATATTATTTAGCCTTAAAAAGGAAGGAAATTCTTACACATATACAACATGAATGAACCTTGAGGACATTATGCTAAGTGAAATGTCAGTCACAAAAAGACAAATACTATATGATTTCAGTTATATGAGGTTCATTGAGTGGCAACATTTATAGAAACAGAAAACAGAAGGGTGGTTACTAGAGGCTGAGGGGAAGAGGAAAAGGGGAATTGTTTAATGAGTACAGACATTCAGATTTGCAAAATGAAATGTTCTGGAACCTCCCAACAAACAAAAGTCCAGGACCATATGACTTCACTGATGACTTCTACCAGACATTTAAAGAAGAATTAATACCAATCCTTCCCAAACTCTTCTAAAAAATAGAAGCAGGGGAAACACTGTCAAGCTCATTTTACAAGGCCAGTGTTACCCTGATACCAAAACCAGGGAAATATGCCACAAGAAAAGAAAATTACAGACCAATATGCCTGATGAACATAGATACAGAAATCATCAGCAAAATATTAGCAAACTGAATTCAACAATACATTAAGAGGATCATGCACCATGATCAAGTAGAATATTTCCAGGGATGCAAGGAGGGTTCAATATCCACAAATCAATGTGATACACCATATTAAAAAAATGAAGGATAAAAATCGCATGATCATCTCAATAGATGCAGAAAAAGCATTTGAAAAAATTAAACATACATTTATAATAAAAATGCTCAACAAAGTGGGTATAGAGGGAACATACCTCAACATAATAAAGGCTGTTTATGACAAGCTCATAGCTAACATTATACTCAGTGGTGAAAAGCTGAAAGCTTTTCTCTAAGATCAGGAACAAGACAAAGATGCCCATTCTCGTCACTTTTATTCAACATAGTATTGAAAGTCCCAGCCAGGACAATGAAGCAAGAAAAAGAAAGAAACAGCATCCAAATCAGAAAAGAAGTAAAACTGTTACTACTTGCAGATGACATGATATTGTATATAGAAAACCCTAAAGACGCTACCGAAAAACTGTGAGAATAAGTGAATTCGGTAAAGTTGCAGGATAGAAAAATCAATATGCAAAAACCGTTGCTTTTCTGTACACTAATAGCAAACTATCAGAAAGAGAAATTAAGAAAACAGTGCCATTTACAATAGCATTATAAAGGATAAAATAACTAGGAATGAATATAACTAAGGAGCTGAAAGAGCTGTGAACTGAAAACTCTAAGACATTGATGAAAGAAATTGAAGAAGGCACAGATAAGTGGGGAAATATTCCATGCTCATGAATTGGAAGAATTAATATTGTTAAAATGTCCATAGTACCCAAAGCAATCTACAGATTCAGTGCAATTCCTATCAAAATTCCAATGGCATTTTCCACAGAAACATAACAATCATCAGATGTCTGTGGAACCACAAAGGACCCTGAACAGCCAAAGCGATCTTGAAAGAAGAGCAAAGCTGGAGGTATCACACCCCCTGATTTCAAGCTACAACACAAAGCTCTAGTAACCAAAATAGCATGATACTGGCATAAAAACAGACACATCCATCAATGGAACAGAATAGCCTAGAAATAAACCCACACATATATGGGCAAGTGATTTATGACAGAGGAGCCAAGAAGATATAGTGGGAAAAGGACAGTCTTTTCAATAAATAATGTTGAGAAAACTGGACAGCCATATGCAAAAGAATGAAACTGGACCACTCTCTTATGCCACACACAAAAATAACTCAAATGCATCAAAGATTTGAAAGTGACACCTGCAAGCCATAACATTCCTAGAAGAAAACATAGCTGGTAACCTCCTTAACATTGGTGTTGGGGATGATTTTTTGGATTTGACACCAAAACAAAGGCAACAAAAGCAAAAATAAACAAGTGAGGCTACATCAAATTTAAAAGCTTCTACATAGCAAAGGAAACCCTCGGCAAAAGGAAAAAGAAACATACCAAATGGGAGAAAATATTTACAAATCATGTATCTGATAAGGGGTTAATACCCAGAATATATAAAGGACTCTGCAGCTTGATAACCGAAAAAAAAACAATCTGATTAAAAAATGGGCAGAGAGGGGCTGGCCCAGTGGCACAGTGGTTGAGTTTGCACGTTCCCACTTCAGCGGCCTGGGATTCATCGGTTCGGACCTCAGGCACAGACCTACACATCGCTTGTCAAGCCACGCTTTGGCAGGCGTCCCACATATAAAGTAGAGGAAGATGAGCACACATGTTAGCTCAGGGCCAATCTTCCTCAGCAAAAAGAGGAGGATTGGCAGCAGATGTTAGCTCAGGGCTGATCTTCCTCAAAAGCAAAAAAAAAAAATGTAGGCAGAGAATCTGAGTAGACATTTTGCCGGAGACAAGGTACAGATAGCCAAGAGGTACATGAAAAGGTGTTCAACATCACTAATCATCAGAGAAATGCAAATCAAAACCACAGTGAGATATCACCTCACACCTATTAAAATGGCTATTATAAAAAAGACAAGAAATAGCAAGCAAGTGTTGGTGAGGATGTGTAGACAAGACTTACCCTTCTGCATTGTTGGTAGTAAATTAGTGAAACCGCTATGGAAAATATTATGGGTTCCTCAAAAAATTAAAAATAGATCTATTGTTTGCTCAAGCAATTCCACTTCTGGATATTTATCCAAAGAAAATGAAAACACTAACTCAAAAAGATACATGCAGCCCCCATGTTCGTTGCAGCATTATTTACAATCACCAAGACATGGAAGCAGCATAAATGTCCATCGATGGATGAATGGATAAAGAAAACCTGAATATAGGGGCTGGCCCAGTGGCATAGCGGTTAAGCTTGCACACTCTGCTTTGGCTGCTCCGGGTTCATGGATTTGGATTTTGAGTATGTTACCTACACCCTGCTCATGAAGCCATGCTGTGGTGGCATCCCACATACAAAATAGAAGAAGATTGGTGCATGTGTTAGCTTAGGGACGACCTTCCTTAAGCAAAAAAGGAAGATTGGCAACAGATGTTGGCACAGGGCCAATCTTCCTCGCCCCGCACCCCCCCCCCCCAAAAAAAAGTGAATATGCAAACACACACACACACACAATGGAATATTATCAGCCATTTTAAAAAAGAAAGAAATCCTGCCATGGGCTTTGACATGAATGGACCTTGAGGGCATTATGCTAAGTGAAATAAGTCACACAGAGAAAGGGAGAAAGGCACATATGGCATAATCTCAATTATATTTGCAATCTAAGAACAAACAAACACTGAACTCATTGATACAGAGAACAGATTGGTGGTTGCCAGAGGCAGGTGGTAGGGGGTGGGCAAAATGGGTGAAGGTCATCAAAAGGTACAAACTTCCAGTTATGAAATGAACAAGTCCTGGGGATGTAATGTACAGCATGGAGACTAGAGTTAATAAGGCTGTGTTTTATATTTCAAAGCTGCTAAGAGAGTAGAACTTAGAAGATCTCACCACAAGAAAGGTTTGTAACTATACTTGGTAATGAATGTTAACTAGACTTATTGTGGTGATCATTTCACAATATATACAAATATTGGGTCATTATTTTGTACACCTGAAACTAATGTAATGTTCTATGTCAATTTTATCTCAATAAAAAATGACCAAAATGGTAGGATAGTTTGCTTGGCAGCTTCTCATGTTCACAAGCACCCCATCTCTGGGCCAGAGCTCTGGGGTGGGTACCAAATTATCCTGCAGCCTGCCACTGAGCCTAGGGGCCATGAATGAGGCTGCTTGACTCTGGTGCTTTCTCAGCTGTAAAATGGAGATAACACCTAGCAGCCTCCTTCTTGGAGTTGTTGTGAAAATGCAAATAAAAGATGGAGCAGAGAGAGAAGTTGGGTGGGGGTAAGTGGGGAGGTTCAGTGCTAAAAAAGAAAAAAAAGAAACAAAAGTTCCGGAGATCTGTTTCACCACAATGTGAATACACTTAACACTACTGAGCACTTGAACATAGTTAAGATGGTAAATTTTTTTTTTTTTTTTTAAGATTTTATTTTTTCCTTTTTCTCCCCAAAGCCCCCCGGTACATAGTTGTGTATTCTTCGTTGTGGGTCCTTCTAGTTGTGGCATGTGGGACGCTGCCTCAGCATGGTCTGACGAGCAGTGCTATGTCCGCGCCCAGGATTCGAACCAACGAAACACTGGGCCGCCTGCAGCGGAGCGCGCGAACTTAACCACTCGGCCACGGGGCCAGCCCCAAGATGGTAAATTTTATGTTGTGTGTTTGTACCACAATAAAAAAATCCCTCTACGTTAATTGGAGCTCTAAGGTTCTGATTACTAGCAAACAATTGACAGACTATTCTGGTTATCGTGTAATAAACTGTCCCAAAACCTTTGTGCTCACACATTTGTGGGTCAGAAATTCAGACAGGACACAGTGGGGATGGCTTTTCTCTGCTCCAGGACATGGGGAACCTCAGCTGTGACGACTCCCTTGGCTGGGGATGGAGTCACTGGGGGCTTCTTCACTCCAAGTATAGACTGGGCTGGGCTCACTGGAAGCTTGGACCCAGCTGGGACTGTCACCTGGGGCGCCTACACCTGGCCTCTTTCTGGGGCTTCTTCACAGCATAGGGGCCTCAGGGGAGTCAGACTTCATGTGCCCTGGCTGGGGTCCCAAGAGTGATATGAATGAGCAGAGGGTGCAGGCGTGTTCAGCCTCCCCAATTCTGATGGTTGTGGGCAAGTCCGTAAGCCAGCCCAGATTCAAGGAGAGGCGAATGAGACCCAGCCTCCCGAGGGGAGGCATGGCAAAGAATTTGCATCCATGTTCAATCTGCCATGATAGGCAAGATGGAGAGCTCTGAAATAGATTCCAACCCCAAGAGCTTTGTGTGGAGAAGGCAGTGTGGTAACCAGAGTCATTAGTCAACAACTAGCATTTAGGAAGTTGGCTGTTTGTGTACATAAAGTTGCATTACATCTCCCTGCATCATAAAAATTTCTGAATGAATATAAAAAGAAGCATTAATAAATAAAATGAAAAGCATAAGTAATTTCAGCCTGCAGTTGAATAACTTACCAGTATTTCCAAATGAGAAGAATATTAATAAAGATTAAGTAAATATATGTCACACATTTTGTGTAAAAAACCCTGTAAGCAAAATTAAAAAGCATAAAGTGGAAATAAACTTTTGCAACAAATTTAACAAATGCTTAATCTTTATAGAGCAAGCAATAAGAAAACAAACAACCCTGTTGAAAACTGAGCACAAGCCATGGAGAAAAAGTTTGGGAGAAGAAATGGAAATGAGTAATATATAAACATATGTAAAAATGTTTATCTTCACTTGTAATCATGAAGATACAAAATTAAGTTAGGGAAGAGTCATCTTCCTTCCGAAACGATTGCATAGATTCAAAGATGGTGCTGCTCAGATGCGTAAGGACCGAGGCAGACACGAGCTCCCCCCTTCTCTGTGGGGAAGGGCTGAGTTGGCCCTTGTCTCCAAAGCTATTGTGAAATGTTCATTCGGGTCCTTCTGTCACCTCCTTTGCCCCATTTAGAAGCAATTCTAAGACACCTGAAAAGTATGTGCCTCTAGACTTGAAGTAATGAAATATCAGAAGAAAGCCTGTCGTGAGGGGATGGTTAAATATGATGGAATGAAGTTCTTACAACAGTAAGGTGGACTCAATACCTGCTCTGTTGACCAGGGCCAACCCTGGTGTGTATGTATGTGGATAAATGTTCATGATAAACTAATCAGGATAGGAAACTAGAGAAAAATATGTTAAAAATTTGTGTGAATGTGTTATTCAGTGGGGGGGGGGATGTAATTTATATATTTATTCTAGAAATTCTGGCAGGCTATTCTCCAACTTGGTTAATGGTACATAGCTATGAGTAGAATAGAAATAGGCGCTTTCATCTTTTTTACTTTATATGCATTGGTATGGTTTGAATTTATAAAAATAAACATGTTGCTTTTGCAATTAAAACAATTTAAACAAAAATCTATCCTATGGAAATGATCAGAGGTCTGGATAAAGTTTTTTGGCTCCATGTTTATACACACTTTTGGGGACATGGGAAACTTGGAGCCTCCTAGAAGTTGAGTAACGGGTGTTGGTGCAAAGCATGCAGTGCACACTCAGGTTACAGTGTGAGGAAGCAGGATTCAATGCCATACGTACTTACAACCACAGGGAGAAAAACGTGTTACCAAGCAAGGGCCTGCTGCCCGATGTGCATAGAAGCCAGTACTACAGCACCGGCCTTTGAGAGAAGAAAGAGCTTTATTGCATGGCTGATCAGCAAGGAGACAGAAGGCGAGGCTCAAAGCTGTCTCCTTGAGCTGAAGCAGGGACAGACTTTTAAGCAGCTGGGAGTGGGCGTGGTTATACAAAATGTGATTTAGCAGAATCTGATTGGAGGGTGGGAGTGTAACAGTCTTATAAGTCCTATGTGCTACAAATCCAGGATCCCCTCACTTCTTATTAGGTTCCCTTTCCACCTTCCCTTCACATTGAGTTTTGCAGTTAGGAAACTTTTGGTTCCTAGGTGACTTGAGGTCATCTGAGGACAAGATTTCCATCTTCTGAGCTTGCTCCAGCTACATGACTTACATTTTTTCTTGTTGCCCCTACAAAACAACTGTTGATACATCGTTATTGATACAATAGGATACAACAGAGCCAGTACGAATTGGTCTATGGTAGTTACAAATACACTCAAGCGTGGGGAATGACTGGAAAAGATGTCCCAACCTCATATGTAGATTTTATTTCCTTCTTCATGTACTTTTCTAATTTTCTACTTGATCAGTTTGGAATAGAAAAAAACTGAAAAATTAGAAAAGACGTTATTTCGTTTTATTTTGTATTCCCACGTCTTTGCCTAGAGCTTACTGTGTGGGAAGTACTTAGACAATACTTGCCATTCCTTGACTTCCACTTGTCCACCTGCCCTCCTCTTGAAAGAGCCTTTCTGTGCTCCCACTGAGCGCTCCCGGTTTGAGTAGGTTCCCACCCTCTCTTCTGAGCTTGCCCATGCTCTCTGTTCCCTGGCTGGCAGTCCCGGCTCTAAAGCCTACAACAGTGGATACACTTTAGAAGTAATTCATTCACCATGTCTTGAGTACCTACCATTTGCTCCATCTCTTGTTAGAACTGAGGCATAAGAGATGACAAGGCTGGGGACCCTCCCTGTCCTCAAGAGCCATATCTGGTGGGATAGGCTTCTTTTTGCTCTACATGGGTGCAAGTCTGATGATGTAGGTGGGCATGGGGCCATGGCGAGGAGGCCTCAACCAGAGTGAGGGGTGGGGATGCTCTGGCAAGACTCAGCAAAGACCCAAAATATGGAAGAGTTGGACTAGAGAGGAAGTAGAAAGAAAGGATCTTCCAGGAAGAAGATGCAGGATAAGGGCCAGAGGTCAGACAGCCCTGGAGGTAGTAGGATGTGGCATTTTGGTGTGGCTTCAGAATCCAACCTGTACCAATGGTGTTTACTTGGGTTGAGGGCACCAGATGAGAAACTGTAGACAGAATAATTCACAGACCATGGTGGCTCCCTATTGCTGCATACATGTTGCCCCAAAACTTACTAGCATGAAATGCTCACAGTTCCTGAGGGCTGGGAATTTGGCAGGGGCCAGCTGGGTGCTTCCAGCTCTGGTCTGTTGTTCAGGTGAAGTCAGAGGGTATCTGGGTCTGGAAGATCAGGAGATTTGGGCAGCTCGGGGCTGGCTGGGCAGCTCTGGGAAGCCGTGGGAATGCTTCCATGTCGTCTCTCTACCTGGCCTACCTTGGGCTTCCTCATAGCCTGGTGGCTTTCAGTCATTGGACTTCCTAAATGGCGGCTCAGTGCTCCAATATGAGTCTTCTAGCAAAAGGCACATGTTGCATGGGTTCTTCTGACATAGCCTCAGGGGTCACGTACAAGCACTCCCTGCCATGTTCCATTGATGACATGTAAGTCTCAAGTCCCCCTAGATTCAGGAGAGGGCATAGGGACCCCACCTCTCAATGAGAGGAGTGCCAAGGCCACGTTGTGGAACGGCTGTGGGATGGGAAATATTGTTGTGTCCACCTTTGGAAAATATAATCTGACACAAATACTGAAAAATAAATACTCAAATCATGTGCCTTATACGTGGTAGGTCTTTAGATCACAAATAAATGAAAAGTGGAGCCCTTTCTCATCAGAAAATGATCTAGACCCACCTTGTTAGTGTATGAATTCTTCCACAGTTCCTTACTTATTTTCCAATGTCAATATAAATTCTGAGTCTGTCAAATTATTTCTCAAAGTATATGTATTCTAGAGTGTGACGCCTCAGAAACTGGGGCATAGATTAATAGCACCAATTTTGCACCTTATATGGGTGCGTTAGTTATTACATAAGTGAATTCTAGGCCTTAGGAATTTTGTTCAATTCCATCATTCTCCAGTGTTTTCACTGAAGAGATAGAAGGGAAAGGTGAGAAAAAAATTGGGAGTTTCATGCCTTTGCATGTCTAATGTCTTCAGATTTATACAGAAGTCAGTGGCAAAGCTGATTTGGATCTAGATTTTTTTCCCTTCTTCCTCTTTTTCTTTATTTATGTGCAAAATAGAAAGCCCTGTCTAAGCAACTGTGTGCGTACATAGGTTAGAAATGAAACAGCAACAAGTGACTGCAGACCAGGGACATGAGAGCTGAACTCTGGAGTTTATTTTTCTGATGTGGTACAAGCCTGGAGGTGGGAAGTGCTGACTCAGCAGCTCAGTGGAGTCAGGGCTGCATCTCTACCATCCTCCCGGTTCCCAGATGGCAGCTACAGCCCCAGACATTACATCTGAACTCAAGGCAAGAAGTGGGAGTGGTGGATGATGGAGCCGCCCCAGAGGACATTTGCCCACAGCTCTCTTTGGCCAGAGCTGTGTCTTGGTTATAAGCAAGCCTGCGGTGAAGATGAGGATTTAACTTTTCTGGCCTCCAGGTGAAGGTGGCAAAGGTGATATGCTATGGTAGGTTCTCTACTCAACCAGTGACTGTCACCCACCTTTGAATGAGAGGAGTGCCAAGGCACATTATGGGATAGTTATGGGATGAGAAGACCTGCATGTATTTGTGAACACAAAAGAACAGTCAGTGGTTTGCTGGTGGCTCTGAAATTGTGTATGGTGCGTGTAGGAGGGATGGCAGGCAGGTGGGCACAAGAGAGATGGCAAGCCTTAGGCTTGAGCTGGGCGGCAGGGCAGAGGACCTGGACTCAGGCTGAGCAGAGCTGCTCAGCTTGAGTGAGCACACGCCTCTCCGGGGGGCTGCTAAAATTCAGATTCTCATGCAGTGGATCAGGGCGGGAGATCCTGCTGCTCCATCATGCCCCCAGCTGATGCTGTTCTGTTGCTTCCTCTGAGGAGCTCAGGTCCAGGTGGTTCTCAAACTTGGCTGCACTGTAAATTCACCTGGAGATATTGAAAAATTGGTTTACACACAAATAATGTGAAGAATATAAATTGAGTTGAGTCAGTAACATGAAAGGAGCAGGTGAATCAGTTTTGCTTACTGAAACATATGTTAAAGTCGCGCTCATCCAACTCTAATGCACGCACAAAACACCTGGGGATTTGCAAACATGCAGGTTCTGGCTCAGCAGGTCTGGTTTGGAGCCTGAGAGTCTGCCTGTCTAACAAGTGCCAAGTGATGACAGTGCTGCTGGTCCCTGGGCCACACTCTGAGTAGCCAGCTAGTCAGCTAAGGTGGTGGGAGAGGGTTTGGGGAGGAGGTGGGGAGTTCAGAGTCACAGAAGAGGAGGACTACAGCCGTTGCCCCAAGAGATTGTCTGAGCCAAGGGAGGGGAGCAGCTGTTCAGCTGGAGATGCCAACAGTACAGGCTTGCTGACAACTTACTTTTACATGTGGTTTTATTTGCCTTGTAAAATTTACACAACCTGGATTTGGGGTCAAGAAATATAATATGCTTGAAGTTTGTCTTATGTAATATATATAAAAAACAAATAAGTTCTTAGCATCCCTTTTACTTAAACACTTCAAGGTAAAAAACAAATACTAGAGTTGGCAATTGCTATGCCTGTGGATCTATTGGGGTGAGTGTTGCAAGGAGATGTGGTTAGAGCCCAGGCTCAGAAGGGACCAGTTTGGGCCATCCTAGGTTATTTAATCTCTGTGCTCTGGTTTCTCCACTTCTAAATTGGAGATGAGTGCTGTTATCTCAGAGAGTGTGAGGTAATGTTTTGAAAGGGGTCTAGCACACTTCTTGGCATGCAGTGGGGCTGAATAGATAAATCAATGCATATCTACGTGTATAAATGCATGGATGCACACACAATGTACATGTGTACATGTGCATCTATGTGTACATGCATGAATATATGCATGCTAAACTTTCTGCCCCATCTGCTTCCTTTTGTAATATCCTACGCCATGTGAGGTGTGGTAGATTGTTTGCAAACATGGGCTGCAAGGGTTCCTCTCATTTTCCTGCACACTCACCTCTGCATTGTGACCTTCCCACACCTCCTGTCAAGAAGAGGAGTCCGTTTCTTGCCCTTGACTTTGGACTGGCTGCATGACTGCCTTTGACCAATACAATGAAGTGGGAGTGGCAGTGTGCCAGCTCGGCGCACAGGCTTCTTCACGAAGCTTTGTGCACTTGACCTCGCTCTTTTGGATCACCAGCTTGTGAAGGAGCCCAGGATAGCACGTGGTCCAGCCAACAGCTACCAGTAACCACCAGACATGTCAGTGAGGCTGTGCCCCACTGGAGCCCCCCAGTGACATCATGTGTGACCCTGGGAGAGACCAGCCGAGAACAAAGCAGCCCAGCTCAGCCCCACCTGCTAACCCAGAGAACTGTGAGCAAATAAAATAGATGCCGTTTTAACCCACTAACATTTGAGTTGGCTTGTTACACAGCAAGTAATAACTGATACATTTGGCTAAAAAAAAAATGGACTGGAAATATTTCTGCATAAAAATATATATTTATACTCAGTTCAATAATACAGCCCTTGAGCAAATGTCAGATTGGAGTTCAGCAGGTCATTCACTGCCCTTGCAGACAGGAAACATGGGAAGTGACTTCTCCAGGATCCTTGAGCCCCTGTAGGAGATAGCACCATGTGAGATGCTGCGTTCACACTGAACCAGACCTGGAGAGCCAATCAGACACTTCTCATTCTTCATGCACACATAGTGCTTAAAACAGTCCCCTTTCATCAGCTCTTGATGTCCACTTGTGACCTAACTGTGGCTCACGCTGCCTGGTGGTGTGTTGAGAACCGGGTAGACCAGATGGAAAAGCACTAGAGTGCAGTGGTGATAATCAGTCACCTCACGCTCTTCTCCAGGCTCCAGACCATTTCCAGGCCTCCCGCAACAAGCTGGAGGGGGCAGGCTGCGTCTGTCCTGGGACCTGTGGTGTGAGTGCGAGGAGCCCTCCCCTGTACATCACACTGGTTCCTGCTTAGGAAAGATGAATCCCCATTTATTCGATCTTTGCTGAGAACTCTGTATTCCTCGTGAGGGCCCAGGGTGTCTTATCCATGAGCTAAGTGGGACCAAGGTGTGAGTGTTTTGTGGAATAGGAGTTAAATATGGAAGAAGACTCTCCACCTGGATTCACAGCCAGAAACACCGTTCCCGGACCTGCCGCTGTCCTTAACAGCAGGCCTAGGCCAGGGCGCTAGCAGGCTCTGGGATGAAAGGGTCAGGCATTGCTCTGCTGTCCTAGAATGGGGTCTTGATCCTTGGGTCAGGGTTTTCCCCACATAATACGTGGGAAGGCTTTTCCATGTTAGTCATCACTTCTCCTTCAGTGACTCTGCCCTATTCATGGTCTCGGCAGGTCTAAGCAGCCTGTGGAGGCCAAGATTCCTGCAGGTGCCCTCATCTAGAACTGGGCATGCAGCTTCTTTAGAAGATAATATTCTAGACATATGGAGGTCCCCTTCCCATCCCCATCCTTTACACACACACACACACACACACACAGACGTATTCACATGGAGATACACACCAACACACACACATGGGTGTATCTGCTCACACATACATGCTAACACTCACATGGACACACACAGAGTCTGATGCACACAGGCACATTCACATGGACACATACATATACACATAGTCACATGGACACACACATAAACTGACACACAGAAAAACACACAGACACACACCCACCCTGCAGAATAAATACTGCCGCTGTGAACATCACTGATGTGTGGAGCTGCTCCTGGGGAGCCCGGTGGGCAGTGAGCCAGAGGTCAGCACCTGGGGCTGCAGCCAGCCGTGTGCACTGAGTCAAGGAGGAGGCTCTCTGGCCACAGCCCCCGGACTGCGTTAAGAAGCCTTATGGGACATTTTGTGTCTTCACTGAGCAGTCTCCCTCCAGTGCGTCTGGTTCATCTAGGTGGCAGGGTCTGAATGTGACCCCCAGATTGGGGTCCACTGCACATGTGCCAACAGATAACAGCAGATGAGCAGCCGGGAGCAGGGGAGGGCAGCCAGGAGCCTGAGGGGACATGCTGTCAGGCGAGGACGTGAGGTGAGTTTAGGGCCCTAGGCTTTTGTTTCGGTGGAGTCTTTCCGTTCTGCTCCAGGTGATGACTGGAGGGGTAGGGTGGGAGGCAAAGGGGTCTCTTCTGCCATGTTGCTTCTCTTGGGGGAGTGGTCTGTTTCCATGCATGGATGAAAAGCACAGAACTCACAATTCCCAGAGTACTTTATGTAAAGCTTGTCTGTGCAGCTTCTTGTTTTTATTTACGGAGAGTTATTTCACCTAAAATAACAGTATGCTTTGCCTATGAGCCCACAAGGATGAGATCTGCTGTGGCTTTTGGGAAATGGAAACAGGCTGAGAGGAGGGGAAACCAAGTCACAGTAGCTTGGGGAAGGGGTCAGCTTGGGTGGGGGGGCGTGGTGGGAAGGGATCAGGGTAAACGGGCTGTACCTGGGGGTTTGGCAGGCAGTCTGCCTGGGTTTAAGTCCTGGCTTACCCCTTACTCTTTTGGAAATTATTCAACCCCTCTGTTCCTTGGTTTCCCTATGAATGAAGAGGAGGCACCAGTTGCCCTTCCATGGCGTTGTCGTGACGATTACATGAGATGAGAGATATGCAGCGCTCAA
This sequence comes from Equus przewalskii, assembly GCF_037783145.1. Taxonomy (NCBI): domain Eukaryota; kingdom Metazoa; phylum Chordata; class Mammalia; order Perissodactyla; family Equidae; genus Equus; species Equus przewalskii. The sequence continues at coordinate 1,214,149 of NC_091851.1, read as the reverse complement.
CACTGTCAGCCAAATTAAGGGCCAGCACCCAAAAACTGTTGCTAGCCTTTCCTTATATGGGGCCTTACCCGAGGCCGGCCCCGGGGGAGGAGGCTTGTCAGAATCCTTCGTTCTGGTGGCAAGGAGATGCTAGGAACCTAGGAGGCCAGGTCTCAGGTGGGCATAGAGGAGGGAGGGGCAGGTACCAAGTCAGTGTGCCATGCCTGACATTCTGTAAACTTGGATCTTCTGGGTGGAGGCAGAGCCAGAGAGGAAGCAAATCCCAGAGGAGCTGGCCTGGACCAACCTTCCCAAGCCCAGCAGAGAGGGCTGAGCCGGGGTGGTGAGGTGCCACAGAGGCATGGCCCTGGACTCCGTCATGGGTCTGATTGTGGTGGCGGCTGAGGGCTGGCCATTGAGGACCAGTGCCAGGAGAGGGCAGCTGGAGCCGTTAATGGGGCTGACATGGTAAAACTCACAGAAAGTGATGTTTCAGTAGCTGCATGTGCGGCAGTCAATAAGCCCCGCGGATTTGGTCCTCTAGACGCCAACCAGTTGGCTGCAGTGAATGTGAGGCCACTTGTAATTTTGTGAATTCTTCAAACATACAAGTGGTGGCTAGTGGAATACTAAATAAAACAAAGTGAAGGTGCCCATGTGGATTCGAGATCCGTACAGGCTGGGAAGATACCGTTTGCACCCAGCCTGGAGAGAGCAGGATGCTCGTGGAGTCTCTGTGCAGAACAAGTCATGTCAAAACAGTGCACACTCCCAACAGGGTGACAGGTTGACAGGCACAGTGGATTAAAGGGCCCAGGCTCACATGCTCGCACTTGGACATTACCAGCAGCTCATTGTGACAGAGCGCAGTCGTCACAGGCTGGCTTTGGAAATGGTTCGTGTAGGGCCGGCGGTGGGACTGCTGCACAAGGGAGGCACTTTTGGCCTTGTTCCCCTGGCAGACCCCAGAAAAGTCCATCAAGGGCTCCAGAAGTTGCACATGGTGCAGACACCTGTGGGGATACATCTGAGGAGCATCTCCCAGGGGGGTACCCCACGGTAACATTTCCTCTAAGGTCGAATGATCAAGTAGGAAAGTAATCATAATGTTGGCAAATGACATCAACTTGACAGCACTTTGGAGTATTCTGAGGGAGTTAGAAGTATGGTTGTGATTGCAGACAGCTCAGCTTGTTGACACTGAGCCACGAGTCGCTGGGCACACACCGTGTTGTGTCCTCTCTGGGAGCACGATCAAAAGCAGATGCCGTCCCTTCCCTCAGGACGCTGGTAGTTTCCTTTGATGCAAGTCCTTTTTGGAACCACAAACAAAATCAAAAACAAAAGAGTATAAAAATACAAGAAGAATAAGAGATGCGGAGGATTGGTGAAGGGAATAAAGACAGGGCTTTCTGAGTGAGGCACTGCACTGCGAATGTGGTCGGAGATCCAGCACTCCTGTTTAACCGAGCGAGTGCCTGACGCTCTGTGGGCACAGGTCTGCCAGGACCCCCAGGTGACAGGGGACTCCGCCAGGACCCAGCCCAGCTCTATCTGACCAGAGAATTGTGCTGTTGACCACTGTGCTTTTCTGCCCGTTGTGCCTGTGGGGGACCTCTGGGTGCCCCTGTGGACACTGAGGAGAACCTTCTCGGCCCAGGCCCCTCAGAATGGGCCCACTCCTTGTCACTGGTTCCTGGGAGGCATTATGGCTTCCTGTCAGGGTTGGGGCTCTGCCAGGTAGGAACACTGAAGCCAGGAAGCAGCCCCCACAGCTCTGACTTGGGTGAGGGCAGAGGTGGGTGTTCACTGACAGAGAGAGGAGGGCAGGGCGGGGAGTGAGAGGAAGTGTGGGCTTAGCGGAGCTGCAGCTTTGGCCCCAACGCCTCTCTGCTGTCTGGTCTGAGATCTGCTGCTGCCACCACAGGGGACATGTGCATTTTTGGTAATCCTCCAAGTTCCAAAGAAAAACAAACAACTAAACCTCACAGTCACCCCTCTTGCAGGAGAAAGGACAGGAGTGCCTTCTGTTTTGTGCAGAGAATGGGCTGAGTCTGGTTTGCCACAGTCCCCTGTTACACACCACTGAGCTGGAGACTGTCAAAACAGTGTCAGGCAGGATGGTGAATATCGGCCCTCTCCTCCTGCCTGGAGTGTGAGGACCCCCTGTCACCGGGCTCACTGACCAGCTCGCCACCTAGAAGCCCCCTCGAGCAGCCCTTCGCTTTCCGTTAGCACCCTTCCCTGCCATCCAGTGGGGACTTCCAGCTGCCAGCCAGACCCTCTGAGCAGAGGGAGGCCACGCGTCTTCACAGTGGAAGGGACTTGAGGTGCTGATGCAGGCGGTGTCGGGATGGCTTCATGTGGGATGGAAACAGCGATCGTGGTCGTCCCAGCATGCTAACCCGTTAACAATGGGAGAGAAGATCTGGGAGCTTCAGACAGCTCAGACCACTTGTGGTACAAGGCTATCGAAGTATTGAGATGTCCTCTCGAATGTTACCGAAGCCTTGAATACTTTTGCAAAGGTCATTCTCTTTCCAGTTGCTGTCACAGTCAATTTTGTTGGAGGAATTAATTACACCAGCAAACCTAAACAACACTTGATCATTCTTTGCTCTGAGGATTAGCACCATTTGTACTTTAAATCTTGTTAAAGATTAAATGAATTCGCTTTTGCAGTTTTGGGTTTCCTTTTTTGGCATGAAGCCCACATGTGCACACACTTGCTATTGTGAAGTTCGCTTCGTGGTTTAAGTGGATTTATGTTAGCTGGATTTTCCCCCAATATCAAATACCCTTTGCAAACAATAACTTCTCATGTTAACATAAATTCCTGGAGATTTTCAGACCATCTTTCCTAAAAGTCTTACACACGGGCTGCGTGATTGCTCTGTGATTTTCTTGGCGCCATTACTGCTGAGGGAGTAGAGTCTGGTGACACACTGAGTCTGGGGGGAAACAAGGAAGAGCCAGGGACCCTGCCATCGCAGGCACGGTTAACTCTCAGCACCAGTAACTAGACCTGTTAAGAACAGGCCTGTGCAGGTGAGCACATGAGCTGGTGTGCCTGCTATCCTGGCATTGCTCTGACCAGTGCCCCTTGACATGCCCGGAAGTGGCTGGTCTGGATGATAAATCATGAACATGCCAGATTCAGTCAAATGCATGGGTGTAAAGTACATGTGTAAGAGAAAGAAGCATCTAGAAAAATGTGGGCCGGAGCCTTCCAGAAAGACAGTTTTTTCATCCGACCAACGGTGGAGAGTTTTTATGTGCCAAGCTCTGTCCTGGGTGCATGGGATACAGGAACAACGGGTCAGACAAGGTTTCAGCTGTCACAGAGTACATTCCCTCAGGGCAGGTTTGGAAACAAATAGTTTCAGATTGTGGTAAGTGCTTTGAAGAAAATAGGTTCATGTGACTGGTTGACTGGGGGATATGGAAACAATATATGTGGTAACCAGGGACAGCATCTTTAAGGAAATGATTTTGGAGCTAAGATCCTGAAGACAAGAAGGATACAGCCATGCCAAGATGTGCAAAGGGTCCAGGCACAAATACAAAGGCCTTGGAGTGGGACCCTAGCAGAAAGCGAGGTGATGTCTGCAGAGCAGGTGGGGAGAGGCCAGCTGCGCAGATGCTGCCGCTGGAGAATCTCCAGGTGGAGGAGGGCACAGCCAGGCTGCAGGCGGAGGCCAGATTGTGCAGGGAGTGCAAGCCAGGCCGACAGGTTGGACTTGATTCTAAGTACGCTGGGAGACCTTGCAGGTTGTAGGCACAGGAAGGAGAGGATCTGAGTACCATTTCTAAAGTGATCTTGCCTTGCTGTGGAGAACCGAATGTGGGAGGCACGAGAGCAAGCAGGGAGGCAGGCAGGCGACTGCACTAGTGCGGCGGGTGAGGCTGTGGGGACAGCGGGGTATGGGGGCGCTGGGGATGCCTAAGGTAGGATCTGGCTGCTGGGGATCATGACAGAAAGAGAGGAAAGGAGGATGACTCTGTGGTTTGGGATTGAGTGACTGAGTTACTTGAGCTCCACGAGGGCTGGGATTTCTGTCTGGTTTGCTCACTGCTCTGCCTCCAGGGCCTGGGATGGCCCCTGGCACCTAGCTTATGTGGAGTTGGGTGAGAATGGGGAGTGGTGGAGGAGGGGTAGACTTCTGCCTTCGTGCTCTGAGAGTGAGGGCTTTGTCCCTGCGGGACTGCCAGGTCAGCCGCATGCTCAGAGGGCAGGTGTGGCGGTTGCTGGTGTGGCCTTCAGCATCTGGAGGGCACCAAGCCCCGGGACTGGCTGAGCCTATGCAGGTTGAGAGGGAAGAAAGGACAGGTGAGGCAGGGATCCTGGACTCATCTGGCCATGTGCAGCTCTGGACGAGAAGAAGCGGCCCACTGGGAATGAACAGCAGCAGACACTGCAGGCTCCGGCCCTTTGGACACCTGCCCTGTGGGAGCCCAGCTGGGTGTCTCAGCTGTTCACTCCACTCACTGGAGTGTGGGGCCCGGGGGGGACTCTATGGGAGGCAGGGGGCTGTCGGGGAGGCTGTGGGGGCGCTGTGGGGAAGTCAGGGTGTGAGGGAGACAGGGGGTTGAGTGTAAACACAACAGGGGCTTTGCCAAGGAAGCACAAGAGTAAGAAAGAGGGCAGGGGAACTATGTGCCTGTGTGAGTATGTGATGCTACTGATGGGACAAAGAGCAGGTTGGGGGAGACAGAAAGGAAGCTTCCGTGGGATCGAGGCGTGGGGCTGACTAGACTGTGAGAGGCCTGAGAGGAAGCTTCCGTGGGATCGAGCGCAGGGCTGACTGGACGGTGAGAGGCCTGAGAGGAAGCTTCCGTGGGATCAAGGCGCGGGGCTGAGGGGATGGTGAGAGGCCTGAGAGGAAGCTTCTGCAGGATCGAGGTGCAGGGCTGACTGGACGGTGAGAGGCCTGCGGTCAGTGCATTGGAGTTTCAGTGGCAGGAACAGGTGTTGGAGGCTGGATGGCAGGGCAGGCGAGCTAGAGATATCACAGAGAGGGATGCTGGGAACAGAGGCTTCAGAACTGGCACAGTTAGGGGAGCTGCTGAGGCCAAGAACGTGGCCATGTGGATGGATGTCTGAGGAGGAATGGAGGGAAAGATTATTACAGGGGACGTGAAGGCCTTCAGAAGCCAGGGAGTTGGGTGGACGTTGAAGTTACGAAACAGTGACGTCGTGGTAGAGGGTGAAGAGACAGTGGGCTGTGGGCTGACATCATCCATTTGTGAGAAGTTCACATTGCAGGTGTCCCTGAAGGATGGGTCGGCTCAGGATGGAGGAGGGAAGGCCCAACTCTGAGAGGCTGCAAGTGGCAGGAGAGCAGTGAGCAGGGAAGAGACCGTTGGGACTGGTGGCAGGGGAGGACCTGGGAACCCGTCTGGTCACCCCTGCTCTTTTGCCTGCAGGAGGCTGAAGTGACGGCACCGGAGGAGCCCCTGCTGTACTGGCTGAGGGGTCCTGGGTGTGGCAGGCACCATGTGGTCTGGCTTTCATGGTGTCCCTGAGTGAGGCACTCGGTAGCCTCTCCTTCCCCCTCTAAGGCAGCTCCACAGATGCCCTTTATCCCACTGGCAGGATGTGAGGTCACCCCCTGGAGGTCCCACTCAGCACTCCAAGTTTCTCTGTCTGTATAGGACCCCGTGTTAAGAACAGTTTACACTGTTTAATTCAAGGTCCCAGAAGTACCAGTTCTCATTTGTTATGTAATACTTGCACTAGTTAGTTAAAAAAAGAGTTTCTAGTTATAAGAACAATAACTAATAATTAACTAATTAGAATAATCACCAATAATCACAATAATAATCACTAGTAATAATATCTACTATGATTGTGGCCATTAACAGTATATTTTTTATGCTTTCCACTATATAAATTTAAACTAAGACAAGGATATGACCTGGGGCCAAGGTCATATATATATATATGTATATACTTGCTCCCCTAGTAGGATGAGATTTTCTGGTTAAATTTTGTGACCTGGACTTTACAACATTCTCAGAGACATGGAGAGGAGGGTGGGTTCCTTGTCATATATCTCAGACCACAGGTCTACCCTCAGTACCCGGTAAACTTACTTCAGAGCAGCCCTCCATGCTGTCCCTGTCCCCAGCTTGCTGAAGGTCAGCCACTTGACCACGTCTAGAGAGTCCCCTCTCCATCACTGCCTTTTAGGGGGGTACACAAAACATTTAACCCGTATTGACACACCAGCCCCCTACTCCCACTTATATCTTGGCACAACCCCAGTTTACAACCCGAGCCCACATCTTTCCGTTCCCCAAGCTGACTGATTCCCGGTAGGGCAATGGCAGCGAAGCTGGGAATGTGTGGGAAGGACAAGGAGGGCAGCCTTGATACACTGCTTTCCCCTGAGACACACCCGATTGACGATCCAGCCTTAGACGGTGTGGGTCATGGTTGGAGTAAACACGATAGAGAGCATTCCTTTATAACAATGCCAGTAGGAATTTATCTGGACAGAACTAGGATCAAAGCTCAGGACTTGAACCTCACTTTCTTCATATATAAAATGAAAGTAATATAGAGTTATGGGAGATTCAAACAAGACACGTTGGTAGAGTATGTTAAACCCCGAAGCTAACAGTAACTGTCTGATGAATGGGGATTTTTACTATTTTTATATTCAGAAACTGTTACAGTGACTGCATGTTGTAGGAGCAGCAAGAGAGGAACCCTGTCTCTTCCATTTCTATGTGAATGTTAGGGTAAGCTTGTCAATTTCTGCCAAAATGAAAACTGGAATGTTGGTAGAGATTGCCTTGAATCTATAGATCAATGTGAGGAGTATTGACATCTTAATGTTAAGTTTTCCAATTCTTGAACACGGAATGCCTTTCCGCTTATTTAGTTCTTCTGAATGATTCTTTAGTAATTTCTTTCAATGATATCTTATAGTTTTTGGAGTCCAAATTTTACACGTATTTTGTTAAATGTGTTCCTAAATGTATTCCTAAATATTTCATTCTTCTTGAATTTAAAACCGTAGCATTTTATGTAACAGAATGAGTGTGGGCATCTCACAAACCTGGGTGTGAATTTCTAGCTCTGTTACTGACCAGGTTTGTCACCTTGGGCAAGAGACTGGCTTCTCCGAGCTTCTATTTTTCTCATCCATAAAGAGGGCCTCAAATTCCTTCTGGCTAGCGTTGGCAGGATGATCAGCCGGAGTAATGTATGTGAAGATAGACCACGCAGTGCAGGTGTATACCAGTTTTATTCCTTCCTTTACTAAATCTGCAGTAGGAACTCTGGTTTTTTCCCACATATGGCATCTTGTCCTCATGCTATATTAAAATAGCCCCAACAGAGTTGAGGGGGAAACATCTGTCTACTTTTGTACCTTAGATACTTAAAAATATTTTTTTACTCTTCTTTTCTCTTCAGTGTTGTAATTTTTATCTAGTTCTAATTCTCAATCCCCCCCAAAAAAATCCCTTTGAGTTTCTTTGACCTATATCCTATATTTTTGTGGGCTTATTAAGGAATTTTATCTCCTCAGAGTAGTGTTAACACAATTTACTTCATTTAATATCGTTGCTAGCTCATATTCTCTTAGAAGCATGGAATTTCATCAGAATTTCATTCTTCTGTTCCTATTTAGATATATTTTCTCATGTTTAAGAATTTGATGAAGTTCCTGTGGTGGCTGATGCCCAGGCCCTGTAAATCAGACATGTTTATTCCCCTTCTTGTAATTTCGTGTTTTTTTGTCACATGTGGACTCAGATTTCAGAAGGACAGCAAGAGACTGACTACCTGGCCTTGAAAGGACATGCCCATCTTCCTGTGTGTGTCGTACTGCACACGTCACGGCGAGGTGTGTGCCCTGCCAGCGTTCATTTTGATGAAATTGTAAAAGCAGAACTTTTTCAGGAACTTTGTTTCTCCTCCCAAAATTAAATAACTACTGGGGATTTTAAACAACACTTGGTACCATTGTTGTTAAAAAGGAAAACCATGAGCTGGTCAAGAAGATCAGCAACAGGGGCTGGAACGCTGAGAGTAGCTGACCACCTCAGGGAGAGTTTGAGGGTCATGCACCACTCTGATTTCATACGTGACGCACGGGTTCGCCTCTGCTAGAGCAGATGGAAAATGGTGGCTCAATACGAACAGTAACGGCTTTCCCAAACTGTCGAGATCTATGATTTAACACGGGAAACAATCCATGTTTTCATGTGGGGTGGGGTTTGTCATCAGTCTGATGCACTGAAAATTATTTAAATAAACACTCAAAGCTCTTACAGCCCTCATTTCCAGGTGGTTTCCCCATGTGGTGACATCACAGCCTAGAACTTGAAGAAGGATCCTGATGGGCATACGCCTTACCCTGTTAAGGAGAGACGGAAGTCTTTCTTGATCCAATTCACAGGCATGAGTGGTCAGAAGAGGAACAGGAGAGTGAGGTGTCACATGCTCTCATTCTCACACCCAATGGCGCATGGTTCATTTCAGGCAGGGGCAAAGGGTAATGGGTTCACATCCACCAGTGCCCACCCCTGCTGCTCCAGGCAAGGCTGCAGTCAGTGGCCGTTATGATGTTTGCTTACGAGCACACAAGAACTGCCAATGTAAAATGAAAACTTCACTGCTGACCTGTCGTGGCATAAACATTTCTATTACTTAGTGTTAACAATTAGAAGTAGCAGGTAAAGGGTGGGTTGGTACCAGTCTAGATTTACCAGCTTTGCAGAGAATCTTAACTGTGTAGATAGCAATTCTTCATGGCTTCTGCAGGCAGCGGTTACTCACTGGTAGGAGAAGAAAGGAAAAGAAGCTTTCTTGATAATTCAAGGAATTACCACTGTCTTGTTACTTAAAATATTCTGTAGAACAAGATGAAAATCTTTATAAATCTTTATAAAGCTGATTCCTGTTTATCAGCCAAGGGAGAAAGGATAATAGATGCCTTGTAAGTCGTGCCATTAATTTTAATGATTTTGAGCAAAGCATGTTTCTAACACAAATAGCTGCATTTAGAAGTGTCATACTCACTCACTGTATGTCCACTCCTCTACCGAGGTTAGGTGGGAAGTAAAATGGCCAGAAGCTATCAGGAGAGGACCACCAAACAAGACCAGCACGTTCTCCACTCACTGGCTGTGGCCTTGCCCCCAGACGCAGGAGGCAGCGTCTGTTCCTCTGCTCAGACAGGAGCACTGGAGGAGCGCTGTCTCCCGCTTCTCTGGGTAATGTTGTAGTTTGCCCATTTGTATCTCAAAAACAACGTTTTAAAAGATGCCAAATGGTGACTCTAATGTTTTTTTAAAAAGAAATAAATACAATCAGAAGATGTTAATACAACTGGAATAAAAACAGTTGGAAGAAAATGCCAGAAAAAATAGGAACACCTTTATGCAAGAAAAGAAAGGATCGAACACCTTCCTTTCTTTCAAGTTCTGTTTTTAACCCATTTTCTGTCAGTTTCCACAGAATGTTGGGCTATTTGGGCATTTCTGTATCAACTTAGAGAATCTGATGTTTCTAGTCGACAGACCAAAGGAGACACTTTTCTTCTTTTTGCCTCTGTCTTGATTCAAGCGATGTGCACCATTCCTGTTGTTTATGGAATCTAAACTCCGAGGCACTGTCCACATCCAGCACTCATGGCTCCAGGCTTTAGACACGACTCCCACGTTTGGCTCCACGACATGCTTAGTTAAAGCACAGCTTTTACAATGCTTATCATATCAGACCTGTTTGTCAGAACATTGGTGTTGCCCTGGGAGGAGCACAAGACGAAGAATGTGGGATTTCTACTTGGAAGTCTGTGCTGTGAAGATCCATTTGCCATAAAGCAAAATAAATTGTGCTCTTGGTCTGAGGCCGACAGCCAGGACCTGTGCTCAGGACCCCAGGGAACCCGGGGAAGGGTTTTCTAATTAGTGAGGACAAATTGAAAATAGAAGCAGGTGGCTTACCAACTCTACCATGTAAACATTAGAAAAGTGAAAAAAATGAGATTTCTTCAAGCTAGCAAACATCTGAAATAATTTAAAGTTTTTAGGAAAAGAAATATATTTATTTATCTACCAATCTGAGAAAATAGTATATTTGCATATTTCATATATTTAGTTATATGATAAATTTTATTTTGTACAGTGTAGAGTAGTATGTCCTTTGCCTGAATACTGTACTTCTATAGATAATATACTTAAACCCTTGAATGTCATTTCATTGTGCTATGTAGGGGCTGAGCGTTTGTGTCCCCAAAGTTCACATGTTCAAGCCCTGACCTGCAGTGTGATGATATTGGAGACAGGCCTTCGGGAGGTGATGTGTGTGAGAAAAGGTCATGAGGATGGGGCCTTCTGATGGGATTAGTGGCCTTATAAAAGAGGATGAGAGAGAGATCTCGCTGTCTGTGCATGTGCACGCACCAGGACAGGCCGTGTGAAGACAGGAGAAAGAGGCCTTCTGCAAGCCAGGAAGCGGGCCCTCACCAGGAGCCACGTCAGCTGGAACCTTGATCTTGGACTTTCCAGCCTCCAGATCTCTGAGGAAATACATGTCTGTCGTTTGAAACACCCAGTCTGTGGTACTTTGATGGAGACCGGGCTGACTGCATCGCCAGTAATGCACCGGCCCTGGGCAATGGCTACAATATTGTGCACATGACCCTGCTGAGCAGCAGCAGCTAATGAAGACTTTTCCCACCACTTTTCAAATGGATTCCATTTATCAGCCTTCAGATTTATTTCCAGCCCTAAGCTAGGCTCTGTGCATCTAGGCTGTGTCCATTTGTGTGGCCAACTACATTTCTGATGGGAAACTGTATGGAGTGGAGTTGGGGACAAGGGATCTGAGGCAAGACTGACTGCGTTCAAATTCCAGCTTTGCCACTTATTAGCTGTCTGACCATCAGCAATTGACTTTACTTACCTCTCTGTACTCAGTTCCCTTTCCTGAAAATGGCAGTGATAACAATGTCCACTTTATAGGATGGTTGTGACGTACTGAATGGTGAGGTGTTTGGTCCATGTTGCCTCTAATATTATCCATCCATCATGCTATAGGCTGTACCTTATGGAGTTAAAGATGAATTCCACTCATAGTGTGTCATCCATGAGTTTTATGCACAAGTATACCTTCTGCACATTTACTTCTGTAAGCGAAAAGTGTCTTACAGGTAACACCTGCGACTTTCCACCTGGGGGCTCTTTTTCCAGTGGTGGAAGACTGCTCAGCTCATCCCAGGGCAAGCTGCAAGGGCCAGAGAGTGAATGCCCCAGGAGCAACCCTTGACCAATAATGGACAGGGAGTTGGCATATGTGAGTGTTCTACATGGTCTCCCAGAGTCCCCCAGCAAGATTGAACCCCAGCTGCCTCCAGCAGAAATTGGCTTAATAACACATACTTTCTTGGCTTCTCTCTGTACCCCACCTTACTCACCATGACCTGTCCAGTGCTTTCTGGAACCGCCTCCCAAATAAACTGTTTACCTACACTCCAGTCCTTGTTTCAGGGCCTGCTCAAGGGAAGTCTTTGGCATTAACACAGACATAGGAATCGTAGCCTTATTAAACTGGTAGGACTGTTCCACATGGTGTGTTTCTCTCCTACTCACTAAGTGAATTCTCTCCCAGGACCAGCAGAGAGCAGGGACTGATGTGTCACACTGGAAGGCAGTGTCACTTGGGAAGTGGCTTTACATATGCATCGGTGTTGATGCTCTGCGAATCTCTTCAGAATGAATCACATCCCAGGCATAGATGAGAGTGAATCTCAGGGAGACAGAGTCTCTCTGAATCCTCACAATGGGTCTTCTCTTATAGAGTCTTATGGGAAAAACTGACTTTGAAACAATCATTCATTTGACCTCGGCTGCTATTTTAATGATTTTTAAGAACAAGCATCTTTCCATGGATGTCTCACCCAGAATTTCTTAAGAATATGTTAATTTGCTTTTCCAGATCAAATGCAGATCCACCAGAGTGCATTGCCTTTTGGCTTCTGGTCAGGAAGGTGTGAAGGTCTGTGGGGCTGTCCTTTGCCATTAAAGGTAATAAAATACAAAGTCGCTGAAGTAAGATAAGAGTGTCAGCAACTGAATTATCGAGTGTCATCAGATAGATGCTTCTGATGTGTCCAGAAAGCGCCTTCAGGAGAGTTTTATCTGTCTTTATATTTATACTACTTAAACTCTGACTAGTTAAGATCTTTAGTGTGAACGTTGACAAAATTATGCTCACTGCTCATTCAGAAGTGACACATTAAGCATATCACACTTGTTTTCCAAATTTCAAGGGTCCTTTATCCTGAATATGTGAATGGTCCTTTGCTCCAGATTCATTTTCAGGGTCTCAGAAGCTCTGTGGTCTTCAAGTGAGACTGCTGAGTGACCGGGCCCTCTTTGTTTCTTCTCAGCTGCTCCTTCCTGAGGACTGTGGAGGAAGGCTGGCTTCTCTGGCCAGAAGAACGGCTGCTGATGAATACAAATGTCCCTGGGGAATGGGTTGCTCACACATGGTATTTATCACCAGGGCATAACAAGGACATGTGGCAATATAACAAGATTGACTAACCAACTAACTCAGTACATAGGCAGTGCTAACCAGGTGAAGGGAAAAGCTGATGGAAAAAATAAGACAAAACATTATTAAAAAATAAGACAAAGGGGGACAGGTCAGTATGCAAATATGTATTTTGATGTCCAGAACTGGCTGTAAGCTCATCAGCAGTAATGCAAAGAGGGAGACACAATCAGCAGCATGACTCACAGTGTCCAAGCGGTAAAAATAGACTGGGGCTCATGAGAAATTCAGCTATTTCTGTTCCTGAGATGAGATGCAAAGTTCTCGTTGAAGCAACAGTGCTCTGCAATGAGAGCATCGCCCAAGTTACTGGGAGTGCCTCCCCCAGCCCTGCTCTCCTGTCTCCCTTCTCCTGCTCTAGCTTTTCCACGCCTCTTGTCTACACAGCTCACTTATTACATTCATGGTCTGCCTCCCATCCTTGGGTTGAGCATAAGCTTCACAAGGGCGGAGGCTTCTTCTGGCTGGTTCCCTGATTTACCCCTAGCACCGAGAACAGTGTCTGATACAGGGTGGGTGGTCACTGCTTATTCAGTGAATGATTGGATGAAGAAACATCATTTCTTTGGGTCTGTTCCTTACAAAGTAAATCTGTGGGATTTGATGAGAGCAGTTTCATGCTCTGCAGACACTCTTGGTGTGTGGGTCTCTGATCGCTTGTTTCATTGCAATGTAGGTTGTGGCATACCTAGTCCAAGGATCAAATAAAGATGCACATATATAAAGGGACCACATAAATAACAAAAATCTTTAAAGAAGCCCATTGAGATAAATTAGGGAATGATGGGGATTGAGACAAAGCAAAGAAACCCATGCAGGCTGGCCTGGGGCACCCTTGGCTGCCTGTGGGCTGACCAGGCCCAACCTTGGCTCTGGGTCTCCATCCATGGCCACGAGACTGTTTGTGGGGCTCTGTCCTGGGGTTTTATTTTCCTTGTTGTGAAGCATGGAGGTTCTTAGTTTTCAGTTTTCTTCAGAGTAGATCAAGTTTCAAACTTGAAATCTGTAATTCATAAAGAATAGTTTTTACTTCAAAGTAGTAAAAGAAGTTCAGTGAGGCTGGGGGACAGAAAGTTGAGGGTGGGATGGGGTCAGGAGTTGAAGTCGAGAATTGGACATGGGTTGGCTTATGCTGGGCCTTGTAAGCTACGCTAAGGTCTTTGGTCTGCACCCCAGGAACAGTGTCGCTGAAGGAATTTACACAAGATCAGCTGTGTGTCTGAACGACCTCTATGGCTAGTCCACTGGCCAGGAGTGGATGTCGGGGAGGAGCTAGGAGGTGGTCAAAGTGGCCTGGGTGAGAGATGATAGTATCTTGTGTAGGGTTACAAGGGAGACAGCTGGATGAATCATCAGGACTTGTCAGTGACTCGATTTTGAAGGGGAGGAGGAGGTGGTGGTAAAAAAAGACTCCCAGGCTGGGACCTGGACAGGTCGTAGGGAGCTCACAGACACAGGGTGGGGTGAGGAACCAGCAGAGGGTTTGGTGGGTGTTGAGTCTGATGCTTTTGAGGGGTCCTAGTGGAGATTCTAGTGGGTCCCGTGGTCACTGGCACATGGGTTGTAGTTGGCACCATGTGCGACAGGGAGATTTTGAGAAAGGAGTTAAACCTAACACTTACAAGCTGGACAGAGGGGGATGACCTGGCCAAGAGTGGGTAGGAAGACCTGGAGAGGAGGCAGGAAGAGCAGGAGAAAGTGCAGTCAGGGAAGCATGGGGGAAATTCCCTCAAGGAGAAGGAAATTACCATGGTTCACGTGTTTCCAGGTTTCTAAGAGGTGGAGGATTGTGAAGTGTGAAAGCATCCTCTTGGCTCACTGACCTTTAAGCCGTGCATTCTTTCAGTGGCATTGGGGCAGGGAGCCAGAGTGGTTCCTACACACCCCTGCTCCAGCTTTTTCTCCTCACGCAACCTCGAAGCTAACTTTGGGTGGATTTTAGCCATCCGCATTCATTTCTTGTACCTTGAGACTTGTTTTTTAGTGACACTGCAGCATCTTTAATACCATTTGAGTTTAAGAGGATCTGAGGCAGCCTCCGCCCGTATTTGCTGTGTCACAGTTTGCTTCACTTACCAGGTTAGGTGTCTCTGAGGCCCGGCAGAACTCGGCCTTCTCCTTAGGTGTCCACATCTTGGACATCAGAGCATAGTGGGGCTAGGGCTTCATGAGGAGATTGGATATCCCAGTACAGGAGGTGGGAGGCTGGAGCTCTGCCTGGGGTACTTGGAGCAAGTTTTAACAGTCTGCAGACAGTGATGTGTCATTAAAAGTCCCAGTGTTTCTCAGTTGTCTCACTCGCTGTCCTGCCAAATGTTGTAGCCCAGTGGTAACCAACCAGAGGTCAGCTTCAGATCAGCATTGCTAAAGGGAGATGGTTTCTTTTAACTAGTCCAGGATAAATGTCCTGATGGCAGAAGTGAAAGGGCCGTGAGATCATCTCAACGCTGCCCTGAGCCTTCGGGTGTGACTTAGCCCCCCACTGTCAAGTCCTGGTCCAAGTTTATCCCAGCTGCTCAATTTGGCACCACCAGGTTCCATTCACAAATCACCCCAGGGAAGAATTTTCCATCTAGGTCAATGCAGCGGTGGCTAGGAGCATGCCTCTTGCCCAGTGCTTCCAGCTGGGGGTCTGTCAATCCAAGCATCCCTGTCTTTAGCAAGGTTTCAGACCAAGGGCACATGGAATAAGGTAAAGTTAACCTTTATCCAAAAACATGCCAGGGGTCCAAGCAGAAGCACCCCACATACCTAGAAAGGGAAAATGCAAGTGAGACAAACACCCAGGATGTCAGGACACCAGGCCAGGTTTATGAGAAAGAAATACCCCCCGGTGAGATGGAGAACATGACAATAATCCTCCCTGATGCCATCAGAGTCAGGGGTGCCAATGTTCTGGTATATTGTCTCTTTTTTTCCTTTAAACCTAGAGAAATAAGACCTCAAACTATAAACTTTCCAAAATTCAAGTCTCTTGAAGTCATATAACATTAACGCCCACTAGAAAAGGTCCTTTTCTGGAAGCCCCAGACTGGCCTCGTTGCTGGAGAAGAAATGTGGCCCCTGTGGGTGCAATCCAGTGATTGTCCTCACCTAAAATAAACGTGCCTGTTGGTTTCCCTCTGGCTGGTTTAAAGTCTGCGACGCTGCACCTTCCAGGGCAGTGGCTCTTCCTTGATCTGCCAAGTCAGCGTGCTCCATGGCAGGCCACACTAGCTCCTGGCATTGACACAAGTTTGCGACTTGTGGACCCAGCTCACATGTGAGGGGCTGTGTTTTGTGCCAGTCTCAGCCTATCAATAGCCAATTAGTAGGACCAGCCCTTCTGGCTATGATGATTGCAAGACACCCTTGAAAAATAACCATTAAGAAACTGAAAAAATAAAGGTTTTTTTACTTACAGGTCCTAGAAATTGCACAGTACACCCGTAACACAGCCAGGTTGCAGGTACAGAGAGAGAGCACATGGGCCTGGGGTTCTCCTTTTATTAGGGTCAAAGGTGGGGGCATAGGATTTCAGGGGCTCACTCTTTGTTGGTGAACATATGAGCGGGAATTTGAAGATTGGCCCTGAGCTAACATCTGTTACCAATCTTTTTTTTCTTCTTCTTCTTCTCCCTAAAGCTCCCTGGTACATAGTTGTATATTCTAGTTATAGGACCTTCTAGCTCTGCTACGTGGGACACCACCTAGCATGGCCGATGAGCAGTGCTAGGTTTGTGCCCAGGATCCAAATCGGTGAAACTGTAGGCCACCAACGCAGAGCGTGCAAACTTTAGACCTAGGCCCTGGGCTAGTCCTGAGAGAGGAAGAGATTGCGAGAAGAGGAAAACAAGCCGCCCAAAGGATCAGTTATTGAAATTAACCCAGATCTCTAAAACCAAGGAGCCCCAATGATTGGGGAGGGGTTGGGGGGGATGGACTGGCTCTGTGTCTAGTCCTGTGGCTGGCAATGTGTTTATTTGAGATAGCCATCTTTGAAATGGATGCCTTGGCAAGCAAAGCTTAAGTTAGGCACCTACATTACAAAAAAGAGAAAACCCACTGTCAGGGCTTATGCTACAGGCAGATTCAAGTCAGCCAGACATGGAGAGAAGTTGGGCGGTGGGCGAGGCAGCCTGATTCCTCATTCACTTGGAGGGGAGTGGTATTAGAATGAAGGGGAGATTGGGTTAGGGGACCTATGACTAGGGTTTGGGTGCATGTGGCTTCATTGGGAAGTGATTCAGGGGGGAGTGGGGAAGGTGGCAAGGAAGGGAGGGCAGCCAATTAATGGCTCCTTATCAAGAATCACCACTGCCACAGCCCCCGAGTCAGTCTTGCTGGAGGAGTTATCAGGGAGGAAGTAGGACCTCTTACAGAACCTGCAGGCCAGGGGCTGGTTGGAGTCATCCTCACCTCCCCCGGGGTGGCCCAGGCTGCTCCTTGGGGCCCTGACTCCTTCTCAGGCCACCAAGCATGGGGACCCACGCAGCACCCTGCTTGTGCTAGGATGCCGTCCACGCATGCTGCAGTGACGAGTGCCGAGGGTAAACAGGCCACACGGTCAGCATCTGCAACCCCAGGAATGAGGAACCTTCTCCAATGCCTCATCCTTACTCCCGAGTGGTTCCTGAGGGAGGAGCAAATAATAGTATCAGCTTACGCCGGGCTGGTGAGAGCCCCGGCTTTTCTGTGAGGTGCTGTTTGGAGCTCACTACTTAGGCACCTCCTTTGTAGGATGCCTTGTTCATAGCCCAGCCCTCTGCACCAGCAGGAACCCAAACCTTGCCACAGTCCACTGCTGTGAGCATGGGAGCCAGAAGGAAGGGAACCGCAGGGCCTGCAAAGACACACCTCTCTGCACCTACTTGGCGCGCACGGCTGGTGTCAGCGAGGCTGCAGTTTCCTCCTGTGGCTTCTGAGGACTTCCATGCTGGAGTGAGCCACCAGCTGATGTGAGGAGAACGTCTGTTGCTGGGCAAGCCTTCACCATCCGACCAGGAGGGAAGCACTGGCCTCCTGCGCCGTCAGTCTCCTCGTTGTCCAGCACACACTGCCAGCATAGTTTGCCCAGAACTCCTGGTTCCCACCCAAGGAGCTCAGAGTCAAGAAGGGCCAGGGAGAAAGCCAGGAGGCACACCGTGCGGGCAAATCCAGGAATCCCTAAGCAGGGAAATCGGTGGTCAGTGGGCAGCGGGGGTCCCTCAGAAGAGCTTGGGCAAGAGGGGGCACATGGGCCTAACTAGAGAGCAGGGTCTGGATCCCCCAAGGGCACATGGTGGGCGTACAGAGCCAGTAGAAAGTGAAAGAAAACGGCCTGAGGAGAGCAGGGTGTGAGACAGACAGACAGGCGGCAGGAAGTTTCAGAGATTAACGTGGTGGTGAGGATGGAAGGCGAAGGGTGAAATGAAGGGGGTAATGTTTGCGCACCAGAGAATTTAAAAGCTCCAATGAAGAAAAAGGAGGATGAAATAAAAGAGATTTAAAATGAATGTTAAACAAACAAAAAACACAACCAACAAAATTAAGAGGAAAGCCTAGAAGTGAAAGATTGTATTTTAAAATAAAAACAAGACAAAAACCAAATGAATAAGCACATGTAAAACAAGACTAGGAACTGGAAATTCAATAAACACATTTCTTCAGAATGATAAAAAGATATGATTGCTCCAGCACCCAGCCTACCTCCCGCACAGGTGCACACTGGAGTGATCATGAGAACCCATGGAGAGAGGAAGTAAATAGAGACAGAAGTAAGGAGCCTGAAGATTAAATAAAGAACGTTGCTGTTAGGTCAATAAGACATAAAAACAGAATTGCCTAGAAGCCTGGCCCTACAACAGAAAGCATTCATAGTGATTTAAGAAAATAACGTGGTATAAAAAAGACCATAAATAAAATATATGAAGGATTCCACAGGCCTGAGTTGTAAATCTCTCTGGACTATTGCTTTCCTGCGTGATGTCCCTGGGTCCCTGTAATTTTTACAGAAATCCCGGTACAAAGACGTGTCACTCAGAGTTTATAGCCTGATGGGCTGTAGGCATGTTCTGTGAAGTGCCCGGAGGGGTGCAAGGGATGCAGTGTGCACGTGCACACACAGGTATTCCAATCGTTTGCCATTTTAAAATAAATCTGGATTTCTAGTTTCTCTTGAACTGTTTATTCTTTTTTCTCCTTCAACTTCTTTAAAAGGTATAATTTTCTATTTATATCATTAGATATTACTCTTAAATTTTTTTCAATTTTGTTTTTTTCAATTTCTTTGTTTTATTCTTTTTTTTATTGTGGTAGCAGTGGTTTATAACATTAGATAAATTTCAAGTGTACATCATTAAATATTTAGATTTCTGTGTAGATTACAGCATGTTCACCACCCAAAGACTAATTACCATCCATCACTGTACACAGGTGCCCAGTCACCCCTTTCACCTTCTTCCCTCCCCGATTCACCTCTGGTAACAACCAATCCAATCTGTCTCTATGTGTATGTTTGTCCTTGTTTTAATCTTGTACTTATGAGTGAGGTAATATGGTATTTGATTTTCTCCCTCTGACTTATTTCACTTAGCATAATACCCTCAAGGTCCGTCCATGTTGTCACAAATTGCCGGATTTCATCATTTCTTATGGCTGAGTAGTATTTCATTGTGTATATATGCCACATCTTCTTTGTCCATTCGTCCCTTGATGGGCACCTAGCTTGCTTCCAAGTCTCGATTATTGTGAATAATGCTGCAATGAATGTAAGGGTGCATATATCTTTATGCATTCATGTTTTCATGGTCTTTGGATAAATACCCAACAGTGGAATAGCTGGATCATATGGTAGTTCTATTCTTAATTTTTTGAGGAATCTCCATACTGTTTTCCATAGTGGCTGCACCAATTTGCACTCCCACCAGCAGTGTATGAGAGTTCCCTCCTCTCCACATCCTCTCTAACACTTATTGTTTCCTGTCTTGTTAATTGTAGCTATTCTGATGGGAGTGAGGTGATACCTCACTGTAGTTTTGATTTGCATTTCCCTGATAGTGATGTTGAACATATTTTCATGTGCCTGTTGGCCATCTGTATATCTTCTTTGGAAAAATGTATAATCATGTCTTTTGCCCATTTTATAATTGGGTTGTTAGTTTTTTGTTGTTGTGATGTATGGTTTCTTTTTATATTTTGGATATTAACCCCATTATCTGATACATGGTTTGCAAATATCTTCTCCCAGTTGTTAGGTTGTCTTTTCGTTTTATTGATGGTTTCCTTTGCTGTGCAGAAGCTTTTTAGTTTGATGTAGTCCCATTTGTTTATTTTTTCTATTGTTTCCCTTACCCAATCAGACATGGTACTTGAAAATATGCTGCTAAGACAGATGTTGAAGAGTGTACAGCCTATGTTTTCTTCTAGAAGTGTAATGATTCCAGGTCTTACATTCAAGTCTTTAATCCATTTGGAGTTGATTTTTGTACATTGTGTAAGATAGTGGTCTACTTTCGTTTTTTGCATGGTGCTGTCTAGTTTTCCCAACACCATATGTTGAAGAGACTTTCCTTTCTCCATTGTAAGTTTTTGACTCCCTTATCGAAAATTAGCTGTCCCTAGATGCATGAGTTTACTTCTGGGCTCTCAGTTCTGTTCCATTGATCTGTGTCTCTGTTTTTTGTGCCAGTACCATGCCATTTTGGTTCCTATAGCTTTGTAGTATATTTTGAAATCAGGGAATGTGATACCTCCAGCTTTGTTCTTTTTTCTCAGGATTCCTTTGGCTATTTGGGGTCTTTTGTTGTTCTATATAAATTTTAGGATTCGTTGTTCTCTTTCTGTAAAAAATTTTGGAGGTTTGATAGAGATTGCATTGAATCTGTAGATTGCTATTGGAAGTATGGACATTATGTTAATTCTTGCAATCCAAGAGCGTGGAATATCTTTCCTTTTCTTTGTGTCTTCTTCAATTTCTTTCAACAATGTTTTATAGATTTCAGGGTACAGATCTTTTACCTCTTTGGTTAAATTTATTCCTAGGTATTTTATTCTTTTTCTTGCAGTTGTAAATGAGATTGTGTTCCTAATTTCTCTTTCTGCTGCTTCATTGTTAGTATGTAGAAACACAACTGATTTTTGTATGTTGATTTTGTATCCTGTAACTTTGCTGTATTCATATATTATTTCTAAAAGTTTTTTAGTGGATTCTTTAGGATTTTCTATATATAAAATCATGTCATCTGCAAATAGTGACAGTTTCACTTCTTCCTTTACAATTTGGATCCCTTTTATTTCTTTTTCTTGCCTGATTGCTCTGGCTAAGATTTCCAATACTATGTTAAATAGTAGTGGTGAAAGTGGGCATCCTTTCTGGTTCTTCTTCTTAGAGGGATAGCTTTTAGTTTTTCTCCATTGAGAATGATATTAGCTGTGTGTTTGTCATATATGGCCTTTATTGTGTTGAGGTACTTTCCTTCTATACCCATTTTATTCAGAGTTTTTATCATAAAGGGATGCCATCATAAGTGAATGTCAAATGCTTTCTCTGCATCTATTGAGATGATCATGTCATTTTTACTCTTCATTTTGTTAATGTGGTGTATCACATTGATTGATTTGAGGATGTCAAGTGATCCCTGCATCCCTGGAATAAATCCCACTCGATCCTGGTGTATGATCTTTTAATGTATTGTTGTATTTGATTTGCTGTATTTTGTTGAGGATTTTTGCATGGATGTTCATCAGTGATATTGGCCTGTAATTTTCTTGTTTTGTGTTGTCTTTGTCTGGTTTGCTATAAAGGTAATGTTGACTTCGTAGAATGAGTTAGGAAGCTTCCCCTCCTCTTAAATATTTTGGAAGAGTTTGCAAAGCATAGGTATTAAGTCTTCTTGGAAGGTTTGGTAGAATTCACCAGGGAAGCCATCTGGTCCTGGACTTTTGTTTATTTTTTTTGAGGAAAATTAGCCCTGCACTAATATCTTCTGTAAATCCCCCTTTTTTTGCTAAGGAAGATTGGCCCTGAGCTAATATCTGTGCCCATCTTCCTCTACTTTATATCTGGGATGCCTGCCACAGCATGGCTTGATAAGCAGTACATAGGTCTCCCCCAGGATCCGAACCAGTGAACCCTGGGCCACTGAAGTGGAGTGTGCAAGGTTAACTGCTGTGCCACCAGGCCAGGCCCTGGACCTGGAGTTTTATTTTTTGGGAGGTTTTTGATGACTGTTTCCATCTCCTTTCTAGTGATTGGTCTATTCAAATTCTCTATTTCTTCTTAATTCAGTTTTGGAAGGTTCTATGATTCTAAGAATTTACACATTTCTTCTAGTTTATCCAATTTGTTGGCATATAGCTTTTTGTAGTATTCTTTTATAATCTTTTGTATTTTGAGGTGTCTGTTGTAATTTGTACTCTTTCATTTCTGATTTTATTTATTTGAGCCTTCTCACTTTTTTTCTTGGTAAGTCTAGCTAAAGGTTTGTTAATTTTGTTTATCTTTTCAGCGAACCAGCTTTTGCTTTCATTGATTTTTTCTTTTTTTTGTCTCTATTTCATTTATTTCTGCTCTTATTTTTATTATTTCCTTCCTTCTACTGATTTTGGGCTTTGAATGTTCTTCTTTTTCCAGTTCTTTTAGGTGCATTCTTAGATTGTTTCTTTGGGACTTTTCTTGTTTGTTGAAGTAGGCTTGTATTGCTATAAACTTCCCTCTTAGAACTGCTTTTGCTGTCTCCCATACATTTTGGTATGTCATATTTTCATTTTCATTTGTCTCCAGTATTTTTTTATTTCTCCTTTGATTTATTCATTGACCCATTGTTGTTCAGTAGCATTTTGTTTAATCTCCACGTATTTGTGCTTTTCTGATTCTCTTCCTGTAGTTGATTTCTAGTTTCATACCTTTGTGGTCAGAAAATATGCTTGGTATTATTTCAGTCTTCTTAAATTTGTTCAGACTTGTTTTGTGGCCTAATATGTGATCAATCCTGGAGCATGTTCCATGTGCATTTGAAAAGAATGTGCATTCTACAGTTTGGGGATGGAATGTTCTGTATATATCTACTAAACCCATTTGGTCTAATGTGTCATTTAAGGCCAATGTTTCCTTATTGATTTTCTGTTTGGATGATCTATCCATTGGTGTAAGTGGAGTGTTAAAGTCCTCTCCTATTATTGTCTTACTGTTTATTTCTCCTTTTATGTCTGTCAATAATTTCTTTATATATTTAGGTGTTCCTATGTTGGGTGCATAGATATTTACAAGTGTTATATCCTCTTAATGGATCGTCTGCTTTACATTATGTAGTGCCCTTCTTTGTCTCTTGTTATAATTTTTGTTTTAAAGTCTATTCTCTCTGATATAAGTATTGCTACCCCTGCTTTCTTTTCTTTGCCATTTGTATGGAGTATCTTTTTCCATCCCTTCACTTTCAGTTTGTGAGTGTCTTTAGGTCTGAAGTGTATCTCTTGTATCCAGCATATATATGGCCTTTTTTTTATCCAATCGGCAACCCTGTGCCTTTCAATTGGAGCATTTAGTCCATTGACATTTAAAGTAGCTATTGATAAATATGTATTTGTTCCCATTTTGTTACTTTTTTTCTGAGGGTTTTATTAGTTCTTCTCTGTTCCTTCCTTTTTCTCTTTCTCTCTTCCTTTGTGGTTTGATGACTTTCTTTAGTAATATGTTTGATTTCTTTTCTCTTACTTATTTGTTTATTTATTATAGATTTCTAGTTTGTGATTACCATGAGGTTCATACATAATAATCTACGTGTATAGCAATCTATACTTAGTTGATGATCTCTTTAGTTTGACCTCCTTCTAAAAGCTCTACTCTTTTACTCCTCTCCTCCCACATTTTTTGTTTTTGATATCATATCTATCCTCTTGTTTTGTGTGTGTGTGTGTCCATTACCCTCTTATCATTGAAATAGGTAATTTTAGTACTTTTGTCTTTTGACGTTCATATTATCTTCACAGGTGATCTGCTAACTATACTGTATTTTTGCGTTTACCAGTGATTTTATTACCTTTTTTTGGGGCGGGGGTAATTTTCTTATTCCTCTTTGTGGTCTTCTCATTCCCACTTAAAAAAGTCTCTTTGGCATTTCTTGTAGAACTGATTTCTTGGTGATAAACTTCTTTAATTTTTGCTTATTAGGAAAACTCTTTATCTGTCCTTCCATTCTGAATGATAACCTTGCTGGATAGAGTATTCTTGGCTGTAGGGTTTTTCTTTCAGCACTTTAGATATATTTGCCACTCCCTTCTATCCCGTAAGGTTTCTGCTGAGAAGTTAGCTAATAGCCCTATGGGTTTTCCTTTGTATGTCACTTGTTGCCTTTCTCTTGCTGCTTTTAGGATTCTCTTTTTATCTTTAATTTTGGACATTTTAATTATAATTTATCTTGGTGTGGGCCTCTTTGGCTTTATCTTGTTTGGTCCTCTCTGTGCTCCCTGCACTTGGATGTCTGTTTCCTTCCTTAGGTTAGGAAAGTTTTCAGGTATTATTTCTTTAAATAGATTCTCTGTCCCTTTGTCTCTCTCTTGCCCTGTGGATGCCTATAATACAAATGTTGGTACACTTGATGTTGCCCCAGAGTTCCCTTAGGCTGTTCTCATTCTTTTTAATTCTTTTTTCTTTTATCTGTTTAGCTTGGGTGATTTCCTCTAGTATTTGTCCAGCTTGCTGATCCATTCTTCTGTATTATCTACTCTGCTGTTGAGTCCCTCCAGTGAAATTTTAATTTCCGGTATTGTATTCTTCATTTCTGATTGCTTATTTTTTATATTTTTCCAATTCTTTCTTGATGTTATCACTGTGTTCATCCATTCTTCTCCCAAGATCAATGAGCATGCTTATGACTTTTTGCTTGAACTCCTTGTCAAGTAGATTATTTCTGTTTCCTTCAGTTCTTTTTCTGGGATTTTGTCCTGTTCCCTTGCTTGGAACATATTCCTTTGCCTCCTCATTTTGCCTCTTTCTCTGTGCTTATTATCTATTTATTAGACAGATCACCTATGTCTCCTGATCTTGGCCTTATGTAGGAGACACCTTTTGAGGGCCAGCAGTGTGCTTCCCTCTCATCACCAGTTCCAAATGTTCCAACAGTGACCCCTGTGTGGGCTACGTGTGTCCTGTTGCAGCAGGGTTGCTCTTGCTGCAGGTGCCCAGGGAGCCTAGGCTGTCCCCATGCTGGCTTGTTGTAATTCTCAGTTGTATGTGGCTGCTATGGACCCTTCAGTCAGTTTATTGTGTTTTGGGAGCCAGAGCACCTTTGGGTACAAAGCCTACTAGCACATTCCTGGTGAAATTTTTCTATTAAGTGGGTAGGCCCCCAATATGGCTGATTGCTAGACTCAGGGGTTTACAATTGCTGTAGGCCTCTGACCTACAAGGCTGTTGTCAGCTCTCTCAGGATTGCAGCTGAGCGGAGCCAGCCCCAGGCACAGGAGGACCCAGTTGTTTCAGGCTCTGGATAGTTGAGTTGATCCCCTATGTAGCTGTTTGTGAAGTTCAGGTCTTCTGCCACCAATAAGCCTCACCACCCACAGGTCCCCACTGTCAACACAGTCCTGGCCCATGCACACTTCCCACCCCCCTTAAGTGGACCCAGTCACCCCATTGCAGAGACCCTCACACACTCCACCAACACCCCACACTCTCTGCCCTCTCCTCACACACCCTCTGCCCCACAGAAGCAGACCCGCACACATGCCTGCAGAGGATCCAAGCACGCAGTCTACGTAGGCCAAAAAGTTGCCCAAGGGCTTGCTGTTCAGTGGTGCCAGTCCCTAGGGTGTCTGGCCTGCCCTTGCTGAGCTGGATTAAACTGGTGCTCTAGTGGGTGGGGCAGACCCTGGGCTAACAGGCCAGGGGAAAAACTCCAATAGCATCTGCCAGTGTCTGTGTCAGCACACCTGTGCTAGGTCACAATAATGGCTGCCGCCGATATCTCAGTCCCTGGAGAGGTCTCACCTCTGACTGAGATGCACCCAGAGCCTACCAGGTGAGTCTCTTTTCACCAAAGGACTGTGCACCTTTCTTTCTGGTGATTTTAGGTTGCTTCCTGAAATGGGTGAATTTGGGCATGGACCCTTTAAGAGTTGGGTTTTTTCCACTTATGTCTGATAGCTTTTCTAGGGGTTGTTCCCCATTGTGGTTAATGGCCAGCAAAGCCAGATATTATGAGACTTGTCTCAGTTGTGCTGAGTCCAAAGGATGCTTATAGTGGTGACATGCCTCCACTCAGGTCCCCACTCCTCTAGGGAGGGCTGCATACCTTAGGATTGCTCTCTGCTGGCCGTGAAGCCTCACAGCTTGCAAAGGTGGCTTTTTTCTCTCCAGAAGGAATTTCTGCCTCTGCTGCCTCAGTCAGGACTGTCCCTTCTTGAGGGGGTTCTTTTTATCCAGTTTTCACTTCCCTCTCAGGGCTAGTTCTTCCAATAATAGTTGTAACTTGATTGTGCTTATGGGAGGAGGAGAGTTCAGAGTCCGCCTACTCCACCATCTTGACACCCTCTCTACTCTTAAAACTTTAAAATGCATTCCTTCTTGTACAGATTCTAGAGTTAATGCTATCACCATCTTTCCCCTTAATAATGTAGACGTCTTAGCATCCTCTTCCTGTCTTACATTATTGTTCACTAGTTCAGTTCCTTCTCACTTTTATATTGTTTCACCATTTTTGTTGCTATTATTTTCCATGGTCATTTCTTATTAAAGATTCCTCCTTTCCTCACTTACCTTACATCTTGTGTCTCATCTCTACTTTCTGTGATCAGTCTCCTTCAGTCTGGAGGACATGCCTCAGTGGTCCTTTTCATGAAGGTCTGTTGGTGGTTCATTCTCTCAGTCTTTGGCCAAATGTATTTTGTTCTCATTTGTGAATAGTAGTTTAAGTAGGTATAGAATTTGAGGTTGAAAGTGTTTTCTGTCTTGGGAACTTTGTTTTGATGTTTTTCTGGTTTCTCTGGCTATTGTTGAGAAGTTTGCTTTTTTCCTGTAGGGAATCTATATTTTTTCCTCTGATCAATATCATGTTTTTGTATAGTTTTACTATAAAATGTATAGATGTGGAATCACTTTCATTTACCTTGCATGATGTGTTTTTGAATCTGCAAACTCACGTCTTTCATAGTTCTGATAAATTCTAAAATCTTTTTAGACATTGCCTCTTCCCCATTTTCAATATCCTTCATTCTGGAATGCTCTCTTATTCTGGAATCCACAGTTTGTTCTTCCAGGATTTGTAGTTGTTGATTGAGGGAGATCATCATTTTTATCTTTCTCCATTTTAATCTGTCTTTCATATTTCCCATCTTATGCTGAATTCTAGGTAGGATCCTCACTTCCATATTCCAGTTCGTTAATCCCCTCATCAGATACTTCCAGTTTGCTCGTTAATTCATCTGTTATGTTTAAAATTCAATATATATTTTTACTTCAGGAAATTCCAATTTGCCTCGTCTCTTTTGATAATGTATTTTCCTATGTGGATTTAGTTCCTTCCCATATGCCTCAGATATCTTAGAAGAGATGTATTTTATCACCTCTGCCTTACTGTTCTGTTATCTGAAGTCTTGGGAGGCTGCTCTATCTGCTGACTCAGGCTCATGGTGGATTGTTCCCTGGTAAATTTTAAATTTTTAAATTGTGGCCCTTCCCACTGAGACTCTAACTGAAAATCCTCGTTGAGGATTTCATGAGGGGAAGGTGTGTCTGATAAGCACTCCTGAGGATCCCTGACTTGAGACCACTTTTTCATGTTAGTTCCTCCACTTACGGGTTTCCTGACCATGCATATACTAAAATTTCAAACCTGAGTTCCACATGATGTTATTTCCAGCAGAGAACTTTCCCCAGTCCCAGGCCAGGGTCACCCCCGTTTTCTCCCTCACTGCACTGAGGGGAAGCCTGGCTCTAGACAGTGTTTTCACTGGGCATGTCATCCTTTGAGGTTCTCTTCTTTATGTGGGGGGGGGGGTCTCAGTTTATACTCCCTCCTTAAGGAGACCTGAGGCCTTGTCCTCTCTCTTTATGTGACCACTAAATCCTGAGCCTTGTTTGCCAAGACTTATCTCTCTTCCCAAGGATGCAGCAGCATCAACTTGGGTTTCAGCCTCCATATTTCACTTCTTTCTTTAATTTCGCCCCTGAATATTTCCCTTTCTTTCTTGTGAGCTCAGCTATGCCTTTAAAGGGATCTTTGCCATGTTACACATCATGCTTAGATGCTTCATTGCAGGAGGCTTTCACATTGTATGGTCAGCCTCATTGGTGAAAGCAGATTTCTCCTGAGAAATGTGAAGATCTGGCAACACCAGGTCTGTGTTTCAGCAGGATTGAAATAGGCTAGAAACTTGGGTGGGGGGCATTGTGCTCTGTGTTCAGTCTCTAACTTATCACTTGTAATATCATCTCATCCCTATGTTGGCATTTATGATCCAGCATTATATGGTGCCAAGTTTTTCTAACTTTGAGGCTCACTTCTGTCGAAGCCCACCAGCTAAAGACCAGCAGGAGCACACCCAGGGTCAAATGAAATTGGTTCTAGTATTTAGCTGCAGCAGCAAGTCAAATGGACTACATAGAATCATGGGAGCATCTTCAGCAGGGAGGGGAAGGTTCTTAAAGGGTGGGAGCTTGTGCTAAATGATTCACAGGAGAAATTTAGGGGAGGGAGCAGCTATGGTCATGATACGATGGAGAAGCATAAACACTTCAACTGGTATCTCAGTAATCTGTGTTCAGGAGGTGAGGAACCAGCAGGGCTGGGACTGCCATTGGTGAGAAAGGGAACTCACTCAGAAGCAGAGATTGAAGGCATTTCCACAGCTCCAGGTTTCTTGTGCAGTAACTGGGTTTGTGGGAATTCTACTGTTCTGTTGGAAACACTGTATCACCAGCAGGGCTGAGTTTCTCTTTTCTCATTTTTTGGGCCTTAACTAACCTTTCAGTGAAATGGGTTTGTCAAAAAGTAAGCCCCTTTTCCGAAAGAAAATTCAGGTCTTCTGAACCTCCTACAGAAGGAGTAGCTGCCTGCCTGGCCCTGCCCATGTCCCAGCCTCTGGGTTCCTGCTGAGTTCTGATTCATAAGGCCCGTAAAGCTGCCATGTGTGTGACTCACCATATTCCCTGCTTGAGCACAGCTCTTCACTCTGTATTTTCACTCTGTAAAGCACAGTACACGGAACATTAAGGAATTCACCATAGAAAAAGCCAGTTCTCCTCTGTTGGAAATGTAATGAAACTAATGAAGCAGCCAGGTGACCTGTGATGAGGACCATCCCCACCCCATCCTCCTAAACCCTTTACCCTTGGTCAGTGGTCCAAACACACCCCAGAGTGAACCGAGGCTGGCCCAGTGGGTTCCCTGGAGTCTGCGCCTTACTCCAATTTGTGTTCCTTGCCCTTTGCTGGGTCTGTGAAGCCATCACTGACTGGCAGAGAATAACTGAGGAGTAAATGGCTGCGTGAATAAACCTGAGATCTTAGCATAGGAATGCTGCGTTGAAAAGTGATTCATTTTCTCTAAGTCATAACTCTGAAGAATTAATTTCAGCTACTGAATATTTTATGTGTTTCTCAGGCTGAGCTGGCCCTCTGTTTCTCACATGAAGGTCCAGGAAGCAGCCTGAGAGTTTATTATGTTGATTAATTAGAAAGTGAGCCATGGATGTGATCCATAAGATTGTGCATTCATTTCTGAATCTTTGTAATAAAGAAACTGTGTTTCTATATTGAAGAAGCACTTAGTTATGGAAAAAATGTGAGGGAGTATCATTTTTAGTTTTTCTGCCTTTAGTTTATTTTAGCAAATCGGAGTAAAGCCTCATGGCATGAGAAAAAGCAAATCACTGTGCCGTCTTGTTTCTGTGGGTTCTTGAGATCTCACATTGCACCCTGAGTGTCTTTTAGTAGATGATTTATGATGTGAATGATGAGCTGGCTATGTTCTCACTTTGGGATTCATTTCTGTGAACTTGGGAAGGTAAGAAGCATATTATTCTTGCAGTTTTGTTTTTACCCTTTTCCATGAAATGGATCCTGGCAACAGCTGGTGCATCCCCCAGTTCTGTGCTCTGTGTCTTTACTGTTGATACGGGGAGGCAGCTATGCCGCTCCTTTGATCCTTTGATAATTCCTATTCCTCATGAAACTCTGCTCTACTGGCAACCCATAGTGCATGGTGGATTTCTCTCTCCCCTACACACACACACCACCACCACCACCACCACCACCACCACCACCACCACCACCACCACACGATCACAGGATGTACTTACTGTAGATGAAGCCTGTTTAGTAACTAGCCCATGCTAAAGGATTTTCTGTGTAAATTTTACAGTCTGAGGTTATCTCAGTCTTTTAGTTTATTTTCCTTTTAATAGTGATTTCTCTAACTGTAACATGCACATTCTTTTCACATTTTAACATTTCTGAAATTCTGAAAAAGGGGTGCATCTTACAATCAATGATTGCTGATGAAATATGACAAGGTTTTTCCCTGAGCATATATTTATGTATGTGGTAAATCTAAATGAATGTTGACTGCATAAAACAATAATAACAAAGTATTAAAGGGTTTAAATAAATACATTTAAAAATAATCTAATGTGTATATTTTATATATATAGTTTAAAATAAGGACAACAGTAGTATTAAACTGGGAGATTGTAATCAGAACTAACATATTCTATGGTTCTTGTATTTTTCAGAAAGTGGTAAAAGAATGAATGTGTATTAAACTCAAATAAATTCAAAGGTACCATGTCTTATTTGCTTGGATGCTCAAGTCATTCCTTCTTTGTTGGAAGAAAGTGACTTTTCTTTATTGTAGTAAAATACGCATAGCATAAAATTTACCGTTTTAGCCATTTTTAAGTGTAGAGTTCAATTAAGTACATTCACATTGGTGTACAACCATCACCACCATCCATCTCCGGAGCGTTTTCATCATCCCAAACTGAATCCGTGTACCCATTAAATGATAATGTCCTCTCCTCCCCTGCCCCAGCCCTGAGAAACCACTATTCTACTTGCTGTCTTATGAATGTGACAACTATGGGCACTGCATATAAGTGGAAGCATACAGTATTTGTCCTTTTGTGTCTAGCTTATTTCACTTGAGATAAGGTTTTCAAGTATCATCCGTGTTGTAGCATGTGTCAGAATTTCCTTCCTTTTTAAGACTGAGTAATATTCCCTTGCGTGTCTATATCACATTTTATTCATCCCTTTGTCTGTTGATGGGCGGCTAGGTTGCTTCCACCTTGTGGCTACTGTGAGTAATGCTGTTAGGAACGGGAGTCTACTAATATCTCTTTGAGACCCTGCTTTCAATCGTTTGGGGTATATACCCAGAAATGGAATTGCTGGATCACATGATAATTCTATGTTTAATTTTTGAGAAACCACCAAACTGTTTTTCTGCAGAGGCCGTGCCATTTTACGTTTCCACCAGCAATGATGAAGTGACTTAAAAAATATACAGATTTTTGTGGTTGTTTTGGCTAGGATAACAAAAGCATAGTAAAATATTCATTAGTACACAAAAATAGTAATGAAAATTCCAAACCTCTCACCTCGAACTCCTAACTTATCATTCCATATTCCTACCTGCTTCCCAGAGGCAACTCCTGTTAGCCTTTCTCTTTTGACAGTTACCGTCACACTTTGACTACTGTATTCATCCAGTTGTTCCTTGACCTCTTGACTCTACATTCCGTCTAACGGACTCCCTGCTTTCAAACGGTAGAATTTAGCTCGCTTAAGGATAGAATGTAGTTCACTAGCTGCTGCCTCTTTCTTTCCCCCTCTTCCCAAGTTTTCTTTCTTTTGAGTTCTCCCATTGGTCACTACGGTATCTGTAAGTGAACGTCATCAACCCTCCATCCCCTGTCTTCCTACCAGGCAGGATGAAGCTCAGGGTGGCATGCTTGCCCACTCCTCTTCCTTCATTCCCATTTCCTTTCTGGTTGAGGTTGGCTGCGTCCTCACTTTTACATTAGAATGAGTGCGTCCAGCTCAGTGGCTGTGAGTCAGACCCTAAAATCAGACTTCCTGGGTGTGACTGTGGCTCTGCTGTTTACAGGTGAAAGACATCAGGAAAGTTACTTAGCTTCTTGGTATTTCAGTTTCCACATCAGTGAAATGAAAATAACAGCAATATCTACCTCAGGGGTTATTTTGAAAATTAAACAGGATAATCCTTATGAAGATTTGACCACAGTGCGTGGCACTTAGGAAATGCTCAATACTTCTTGGCCAAAATGCTGCTGCTGCTGATGATGGTGATGCTGATGACTGTTGGGACTGGTAATCTTTAAAATCTGTTCTTTTAATTATGTAAATTCCAAATGTTAAATTATTAAAGTCATCGTTATGATTCTATAAACATTACTGACTGTAAACCCAGCTTGTAGTGATAAAATAATACTTGTACAGTACTACTTTTCAGTAGCTTGACCCCCTGTACAGAAGAAGGAAAATATTCTTAGGGTCTAGGTCAAATGAAATCTATCTTTTTACATTCTGTAACTGCTCAGAATAATGCAATGCAAAACTTTCTTTGCTTTTGTCCAGTGGAATTGGACCTATGGAATTCTTGTGCAGGTTTCTGGTTGTGTGTTTTTCTGGAGTTTCTAAATGACATTCTTTAACATTGAGGGAAGAAACTTGCACCTTCTTCCCAGCATCACTGGTGGCTTCTGGCTTTGTGTTTGTCCCGTCTCCTGCTCAGGAAGATGGCCTTTGTGATGCCGCAGATGTGTGTTACCCATTGGACACATGGGTGCTGGACGGCTGCTCTATAGGGATTTCTTTTTCTTCATTTCTGGAGTTAGTCCCCATTTCTTTTCTCCTTAATTACCCACTTCCTCGGTTTCCACTATCGCTTTTTTCTGAAGTAAGTCTGAAAGTTACTTATTTTGTGAGGGAATATGTGAGATAAATTTTCTGAGTGCTAAAATAGTTATCATTGTTGCTCTATTGTTTCTTTTTTTGTTTTTGCTCACGCTTGAATGATTGCTTGGTTTGGTGCATAATTTAAAAGTTGTTTTCTCCCAACTTGGAAGACATCGCCCTGCTGTCTCTCTAGCACGTCTTGTTCTCTGCGACGTCAGAACTCCACCTGTGCGCCCCGTCGTCTCATCGCCCATCCACACCTCTCATGGATTACAGGCTGCAGCTGTCTCATTGGGCTGCCACTTACTCTCCTTCTTTGTTGAACTTTGTTAAACTTCTCATCTACTATGGATCTTACATTTCTTTATTTTGTTAAGTATTTGCTACTATTTTCCCTTCTATTAGGATCTTTTTTGTTCCCTTACTAACATTTTAATGGGGTCTTCAAGAGAGATAAGAAAGATGATGTGTGCTCAGTCCTCCATCCTGAATCAGAAGCGTGGCTCCAGCATGGATACTTTCTCTGTCTCTCTAATCAGTTTCATCAGAGGATTGTTTTTCAAAGAACAAACTTTTGGCTTCATTGATTCTGCTTGTATCTTTGCTCTCTATTTCACGACTTTCTGCTCTTATCTTTATTACCACCTGTCACATATATTCTTCCCCTGTATTATTATTCTTTTAGCTAATTTATTAATTTGGATGTTGACTCGTGACTTTTTAGTCTTTATTACCCTAATGTATGTATTTAAGGCTGTATGTTTCCCTCTAAGTGTTGCTTTACCTGCACTCTTAGGTTTTCATATGTGGTTTATTTTGATATCTAGTTTTTGCAATATGATTCAGTTCTAAATAATTTTACGTTCGTTTATGATTCTTCTTTGGTACAGCGGTTGTTGAGAAAGCATTCCTGTTATTTTCTTCATTTCCATATGAATGTCGTTTTTATTAAATGTATTCATTTTTATATCAACTGTGTTGTGGTTAAAGAAAGTGGGTCTATAAGATACTAATTATTTGAAATTTGTTGATACTTCTTGGTCTAGTACTTGATCAGTTTTGGAAGGAAGGGAGGGAGGGGAGGAAGGAAATATAAAGAGAAACAGAGAGAAAAAGAGAGAAAACATGTGCCTAGAGGAATCTCTGTTCTCTAATTGTTGGAGGCAGAGTTTTACAAGTGCTTATTTGCTTAAAATTGTTATTGTTGTTTTTAGAGTATATATAATATTCTCCTTATTTCTTAACATAATTGAGAGTTTTTTGAAGCATCTTGTTCTGGTGGTGAAGAGATCACACTATCCCTGTAATCTACCCGTTTTGCTTCATATAGTATGATACAAATTGATTATGTCCATAGAAGGTGGGAACTGAACCTGGTGAATTGAACCTGTTATTATGTAGTAACTTTGTTACTATGTAGTAGCATTTTCTATTCCTTAATGTCTGCTTTCTTTTAGATTATTAAACTGTGCCAAATTTCTTATATTTCGCTTAGGATTTTCCTTATATATATGCTTTCCATTCTTTTGCTTTTAATGCTTCCATGTCCTTATGCTTTAGGTGTATCTTATTAATAATACATGTCTGGGTACAATTTTAAATCCAAACTAAAAATTTATTTTAACTGGCAATTTTAGTTAATTTACGCCTATTGTGATATATTTTAACTGTTATTATCTCAATTTTTTATTTTTATTATTGTCTTGCTTTTCTTTTCTTTTTTTTTAGTCATTAATTTTTTTCTCTCTGCTGGTTTGGAGTGTATATAACTGTTTCTATTCATTTGATCATTTTACTTGAAATTTACCCATGCATATGTAACTTGAGTCTGAAACTGAATATTTTAACACACTTCTGAAACATTTAAAAGATCTTAGAATCACCCACCTCCCGATTTACATACTATTGTTTTCCAATGAAAATTTGAATTTTTAAAAATAAACCTCACAATTTAGGAAGGTGGTTTGCGTCTACTCATCATTTGTTTGGATTTACAAACATGTTGTTGACTTGTCTGCTCATCAATCCTTTCTTGTGTTTCAAACCATTAGCTGGTATTATTTGTCTTCTCTCTGAAGTGCATCCTTTAGAATTCCTTTTGGTTAAAGTCTCTTTGTTTGTTTTTTTTTAAGTCTATCTGTAAATGTCTTATTTAACTGTGTCCTTGAAGGATAATATTATTGTGTACAGTTCAAAGTTGACAGCTGATTTCTCTCAATATGTTAAAGATATTAGTCCATTGTCTTCTGGCTTCTGTTACTGCTTGATGTCTGTTCCCCTTCTAATTTTTGTTGCTATGTATATTATCTGTCCTTTTCCTCTGACTGCTTTTAAGATCTCCTTTGAACTTCACGTTGATCAGTTTAACCACAGCCTGTCAATCTTGTGATTCCTGATGTTTATCAGTGAATTTATGTTTCTCAGCAGTTCTGAAAATTTCACAGGGAA
The DNA here is from genome assembly GCF_037783145.1 of Equus przewalskii. Classification (NCBI taxonomy): domain Eukaryota; kingdom Metazoa; phylum Chordata; class Mammalia; order Perissodactyla; family Equidae; genus Equus; species Equus przewalskii. The sequence continues at coordinate 1,179,269 of NC_091851.1, read as the reverse complement.
CATCCCTTCAAGTATTACTTCTTCACAATATTCTTTATTCTTTCTCTTCTCCCTCGTCTCTGCTAGAAGTAATTGAAACTTCTCGGTCTATACTCCATACTTTACCCCTTTATATTTTCTATCATTTTTTCTGTTAATGATGCATTCTGGGTGTTTTTCTCAAATCTATCTTCTAGTTTCCATTTTTTTCTTCAACTGTGTTTATTTTGCTGTTTAAATTTTAATTCTTCTGTTGTGTTTTTCCTTCAAGTAAATTTTCTTTATTTTTTTAAATGTAAACTTTTCATTTTTTCTATTTATTTTTGATAGTCTCTTGTTACTTGCTTATCTTTAAACATTCCTATTTATTTCTATACATATTTTATAAGTTATTTCTATAATTCTACAACTATTTTTATATTTATACAAATATTTCCATAAGTATTATGTAAATAATTATTCTATATTCTTACTATTCCGATATCTGAAGTCTTTGATTGTCCAAAGCTTTTTTTTTCTGATTCTCACGCACAGTGACATGCAGCTTTTTGTGCATGGTGGTGTTTGATTGTCAGCTCATCACTTGATCTTACTATGTGGTTAAATTTGACGGATTTTCACCACAGAGGTTTGGTTCTATTTCTGCTTGTAGCCGGAGGTCATCGCTTACTTGACACTGTCAGAACCTACAAAACAGTGACTCTCAAAGTGTGCTCCTTGGATCAGCAGTAGCAGCATCACCTGTGAACTTCCTTGAAATGAAAATTTTCAGATCCCACTCCACGCTGAATAGGAAACTCCGCTGGTGGAGCCAAAAGCCTATGTTTTAACAAGCCCTCTGGATTATTCTAATGCATGCTTAAATTTGAGACCACTTCCATAAAGAATCTTAGCTGAGAATGGGGATTCAGTCTCAACTTCTTCATCTCATTTTTCTATCCAGGCTGCATAACATACTGTCATCATCACTGTTCCATTCTAAATCAATGCAACTCTTGCCCCTCCAGTAATTAGTTATGGGGCAACGGTAATCTTTGGGGACTCTCCTTCACAACCAGCAACATCTCAGAGTATATTCTGATCTAAGGTCTTATTTTGTAGTAAGAGAACCCCTCAGAGCCTCTAGTCAACTTAAATGCCAGAAGTGACAGTCTGTCCATTGAGGGTTTAATTTCACAAATGTATTTTTTTATTTCTAAAATTCTAAGTCCTTCATTTTTTAAATGTATTAAACACTTTTTTTAATAGCCTTTATCTGATAGTGTCAAATCTGCAGTCATCGTGATCTAAATTGGTGGTGTTTTTGCTCACCCTTTCTAATTGTAGCTTATTTCCTCATGTGTTTGATCCCAAACTCAAGCCCTGTGTAATATTATCTGTGGACGTTTTCTGAGGCCTGTGTTTAACACATTCTTCTAGAAGGGATTTGCATTTGCTTCTGCCAAGAATCAGGGCAAGGGGATTCCCAGCCCAAAACATTCCAAACTAAGTGTTCCGCTGCGTTTTTCAGGTCATACTGAGAATGTGAAATCTCAGAGTGTGTGTGAGTTCAAGCTTGTGGCTAGAAATTCTCTAAGATGAAGTTACCCCAGCACCCTGCAAAAACAACAGATTACCCACAAGAGTTTTAGAGACTAGAGCACTTTCAAGGCTTTCTCTCCCTCTCAGTCACTGGTGAAGAGGAGGTCTTCTTGCTTGAGTCTGTGTCTGTGTTCACAGTCTTCTCATTGAATTCTTTGACCACGTGGGCAGCCTCCACATCTCTAAACCATAGAGTGGTGTGTGGATTGGGAGTGGGGGTGTCATGGCTGTTGATGGCAATGGTAGCGGTGGAATTACTTGTGCTGATGGTGGTGGTGTTGTTAGTAGTGGTGGTGGTGGTGATGGTGGAATTGTGGGTGGTGGTATGGGAGAGGTTGTGGTAATGAATCAGTCAACTTTGTCTAAGAACCAGATAATAAATATTTTAGGCTTTGTAGGCCATATGGCCTCTGTCACAATTACTTAGCACTGCTTTTGTAGTGCAGAACAGCCATGGGCACATGAGAATGAATGGCTGTGGATGCGGTTCAATAAAACTGTACTTATGGACACAGACATTTGACTCTCTTATAGTTTTCATGTGTCATGGAATATACTTCTTTTCCTTAACCACTTAAAAATATCAAAATCATTCTTGGCTTGTGGGCTGTACAAGTGCAGGTATTAGACTAGTTTGTTCTATGGGCTGTAGTTTGCCAATTCCTAGTGGAGGTGTTAGTGGTGGGGATGATGGTGGTGATGGTCATGGTGGTGATGGTGGTGAAGTTAGTGGTGGTCATGGTTGTGATGGAGATGATGGTAGTGGTGATGAAGGTGGTGGCAATGTGGGGATAGTGATGGTGGTGGTGATGATGGTGGGATGGTGATGGTGGTAAAGATGATAAAAATGGTAGAGTTGGTAAAGGTCATTATGGAGATGCTATTGGTGAAGAAGCATCCTCCCACAACATTTTCCTTAAAACTGAGACGGAGACTCACAAAGCTAAAGGAAGTTGGCACAACTTTTATGGGCAGCAATGGCCATAATACGTAGGTTTTCTCGTTTCCAGTATCACAAAACTTCTTCTGCACATCTCTGACCATTAGTGAATCAGATTTAGAATTCCCGTGGACTCTTTCCCGGAGGTTCTATGAAAAACCCTTGCTTGCCAGCAGAAGTTTGGATTGGCTCTGTGAGCAGGAAGTCCCAGGCCACCAAAAATGATAAGGTCGATGATACAACATTTTGCAGTTGTAATGTGTCATTTAAATGTTAAGTAACAATAACTGATCTTGTTCTGAATGCTTCATTAACTGTCTCCACTGCCAAATCATAGGCTTTTCTATGTGTTTGTGTTAAAGACAAATTTTAATTGCTTTAATGAGGATTTGCAAGCAGCTCTTTTCTCTCAACACTTGGGCTTTGGCGGAAAGACATACATTATTTGCATAGCAAAGGGAAGAATGCTGTTTACACAGAGGCTGCGAACAGTGTTGGGGCTTAGGAAAGACCCAGCACAGGTGTCCTCCTAATGCTTGGCTTAATTGAGCTGCATGCGGAGGGATTAGAGTGTCAGGAGCACTTCCTGCCTGTCACACATCCCAGCATCCTGGCTAAACTAACTTGCTCCTAATCAGTTGCGTAGAGTTTGCTCTATCCTGTTTCTACTTGGAGACGCTGCTCGAAGGGTTGCTTTTGTGTTAAATGTGACTGTTCCTGCACCAAGTCTTTGGCACATAAGGTTCTTCATCAGCCATAGAGGTACCAGCATCAGATACTACTTTATAAAATTCCTCCCACCCCACCCATAAACAGATCCTGAGCCCAGCAGTGCAGGTCTCTGAGTCTCCCTGTGGGAGGGGTGTAGGGGTCACAGTAGGGGTGGGGGGAGAGACACAGAGATTTTAAAATCCAGAAGTGTTCACAGGCTCAGTAAAAAGGGGAACTAATGTGAGAGAGCTGTAGTGCTTCCGTTTGTCTTTACTTCTTTGTTCGTGCCTTTGTTTGGAAATAATTACACTTACAACACTGGTCCCCAGAGCTTTCATTTGATTTTTTCCTAGTTATTTCCTCAGAGCAAAGCATCTATTAAACATTACAGACAAGTTTCAGAAAAATGCAACCTATAACGTACAATCCCAGTTTCTATAAGGATAGGTCCATGTATAATTCTGCTGTGATCATCATATACAGTTGCTGGGGAGCATGCCGGGGTTCTTTAAAAAGGGTGTGTGTTGTTGGGGCAGGAAGCAGACGGAAGACAAGAGTGCTCAGCTCCTATCTTTGGCGAGGAAGGCGGGGCCTTTGGCTACAGCATGGGCTACCGTTTCTGATGTGGAACTCAGACCCACTGGGCAGCTGCTGCACTTGGGCGTCTGAGCTCCGCTTCACAGCAAGGACGCAGGCTCAGCCTCCAGTATCCCCTTCCTTCAGCTGGCCACACGACCTGGCTGCCAGTGGAGTTTCTCTGGTCCAGCTGATGTTTAGAAACCCCGCCTCTGCTTCGTGAACATGGATGGTGTCTGTCACTATGTTCCAGGCTGTACGTGAAATGCCTTTCCCTCACTCCACGGTGCAGACTGAGGGTTTGTTTTGCTTTGTTTGTTTTAAGACAATTTCGTTTTCACTATGTGTTTTCCAGAAAAATAATGCACTATTTTATCAACCACTCAGCTAGAGAAATGCAGTCACGATTATTGGTCTAGTGTTACATAGGAGCTCAAAGATAACAACCACTCCTCCAATAAAAGCAATAAAAAAAATGCAGCCTATCCATGTAATGGCTTATTATTCAGCCATTAAAAGGAATGAAGTGCTAAGACATACCATAACATGGATGAGTGAAAGAAGCCAGTCACAAAGACCACATGTTGTATGATTCTGTTTATATGAAATGGCCAGAATAACATGTATAGAGACAGAAAGTAGATTAGTGGTTGCCAGGAGCTGGGGAAGGGAGGATGGGGAGTGGTTGCTAATGGGTATGAAGTGATGGACCTATTCTGGAATTATATAGTGGTGGAGATTGCACAACTCAGTGAATATACTACAACCACAAAATTGTACACTTACACGTTAAGTGGGTTTTATGGTATGTGAATTATATCTCAATAATGCGATTATTTTAAAACATGAATGAACTTACTGATTAAAGCAAAAGAGAGCAGCAGAATCAGGATCTTCCTGACATGCCACCTGCCTTCAGACGTGAGAGCTGGTGGTGCGGGCCCGCAGGCGGACGTGCTTCCCCAGCTTTTGTGTTCCTCCAACTTGAGTGAGGAGACTGTAAACCTTGGAGTCAGGGATACCTGGGGTCAAATCCCACCATTTCTACTTCCTTGTTGGAGGATTTTTTCTGCTTGCATTTAGGTTATCTGCTGTTATGATTTAGGACCTTGTGGAATTTGAAAGACACCAGCAGAGACATGACGCCAGGCTGAATCCCTGAGGTTTCTGGGGGCATTCGTTTTCTTGGTGAAGAGTTGGTGAGTCAGGGTCTTATCCTGTGCCCTAGAGGCCAGAAAACCTAATTCTTTCTCAACTGGTGAGAATCCATGTTTTAGAGGGCAGGCTTAAATCATCCCACCGCCTGAGACTGCTCTACAGAATCAGATTGCCGATTTATTGATTAGCAGTGAGGAATTATGCTCTGGGGGACTGAGGACATAAAGCCTGTGTGACCCTATACACCCTCTCCCTGTAATAAGGCAGCTTATGAATTTTCAGAGAGAATTAACTGTCTCTTGGGCCTGTTTTTGATTTTTGATTTAAAATGTGTTCACCCAAGCCAGCACGAGACCCTTCGATCTCTCTGGCCTAGGAGGCCTTCCATCTCTTTATGGTGGCTTCTGTTTGGGTGTGTGAAGGCAAACATGTGCCCTCTTCTCCAAGTTCTGACAAGAGAAACAAGTTGCAGTCATTCGATAATGTCATAGATTTGTGTGCTCACAGATGTGCAGGTGGCTGGCTTGGTTCTCTTCTCTATCCAGAAGTGGTGGTGGTGCCTCACAGGCTTGTTGGACAAGAGTCTGATGCCCTGGCTTCCTTCTCCAAGAAGGAGGCCCCAAGATGAGAATCTAGGAGCACCAGTAGAGGAGCAGGGAAGTGAGACAAGAAAGGAAGAGGCAGACAAAGGATGCATTATGCAGCAAGGTAACCTCTGGACACCTGGCGCTCAGGCCTCCTGGGCCTGTGGGAGAGTGTGCATGACACCCACCTCAGACTGTCCCACCCAAGGGACAAAGATGCTGGGCATTTATCCATCAACTCCCCATCTGTCATGGCCGAAGCTGCAGCAGAAGCCTTAAGCCCTCTGACCTGGCCTGTGTGAGCCAAGATGGCACCAGCAGTCCCTGGAATGGTGGGAGCCAGGGCACGGAGTGCGTCACCCATGGGTTCAACTCACCTGATATATGTGAATTCATCATCATCCCCCAACTTTCCCAAACCCGTCTCTCACCCATTGGTTCCTACCTTGATAAATAGCACCTCAGTCCACCCAGGGCCTGGGCCAGAAGCAGGGGTGCCTTATCTTCACTTCCTCTACCTCTATCCCATTATGCATATTCAAGAAAGCACCCAGACCTGTTGATTCTTGCCTCCTACATGCCTTCTGGACTGCACACATCTTTCCATCCACACCTCTTCCTGTGGTCCAGCCACCAGCACCTTCGCCTGGATTCCTGCTTCCAGCCTTCTCAGATGCACATCTAAGGGCCTCTCCTCTCCATCCCGCTCGTTGCTAGACTCCTAAGGTTGTCAGGACAGGCTTCAGTGCTCCTGTCACCATTCTCACCCTCCCATCTCTCCCAACCCTGTGCTCCATCCAGCTCCACTGGCCTCTGTCCTTCTTGTTCCATGCCTTAGAGCTCCAAAGAAAGCATTTGACATGCTGTTCCCTCAGTCTGGAACACCTTGCCTTTTGGTTTTGACCCCTACTCCTCCCCACCCTTCAAGTCTTACCTTTAGTGGCGTCTCCACGGGAAGCTCTTTCTAAAGCCCTAGGCTGGGTTATTGTGCCCAGTTATCATCTAATCTCACAAGGTGGGCCTCTCCTTGTCTAGAGCACTGGGCATAATTTAGTATGTGTGCAAAGATGGCCTTTCTCCTGGGCTGTGAGCAGCATCCTGACCAGATGGCCTTCTGGTCCCTCAACTCCGCCACCATGCTCAGCACACTTCCCATTCACAATCGTGCCCACTAAATGCATGTCAGGTGGATGCATGGAAGTGCCCCATACGTGCCTGCTGTGTGCTAGGAGCTGGATACATGCAGACTTCCTTCCTTCTCTGGTTTTGGGGAGAGAGTTCGAATTCCTGGTTTTGAAAGTTTTATAGGTGACATTGCATTGGGGGTTGAGGACACCTTTGCTCAGGCCATGGTCCACTCTGGAGAGCTGGCTTTTGTGCCCCCGGAGCCTGACTTTCCAACTGAAGGGCAGTTTTTGCTTGTATGAGAGATGATTGTCCCTTGCGGGTGGGGGTGTTTGCTGGCCCAGGTTGAGAAAGGCTCCCACATCCAGACTCATAGGAAAAGCTGCTCCTATTCTCTTTAGATATTATTCTCATTAATTAAAATAGGCTGTTACCTTTAATCAAAACAAGGATGAGATGGGAATCATTATCTGCTTTTAGGCAGGAGCATAGGAGTCTGCTGACATTCACTCATGGCTTATGTGCAAACACGTCCTAGGTGAGAAGAGGACAGAGTGGTAGCTCTTTGTCCAAAGGAAGTTCTAGGAAATTGCTTGAGGAAAGTCTAACCCTCATCATCGAGGGTGTAGAAATGTGCTTTTCTCCTATACAATTTGGAATTTCTGTCTGGAATAGTTTCTTCATAAGTGAAAAGTTTATTTATAAATCAAGAAAAGCCAGTAACATTCTAAGATAGGTGAGCTTTTAAATTACCCATCTTTCTGGGCTGGTGACTAAACGAGTGGTTTCTCTTGATTGATAAAGAAGAATGTTTTGTTTTCATCAGTGAAGTTCTTGTCGCATGTATTTCTGGGCCCAGTTGTGGCCTATATTGGCAAAACATCATTAGTTATTCATCACGCACTTGTGGACCCAATGAATAATCTAGGACTTGTCATCAGACTTGCACGGGTGGTTGAGTGGGTCTCTGACCTGGAGGAGCTCACAGACCAGTTGAGGCCAAGCCCTGTCCAAGGTGAATCACAGGGAGCATGGCAAGTGTTGTCACAGAGGCCTGACCTGGACGCTGCTCCACGATGGGGGTGATACCTGAGCAAAGCCTCTGTGGAGTTAGTGGGCAGCTGAGGGGAGAGGACAAAGGCAGGAGAGTGCGACAGACTCAGGTGGTCTCAGCACACACAGAGGCCAGTTCCAGCAGACATTTGTCTCTGCAAAAGTGAGAAGCTGGGCATCCCGAGTCTGGTGTGGGGTCCAGTGTGATGGAAGGTGAGGCTGGAATGGGGCATCAGGAGCAGACCCAGACCTTGTAGCCCAGGCTGAGGCCTGGAGTGTGGATAGTGGGCCCACCTGAGCCTTTCCAGGAGAGACATAATCAGAAGTGCAGCCCCTGCACTCGTGGGCCTGGGGAGGGATTTGGCAAACAAGAAAGTTTGTGGACTCAAATAGGACTGTCCATAATTTTTGTACGAAAATGAACCACCATGAATAAATTTGGGAAATTATTCATAAACATCTCTGCTTTCAGTGTCTTTTGAAAAGTTAGAAGTGGCAATGTGGAAAGGCATTCCAGCATGGGGACTGGCAGCAGGAGTCAGGAGCCAGCAGCTACCCCTCCAGGCTGGTGGCAGTGTGCCCTGGGCCACTGCGGGCGGGTGTCAGACCCTTTCTGGGTGACCTGAATCTGAGGGGCATCTCTGAGGAAAAGCAACAAAATTGGTGACTGGGTGGTGTGGAGGTGGTGGAAAAAAGAGTTAAGATTGGCTTTGAATTTGGAAATTGAAGGAACAAGTGATGCGAGAGTGATTTTCAGACTAGATTTAATGGCAACAGAAGCACCAAGAATCAAATCCCAAACCAACCAAAAAATCAACCAAAAAAATGGGCGGGGGACCCAAAAATGCTACCCTCAGCCCTGCTCTCAATTCTCCTGCCTCCATTATTTCCTGTTTTGCCTGTTTTCTCTTCCTGGATGGCTCCTCTGTCTTGGAGGCTGTTCATAACTATTTTTCTACAAATTATTCAGAAACGATTTCAGGTAATTTCTCATCTCTGACCCGAGTAGTAATAGGGTTTGGGGCCAGCTCTTGTTCCTAGACTCCTCCTAGATGAGCCGTGCTCTGCCTCCAGATTGGGGAGCCCAGGCTCTCTGTGAACAAGCTGTAGTTACCACTCAGCGTGTGGTACTCAGAGACCCCCAGGCGAGCAAGGCCGCCGGTGCCCTTACTAATCCCAGGGGCCAGGTCCTGGGGGCTGTGCAGTGAGCTCCAAGCACCTGGCCAGGAGTTCTCCCTGGTCTTTTGGGAGACAGCCACAGGCCACACAGCCACTTCAGTGTTAGAAGCCCAGTGTGTCATTCACAAACATCCTCACCCAGGTGATCCAAGCTGAACACAGTCTTCTGGAAAGTGGCAAACCACACACAGCCTGGAAGAATGCTTGTACTTGAGAGGAGCGAGTGAGACGGACACACAGCGTGCCTGCGTTCAGCACCTCCTGCCACCCCTGCCCCACACAGGACCCCATCAGTTAGAAGGGAAGAATTCGCTGTGTGAAGCCCGCGTTTCCAGCAGGGTCTCCAGGACCTGTGTCCCTCGGGAAGACCTCTGTTGGCTGGAGTGACGGCAGCACAGGAGCTGCTGGTTGTGGAATCCTCCCCACTGCCATGGCTGCTCACAGTGCCTCCTTACAATCCACTTGTCCAAGAGATGAGATACACAAAGCACAGGAATCTGGAATCAGTGCTCTCTTGGTTCCTGCCACCCTGTGGGTTCCCACAGGGCCTCAGGCCCTTCTCACTGCCCAGAAGCCAGCTTCATTCACTGCCCGGGGCATCAAAGCCAGATGGCCCGTGTCTCCTATGCTTCCTCTGGGCCCATTCCCCACACCAAGCACAAATCCATCTACCTAGGCTGCCTCTGTGTTGAGCACACTCCACACAAAGCCTTTCTTCACCTGTTGATCAAACATTCTTGATCAAAGTGAATGTTTTATCTGTGCGTTGGCATTCAAGACCTTCCAAATAAGGCCCCTCCCCTCCTTCGGTTGCACCCCTTTCTGTTAGAATTTCACCAAAATCTACCTGTACACGTCCCTTCTCTTCGCCTTTGTTTCATGCTGTTCCCTCTGCCTGAAACATCTTTCTTACACATCCTCGCCTGTTGATTTTTAAAAAAACTCTTTGTTATAGAAAATTTCAAACATACGTGAAAGTAGAGAGAATTGGTCGGGACCCATCGACCAAGTTCATTGATTACCAACCCATGGCCAGGCTTGTTTTCTCTGTGCCCTACCCACTGCTCCTCCCTATCCGGATGAGGTTTTAACAAATCCCAGACATTATATCATTTATTTCATCTGTAAATACTTTAGTGTGAGTCTCTAAAAGTAGCTATCTCTTTTTTAATCCTCATCGTGTACTTTCAAAAAATTAACAATACCTAAAAAAATTACGGGAACTCCATAGTGTCATCAACTATCCAGCCAGTGCTCTCACTTCTCCAAGGTCTTAATATGCAAACCCATATGCATATATGTATAAATCAGACATTTATGGGTACATATGTGTGTACACATGTGTATGTGTGTATATATACATGTACATACACATATGCCCATAAAAAATCTCAATTTATTTGCTTGAATTAGATCCAAATAAGATTAATATATATAATTAGTTGCTATGTCTTCTGTCTTTTTAATCTATAGAATCTTTCTCTATCTCTATCTCTCTCTCTGTTTCTTAATCCTTACAATTTCTGGGTTATTTTCCCTGTAGAGTTTACCACATTCTGGATTTCGCTGATTGCATACACCCATGATGTCATCGGGCATGTTCTTCTGTCCTCTAAATTTCTTATAATTGGTAGTTAGATATAGAGATTTATTAAAATAAGATTGTTTTTTGTTGTGTTTTGTGGGCAAGAAGACTTCATAGGTGATGGCATGTATTTCCACAGAAGGCATGTAATGTCCGTTGTCTTTCTTTTTGTCATGCTAGTAGCCATTGACAGCTACCAGCACTTACATAACATCTCTCTGCTAATTTTCGTCATAGCTTATATTCAGTTAGCTTCCCCAGGAAGATCTCATGTGAACAAATGCCTCCAGTGCTTTCATGTCACCTTACCTTCAGCCTTAAACTTGAAGGTCAATTTGACTACATATAAAATCTTTGACTGACGTTTGGTTGCCTTGAGTATGTTCAGTCTTCTCTGCATTGGCTTCGGTTATAAAGCATTTTTGCTCACAAGTCTGATGACAATCTGAGTTTCTTACCCTTTTTAGTGACTCAGGTTTTTTCCCTGAATAGCCAAAGGTGTTTTTATGTTTGTTTCTTTTTCTTTAAGGTTTAGTAGATTTGCTACAATTTATATTGGGGCCGGTCATAATGGGTCTGTTTTCCCAGATGCTTATTGTCACCTTTCAACATGTGTTTCAGGAGTTTTCTTCAATCATAGTTTTAGTATTTGCTGTCATCCATTGTTTATTCTCTTCTCCAGTCTCCTTTTATATGCACATTGTACTTTCTTTGCCTTTATTGTATATTTATCACTTTCTTTCAAAATATTTTTAGCGCTTTAAATGCACACAATGAAATACACGTCTTCAGTGCTACAGTTTGATTAGTTTTGGCAAACGCATACATCTACATAACCTCTGCTTTCCCAAGATACGGAGCATTTGCATCACCTCAGAAGATTCCCTCGTGCCCTTTCCACAAAAGTGTCCTCCCCACCCTGAGTCAAACAGTGTTTTTTGGTTTTTGTTTTAGGGTATGGTTTTTTGGTGAGGAAGATTGGCCCTGAGTTAACATGTGTTGCCAATCTTCCTCTTTTTTTTTTTTCTTCTCCCCAAAGCCCCGGTACATAGTTGTATATCCTAGTTGTACGTACTTCTAGTTCTTCTCTGTGGGATGCCGCCTCAGCATGGCTTGACAAGCAGTGTGTAGGTCCACACCCAGGATCCGAAACAGTGAGCCCTGGGCCACGGAAGTGGGGCATGTGAACTTAACCACTATGCGACCAGGCCAGCCCCTCCAACAGTGTTTTGGTTGTTTCCGTAATACAACACTTTTGTCTACTCTAGAAAAATTTCGTATAAATTGAAGTAGTCATGGTTTTTTTTTTTATTTAAAACATTTTTCTATTTTCCACGTTCTGTTTCTTTTAAGGTAAGATCCACTGCATTTATTCACTCCTGTGTCCCTTCTGGTTTAGCTTTGATTTCTGAAATTATTTTTGCTTGCATTTCTAATTCTTTCCTGAGTTCTGTTCACATCTCTTTCTGTTCTCAAATTACATTGCTTCTGATTTTTCCCCCAATTCTGATTTATGTTGTTCTCTCACAATTTCTATTATTTTTGCAATTCCTTTTAGCTCATTTTAAAATATTAGACTTCAGTTTCATGTTGGCATGGCTTTCTGGTATGTTCAGCCTAACTACTATTGCAGTGGTTTTTGTCATTGCTTTCTTTTTCATTGATTCAACTTTTTTTTTTTTAGGAAGATTAGCCCTGAGCTAACATCTGCTGCCAGTCCTCCTCTTTTTTGCTGAGGAAGACTGGCTCTGAGCTAACATCCATGCCTATCTTCCTCCACTTTATATGTGGGATGCCTACCACAGCATGGCTTGCCAAGTGGTGCCGTGTCTGCACCCCGGATCTGAACCAGCGAACCCCGGGCCGCCAAAGCAAAACGTGCAAACTTAACTGCTGCACCTCCAGGCTGGCCCATCAACTTTTAATGTTAGGAACTCATCTTTCTATCTCTAGCAGCACCTGACACAGTGCCTTGAAATAATAAGCAATTGATAAATACATATATATAAACATACATACATATATATATATTTTTTTTAGTGAGGAAGATTGGCCCTGAGTTAACATCTGTTGCCTGAGCTAACATCTGTGCCAATCTTCCTCTATTTTGTATCATGCTGGGTCACCACCACAGCATGGCTTGATGAATGGTGCATAGTTCTGTGCCTGGGATCCTAACCCACAAACTGTGGGCTATCGATGAGGAGCATGCAAACTTACCCACTACGCCACTGAGCTGGCCCTGATAAAGACATATTTTATTGAACTGAAACCTAGCCTATTGTGATCAATGTGAAATTTTTCTCACCTTGTGGAAATACCTCATCCCATAAAACTCCAAGACTTGAGGGCCAAGAGGTACGAATCATAGAGCTGAAAGGGACCTTTCAGCTTCTCTTGCTCAACTGCTTTATCAATAATTCCACTTTCAGAAGGAACTAGCCCAAGATCATACAGACATTTAGTAGCAAATCTGAGGCTGCGTCCCTGGCGTCTTGATTCTTATTGTAGTGCTCTTTGTATCATGGCAGTCTCAAAGTAAAGAGAAATGTGTTCCTCAGCAATAGAATATTGGTGCAGGTGTTTCTCACCTACTTCTGTCTTTTTCTTGTACAGTCCCTATCAATTTTCTTATCCACCTGATATTTACCCACACTTGTGGGCAGGAGGGTTCTTCCAGCAGTAGTACAGAGAGCGAGACCCATGGCAGGAGGAGTGAGGGGGTCACACTCAGGGACAAGGAGCCCTTCTTCACTGCCCCCACTGCCAGCTCAGGAAGGCAGCAGGTGTAGCCTGGGGCCAGCATTGTACCTCAACCAGATGCCCCTAAAGACTAACAAAAACAGATTTCAAGGCCAATTTCACCACAGGTTGAAATTGGGAGCCCAGCTGAGTTTGCAGCCCAGAAAGAGTTTGTCAACAGAAGGCAGCATCCTAGACATAGCAGAGGCCATTCAAGCAGAAATAAAGGATCAAGTGAGAAGCTTTCCTCTTTGCAGCCACTGGTTCTGAGTGTGGTGGACTGAGGAAAAGATACAGAATAAGCAAAGTATGATTTGTTATATAAGGTAGCCAGTTATATAATTAGGTACCTGTTATGGAGAGCCTTGGAGGAAGAGCACAGTGCCTGGGTAAGACTCCAGACAGCCCTGGCGAGGAGCCTGCGGGATTGCTGAGCTGGTAGCAGCCCTGGAGGCGTTCTTTCCCCGTGTTCTCTCTAAGCTGCTAAACTCAGGCTTGAGCAAAGGCTGTCAGCAGGAGTGGGTAGAAGAGAACACAAAGGAAATGAGCTAATGGGACTTGTGAAGTTAAAGACAATATATATGACAAGCCTGTCTGTGTTAAAAGAAATATTGAAGGACAATGCAGTGACAAAAATAAAATTCCACTAATTTCAGCCCCTTTCACTCAGATGTAATCATAATCTATGACACTCAAAGTAGGAAAAGTTCACTTCAAGAAGAAAAAAAGGTCTTTAAGAATGCAAATTGTTGGAGCCAGCCTGGTGGCACAGCGGTTAAGTTTGCACATTCTGCTTCTCAGCAGCCTGGGGTTCGCCGGTTCGGATCCCGGGTGCAGACATGGCACTGCTTGGCGCGCCATGCTGTGGTAGGCGTCCCACATACAAAGTAGAGGAAGATGGGCACGGATGTTAGCTCAGGGCCAGGCTTCCTCAGCAAAAAGAGGAGGACTGGCAGTAGTTAGCTCAGGGCTAGTCTTCCTGAAAAAAAAAAGAAAAGAAAAGAGTGCAAATTGTTTGATATATTTACTTGAATACTTAACAAAAGATAGTAATTAATCAGTTGTAAAATCGAGCCAACTTGTACCACAGGCCAAAACGTGCAGTATACAATATAGAACAGTGTCCTTCAACTCTAAGGTGCACAACAGTCACTGTGATCACGTGCAAATGCAGAGTCTGAGTCAGTAGTTCCAGGTGGCGCTCAAGCGGCTGCCTTCCTAACAAACTCCCAGTTCTCAGCTGGGACTTTGGGTGGCAAACTCTAGAAAGCATCTAAGAGACCTACGCTGGTCTTCCTCAAGATGCCATAACATCAGATTCACGTCTGGGGCTGTGCAGCTCAAGGAGGTCACTCAGTAGGGATAATTCTAATCACGTAACACTTGAGACTGTTTGTTTCAACACATGTTCGTTGAGTACCTGCTGCATACCAGGTGCTAGCAAGGGAAAGGGTAACCCTGGCTCTTTGGTCTCAGGGAGCTCCTGGACAGGGGCAGGGGCAGGGGCTGGTAGAGGGTGTTTGCGTTAGTAGCTGTCAAGCTGGCAGAGAAGGAGGCAACAGGAACTATACAGCTTCTGAGAATACACCAGAAAAGGAAGAGGTTTCTCTGGCTAGGAGAGAGCAAGTGATTCCATTGGAGAGGTGGAATTTGGACAAACGCAACCAAATGTCTTTTATAAGATACCTACAATGGATCTAGGTAGAAGAGCTAAGACTGAGAAACCAAACTGAATATCAAGAAGGTTGTTCTAGTCTTGGTCGTACATCCAGAGATCACAAACCACATGAGGGGCCCAATTGTGGGATCACCCCAGTGCCGTCTCTGTGGAAGGAGGAAGATTAGAGAAGTTGAGTAGTTGGACCAGAAATACCTCAACAAGCGTGTTGTACCAGCCTGGAAGATGGTCGAGCACAGATATGATGCCCGAACACATGTGCCTTGCATGTTGCCGGTGCTCAAAAGATCTTGTTCAAATAGTTTAATTAATGGTTTTAAATTGCAGATTGTGAATGTGCCTCCAGAGTGGAATACTTCTTCGTGCCACGTAAGCAGAGTAGCAGTGTGTTTTTGGACCTCTCTTAAATCTGACACAGAGTACGTTGATAATACCCGCCATCTCTCAGTGCATTTACATACTGTAGTTTGAGTAGTCATTTGTCAACTCTGTTAAAACTGTTATTTTCCAATGAGTCACAAAGGTGTCCTCTCTATCTCTCCTCCTCTGGTAAGTCTGGAATTTTAGATTCCTGCAACTACCACCAAATAAAGCCATTACAATATAAGAAAATTCTTAAACCTCAGAGAAAGCCAGAGCACCTGAAGTCCCCAAGATGAGGTTTCCTTACATAATAATTATTAACTTGCAAAGAGGAAATTCATTCTTTATCTCCAAAAATCATAAGCTTGGTTATCTTCTTTTCTTTTTTTTTTAACATTTGAAACCCTGAAAAGGAACATGATCCAGGGAGAAACAATTTAGAGGACTCCTTAACTGCATCCCAAATTTGAGGATGTTTCTCCAAGTAGAGCCCCATTAAGGCAGGAAGTTTCTAGTCCGACTTCTGGGACTGTGCTGGAAGGCCAGTAGGCATGTGTGAGTGTTGAGATAGTTCTAATAGGTACTTTAGAATGTGCTAGAATGTACATGTGAGTGTTGCCTCAGTTGGGGAATTTTGTCCATATACAGTACTAATGGTGTGGGTCTTCCTGTCATTTATCTTTTAAATCTGTGTGGGACATTATTTTAGACCCTTTCTTCCTTGAGTGTGTGTTTTTTACTCATGAGTATCCATGGATCTTCCGCATTGCAGGTTTACGGCCTTATCTTCCCTGTGGGCTGGTCTGATGCTAATGGAATGGATTTACCTGTGGGTTTCTGGATGTCTGCTGGCAATCCTAGGTTTCTCTAGAGCTGCAGGGGTTCCAGTTCCTGCAGAGTCTCCTTCATTTGGAAGCAGAGCCTTTATAGAGATTCAAGTAATCCATTTCTGGCTTGCGCTGGCTGGCTGCCCTGATAGAGCCTTTTATAAATTGCGGGCATAGGCAGGACTGGAATATCGTCTGACTCTCCCAGCTACTGTGCATATCAGCTGACTAGTGCCTCTGAGAGAAGGGGCTGAGTGATT
The DNA here is from genome assembly GCF_037783145.1 of Equus przewalskii. NCBI lineage: Eukaryota > Metazoa > Chordata > Mammalia > Perissodactyla > Equidae > Equus > Equus przewalskii. The sequence continues at coordinate 1,162,928 of NC_091851.1, read as the reverse complement.
AGCTCTTTTTCAGGTATGATTTCCATGTCTCATCTCTGTTTCTTCCTCCTCCAGGAGATATGGGTCCCCTGAGGCAAGTGTGACCCTGGAGTCCAGCCCACCAGCCTGACGCCCGGTCGGGCAGGGAAAGCACTATGGATGGCTTGATTGAACAGAAGAGCATGCTGGTGCACAGTAAAATCAGCGATGCCAGCAAAAGGAATGGCTTAATTAACACCAGAAACTTCATGGCCGAGAGCAGAGACGGCCTGGTGTCTGTTTACCCAGCACCCCAGTACCAGAGCTGCCGGGTGGGGGGCAGTGCAGCACCGGCCACCCTGGACGGCAGCAGGAATGAGCCAGTCCAGCAGCTGCTGGACCCCAACACTCTGCAGCAGTCGGTAGAGTCCCGCTACCGGCCCAACATCATCCTCTACTCGGAGGGCATGCTGCGCTCCTGGGGGGATGGCGTGGCTGCCGACTGCTGTGAGACCACCTTCATTGAGGACCGGTCACCTACCAAAGAGAGCCTGGAGTACCCCGAAGGGAAGTTCATCGACCTCTCTGCCGATGACATCAAAATCCACACCCTCTCCTATGACGTGGAGGAAGAAGAGGAATTCCAGGAGCTGGAGGTCAGAGGATGTACTTGTCATAGGCCTTTGGGAATGAGGTGGAAGGAATTGGTGGGGACCCTTGAGCACCTGGCAAGAGTTAGGGAATGAAACTTGAGTGTGAAAATGCAAAGAAACTGCAGCATTCTTGGTGCCCCTTAACTCTTGAATATTTGTGGCAGATGGAAAGAGTGAAGAAAGACTAGATGACCAAGACCCAGTGGGGGCTTCAGCAGGGATTCTGGTCAGAGATAACCCAAGGATGGGGCTACAGATGGATTTAATGGTGGCCAGCACTAGCAGGTCAGTTGGGGATCCCTGCTAACACCCCACCCACAGGAGAGAGAGGTCATTGGCCAGTGAGCAAGGTGAGAGAGGGGCACATGGTTCTAGGACACAGGAGGCTGGAAATGTGTGTGTCGGAACACTGTGGGAAGTGTTTTTGCTGCCACATATGGTTTCCTCAATTTGGCATTCCAAAGTTTCTACTAAGGTATCATTGGCTAGCTAAAACCTGCTGGAAGAAATAGTAATTGATCACCTAAAGGGAAGATGAGTTGAATTATTACAGAAATCACTTCTTCAGTAGACTGGAGGGCAGGTGAGGATATTTGGATTACATGCTTAGAAATGCGCAGTTGGACACACTATAACACGAACATGGCACAGCAGCTGCCGCTTGTGCAGCTAATCCCTTCTTTGATGCAGCCCCCAGTGGGAGGGCGAGCGACACTGCACGGGTCTGAACAAAAGCTGTATGTTTGTCAAACTTGGGAGGCCAGTGCCCAAGCTTAAGGAAGTAATTCAGTTGCCGTGAGGGTAATGGGTGTTCCTCCAGCATGTGAGTGGCAGGGAAAGAACGTCCATATTTTCAGTCAGTTTAGAGAGGAAGGACCTTCAGGAGGAAACATGTGGTCAAAGGGAGAGGAAGTTTGTTTTCAACTAAGGGAGGCTAGAACATTTGTAGGCGGAGGGGAAACGTTCAGGACAGAGAATGCAGGATCAGGGCTAGGGAGCCATCCTGGGGAAGCAGAAGATGTGTGTGGAAGCATGTCCGCAGAAGTTCTGGCCTTTCACAAAGTCAGCATACTGCTTGTCTGAGAGAGAAGAGAAGGGTGGAGAGTGCTCTGGATGGAAGAAGAAATGAAGGGCCGTCGTTGGCCGAGGGTCGCTGGAGCCAGGGGAGGCTGGGGACATGAGGAGTTCGGAGACACTCAGAGCGATGACTTGGAGAAGTGCCCATTCTGGAAGAGACTGTTGAAGAAACTGCCAAGCTGCAGTGGGGGTCTGTGTGAAGACTTGGTCAGGCCCAGGTCTCCGTGACTTTCTCCAGCGACTTGTGGCTAGAGTTCAGCAGGTGAGGCTCCCAGCAGAGCAAACTCTGGGCTTCCTGCCTGCAAGATGGAGGAGGCAGAAGAAAGCGAGAGGGAGGAGGTTTGGAGTAGAACCAGATCCACACCCGTGGGGCCCAAGACTGGGGAGAAAGCCAGTGAAATCATAAGGAATTGATGGGCCAAGGAGACCAGAAGCATCAGGACTGGAGGTACAATGAAAACAGAAGCTGCTGGGGAGAGAGAGTTTTAGTCAGAAGGGAAATTCAGAAATGGAAAAATAAAATATGATGTTGTAGCAATTGCTATGAATGGAACCCATGAAACCAACTGACTGGGAGTCAAGAGAAGTTGCTGGAGTGGGAGAGGCCATCCAAGGAGACCTTCAAGCCTTCTGATGACACCTATTAAGGGGAGAGAAAGTGTGAGCTCTGGCTGTGCTAGGTTTTGAGAAAGTTGGGCGAGTTCTTTAGCTTCCGTTCAAAAGCCTCTGTCTAAGTGTCCACTGTATTCGAAAGTCTGTTTTTGCTGAAAGCAAAAGTAAAAATGCTGCTGACCTGCATGAAGTTTTAGGAAGCACTTACACAAAATTGCGATTTCAGCATAACATAGGAGTTATGATGATAGAATACCCAGTCTGCTCTGAGAACATCCGAAGGAGGGCATGGGGCTTTGAGCTCAGTGTGGGGGATCAGGAGTCGATGCAAAGGGGCATTCCCTGCATTGCATCTTGAGGGGGAGAACCAGACTGTTGAGTAAGAAGGCTCATGGGGAGGTGGTGGGACAATTCCAGTCCAAGGGGGCGTCGTGAGCAGATAAAGCACAGAGGCATCCAACCTAGATCTCCAGGGAACAATAACTGGTTAGAATTGCTGAGCCCTATGGATCATGGTGAGACTAGGGAGACAAGACCAAGAGGAAGTGGGGTCCCATCACTGAGGACCACACCAGCCATCTACGGGAGATTGGATTTTAGGTGAAGTCACAAACCCAGATGTCTACAAGACAGGAAGGACTAGTAATACGGTCAAGAAGGAGCCCTACAGAGGGAAGGGACCTGAGACTGGAGAGCCCAGGCCCATCCACAGCTTCAGCCTTCCTCAGCTTCGGGGTGTGGCTGTGCCACAGGACAGGCAGCTGTTGTGGGTGTGGAGAACCACTGAGGGGTTTCAGGCAGGAGGCCATGCTCAGACCTGCAGTTTTGGAAGCTGCTTTGACTGCAGAGTGGGACAAGGGTGTAGGGGATATGGAAGTGAGAGGAGAGGGGGCGTGGGGCTAGGACCAAACTGGCTGCACAGATCCCGTTGGGGGCCTCCTGTAAGAGATGGTGAGAGAGAATCAGAACAGCTTAGAAGTGAAGAATTACTTAGAAGTGAAATTTGCCGTTGTTTGGAGATGATGGGAAGGAGTCAGGCCTCTCCTGTGCAAAGATGTTCCCAAGCTCCTAAATGCCCAAGTTGGCCAGCAGAGGATTTTCAGCTTTCTTATGAATTTTTGGAAAATCGGCTCCAATGTATAATATCCACCAGCCATAAAAAATTTGAGATAGTTACCAAATTGAAAATGCAAGAGAAATTCCTGAAAGCCTCCATCATTCCTTTGTCACTTGTTGGGCTTTTTTCCTCCCCTCCCTCTCATTATGTCCATGCACTTTATATCCGTGTCTGAATAACTGCACTATGCCGAGGTCAGTGGAGATGAACAGGTGATTGGCGTATCTTCTTAGTCCTCAGTTAAATTCCTGTGGCTTTATAATTAACTAAACTCAAAAGAATTTTATTCAAGACTTGCATGCGCTTCTAATTAAGTTTGCAAATAAATACAACCAATATTCACATGCAATTGTTTTCATAGTATTTTTGGCAATCAATTTTTGGCAATCAATTACTGAAGCCATTTTATTGCAACAATTTTCACACAGTAACCTCAGCCAGTAAATGTGGTTTTTGGAACTGGGCAAAGGTCCAAAACCCACTCAGAGACAATCTTTTAAATTAAATGCTAGGAGGTGAGTGGCTGGGGCAACAGGCTTTTCCACCTGGTCAGTCTAAGACCTTGACAGGTAGTACAGGCTCCTGGAGAATTGAGCTCTACTCTGCCACCCAGTTGTGTTTCTCTGTTCTGGCAACAGTAGGGTTAGCCTGTCAGAAACAATTCTTTTAATGATACAGCAACTGGAATCTTTAATCATAATAATATACCTACTGTGTATTAATATTTTTATAGAGACTACTGACTGGTAGTAAGATGGAGCGTGTTGGCGTTTTTACCTTAGCCAGGAAGGGTACAGCCAATGACATCAGTGGAACAAGTTGTTTGAAAGTTGGGCTGCTTCTTAGGCATTTAGTGAGACTTTCTGGTTGACATCCAAGGGGAAAACCCAAACCAAGAAAGGGCTCCTCCCATAGGCTATGGCGTAAAGAAATGAAGGCATGGTTGTGGCTGCTTTCGCCCCTTCAATGCTGTTTATTACACCCATAGAGGATTTCAGGAAGTCACCCAAAGTGGTTGATTTGGTCCTTTAGGAATTCTGTAAAAACAAAGATATTTTTTCAGCAACATTCTTATATTGCTATGACACTCTTTATTCTGTACTAATGACTGATTAGAAGTATCATCACACATTCAGTAACTCTTCTAAAGTTTACTCTTTTTTCCATTCCATGAAACAACGAAGGAGCATGTATCAGTTAGCATTTGCTGCATAAGAAATCACCCTAAAAGTTAGTGGCTTAAAACAACATCTATTTACTTAGCTCATGATTCTCAGGGTCAGCAATTTGAGTTAGTTTCAGCTGGATGGCTGTTGCTCTGCTGGTCTCACCTGGGTTCCCTCATGGGTGTGTTGTTGGCTGCCACTCATCTAGGCAGCCATACTTGAGAATATTGGCTGGCCATTGGCTGGGGGGACAGTGATGACTAGACCACGTGTCTCTTATCCTCCAGCAGGGCACTTCATCCCATGGCAGTCATGGTTGGGATTTTAACAGCAGCAAGAGAGGATGAGTCCCAGTGTGCAAAGATTTTTCAAGTCTTTGCTTATGTTACACATTATTGTCTTATTGGCCAAAGTGATTCACATGGCCAAGCCCAAAGTCAGTGTGGGGGGCACTATTTAGTGTGACAATGTAGGGAAATGCCAACAAATTGGGTGCCAATCCTGTAGCAGTCTATCACAGAGCAAAAGTTTGGACTATTTGGCATATTGTTTTTTGTTTGTTTGTTTTTATTAAGGTTATAAAAGTTAACATCCTTGTGAAATTACAGTTGTACGTCATTATTAGTCATGTTGTAGGTGCACCACTTCACCCCTAGTGCCCTCCCCCCAACCCCCCTTTCCCCTGGCAACCACCGATCAGTTCTCTTTGTCCATATGTTAACTACCACCTATGAGTGGAGTCATACAGAGTTCATCTTTCTCTGTCTGGCTTATTTCACTCAACATAATACTCTCAAGGTCTATCCATGTTGTTGTGAATGGGACAACTTTGTCCTTTTTTATGGCTGAGTAGTATTCCATTGTATATATATACCACAACTTCTTTATCCAATCATTGGTTGCTGGGCACTTAGGTTGGTTCCATGACTTGGCTATTGTGAATAATGCTGCGATGAAGATAGGGGTGCATGGAGCTTCTGAAATTGCTGATTTCAGGTTCTTAGGCTATATACCCAGTAGTGGGATGGCTGGGTCATAAGGTATTACTACTCTTAACTTTTTGAGGAATCTCCATACTGTTTTCCATAGTGGCTGCACCAGTTTGCATTTCCACCAACAGTATATGAGGGTTCCCTTTTCTCCACAGCCTCTCCAACATTTGTCACTCTTGGTTTTGGATATTTTTGCCATTCTAACAGGTGTAAGGTGATATCTTAGTGTAGTTTTGATTTGCATTTCCCTGATGATTAGTGATGATGAGCATCTTTTCATGTGCCTATTGGCCATCCGTATATCTTCTTTGGAGAAATGTCTGTTCATGTCCCCTGCCCATTTTGTAATTGGGTTATTTGATGTTTTATTGTTGAGTTGTGTGAGTTCTTTGTATATTATGGAGATTAACCCTTTGTTGGATAAATAACTTGTGAATATTTTTTCCCACTTAGTGGGCTGTTTTTTTGTGTCAATCCTGTTTTCCCTTGCCTTGAAGAAGCTCTTTAGCCTGATGAAGTCCCATGTGTTTATTCTTTCTATTGTTTCCCTCATGTGAGGGGTTATGGTGTCCGAAAAGATTCTTTTGAAGCTGATGTCAAAGAGTGTGCTGCCGATATTCTCTTCTAGAAGACTTATTGTTTCAGGCCTAATCTTTAGGTCTTTGATCCATTTTGAGTTTATTTTAGTAAATGGTGAAAAAGAATGGTTGATTTTCATTCTTTTACATGTGGCTGTCCAGTTTTCCCAGCACCATTTGTTGAAGAGACTTTCTTTCCTCCATTGTAGGCCCTCAGCGCCTTTGTCAAAGATTAGCTGTCCATAGATGTGTGGTTTTATTTGTGGGCTTTCAATTCTGTTCCATTGACCTGTGCATCTGTTTTTGTACCAGTACCATGCTGTTTTGATTACTGTGGCTTTCTAGTATGTTTTGAAGTCAGGGATTGTGATGCCTCCAGCTTTGTTCTTCTTTCTCAGGATTGCTTTAGCAATTCAGGGTCTTTTGTTGCCCCATATGAATTTTTGGATTCTTTGTTCGATTTCTGTAAAGAATGACATTGGAATTCTGATTGGGATAGCGTTGAATCTGTAGATTGCTTTAGGTAGTATGGACATTTTAACTATGTTTATTCTTCCAATCCATGTGCATGGAATGTCTTTCCATCTCATTATGTCGTTGTCGATTTCTTTCAAGAAGGTCTTGTAGTTTTCGTTGTATAGATCTTTCACTTCCTTGGTTAAATTTATCCCAAGGTATTTTATTCTTTTTGATGTGATCGTGAATGGGATTGAGTTCTTGAGATCTTTTTCTATTAGTTCGTTGTTAGCATATAGAAATGCTACTGATTTATGTATGTTGATTTTATACCCTGCAACTTTGCTGTAGTTGTTGATTGTTTCTAATAGTTTTTGTATGGATTCTTTGGGGTTTTCTATATATAAGATCATGTCATCTGCAAACAGCGAGAGTTTTACTTCTTCGTTGCCTATTTGGATTCCTTTTATTTCTTTTTCCTGCCAAATAGCTCTGGCCAACACCTACAGTATTATGTTGAATAAGAGTGGTGAAAGTGGGCACCCTTGTCTTGTTCCTGTTCTGAGAGGGATGGGTTTCAGCTTTTGTCCGTTGAGTATGATGTTGGCTGTGGGTTTATCATATATGGCCTTTATTATGTTGAGGTACTTTCCTTCTATACCTATTTTATTGAGGGTTTTTATCATAAATGGGTGTTGGATCTTGTCGAATGCTTTCTCTGCATCTATTGAGATGATCATGTGGTTTTTGTTTCTCATTTTGTTAATGTACTGAATCACGTTGATTGACTTGCAGATGTTGAACCATCCCTGTATCCCTGGTATAAATCCCACTTGATCATGGTGTATAATCTTTTTGATATATTGCTGTATTCAGTTTGCCAAAATTTTGTTGAGGATTTTTGCATCTATATTCATCAGTGATATTGGCCTGTAGTTTTCCTTCTTTGTGTTATCCTTGTCAGGTTTGGGGATCAGGGTGATGTTGGCTTCATAGAATGTATTAGGGAGTGCTCCATCATCCCCTATTTTCTGGAACAGTTTGAGAAGTATAGGTATTAAATCTTCTTTGACTGTTTGATAGAATTCGCCAGAGAAGCCTTCTGGTCCTGGACTCTTATTTTTGGGGAGGTTTTTGATTACTGTTTCTATTTCTTTTTTTTTTTTTTTTTAAAGCTTTTTTTTTTTTTTTTTTTTTTAAGATTTTATTTTTCCTTTTTCTCCCCAAAGCCCCCCGGTACATAGTTGTATATTCTTCGTTGTGGGTCCTTCCAGTTGTGGCACGTGGGACGCTGCCTCAGCGTGGTCTGATGAGCAGTGCCATGTCCGTGCCCAGGATTCGAACCAACGAAACACTGGGCCGCCTGCAGTGGAGCGCACGAGCTTAACCACTCGGCCACGGGGCCAGCCCCTGTTTCTATTTCTTTACTTGTGCTTGGTCTATTCAGATTCTCTATTTCTTCCTGATTCAGTTTGGGTAGGTTGTATGAGTCTAGGAATTTATCCATTTCTTCTAGGTTGTTCAATTTGTTGGCATATAGTTTTTCATAGTATTCTCTTATGATCCTTTGTATTTCTTTGGTATCTGTTGTGATTTCTCCTCTCTCATTTCTAATTTTATTTATTTGAGACTTCTCTCTTTTTTTTTAGTGAGTCTGGCTAAGGGTTTGTCGATTTTGTTAATTTTTTCGAAGAACCAACTCTTTGTTTCATTGATCCTTTCTACTGTCTTTTTTGTTTCAATATCATTTATTTCTGCTCTAATTCTTATTATTTCCCTCCTTCTACTGACTTTGGGCTTTGTTTATTCTTCTTTTTCTAATTCTGTTAGGTGTCGTTTGAGGTTGTTTATGTAAGATTTTTCTTGCTTATTGAGGTGAGCCTGTATGCAATGAATTTTCCTCTTAGGACTGCCTTTGCTGTGTCTCAAATAATTTGGTATGGTGTGTTTTCATTTTCATTTGTCTCCTGATAATATTTGACGTCTTCTTTAATTTCTTCAATAATCCATTGTTTGTTCAGTAGCATGTTGTTTAGTCTCCACATTTTTGGCCCTTTCCCAGCTTTATTCTTGTAGTTGATTTCTAGTTTCATAGCATTGTGATCAGAAAAGATGCTTGATATTATTTCAACCTCTTGAACTTATTGATGCTTGCTTTGTTTCCCAAGATATGGTCTATCCTTGAGAATGTTCCATGCGCGCTTGAGAAGAATGTGTAACCTGCTGTTTTTGGATGAAGTGTCCTATATATATCTATTAGGTCCATCTGATCTAATTTTTCATTTAATTCTATAATTTCCTTGTTGATTTTCTGTCTGGATGATCTGTCCATTGTTGTTAATGGGGTGTTGAGGTCCCCTACTATTATTGTATTACTGTTGATGTCTCCTTTTAGTTTTGTTAACAGTTTCTTCATGAATTTTGGTGCTCCTGTGTTAGGTGCGTGTATATTTATGACCGTTATGTCATCTTGGTGGAGTGTCCCTTTTATCATTATATACTGCCCCTCTTTGTCTTTCTTTATCTGTTTTGCTTTGAAGTCTACTTTGTCTGATATAAAGTATGGCAACACCTGCTTTCTTTTGTTCATTATTGGCTTGGAGTATTGTCTTCCACCCCTTCACTCTGAGTCTGTGTTTGTCCTTGTGGCTGAGGTGTGTTCCTGGAGGCAGTATATTGTTGGATCTTGTTGTTTGATCCATCCTGTCACTCTGTGCCTTTTGATTGAAGAGTTCAATCCATTCACGTTTAGTGTGATTATTGAAATGTGGGGGCCTACTGTTGCAATTTTATCACTTGCTTTCTGGTTCCTTTGCATTTTGTCCTGATGGAGAGCTGTTACTTTGTGTTATTGTCCTTCTGCTTATCTCCTTTGTTCTGGATTTTGTAACCCCTTTCCTTTTTTTGATTTTTCAGGAATGAGTTTCTTCCTGAGCAATTCTTGAAGAGGAGGTTTTGTGGTGATGAACTCCCTTAACTTTTGTTTATCTGGGAAAGTTTTTATTTCTCCATCATATTTGAAGGATATTTTTGCTGGGTAGAGTATTCTTGGCTGCAGGTTTTTGTCCTTCAGAGTTTTGAATATTTCATTCCAATCTCTTCTAGCCTGTAAGGTCTCTCCTGAGAAATCTGCTGATAGCCTTATGGGGTTTCCTTTGTAAGTTATTTTCTTCTGCCTGGCTGCCCTTAGTATTTTCTCTTTGTCGTTGACTTTTGCTAGTTTCACTACTATATGTCTTGGGGTTGGTCTTCTTGCGTTAATAAAGTTTGGAGATCTATTGGCTTCTGTGACATGAAGTTCCATCTCTCTTCCCAAGTTTGGAAAGTTCTCAGCCATTATTTCTTTGAACAGGCCTTCTGTCCCCTTCTCCTTCTCTTCTCCCTCTGGTATACCTATATTCCTTATGTTGCATCTCCTAATTGAGTCGGATAATTCTCGGAGAGTTTCTTCATTTCTTTTTAGTCTTAATTCTCTCTCCTCCTCTGCCTGCAGCATTTCTATATTCCTATCCTCCAAATTGCTAATTCTTTCCTCCATATTATCGACCCTACTGTTCAGAGAGTCCAGATTTTTCTTAATCTCCTCCATTGTGTTCTTCATCTGCAGTATTTCTAATTGGTTCTTCTTTATGGTGTCAAGCTCTTTTGTGACATAGCTCCTGAAGTCATTGAGTTGTCTATCTGAATTCTCTTTTAGGTCATTGAGTTTTTTCATAATGGCAGTTTTGAAATCATCGTCATTTAGATTGTAGATTTCATTGTCTTTGGGATTGTTTTCTGGATGCTTATCATTTTCCTTCTGTTCTGGAGATTTAATATATTTTTTCGTACTGCTTGATGGCGTGGGTTTGTGCCTCCGCATAGAGATAGAGTTTAGTCGCTGCTTCCACTTGTTGCGACTGGTGTGTGTGTTGGGGGGGGGGGGGCTGCAGCTGTTTAGACTGCCCCAACCAGGAACCCTGTCAGCTTTACTGACTGGGTCTGGACCCCTCCTCATAGTCACAGTGGTCCTATGGGATCCCTCGTCGGTTGTGGGGGCAATCGCAAGGGGGCCTCAGGCTGCTGGTGCCTACTTCTGCAGCCCACCTAGACGCGCTCCCTCCTTGTGGTCTGCAGCGGTGTTGTGGACTTTCCCATCACCCAGGAGCAGGATCACCTATAATCACAGCTTTGTCCCTGACAGAGCCCACAAGATCACACTTGTCCACTATAGGGCCCAGCAGAGCTATGGGTATCTTCTGCAGTCTGTCATTAGCTCACCTAGCTGTGCTACTTTTGCCCCAGGGCCTTCCTGCCTTGTGATTGCCAGTCGGAACCTCTCCACTAGTGCTGTGCAGAGGCTTTCGCTGAGGCTGCTGTAAGAACCTGGAGTTCCCCCCGGGCTACATAGTCATTTCACTGGAGCTCTACTATGCCCCACTTTACTCTCATGGGATCTCTGGGAGCCCCTGCCTCGTCTGGGACATGGCCAGAGTCCGTAGGCCTGGCGGTGGCTTGTAAGCTGCTGCCTTGTGGAGAATTCTGCTCTAGGGAGCTTCCTGGTGTTCCGAATGCTGTGTGGGGCCTCCCTGCCAATGGCGAGCAGAGACCCTCCCTGCTGGGAGGGTATGGGACCCTGGGGCAACCCCCCGGGCCGCAGAGCCGGGTGTTGGAGCTCCACCCAGTCCCCAGGTGCATCCACGGGAAGTCCAGGCACCCCCCTGCACTGACCCGTGCCCAGGAGACCGTGAGCCCAGCAGGAGCTTGTGGCCTGGAGCTGCCGCGGGGGATCCGCCCACTGGGAGCTTTCCTTTTTCCTGGATTCTGGGCGTGGCCTCCCTGCTAATGGCAAGCAGAGGCTTTCCCTACCGGGGAGCTGTGGGACCCTGGAGCCTTCCCCCATGCCGCAGAACCAGGTGCTGGAGCTCCAACCGTGTCCCCAAGCACATCTACGAGAAGTCCGGGCACCCCCTGCACCAAGCCCTGCACCGGGGACCGTGAGCCCAGTGACAGCCCCTTGCAGTCTGGAGCCGCCCCAGGGGATCCACCCACCGGGAACCTCCCTTTTTCCTGGATTCTGGGCGTAGCCTCCCTGCTAATGGCGAGCAGAGGCTTTCCCTGCCAGGGAGCTGCGAGACCCTGAAGCCTTCCCCCGTGCCACAGAGCCAGGCGCTGGAGGTCCAAATCTGTCCCCAAGCACGTCTAAAGGAAGTCAGGGTGCCCCTGTACTGAGTCATGCGCCGGAGACCATGAGCTCAGTGGCAGCTTGCGGTCTCGTGCCGTGCTGTGTCCGCCAGGAGCTTCTGTTTGTTCTGGCTTCTGGGAAGGGCCTCCCTGCTAATGGTGAGTGGAGGCCTTCCCTGCCGGTGGGTGCGGGGCCCTGGGGATTTCCCCCTGGGCTTAGGTGTGATCGTGGGGGGCTTGGGTAGCAGTGTTGTCACCTGTTTCCACCATCGCTCCACTAGTGAGTGCAGGAACTAGGCTGTCCGGGGGTCAGAGAGTTTTCACCTATTTCCACCTCCTCCCAGGGGGAAGTCTGTCCGCATTCCGATGTGTAGTAGCATGAGACTTTTAGGCGTCTTTCGATGCTATCTGGATATCCTTTGTTAATCGGTGAATGTCCAATTAGTTGTAGATTCTACAGGGGAGAGACAAAGAAGACCTCTCACTCCACCATCTTGGTCTAGATTAATTAATGGCATATTGTTTTTTAAGATCATCTAATTGAACAGTGACTATAGTCATGATTATATTGTGACTGAAACAAAAATCACAGTACATACTGATCGGCAGCTCTTCCCAGAAGACACTTCTACTTCATACAGAAAAACAAAAGTGATTTTAACTTCCTCAGGAATTCTCTATCTTCTCTTGGTCTATAGCAAATCAGCACTGTTTTCTGAAAATCACAGTTTTCAGAAAGCCATTGCCCTGGTTAAGAGCAGGGGCCCTCCTCGCTGGAGTTGTTGTTTACTGGACAGCCTGCCTCTTACCTGTCCCCTTATCACTGCACCTGGAGAGGTTCATCCCTGGCATTTATAGGGGAGACAGCCTTGATCCAGGGAGCTTTGCTCACCTGGCACATGTTTTTGTAAGAGCATGTGGAGTTTTCGGTTTGCCTTTGAGGTTGTGGTATTAACTTGAATGGCTTCTGTAGTTAATTTCAAGAATCTTTACGGAAGTCCTCATAAATTATGATTTGCCCTGCTCTACTCTAGAAGAATGAGCTGCTGGCCATGGTAAAGTGCTGGTTGTGACTGTCAGACTGGGAGATCTCGGGGGCCTCAGGGAGCGGGGAGGCACAAGGGGCTGCACTCAGTGGGACCAGATAGGCTCCCTCCGCGGTGTCCTTGGGACACTCTGGGTGTGTGATAATTGGACCCCACAGCCCCAGTGCCTCCTCCCTGTGTCATCCAGTTCCCAGGCCACAGCTGACACTGCGGCTTACAGGAACACCAAGGGCAGGAAGCACTTCTCCTTTTCCCACAGATAAACTCAGTGAGATTTCAGGCACAAGGAATGAAGCAGTTCGAGGAAATAGGAAATGTGAGTGTAAAGCTATGAAGTAAAGAAGGTGAGGTTCGCAGCTGGAGAGGCCCGGGAGGCTCCTGCTGTTGAAGAGGCTTCTCGAACGTTGAAAGGGCACTCAGTGCTCTGTATTTGTGACAATGCAGAGCCTTCAGAATCCTAGAGTGTGTGGAATGTCATCACTTAGAAACAGTGCCTGAGAGGCTGGAGCCTTTTCTTCAGCGAAGGAAGAAGGGGAAGGAAAATGGGTATTTACGGAGCATCTCTCTGTGCCAGGCCACTGGCGCGCACTCTGCCCTCTGCTCCTGGCAGCAACACTGAACGACAGGTGCTAGCACTGCCTCACTCTGCACATGAGGACACTGGAGCTTGGGAGAGGTCCAAGGGCACACAGTTGGCTTTGCTGGCAGCTCTGGGGTCTGAACCATGCTGACTTCAGCCTCTTGTCTCCTAATGGCGATGCTGTTCTTCCAGGGTTAGGGGAAAAGGAGTGTGTTACAGTGGGCTGCTGTTTCCCAGATAAAGCCCGAGGAGACAGAGCCAGGGCAGTGACAGCCCACCTCCTCACTTCTGTGACCCCTTGGCTAGGGCTCTCCAAGACCTTTGAGTCTGCCCTCTGGTTGAAAACTTAACCTTGTTGGGAGAGACAGGATTTCACAGCTGCAGTGTAGCCCTTACATATGGCTCAGTCACAAGTATGAGCAAAGGTGGAGGACTCAGCGAACATCTAAGAAAACCCAGAAGCATGAATGAGATGGAGCAACAACAAAAATAGAACAGTTGACCCAGAGGAAACGGAACTGATTCAGAAAATAATAGTGATTGAAAAGTTATTCTGGTATACCTTGGGACATTTCAGGGGCTGATTCTGGGAGGAGAGTTTTGGTTTGCTTCGGTGTGTTGGCCTCGTTGCACAGTCTAGAGCCTCGGGCACATGTTGAAGTGGCATGGGGAGAGCGGATGTTCTTGCCTTGCCCCTGGTCTCAGGGAAGCATTTGACTTCATGGTGAACGTAGCGCTGTGATGCCCTTGACCAGCTGTAGGAAGTTCCCTTGTATCAGGACTTTGTTACAGTTTGTTTTTTTTAAATAAAAAATGAATGTTTAATTTTGTCAAATGCTTTTTCTGTGTCTGTTTAGATTATCATGTGTGGGTTAGGTTTTGTCTTTTATTCTGTTAATATGATCCATTACAGTAACTGATTTCCAGATATTAAACTATTATTACATTTAGGAATGAATCCCCCTTTACTCCTCTTTAAATATTGTTGGATTTCATTTGCTAACAATTTGTTAAAAACGTTTATGTCTATGTCCATGAGGGGTGTTGGTTTGTAGTTTTCTTTTCTTGTGCTTTGGTATTAGGGTAATACTGGCCCAGTGAAGCCATCTGGGCCTGAGCTCTTCTTTGTGGAAGATTTTGATTACTGATCCAATCTGATTTATTTATTGTTTTAAGTGTATTGTTTTAAAGAAAATCTTCAGACTTTCCTGTCTTCTTGACTCAGTTTTAGTAATTTGTGTTCTTTTAGGAATTTGTCCATTTTATCTAAATTATCTAATTTTTTTGCATAAAGTTCACGTTACTCCACTTAAATCTTCTTACTTTCTATACAGTTGATAATGTCTCCTCTTTCATGCCTAATTTTGGTAATTTGGGGTTTTCTATTTCTTCCTTGGTCAGTCTAGCCACAGGTTTATAAATTTTGTTATCTTTTCAAATAACTGACTTCTGGGTCCATTGATTTTTCTCTTGCCATTTTGCTGATTTTCACTCAGATATTTACGATATCCTTCCCTGTGTTTCCTTTGGGTTAAATTTACTCTTCTTTATCTAGTTTCTTTAGATGGGAGCTTAGTTAGTGATTTGAAATATCTTTTCCTGTCATAATATATGTGTTTAAAGCTAAAACTTTCTCTCAAACACTGTCTTAACTGCATCTTACAGATTTTGATATGTTTTTCTTTCATATTTTATTTAGTTCAAAATATTTTCTCATATCTATTGTGATTTCTTATTTCACTAATGGGTTATTTATAAAAATGTTTAATTTCCAAATATTCAGAGATCGCTCACATTTTTCCTATCATTTACTCCTAATTTAATTTCATGTGGTCAAAAAACATAGTTTGTATAATTTCTCTTTTAAATCTGTTGAGACTTGATGTGTGGCCTAGTGGATACTGGGTTCCGGGAAATGTGCTGTGCACGCTTGTGAAAGATATGTGTTTTGTCACCGTGTGACGTGGTCTCTAAGTGTCTGTCAGGTCAAGTTCATTGATGTGCTGTTCATGTCTTCTGTCCTTGCTCTTTGCCTGCCTTGTTGTTCCATCAGTTTGTCAGTTTTTGCTTCACGTATTTTGGGACTCCATTGGGAGGTGCATGCACATTTATAATTAGTATATCTTGCTGATATATGAGCATTTTATTATTATATAATGTGCCTCTGTGTGTCTAAGAATATTTCCTGTGTTCAAGTATGTTTTGTGTGGCCTATTAAGGCTGTTAATAGCCACTCCAGCTTTCTTATCATTACTGTTTGCAGATAGATATTTTTCCATCTTTTTGCTTAGAATTTGTTGTTCTCTTGGAATTTAAAGTGTGTCTCTTATAGAAAGCAGATGGGGCTAGCCCAGTGGTGTAGTGGTTAAGTTCGACTCACTCTACTTCGGCGATCCAGGTTCACAGGTTCGGATCCCAGGCACCGACCTACACTATTCATCAGCCATGCTGTGACAGCAACCCACATACAAAACAAAGGAAGATTGGCACAGATTTTAGCTCAGGGCCAGTTTTCCTCACCAAAAAAAAAAAAAAAAGATAGCATAGCAGATAGCTGGATCCTGCTTATTTAACTGTCTTACAATCTCTATCTTTTGATGGCATATTTGGTCCATCCACCTTAAGTGTAATATTTTATATGGTTGAATTTATTTCTGTCACTTTGATTTTTGTTTTCTACATGTTTCTTCATTTTGTTGTTGTTCTCTTTTTCTTCTTACTGCCTTTTTTGTGTTGAATATGCATTTGCATAGCCACCATGTCAGCCAGGGCCATGAGGAGAGCTTACTATGCCCCTCTGTGGTTCTCTCATTTCCATGAGCTCCCTGTTAAGTTCTGGATTGTCCCCTAGTCTGCCACTCCACCCAACCAGGACTATAGCTGTAGGTTGGGAGGGCTGCAAACTTCACCCATTTGTAGCTGGGAGTGGATTTTCCACCCTCTGCTGACAATCAGTTCAGCCCCTTTCAGCAATGAAGCTACTGATTTTCATGGCTCGTCCCACCCTAGCAGAACTAGTTCATGGCCCAAGCTGGTGGTGGGCTAAGGGCAGCCCAGGGTAAGAAGGCCACAGACCCCCAACACCATCCTCATTCAGAATCAGCAGTGGTTGGCGAGTACACACCTCTCAATATATTGAGAACCTTGCTAAGGCTGTTGCGACAGTTTTGCCCAGTTTATTCTTGGGGTCAGGGTTTGCCTACCTCCTGAGTCTGCCATACCAGAAGTCTGGCCAGGATATTATCTAAAGTGTTAGACGTATGTTTTCCAGCATGCACTAGATACAAACAAAGAACATGTTCAAATGCCCACAGATGGCTTGTGGTTAGGTTAAGAATTTTAAGCAAATTAATTATCTTTAAATAATATGACATATATTTGCTTTTAGCATTGTAAAATTAAATTATTCATTTTCCTCCCTTGGGATAGTCTGTAAATAAAAGAAATATGTGTGGATGCTCCAGTCTCTTTGCATCTGTGTGTGGATCAGTCGCTCAAGGGGATCTGCTTTGTCTCCTTACAATCGCGTATCGTCTGGCGTTGCAACCACCTTACTCTGTGAAGAGGCACCGCAGGAATAACTTTGGCTCATCTAGAAATTAAGTTTACTTTCACAAAATAAATATTTGCCGCTATTAAAGGCATTCTAAATACTTAAAATTTCCAAGGAAAAATTCACAAGTATTTTGTGAAATATATGTGATTGGAATGGTAGTATGCCATTTATCATTTTAATTTTCCATATCAAGGGTAACTCTCATTTAAATGTGGAACTCAAGGCATGTTTCTTAAAAAAAAAATCAATATCTTTATATTCTCATCTAACATGTTCTCATCTTATATATGTCAACAAAAGGCATTGGTGTGTGTAATTATAGCCATTTGATAGGGAGATAATCTCCGAGATAATAAATCCTCTGTCATAATAACACAAGCGGATCACTCTTCATATCCTTCTGAAATACTTTTTGAAAAGTAAAAGGATGGGGGCATCAAACCAAACTTGTATGCTAAAGAAATAAAAGCCTTTTTAGTTTGTCAAATTTGTACTGATCAGATCTCTTGATTGTCGCTTCCCAGCCACTAGTCGAAATTGTGGGTGAGGAGCCACCTTTTCTATCTGGAGCTGCCTTAATAAAGAGAATCATTGTCAGAGAATTAGGATCTTTTGTCACTATAAGACTGTAATTAATGTAATGAAATCAGCTTTTGTATGTTTCCATGTAGCTGTGAGCTAAACGCTTTCTAACATAGGTAAATGTAGTTTGAAAAACAATGAAGAGAAGGCCTGTAACCTTGATGAATCTCTTCCATACTCAGTTTTCATCAAGTACCAGTAAAATTTTGATTCTAAACCAAATTGTAGTTTAATAACGTTTCCCCAAGCTTAGCTAAGGTCCACTTATTTCAATAAATACTCATTTGAACGAACTCCAGTACAGAGAGGATCTTTTGGAGCCCCTGTGCTGTAGATTTGCTTAGTGGTTTGTGAAAACGTGGCCCCTTGTGCGCCTGCTGCTGACTCCAGCACTTCGCGCTCTCGGATGTGTGTACGGAACAGCCCTCCGCAGGATTAGCCTTGAGATTTTGGGAATACCATTTAACCTTGACCAGTGTTGATAAAAACAGCATCTCCTACTTAACATGTCATAATATTCTAAGAAAAAGAAAGTAATGTAAGCATTAAACTTAACATTTGTTAAAGAGGCGCATCCTTTGAATTGAAAGTATTGGTGATGAAGACGTGCTGTTTTACAGGGGTGATGAGAAGCATGGTCCTCATGTCACAGTACAGTTCAGGTATCTGTGAATCAGCCTACTGGAAACAATGACAGAACACATCATTAAAATCCAGGATGAGCCCAACATTTATTTTAACCAATATCTTTCATTTTTTTCTCTAACAAACCATTTCACGGTGTTTCTTAAAAACAGAAGAAAAAAGTCACACAACTGAAACATAGCCTGGGGTGCACGATCAACTCTTGCGTGTGGAAGGAACCCGTCGTACGTGAGTGAAGGTGCAGATATGCTGAGCCTCAGTGCTCTGGGAGTGTCGAGTTAGATTTTCCGTAAAAGAGGCGGCTTGTCCGTTCGAGGGGCTGTGCTTATTCAAATCATTAGAAGGGCGAGAGAGGCTCTGTCCTTAGGGTGAAAAACAAGCACATCCACCTTTAGTGGAACCTGATGCAGTGGTGAACATGGCCTGTGCTGTTATCCATTTGGAGGAGACAGGAGTGGAAGGAGCTGAGAACGAGCCCTTCACTGTGGAAAGAGTGCAGGGTCACTCTCAGCACACTCGTCTTGAATGAGGGTTGCGTTCTCACTCACGAGTGGAGAGAAGCAGAATAGAGCTACCTTGGCTGTCCTGGAAGTTGGAGCCGCGGAAGGTCCCAGAAGAAAAGATGTTTTCCTCCTAGATAATGAAAATCGCATTGTGTACCGTGAGCTTGTCACCAGAGAAATGCTAGACCGTGTTGGGAAAAACAGCCTCTGCCCAGTTTAAATAATGAATCTACAAAACAAGAAGTACATGCTGTTGTGCAGTGTGTTGAGTGAAAAATGTCCCCTTTGTACGGTTCACCTGAGGCTTCAGCAAGTTTTCACACTGTGCCTCAGACATATCTGTAAGCAGAAAGTAAGCCAAGCTACAGTGCTGCCATATCTTAGAGGACAAATAATTAGAGATCTCGTGTTTGGAAAGGTGAGAAGTACCAGAGGATAGGGTGGAAGTCTGTGTTATCATAAAACAAATAGAATATGTGGAGTCGGGGAACATACCTCAGAGTTGAAAGAAGTATGTTTAGAAGCAGGACACATTATTGGACTCTCCTAACCCTACTTAAGACGTTCCCCTAGAGGTCTAGACTGTGAAACATAGATTTAGGAATGATTTAGCAGAAATAACAGTGGTGTTTCCGGGAGGCTTGCTGGTGGAGGGGGCCATCCGTAGCTTGAGGTCAAAGCCCAGAAGACAGGCATCTTTCCAGCAAACTAACCAGTGCTCTACTGGCCTAAGCTGGGTGAAATCTGGATGAGTTCCAGTATGGTAGATCATATGGGATCTTACTCAAACGTTTCTTCAAGAAAATTAGGAAAACTCAAGCCTTTGGATAGAGTAAATAATTGAGTCTCCTCTTCTAGTACTTTCGCTTGTATCTCTTTAAAATGATGGCTTGTAGCAGATCACCCAGAGTGAATAAAATGCAGACTCCCTGTGCGTGAGTTCAGGGAGTGCCATGGGCAGGGCCCTCCACTGCCTCCATGGCTCTGCCCCCAGCCCCAGTCTCAGGAGCCTCCTAACCACCATATGGGCCTCTGCAGCCATTCCCGATGCCTGAAAACCTGGAATGCTCTTTCCCTTGCTCTTCCCTTGGCTGGCTTCTTGTCAGCATCCACATTACAATCAATATCATTTTTTATGAGTTTGGTTTGTTTTCATTTATTTTCTGTTTTGTTTGACACAGTCCTTTTAGGTTGAGTTTCCCAGAAGGAGACAGCAATGTGAGGATTCATGAGCAAGTGATTTACTGAAGAAAATGCTCCCAGGGAAGACTAGTCAGCCAGCGGAAGAAGCAAGATAAGGAGAGGAGTTGAGGAAGGAGAGAGTTTCAGGCAGAGTGCCACAGAGGGGAGCCCCAAACTGGCCCTGAGAGACCTGGAGTGTGAGTTATGGCCCGATGGCCTGAGGACCACTTCTCCCACAGGCGCTGTAGGTGAGTGCTTTACAGCCTGTCGGGTGAGGAGCAAAGGCATAAACTCTTGCATGTTATCTCCAGTGCTTAGCCCAGAGCTCCTTAAGTCGGCACATGATTAATATTTGTATTCATTAATTTATTAATGAATAAATGAGTCAGTCAGAGGGAGGAGAACTCCAAGGGCCATTTCATATTTTTTTTAGTAGAAACGAAGCCAAACTATATGAGCACCCAAGCTCCTTGAAAGTCTTCTCAGTAAGAATCTTATGTGACCTTGACTTTGTTTAATAAAGTGCTTTAAAAAGTCACCTGTGTCAAATGCAAGAAGCAGCAATGGAACTTGGGCCTGCTGGCACACAGTCCGCTCCCCAGGGGCTCTGCAGTAGCAGCTGAGCATCTTCCTGTCTGGGGGACTGCTGGGCATGGCACGTGTTAAATTGCTCCCAAACAACTTTTGGCACCTTGTTGAAACACAAGAGCAGATTGTGTTTTTCACAAACCACAAAAACAAAGACAGACTCCAAATAAGGAATAAGAAGAAAACATGACATTAAGAATACTATGAACAACACACTATTAGTATTTCATTAAAAAAGAAATCCTGTGGTCATTTTAGCCAGATGGATCTTACTCTGCAGAATAGGAAGAAGCAGAAGAAAAGCTGGAGCAGTGGAAAGGCAGTGGGTGGCGGCCAGGCAGCGCCCACTCTCTGCACTCGGTCCAGAGCCCCCGTCCTCAGCTGGCGTCCACATCCTCCTGGCTCTCTCTTTAAACACAGAGATGCAGAGATCATACCAAACCAGTTAGATCAAAATCTCTGGCATCAATATTTTTCTTAAAGATCTGCGGGTGATTCTAATTTAAGACCCACAAGTCTAAGGTGTTCGTATATGCCACCATCTTAACCAAGACCAGCTACTATTGAACGTCCTCTTCTGTGATTTACTGGGCCTGTTCCCAGGTAGATCTGCATACAATCACCAACCCTCACACAGGTTTCTTAAAGTATGTTCCATGGAACACTCACCGTGGGGAAAGAAAAGGTTTGGCAGCACTGCTTGCCTGTCCCACCTCTTGGAAACTCGTGATACTCCCTAGAAAGTCACAGCCTCACAAATCCCACAGTTTACAGGCAGCCACAACTCACACATTTGACTTTAACTCAGTGATTCCTGATTCATTTGACCCCGAGCCTTTTGGTTTTCAAAACACTGTTTATTTTGACTTCCTGAACCAGTGTGTCATAGCACACACTGGCCTGGCTGTTCACCACCTGGTTGGGGCTGCCCCAGGTGGGTTGAGTGGGAGGAAAGTGCCTAGTGACAGCTGTGACAGTCCCTCTGAGGAGAACCTGCATTGCATCGCGTGGCAGGAATGAAGTCAGCGCTTACAGTGTGGACAAGCCCCAGAAGGCCACTGTCACCAGGAGAAGACTGTCCATCTTAGAACAAGATGAAGAAGCTCATGGAGCCTGAGGAATCTGGAGGAAGGGTGGAGTCTGAACTAAGAGTGGAGAACAAGGGGAGTAGCAGTTAGTTTGTCATCATCGTTGCTTTCTGTTTGGTGAAGTGGACATTTGGCAAAAACATAAGTAGCTCAGGCAGAAAGCTGGGGAGTGTCCCAGCTAGGGGACACTCCTGATTAGGGGACACTCCTGATACACTGGGCAGAGAGGCCTCCCAATCTTCTTTTTTGTCCTCCCCAAATCCCCAGTGCATGGTTGTATAGTCTCGTTGTAATTCCTTCTAGTCCTTCTAGGTGAGCTGTTGCCACAGCATGGCTACTGACAGAGCAGTGGTGTGGTTCCGCACCCGAGAACTGAAACTGGGCCGCCAAAGCGGAGTGCACTGAACTTTAACCACTAGGCCATCAGGGCTGGCTCAAAAGAGTCTGCATTTCTCACAGCTTCCAGCCAATGCTGATGCTGCTGCCCCTGACCACCCTCTGAGCAGCAGGGGCAGGGGCGTTCCCTGCGGGGTCCAGATGGCTTTTTCTAATCCACTTCCGGGACAGAGATGGTGTAAGACCAACCTTCACTGGAAACATCGTCCCTGTCTGGAGACAGGGCTGTCCTTTATACCCCTTTTGGAAGCTGAAGATCCATGCCAGCCTTGTAAGGATGGGCCTTCACACCCTAAGACAACTCTCACACTCCGCCCCTTCTCCACCCCAGGGTGCCAGGCCCTGGGCAGAACACTCCCGATGTCTCCACTCTTCCTGGTACAAGAGTATTCTACTCTTCTCGCCATCTTGTCACTCTGGATCCCTCTGAAATGAGCTGAGAAGTGGACAGTCCAGAAGTGATCTGATGTGTGTGGAGCAGACTGGCGTCCCCCGCGTCTCCTTTCCAGATACTTCCCACTGCAGATCACAACCTTAGAAGCCCTCTCTTCTTTGTGGCCTGTCAGCTCTGCCACGGCTTTGTGCCCATCTGGGCCGATCTGCCCCCCTCACTGCCTCTCTCCCACCTCCTGCTGCAGCTCTTCCCACAGTGGGCGTGGGGCCCCTCCCCCTGCTCCACGCTCAGCCTCGGGGCTCAGATGTGTGGTGTAATGGGGATTGGATCCTCCATACCATATCGATGTGCTTCTAAAAATGCAGCCACTGGTCCAGGTTTATGGAAGAAAGTAAGTGAGATCCTTGTGCTGTGCCTGCTGGGGGCTCAAGCTTTTCTCTGCTTCCTCGGACCTAGAGGAAATAAACTTACATTGTGTAAGTCCTAAAAGGGACTCACACAGCTCTCTTTCCTTTGTGAGCAGATTGGGCCACATCATTCCAGGTGGAACAGTCCCCTTGTAACATCCCCATCTGTCAGTTGTTAGCCTGGGCTTGGGGAGAGGTGTGAGAATATCAGACTCCTAGGGTTAGGGGCCCTTGAGGGGCTGTCTCTTTCCAGGCCAACTGCTGATCTGCCCATTTTGATTCCCTTCTCATGACGCCTGGAATCACCCCTGGCTGGCAGGACTTCAGTATTTGGCAAATCAAAACCAAAGATAAAGACGATAGGGACTTTGAGGAGAGTTTTGAAAGAGCCAGCTGACAGACAAAAGAGAGGCGCGTGTTGTCATGGTCATCTCCATGGATCTAGAAGCAGCAGAGATTTTCAAAATGTGACAAGGAATTCCTGTATTTCCATAAACACTCAAAACATGCTGTCAGAAGGTGAAGGCAGTCATAGCATTTGGTGTATGGGTCAGGGCTGGTCTCCGTGCTGGGTGAGGGAGAAGCAGGTGCCATTTTCTCCCAGTCCTCTTTCGGAAGATTCGCTGCAGCTTCAATTCGTTCACTTGAACAGATGGTGGTCCTGGACCTCACACTTCTCCTTCAGGGGTCACGAAATCCACTACTTGATAAACTGGAGTTCTCTGAGATAGTGTAAGTCTAATATTTATTCTAAAGACCCAGGAAACTGAGGCCGGGGCGCATGGTGAGAATCAATATCTACTAGCTCATCGGAGAACCTACAGGGGGAAACTGTCTCACCCATGTCAGGAGACAGAAAGTATACGTGTCCTGTAAGAGCCAACCTGTTGACAGTGAAATGGGTACCTGTTGGAATCAGAAATATAAGTTAGATAAATTATTATTACTTAAGAGGTGCTGGAATTTCTGTAAACTGAGTTATCCGCTCTCCTTACCCTTAAATATGATTGGACCCATAAGGAGAATTTCTGTATGGGGTAGAAAAGGCAAGAAGAAGCTCTTTGACGATCAGGTCACGTGTGACAGGAAGAGTGACTCGTGTCCTGTGTGCTTCCCTAGCTAGTGCTTTTTCCAGTTCAGTCAGGAAGATATTGGCATCGCTGTCTTACAGATCATGAATTTGAGCTTCCAGACAGTGGTTGTCCATCTTGGCTGCATATTAGAATCACGTATGAAACTTATAATCACATATAAAATACTTATAAAATCTCTGGTGCTCTGGGCATCAGGAATCTTGAAGCCCCTAAGTGAGCCCCCAAGGACAGCCAAACCCCAGGACATTGGTGTGTTGCCCAAGGTCACACAGCTAGGAAGGGACAGACCAAACTTTAACTCCAAATCCTGTGCTTTTTCTATTCTACTATATTGACTGACCTGTATCTTAAGGTCATGTTGATGCAAATTATCTAAATCAGAACCAGAAACCCCAGTCTTCTATTAAAAATCAATTTTCGTAATTTTACTCCAGAAAAAAAGTGCAAACAAATATTGAACCTCAGTTGATGACATGCATGCTGAAGTGTTTAGGAGGAGTTTACTTTGAAATACATCAAAACAAAAAAAAATGAAGTGACAGATGGATAGAAGGATGAACAAATTGGTAAATATATGATAAAGTCAGTACAGTAAAGATGCTAATAGTAGAATCTAAATGATGGATACATGAGCATTTGCTGTGTAATTCTTTTAACTGTTATGTGTGCTTTATCTATTTGAATGCACATTGGTGCAAGGAATAAGAATGATGTTGTCGCTGCACCATTCCTTCACTAATCTGTTTTTAACCTACTGTTTGAAAACTATCATCCACCAGTTTCAGTGTTGTGTTTCCCATTCTAGAGTTTATATTGACAGGCAAATGCATTTTTGTAGTTGAGTTAATTTACTGAACAAATGTTTAGCAACATTGCTTTGAAAAAGAAATGGGCCGTCACATTTACATTTAAATGTAAAGTATATCACTATAAAACGTTTAAAAGAAAACATAGAAAATCTCTGTAATCTAGAGTGAAGTGAAGAGTTTTTAGATGTGACATCAGAAGCACAATCCACAAAAGAAAGGATACGTAAATTTGACTTCATCAAAATTAAAAACTTTTACTCTGCGAAAGACTCTGTTAAGATAATGAAAAGACAAGCTGCAGACTGGGAAAAAATATTTGCAAATCACATGTCTGTCAAAGAATTTGTCTCCAGAATATGTTAAAAAAAAAAAAAAACTCTCTAAACTCAAAAGTAAGAAGTCAAACAATCTAACTTTAAAAAGAACAAGATTTGGACAGACGCTTCACCAGATAGGATCTACAAACGGGAAATAAGCACACAAAAGGATGATTAATATCATCAGCCATCAGGGGAATCCAGACTGAAACCCTGGTCAGATACCAGGCTCAGCTCTTCGAATAGCTGAAATCTGAAAAACTGGGCCCGCCAAGGGCTGGTGAGGATGCAGAGCAGCCAGAAGTCTCCTTCATTGCTAGTGGTTGTGCAAAACAGCACAGCCACTCTGGAAGTTCGTCATTTTCTTGTAAAGTTAAACAAACACCATATGACCCAACATTCCCACTCCTGGGTGCACACGCTAAAGAAATGACAGCTCACGTTTACACAGAAACCTGTATGTGTATGTCACAGCATTTATTTGTAATAACCAAAACCCGGAAACGAATGCCCTGCGGTGGATGAAGGGATGGACACATGGTGGTACTTCCTTATCACTGCGTATTACTCAGGAATAAAAAGTGATGAACTGGTGATACACCAGGAAGCTCGAGGGTCTTGTGCTGAGTGGTAAACGCCATTTCTAAGGTCACAAACTATCTGATTCCATTCCTGTAACCTCGAAAAGACACTGGTGTAAACCAGACAGCAGCTCAGTGTTTGCCAGGGGTTGAGGTCGGGCAGGTGAGTGACTAAAGAGGCAGAAGCGGGAGGGCGTTTCTGGAGGTGGTGGAACCTTCCTGGGTCCTGGTCGTTGTAGCGGCTACGCACACTGCGGTAGTTTATACATATGCACATCTGTACACATATGCATATTGGATAAGGTCTTCTTTAATGAATTGTAGGATTATCTCGATCGTCTTCAAACTAACGAAAAATACAACTTACATACATGCTTTCCTTTCAATACAGCAGAATGTTTCAGAACAGTAAAGAAAACTGGGAAATTAGTGATTTTTAAAAAATGGCTGATACTCAATTACCTAGACCACCCCAGCCCAGACCTCGATATGTAACCTAAGGCTTGCTGTAATTGTATTTTGTACAGAGGCAACCTTTGGTTTGGAAAATACGCTAAGTCTTATAAACTAGGGGACACCCCTGGGCCACGGGTGGTTCCAGATGTGTGAGGCTGTCATCCATGGGCCAGCAGTGCGGGGCTAAGAGAGACTGGGCAGGTGCTTTGTGGAATCAGCTGAACACAAGATTCTCCTAACTCCCACGTTTCAGGCAGTTGACTTTGCTTGTCGAGATGGAATAGTCTCACTGCAGAGGAGCTGGTGGCTTTGGCCAGTGCCTGAAACTTTGAGAGGACAGAGGAGACTTGGAACAAGTCAGGTGGGAGATGCGCATTCTACCCACCCTGGATATCTTTATAGACATGGCTCTCACTCAAGCCAAAGAGGTTTCTGGTCCCCTGGGATGGAGGACAGGGTTGGGCAGGATAGGGGAATAGAGATGGACACTGGTCTCTTAAAGGAAGGTCTCACTGTGGTGGCTACCTGCACTCCTCACTCGGCTTCCAGAATAATTCCTGGCACATCCTAGGGACTCAGAGACTATTTGTTGCGTAGATGGATAGTTGTGGATGGATGGATATCACGACCCCCCAAGTTTGCCTTTGTTCCTGGGAGGGTTCACATTCTGCCAGACTTCCAGCCCGCCCCTCCTCACCTTCATCAGTCTGAAGTTTTACCCATTGTTCTGCTCTGAGCCCCTGAGGGTGGACATCCTGTGGGTAGCGTCACTCTGGGCACTAATGTCCTTTGCCAGGTTCCTCTAGGAGCTCTTTGCTATGTGGGGCCCTGGCAGTGGGCACATGGTGGCCCTGTCCTTTGAGAAGGTGCCTCTGACTGTGCATGGTGCCCATGCTTTATTCTGGAAGCCACTTTTGGTTTGTTTGGCTCAGGCACATCTCTTTGGGGTATTCGACGTCCTGTGCTCCTGTGGGCAGGTGTGTGATACCAAAATACCACTAAGTAGCTTCTCTGTGGAAACATGAAAAGGACAAACTTGGTGAAATACGAAATTGCAACGTAAAATGAATTATTCATGTGTCATGAAAAAAGTGAATTCAATATTTTTTTCCCGTAATGCTCACAGTGTTTCCATTAAAGCACAATTGAAAAAATATGCGAATGCTTAATCCCCAAAGGAAAAAAAAATCAATAAAGTATAATTTTTTTCCTTCTAAAATGGCACGTGTGAGAGTTTTTTTGATGTTTTATTTTTGAAATAATTTGTTACAAAAATTTGCAAAAACAGTACAAAGAATTTCTGTATATCTGTCATCCAGTTTCCTTCAGTTTTTTTTTTTTTGAGGAAGATTAGTCCTGAGCTAACATCTGCTGCCAATCCTCCTCTTTTTGCTGAGAAAGACTGGCCCTGAGCTAACATCCGTGCCCATCTTCCTCCAGTTTATATGTGGGACACTTGCCACAGCATGGCTTGATGAGTGGTGCCATGTCCCTACCCGGGATCCGAACCAGCGAACCCCAGACCGCTAAGCGGAGCATGCAAACTTGACCACTGTGCCACCGGGCCGGCCCCATCCTTAATAGTTTATCATACTTGCTTTATCATTCTATCAACATACATATGTTTTTCTGATTTGCACGTAAGTTAGAGACATGATGTTCCTTTACTCCTAAAGGAACCTTGTGTATTTTCTAAAAACAAATTCAATTATAAAAGTCAGGAAATTAAAACTGTTACAATACCGTCATCTAAAGAGCTTATTCAAACTTTTCCATTTCTTTCAATATTTTCCTTTATAGCAAAAGTGAAAATAAATTGAGTCCCCGGTCCAATTCAGGATCCTATATTGCGTTTTTTCCCCATGCCTCTTTAGTCTTCTATAATCTGGAACATTCTCTCTGTCTTTGTCTTTCATGACCTTGATGTTTTTGTGGAGTACAAGTCAGTTTTTTACTAGCAACCCTCCACTCAGTTTTATCTGATGATTCCTGTCAATCGGATGACTGCATTTTTAGCAGGAGCACCCCAAAGTGATGCCGTGCCCTTCCTGGTGCGGTGTGTCAGGAGGCCCATGGTGTCAGTGTGCCCCATTACTGGTGGTGGTAACTGTTCATATGTGGGAGACCGTGCCTGCCAAGTTTCTCACTGGCCAAGTGACGGTGTTTCTTTGCAGTTAAGTATCTTGCAGGGAGGTACTAAGAGACTCTGGGAGCATCCTGTGTTCCATTAGGCACTCACCTACTGGTTTTAGCATTCTTTGACAAATTTCTAGCTCCTTTGCTCCTTCTATCTTTATTAGTTGGCATTCAGCTGTGAAGAAGAGTTTTCCCTTCCCCTATGTTTATTGTTTTATCCAGTTATTACTTTATTTCAGGCTGGACCATTGATTCTTATTTTATTCAGTGAGTTACTATCCCGTCTTTACAGTATTTATTATATATTTATTGTGATGCTGCCTTCGTTACAGATTTGACGGGGGGCGGGATGAAGGGTTGGCTTCTGAACCCTTTTGATGTAGTTCATCGTCCTTTAATCATTGCTTATTATCATTCCTAGTACAACAATCTGTTCCAGATGTTTCTTGTAGGTTGGCAGCCCTAGCCCTGAAATCTGCCATTTCTCCAAAGAGCCCTGTCTCCTTTTGTTGGAGAATGGTATTTAGAAACCAACATCTGGGAGCTAGGTCTGCTCATTGCTGCTGAGATGGGGGAGTGTCATTGTTTCTAGGCCCACTCAACAGACTGTGCTGGGAAATATATATAAGCATATATGTGCAGAAACATATCTATATAACAATGTGCGTGTATACATAGAGCACGTATACTTTTATCTATCTGTAGATACCCTCAATACGCTCAAAAAACTGATGCTCTCAATTCCGACCCAATTAGTTCACATTGATATCCTTAATTCTTTTTTTAACTGAGGTCATAGTAGTTTATAACATTGTGAAATTTCAGTTGCACATTATTGTCGGTGGCCATATAAATGCGCGCCTTCCCCCTTGTGCCCACCCCCCAGTCCCCTTCCCCCGGTAACCACTAATCTGTTCTCTTTGTCCATGTATTTACTTATCTTCCACATATGAGTGAAGTCATACCGTGTTTGTCTTTCCCTGTCTGGCTTATTTCACTTTACATAATACCCGCAAGGTCCATCCATATTGTTGCTAAAGGGACGATTTTTTTGTCTGTTTATAGCTGAGTAGTATTCCATTCTATATATACAGCACATCATCTTTATCCAGTCATCAGTCGATGGGCACTTGGGTTGCTTCCAGGTCTTGGTTATTGTGAATAATGCTGCAATGAACATAGGGGTGCATAAGTCTCTCTGAATTGTTGATTTCATGTTGTTTGGGTAGATACCCAGTAGTGGGATAGCTGGATCATATGGTATTTCTATTTTTAATTTTTTGAGAAATCCCAACACTGTTTTCCATAGTGGCTAAACCAGTTTGCATTCCCACCAGCAGTGTATGAGGGTCCCATTTTCTCCACATCCTCGCCAACATTTGCTATTTTTTGTCTTGATGATAATACCCATTCTAACAGGTGTAAGGCAGTATCTTAGTGTGGTTTTGATTTGTATTTCCCTGATGATTAGTGATGTTGAGCATCTTTTCTTGTACCTATTGGTCAATTTCCCTCTTAGGACCACTTTTGCTGCATCCCAAATAGAATGGTATAGTGCATTTTCATTTTCATTTGTCTCCAGATGTTTTTTGGTTTCTCCTTTAATTTCTCCAATGATCCTTTGGTTGTTCAGTAGCGTTTTGTTTAGTCTCCACATATTTGTCACTTTCCCAGCTTTTTGCCTGTAGTTGATTTCTAATTTCATAGCATTATGGTCAGAAAAGATTCTTGATATGATTTCAATCTTCTTAAATTTATTGAGGCTTGCCTTGTTTCCCAACATATGGTCTATCTTTGAGAATGTTCCATGGGCACTTGAGAAGAATGTGTATTCTGCTGTTTTTATAGATATATATAGAGTGTTCTGTATATATCTATAAAGTCCATCTGGTGTAGTTTTTCATTTAAATCCACTATTTCCTTGTTGACTTTCTGTCTGGATGATCTATACATTGATGTAAGTGGGGTGTTGAGGTCCCCTACTATTATTGTATTGTTGTTAATATCTCCTTTTAAGTTTGCTAATAGTTGCTTTAGGTACTTTGGTGCTCCTGTGTTGGGTGCTATTTGTAAGTGTTATATTTATTTAAGATATTTAGAAGTGTGATATCTTCTTGGTGGAGTGTCCCTTTTATCATTATATATTGCCCCTCTTTGTCTCTCATTGTCTGTTTTATCTTGAAGTCTACTTTGTCTGACATAAGTTTGGCAGCATCTGCTTTCTTTTATTTGCCTTTAGCTTGTAGTATCATCTTCCATCCCTTCATTCTGAGCCTGTGTTTGTCTTTGGAGCTGAGATGTGTTTCCTGGAGGCAGCATATTGTTGGGTCTTATTTTTTAATCCATCAGCCACTCTGTGTCTTTTGATTGGAGAATTCAACCCATTTACATTTAGAGTGAATATTGATATATGAGGGCTTAATGCTGCCATTTTGTTGCTTGTTTTCCAGTTCTTCTGCATTTCCTTTGTTTCTTGTCCCATGTATTTTGGACTACCAATTCAGTTAGGTAGTTTTCTATGGTGATTTTCTTAGTTTTCTCTTTATTTATCATTTGTGTCTCTGTTCTGATTATCTGCTTAGTGGTGACCATGAGTTTGTATTTAAAAATCTCATAGATGAGATATTCCATTTTCTGATAGCCTCTTATTTCCTTAGACTAAGGCGATTCCATCCCTTTCCTCTTACCCTTCTAAGTTATTATTGTCACAACCTATTCTATCTTGTGTTGTGAGTTTATGGTTAAAATCACAAGGTTATATTTATTTTTGGTGTTTTCCTTCCCTTTATCTTTAATGTTATAATTGTTTGCTAACCTGTTCTGATAGAGAACTACAATTTGATTTTGTCTACCTATTTGTCTCCTTGCTCAAGGCTTTGTAACCTCCTTCTTATTTTTCAGGTATGAGGGCCTTTTTGAGCATTTCGGCGGTGGGGTGGGGGGTCTTGTGGTGATGAACTCCTTCAGCTTTTGTTTATCTGTGAAATTTTTATTTCTCCATCATATCTGAATGATATTTTTGCTGCATAGAGTATTCTTGGCTGAAAGTTTTTGTCTTTCAGAATTTTGAATGTATCATTCCACTGTCTCCTGGCCTGTAAGATTTCTGCTAAGAAATCCACTGAAAGCCTGATAGGGGTTCCTTTGTAGGTTATTTTCTTCTGCCTTGCTGCCCTTGATGTTTTCTCTTTGTCATTGACTTTTGCCAGTTTTACTACTAAATGCCTTGGAGAAGGCCTTTTTACATTGATATAGTTAGGAGATCCTTTGGCTTTGTTTACTTGTATTTCCAGCCCCTTCCCCAGGTTTGGGGAGTTCTCAGCTATCATTTCTTTGAACAAGCTTTCTGCTCCATTCTCCTTTTCTTCTTCTGGAATGCCTGTAATCCTTGTGTTGTATTTCATAATTGAGTTGGATATTTATCAGAGAATTTCTTCATTTCTTTTTGGTCTTAGTTCTCTCTCCTCCTCCATCTGAAACATTTCTATATTTCTGTCCTCCAGACCTGATTTGCTCCTCCATAATATCAGCTCTATTATTCAGGCAGTCCAGATTTTTCTTTAACTCATCCATTGTGTTTTTCATCTCTAACTTTTCTGATTGGTTCTTCTTTATTGTTTCAATCTCTTTTGTGCAGAAGTTCCTGATTTCATTGAACTGTCTATCTGTATTTTCTTATAATTCATTGAATTTTTTTATGATAGCTATTTTGAATTCTCTGTCATTTGGATTATAAGTTTCTGTGCCTTCAGGATTGATTTCTGGGTTCTTGTTATTTTTCCCTCTGGTCTGAGATTTAATATATTTTTTTGTACTGTTTGACAGTGTTGATTTGTGCCTCCACATAGTGATAGTATCTACTCACAGCTTCCACCTGCCGCCACTTGGTGGGTGTCAATAGCTGTATATTCTGAGCCCACCATGATTCACAGCTCACTCACTCACAGCGAATGCTTTACTATCTGTGCAGGCACTCTGGCCGACCCACTAAGCTGGAGTGCTGGGCAGGAGGAGGGGGCTTTCTTTCAGCTGCGTGATCCCTGGGGTGTTCTTGCTCTGCCCTCGCTATCTACTCTCCTGATGTGCTGGCTTGTTGAAGACACCCCCACAACAGCTTAGTCACCTCTGTATAGGGCTTTCCCAGGGCTATGAGGGAACTTGGAGAGCAAAGGCGTTCCTGCAGACGGCTGCCCCTCCCCCTTCTCCTTTCAGAGCTGTGCAGTCTGGAGCCCAGGGTCGCTGCCATTGTGGGAGGCAGAAGAGATCCCCCTACCTCCTTCTACATCCTCTGGTGGCTCCAGCACCTCCATCTTCAGACATGTTTTGTCTGCGTGGGTCTGTCAGACATGTTTTGTGTTGTGTAAACATCCTCTGTTGGTGTATGAATGTCCTTTTCATTGTATCTTAGTGGGGAGAGTCTGAGGGAAGAGCTCACTCTGCCATGATGCTGACGTCACCTCCTTTATTCTTTTATAAACTGCATCATATTCCACTGTGTGGATGTATCACAGTTAATCTAACCAATCTCCTTTGAGTGAGCATTTAGGTGATTTTTCAATTACATATATGCTCTAATGAATAACCTTGTGCCCATATATTTTATATATTCTTAGAGGTGAATCTTCAGGATTACTTCCTAGAGGTGAGATTACTGGACCAAAAAGTAAACTTGTACTTGATTGTGTTATAAATGAACAAATTTGCTTCCTACAGTTGCACCAATTTGCATTCCTATCAACCTGTTTCCCCACAGCCTAATAGTGTGCTTAGTTGTGCTTTTTAATTGTGGGCAACTTGATAGGTGAGAAATGGTATCTTAGTGTAGTTTTCATTTTCCTTTCTCTAAATTTAAGTGAAGTTGAGCATCATTTCCACTTGGACTAGGGTGCAGCAAGCAGAGCAACCAGGCCACAACGTTGAGGAATTCCCTCAAACCAATCCAAATCCATGTTGCTAAAACTTCTTTAACTCTCTGAAAACAGTAGGAACTTGGTGGATTATGCATTGATTTCCTCACACAAATGTTACATAAACTGGAAGCAAGAAGACCTAAAAGGGACAATCATCACCTTATGCAATAATATACGTGCAGAAAATCACAGGTGCAGATAAAGCAGATTTTGAGCAGTGATACACATTTAGAAACTGGATCAACAGTTAATGATAACTTGACATTCTAGGGCTGGTTTTCAGTTGTGACACTAGCTCCCCTGGGTTAGTCATAAAAGACTCTATCCCTGTGTATTTCCTGGTCGCCTGGTTGATGTGGAGTAAGCCCTGGTTTTCTCAAGCAGTGACAATTGGCAGCACACTGCACGGTCTGTCTGTGGGCACCTCTCTGCTTTCTCTTTCACTCTCCACAGCCTTGTGTGTGTACAGTGCTCCCTCCTGACCCAGGGCCTTTGCACACACTGCTCCCCCTGCTCACAAGTCTTTTACTGAGCAAGTGGCCTCCAGATGGGAATCTTAATTTTTTCACAAAATCCAAAGTCCGGTGTACAACTCAATTATAGCCACACTGTGAAACCAAAAACATATGAGAGTGAAAAAATAATATAATTATCAACATACATTGATTGCTGGCTAAGCCCATATCAGTTTCACCTGATTCATGTAGTGTTATTTTATGTCGAGCCTTAGAAAGCTTTGCCCAATTCTCTGTTTGAAGACACGACGTGTATTTATTCTTTGTGCCTATTCATGTGGCAGTAGATGACATGTGTCGTCTTGGATGTCCACATCCCTGCAGAGTCTCAGGGAAACCATATTCCACGGGTTCTATGTGAGGACGGAGGAATGGTGGAAGCCCCCGCACCCAACAGCACGTCTGCACCTTTATAATTTTCATGCCAAATAAACTTTGCTTATTGGAGGAAAAAACTAAAAACCCAGAAATGCAAAAAGAAAGAAAAACATCACCAATATGCCCAACATCCAGAAGTATCTAATTCCTGACATTCTGGAGGAAATACGATTTATCCCATTTTCTACCCTGGTTTTTCACCTCAGTTATTATAAACATCTTTCCAGGGCAATAAATAAACATCCCTGCCATCATTTTCCATGACAGTATAGAATTGTACGTGGAATTCTTTTGTAATTTTGCTGCTTTTAAACAGTCTCAGGGATACTCCAGAAGGAACGCTCCTACATGCTTGTCCATGTGTCTCTCAGACTGTGCTCCTGAGAGATGAGCCTCTGGAGGAAAGCGTGGATCCTGAGCTGCTGAGGGGCTGCTCCCGTGTCAGCAGAGTCTCTGGGCCTCTGCTGTCTCCCGTGGGGCCACACAAGACACTCTCTAGAATTAGCAAGGAGAGAAGGCTGGGGCAATAAGGAGGGCAGCGTGAGGCCCAGGGACAGCCAGTGGGGGGACGTGTGAGGCCTTGAATGAGACCAGGTGACACAGCTGAGCCCAGCCTTGCACCCCTAAAACAGCACCGTCACAGCCCTTGCCCAGGGTGCTGAGTGGACATGAGATGTCGTGACGTGCAAGACTCTGGATGTCAAGCCTGCATTATGCCTGGAGTCATGATTATTTTATGAAAATACCCCAAGGTAGGAAACCCCACTTAGAGCCACCTAAGTGGAGGTAATGAAACCTGGACAGAGAAGGGGTGGATTGCGGGGAGCAGGTGGGCCAGCAGGACCCCTGCAGAGGGATGCAGCAGCTCTGCCTCTCTGCCCTCTTGCAGCGTTCGCTTCCACAAAAGGTTTAGCATAAGAGCACTCAGGCCCTCTGCATGACTGTCAGCTGCTTTGGAATGCTTTCCCTCTGCGCTGCAGACATTCCAATGCAACAGCCCACGGGGAGGATTCCTGGAAGACAGCTGCTGGGAGGGATGCATTTCTGGGTGTTAGTGGTCCTGTGTTTTCTCTACTTGGTTATTGGGATCTACGTGGCCTCGCCCAGGCCGGCCTCCTTGCCTCCCCTCCCTGTAGGTGGCACGGTGCCCACAGCCACATATACCCAGAGAGCACCTGCTGATGGAAGAAGTTGTATAAAAAGAGCTGGGCTGTTTTGTCTGCCCTGTGCTTTGTCTGAATTATTAAAATCTGTTTTAATCAAAATTAACTAATTATTTTGGTGCCATGTAGCCACAGCTTTGCAATTTACAGTGAAGTTCCCTTATGCTTCTAAATAAAAATCTGTGAAGATTTTGGGGCAGTGCCCTGAAATCTAATTCTTTGTTTAATGGGGACAATGGTGTAATTCTAAGCAGTTCCCAAAGATGGAAGTCGATGCTGCCAGCATGCCTGTGTGGGCTGTGGCAGCACCTGGCACAGCACTGGCTGTTTGGTTGGGAAAACTCTCAGCTGACCACTACTACCTCTTGCCTCCCTGAGGCCACCACAAAACAGACCAGTCAAGAAGCAAAGCCATCAGAACCCCTGGGATGGGGAGAGGAGACCCCTCATCTCTGGACAAGAAGCAACTGAGGCAAAATGGGGTTTGTTTGTAGCCAGACCCCCGGTGTCCAAACACAGCGCCTAGTGCAGGGCTCCAGGGTAAGCGGCCATTGACAGGGCAGCACTGTGATTCAGCAAGATTTTAACCATCAGAGCCCAGCTGTGTCCTTTGTAAAATAGAAATGACAATAAAATTAGTAACAACACCTATTTCCAGAGCCACTGTGAGAATCCAACCAGCTCAAGTATATCAAACTCTTGGTAAACTAAAACCCAAGAAACAAAAAAAATAACTATCCGTAGACAGAGTTGGTGCTCATGTGCAAGAACGTCCACCCGCAGCATCAGGACCCATCGGCGTGAAGCTCGTTGGCTCAGGTCTGAGCTGAGGGCTAGAAGTGGATGTCCTTTCAGTCCTGGTCCTCCCTTCTCTCAGGGCTCTCTGCTCACGGCCTGCCCTCGGGTTGTCACTGAAGTCCCGTCCTTCCCAGATCTTGCTGGCACCTGGCGCAGATGGCCTTTCAAGTGCAGCCTGACTGTTCCAGCTAGCCCTGGCACCACCAGTTGCTTGTTTCTGGATTGAGGGTCTGGAGACCGTGGAGTGGACAGGGCTGCCTGTCTGTGGAGGGGCACAGCCGGCAAGGCATTTGGGCTCCAAACGGCAACATTGCACATCCTTCGTTCAGATCAAAGATTTCACTGCGTCTGTCCACCTGGGCAGCCCTCAGTCCACCAGTCTCACCCACGAGTCGTGCATCCCCAGGGCTGCTTACTTCCCTTCTCTGACAGACACGAGGACGGTAACTTTTATTTCCCTTTATTGGTTGAGAGACTATATGGGAGGTGTTGCTGCAGAGGAAAAAGAATTCAAATTTCACAGACACAGCTCTATGGAGGGGATGCTGTGCCAGCCCAGACTCATGGGGGAGATGCTGCCCCAGTGGCCAGGACTCACCTGGGCAGAGAACAGATGGCACCCACCTGGCAGGAAGGAGCTGCCCTCTCTGAGAGGTGGCACCTCAGAGCCCCTGGCCTGCAGGGATGTGTGTGTGCAGTGGACAGGTGCATGGGGACAGCGTGGCTCACACTCCCCTCCTGGGCCCTCGGAAAAGGGCCCTCCTTTGACTGGAGGGGCCCCTTCAGAAAGCGCGTGTCTGCTCTCAGTTGCCTGGACGAGAACAGTGTCCAGACAGGAGGCCTCCATCGCTGTGTCGCTGCAGCACCCCAGCTGTCTGCACACTGACTGGAGGCTCCGACAGCCAGTTTGGCCAGTTTTATGTGTGTTTAATTAACCAAAGTAAGAAGAGACGTTGTTGTCACCCATGGGCTTCTTCGGTATCTGTCTGTGGGTAGGAATGTTGGGGGGCATGCGAGGTGCTGCGGGGGTTCCTGGCGGCAAAGGCATCCAGGCAGCTGATCCTCTCACCTGGGTGTCCCACCTGAGCGTTTGTCTGGTGCTCAGGTCGCTGCCTCCCTCTGAGGCCGCATGAGGAGGTGGCACCCGTGCACAGCGGTGTTCCCGAATGTCTCTAGCCTGCATCAGGAGGCCACGTGCTTGACACCCTCCGTGGCTGGCAGGGGGAGGTAGGAAGCTGATGACCATTTTCCAGGAAGAAATACTTAGTTT
This sequence comes from Equus przewalskii, assembly GCF_037783145.1. Taxonomy (NCBI): domain Eukaryota; kingdom Metazoa; phylum Chordata; class Mammalia; order Perissodactyla; family Equidae; genus Equus; species Equus przewalskii. The sequence goes on along the minus strand of NC_091851.1, from coordinate 1,125,762 downwards.
CCTTTTTAAGAAACATAATCTGGAGTAAAGTATGACTTGGTCTTGTATAAAATAAGCACCTAGATAGAGTGGCCCTGGCTTTGGATGAGTCAGCATGAGTGTGCCATGTGCTGATGAGGAGAGAAGATTCGCAGTGGGGGCCCAGCATTGGAGGAACCAATGAGGACAAAAGCGCGTGAAGGTCGAAGCGCTGGGGGACCGCAGCCCTGAGCATCCTGGTGGGCATCTGCGAGGGGTTTGGTCAGGGCTTCCCATTGCTTCGTCAGTGTTGGAATCGTCCAAGCTGTTTTTTAAAAATCCATTACTGGGGGGCCGGCCCCACAGCATGGTGGTTAAGTTCATGCACTCTGCTTCAGCAGCCTGGGTTTGTGGGTTTGGATCCTGGGCATGGACCTACACCACCTGTCAGCCATGCTGTGGTGGTGACCCACATATAAAGCGCAGCACAGATGCTCAGGGCTGATCTTCCTCAAGCAAAATAGAGGAAGATTGGCAACAGATGTTAGCGCAGGTGCCAATCTTAAACAAAAGAGTGGTGTCCATGTACCAGACGAGTGCCTTCTGAGAGTGCCCAGTTCCGGCCTCGAAAAGTTACACCCTCACTCCCTTCCTCTGTCACTCGGTCCCAGAGATCTGTGGAATAACTGGCTTCTGTAGGGTTTCGTCTTCTATGGAACGGCCCAGGAGCCCTGTAGTGGGGATTTTTCTCTGTCTGTTCTCGTTGAGAGTTCCCTAGGCTGGGGCTGTCTTTTTGGGGAGAAGCTGACTTGCGGGTAACAACAACAGCGACCTTCTGGGAGGGCTTGCTCTGTGCCAGGACGACATCCATGTCTGGGGGCATCATCAAGGGAGTCCTCTATTAATCCTGTCTTCTCTTGTCCCGTCCCTGCCCGTTTCTCTCTTGCAGAGTGACTATTCGAGTGATACGGAGAGTGAAGACAACTTCCTTATGATGCCCCCACGGGACCACCTGGGCCTCAGCGTCTTCTCCATGCTCTGCTGCTTCTGGCCTCTGGGCATCGCGGCCTTCTACTTGTCCCACGAGGTAAGGCCTCTCTCGGTAGGTCACACACCCATAGCACACCCAGGCTGAGAGGAGGAGAGCCCGCGAAGCCCATTCAGCTCGTGCGCCAGAGGTTCTGGTTGGGGAGCAGGCCCCAGGGAGGCCAGGCGCCTCGCTCAGCCTCGTGGCTGCTCTCTCCTCACAGAGGCGGGATTGCCCCATGGCTCCCAGGGCAAGGCAGGCAACCTTCAGGAAGGGGGTTGCATGAAGGAAGCTGGTGCCCCTGGTAGAAAGCAAATACAGGGAAGCCTGGCTCCAAGGAGACGCTTGGATGGCACTAGCAGGACTGACGTGGTGCTGGGGCACTGTGCCCGGGGCGAGGACACTGACATCACACTTATACTGTGAAAGAAGGCAAGGGCGGTTGTTTTCTCTGTGAGAGGCTCATTCTTATAAAATAGATTCCAGTTCCACAGCAGCCTGTGTGTCCTCATCCCAAATTAATGTCCTGCTAGAGGAAATGGTGCAACCTGGCGGGTATGGTGGCCTCCTCGGCCAGTGGGAGGCTTCTAAAGGCATCGCTTCCCAGCTCTGTTTCCCTGCAAAGCATCCTCCTCGTTCCTTTGTGGAACCCAAGTTTTGAAAGATTTTTTCTAGCAAATGAAGAGTATTCATTCAGAAATAATCTATATTCGCATATTTGTTAATCAAAGGAAGACATTTATACTTGCCAATTACAGATGAGGTTTCAGCCCACCATCATCCCACCCAGGGTGAGCCTGGGGCCCTGGGCTTATGGGTGACCGCAGGGCACAGTGACCAGCCCTCAGTGCTCAGGGGTTTTCCTCTCCAGCTTCTAGGGTTCTGGGACTGAGGCTGCAAACAGCTGGCTCTGGCAGTCTTGTGTGTAAAACATAGATTTCTCTTGGCTTGAAAACCGATCCCCAGCCGAGCCCAGAAGAGGCCTCTCACTGCTTCTTGCTGGTTTCTGCATTGATTCCTTCTCATCTGACTGTGAGAGGAGAGGACAGTCCCTTTATGCACTTTTCTTTTTCCCCTGCTTCCCTTTTCCTGGCACCAGGGAGGAGCCGGGGATAGCGGTGGACCCACTGGCTGTGGTGCTCCTGGGGGCAGGTGCTTCTCAGCAGGAACACCTGAGGGTCACCCGAGGCCCTTCCAGGCAGCATCAAGGTGGGCCCCTGCTCAGCACTGCTCTGGGGTCCCATGCTGGAGGATAGTGGATGGGGAGGGAGTGGAGAAAGTCCTGCACCCCTGGGTCAGGCTGAGCACCTTTCCATGTCCACCTTTGGCCTGGAGGATCTGTCTGAGCTTCTCTTTTGTGAGTTTGTCCCACAAATGCCAAACACCCCCTTCTCCGAGGGCACCAGCACCGGCTGGCGGACAAGAGGCCTGGGCCTGGCAGGGGCCTGGGCAGCTAGGGGCTGAGGCAAGGGCAGTGTTTTCCCAGACCCCAAGGGGAGGGCGTGGGCGTTGCTCACTGAGAATTGGGACACACAGCGGGACTGGACAGACACCCTCTGGGTATAGAGCATGCTCTGAGGAGGACCCCAGAGGCCGAGCATCTGCCCGTTCCTGTGGCAGCTGCACCCTGAGCCCGGGCTAGAGCGCTGCAGACGGGCCAGGTGGCTTCACCAGGAGGGCGGTCAAGTGGATGGAGCGATGGGAACCAGCTTCTTGCATATCATGGGCAATTCAGGCTTTTCCCAGGAGCTGACCGAGCGACCTCACCTGCTCCATGGCATCCCCGGCCTGCCACAGCGCCTGAGGGGTGAAGGCGGGCAGAGTTCCCACTTCCTGGCCCAGCCTGCTAAGAGCAGCCTTTCCTCCCGCAGGGAGTCCCATCAATGTCAGAGCTGGATTTTGATTGCCAAATTTGAGAATGAGTGATATTTCTATATTAGATCCTCTGGTACAGGTGTTAACTGTTCAAAGAGATGCAGGTGGACATCAATATGCCGTGCAGGCAGGGTGCCAGGCAGAGCACGCTCTGGATCAACGAGGAGGGGTATGTGGAAAGGCTGCCCACGTGGCCAGGAAGGAAAGGCTGCCCCTTGCTTGGCTGCTCCACACACCCTAGCCGAGGCTTCCCGTCTGGAGCAGAGCAAGCTGTGCACGGCATCTTTGTCTGAAAGATTGTAATTATAATAATTAACATAATTCATTGTATTTATAATAAAATTTTAATTATAATAAAAAGCAAGCCCACAAAGCAGAGACTGGCGTTTAGATGCCCTTTCTCAGAAAGTACTTCTGTTCTCCACACCTTGAGAGCCACTTGGCCTTGGCCCCCGTGGTGGAGAGTACCCTAATGGTCTGTTCACCAGCCTGTGTGAGCTGCCCTTCGGGGACCCCCGGTCGCGTTTCCTGGAGGTAAAGAGCAAACATCTTGAGGAGTGTAGGGGTTGCCTTCACTCTGGGGCTCTCAGCTCCTCTTTTCGTGGTGCTGTGAGCATGGAGTCCCCTTCAGTGAAGCCCCAGCAGGGAAGAGATGCCACATTTTCATAAAGAAATCTCTGGAGGTGAGTGTCCTTCACGGGGCTTGCCTCCAAATCCTTCTCCCTGGGAACACCCAGGCTGAGACCATGGCCACCCAGCTCCTGCCTTCACAGTCCACCGCTGTGGCCCTTCTGGGCTTTGCTGCACACCCGGGAGATACAGCCCTTGGCACACAGGCCTCAGCCCAGCCGTGAGGCTGCTTCTGTTTGTGCCTCTTCAGCCCGACATCAGACGCTAAACCTGTAGCAGGAACTGAGGGGAGCAGGCAGCTGCTGAGGGGAGGATGCGCAGCACGCCCCAGAACAGATGCTCTGAGAATCGTTACACTAAACTGAATCAGTGCTTTCCTGGGCGCGGCCACCGGGAGCTCTACCCCCAGCACTGGAGAGAGGGAAGCCCAGAGCCCATCTCTGCAGGGCTGTTGTCAGGTGGCCGCCCATCCCTCCTGCTGCCCTGAGTGCTGGGGGCTGGGCCGGTGACCTCAGAGTCAGCAAACAGCATAGTAATTAAGCCACAATCCCCAAAGTCCCAGATGCTGCTCACAAGGAAATCTTTGACATCTGAGTATGACTTCGGGGTTTCTTCTTTTACCACCGATCATGTCTCAGTGTAGTCACTGCCAATTAGACGATGTCTGCACATTGTCAAAACACCCGCTCAGTGAAGTCAGGGGAACATGTGAGGGCATTCTGGGAGGACAAAACCAAACAAGTCTCTGTGGTGGGATTACCTCGGGCAGCGGTGAGCGTCATAGGACCCCTGGACTTACAACCCAGGGTATTTTTTGTCCTGTCCTCTTCTGGCTGGGTCCAGGCCAGCAGGCAATTTCAGATGCCTAGGTTTCCTGATCCATGAGACCATGAAATCAACCATGGCCCATAGCTGATGAGGCTTAGGGGGATGAAGAAAGAGGGAGAATCCCCATGAGGGTCCTGGAAAGCGGCAGGTGCCCAGCGTGATCTGCTGGGAATGGCATTGTCAGCACACAGGTGCGGTCCCCGGGGAAGGAAAGCCTGGAAGGAGACAGAATCTTTTCTCCAACAGGTTTTATAATTCAAAAAAGGTGTGAATTAAGTAGTAGTAAGAGTAGTGATAACAGTACCGGTGAGGTGGTAACATGTGAGCATCTATCAGGGGCCAGGTCCTGTGTTCCATACTGAGCACCTGGCTTTTCAGAGCATGGTCCTGACCAGCAGTGTCGATCCCCGACACTGTTAGAAATGCACGTTGTCCGGCCCCATCCAGACCTGCCCAGTTGGAGCCTTTGGGAGTAGGGCCTAGGCACCTGCATTTGAACAAGCCCTCCCACTGCGTCTGACGTCGCTCAAGTTTGAGTAGTGCGGTTGCCCATACATGATCTCGTAGGAAGTCTGTGACATGGCACTGCCATCACATCACTTTGTGGGCCATGAAGTCAGGGTTCCGTGAACTCAGATGGTTGCCCCGAGGCCAGAGCGGGCTGTCAGTGGGCTGGGACTACCAGGACTACCTGGCTCAGAGCCATCTCCGGGGGAGGCACCTGCTTGGGCTTGAACCCTGATGAGGGATTCAACGTGGAGGCAGGGGGAGGGTGAGTGTAGCTTTTGTCCACAGCTACATTTTCCTCCAACAGCATTAATCGTTTGAGCCAGCTCCCAGTGCAAGCATGTTTTGTAAACCAGTTTATAGAGAGGAAAGTGTTGTGTGATGCATCCGTCTAGGAACTGAGGTTTCTAATGATGTTGAGGATAGAAATGAATCCATAATTTACTGGGCGACTGCTGTGAGCTAGTTAATACACACACTTTATCTCGCTTAATTTTTGCAATGTGTCTGAAAGGTGGACAATTCTTACTCCTATTTTATGGATGAAAAAAACTGAAGTTACAAGGGATTAAAAAACTTGCAGAAATCAGAGAGGTAGCAAGTATAGGTACATGAGGCAAGTATTGATATTTTTAACCCTTAAAATCAAATTTTCCGCAATGTAACTTTGACTTTTATCTGTTTACAAACAAAAATAGAATCACAGTACTTGCTTCTCAATCTACTGTGCCTCCCGCTGAGGAAGAGAAACCCCTCCAGGCAGGACTGCGGGGCGGGCCGAGGCGACGGGGCTGTGTCTGCTGCAGGCACCTTCTGCCCTGCGCATTTATTGTGTCTCAATTTCATTTCATTTCATTTCATAAATGTTTCTTTCCTTTACTAACTGCAACATTATAGCAATAATTAAATGAGGAAAGGGTATTAAGGATCAGATTATGAATTTTATGAATAGCACTAGCAAAAGGAATTGGACGAATTAGGGGAAAGAAAAGGGAATCTTTTTATGGTACTAAAACGTAAAAGAAGAAAGATCCAGACAAGCCAATAGCAGTGTCCTTGAATTCTGTTCATTCATGCAGGGTTTCCTGAGCTCCTGCACTGTGTCAGGACCTGCTCTGGGGGCAGGGGTACAGCAGTGAACAAAGCAGACAGGACCCCACCTTCACAGAGCTTTCATCCTAGTGACCTAACAATGAGAGGCCAGAAACAAACAGAAGTAAACGTATATGTGCCCAATAATGATAAATTACAAGAGAAAAATAAAGCTAGAAATAGGTATGGGGCATACCATTTTAAATAGGGTGGACATGGTAGGGCTTGCCAAGAGGATACCATTTCATGTCGTGAAACTACAGGCCAACCCAGGAGAATCTCTTGAGAAGGAGCTTTTCAGGTAACGGGACAGCCAGCGCAAAGGGCCTGAGGTGGGAGCCTGACTGGTGTGTATGAGGAACAGTGTGGAGGCCAGTATGGCTGAAGCAGGAGCCCTTTGGGTGTGGAAGTAGGAAATGAGGGAGAGAGGTAACAAGACAGGCAGGTGTGGCAGACCCCACAGGCCCTCTTAGGCTGTGACAATGACTTGGGCTTTTTCTTTGGGGTGAGAAGCCGTGGGAGTGTTTGAGCAGAGAAGAGACACCATGAGTCTACCCCTGATCAGGAGGGTGTGCGGAGGACAGGGGTAGAAGCAGGGCCACCATGCCGGAGGCTGGTGGAATCCAGGCAGGCAGTGGGGGTCGGGACCGCAGTCACAGTTGGGAAGTTAGTGAGAAGTAGGGGGATGGGGATGGCTTTGGGAAGAATGGCCAACAGATTTCAACTGCTGATAGGAGAGGAGAAGAGTCCGGAAGGACCCACTGGAAGATGGAGTTTCCACTGGCTGGGGAGGTACCACATGGCAAAGGAGCAGGTGGAGCCGGGCATTGGCTCTGGCATGTTCGCACTGCCTAGTGGTACCCAAGTGGAGGCACCAAGCAGACAGCTGGGTGTGCAAGTCTGGGCTCCAGGGAGAGGTCTGGGCTGAGGACAGGAACGTAAGATGAAATCTGGGCCTTAACCTTTCAGCAATGAGGAGGCTGGTGGCGGCCTTGACAAGAGGAGTTCTGAGGGTGCTGGAAGTGACAGCCCATGGGTGTGGGCTTGAGAGAGAACAGGAGTGAGGGATCTCGGTGACACACCCAGCTGTGCTGCAGGAACTGGAGCAGTGGGCACCATGCAGGGGGCACAAGAGGGCCTGGCAGTGCTGCAAAGATGCTGTGTCTTGATCTGGGTGCTGGCTGTACACTTGCCAGCATAGCCATAAGTGTACATCTCAATGAGTGACCACTTAGTCACTGCTGAGTGTCACACTTAGGATTTGTGCACTTTCTGTAAGTATGTTATACTTCACTTAAAAAGTTGAAAAAAAGATTATGAGAAGAGGGAAATTGGATATGGTGCAGCGAGTTATTTATTTATTTTTTTTTTGGAAGAATTTTGTTGGAAACAGAAAGAGAAATGGGTGGTAACTAATAGGAGAGGTGATGTCAAGAGTTTATTTTTTTTAAGCGGTGGGCAAAGCAAGGAGCCAAAGGGGCGACCCTCCTTAGGAGCTCATGAGGAGCAGCGGGAGGTGGGTGGGCGCTGGAGAGCCCCCACCTGAGAGTCCCGATTCCTGAGCTGCACAGGAAGTTGGCTGAGGGCGCAGGTGCTGAAGTTTGAGGAGGAGGAAGGAGCGACCAGGTAGTGCCAGAGCCCAGGGAGCAGGATTGTGGCACCTGGTAGAGGTGAGTGTGCCTTGGCAACATGCGGTCTGCAGGGCTCCAGGGCTCCTCCGGCCCCATTCTTCAGTGCACGCACAGCTGTGGCATAGGTGGAGCAGGCATGCCGACCTGCCTGGGGAAGACCACAAAGCAAGAGATGCGGGAACTCGGGGACAGAGAGAAAGGAGCAGTGAAGACTGTGACGACGGGCCATGGCATCTGAGTGCCATGAGAAGGGAAGGAGCATGTGAGGGCAGTGCGGGCCAGTGGTAAGCTCCCTGCACTGCACGTGCACTGTGCTCAGCACTGTGCTGGGTTCCCACGCACTTCCCCTCACTCATATCCTGCAGCCTCTGAGGAGGGTGCTCCTGTCCACATTTTCAGGCGAAGAAATAGGCCCAGAGAAGTCAAACAGCCGATCCCAGGTCACACTTTCAGGGGCAGAGCCTGGGTCTTCTCCTCCTACCCAGCATCAATGTCCACCTCTGGGTTGGGGCTCAGTATAATGTGCTTGGTGACTGATTGCACCCGGATAAATAGGAAGAAGAAACCATGGATCTTGGTTTAGACCTTATGAATCCCCACACAGGGAAGAAGTGTGTTGTCGGGTCCTTTCCTACTGTTTTCTCAGTGAAATAACAGCCCTGATTACAGCTCCCAGGGATGGGTCTATCCTTCGCCCACCTGACTCCATTAGGACTGGATAATATTAAATTATGGAAAGAACTAGGCCATCCTGAGTAAGATGTATACTAAAGGTGTTTCTTATTTCTCCTGAATTTGACTTTCTCCAGCAGAGTAGAAATATGTCAAGTACATTGCAGGCTGTCCCTCCTCCCCTCTAAATAAGTGCGGATTCTGCGAAGGTGAAGGGAGAGGATTATGGGATTTGGCCTGTGAAGACCTGTCACTCAGATAAGCCCTGGGAGAACCATTGCTGTTCCAAAGAAAATTAAGTCTTTCCCTCCTGAATCTTTACCCTGGATGTTAATGCTAATTGCTTATGGCCAGTTGGTTGGATTCTTGTCAGTGATTTCAGCCAATTTCCCAGAACAAACCCAAACTTTTCTATAAACACTGTCCAGATCTGGGGCCTCTCCAAGAGAGCGAGGGCGTGGTTCCCCCACAGACTACCAGCTGGGTTTCGTTTTCGTAGTGGTGTTCTTGAGCCGCCATGTTCTTGGTGTTATAAAAGAACGAACCAGGAGGGCCAGCGGGACTTGATGACTTGCCCCATCTTCCAATTGCGTAATATCAAAAGAACAAGCTGATTTGCCCTTGGAAAAATGTGAGGTTGGAAGATGATTTGAAAATAGGGAGCAGGAGACTGTTGGGGACTTCTGCTGGTTGCCTAGACTAATGACTTCCTGCAGCTGGAATAACTTGACGTTTTATGTTTGTTTGTTGGTGTATTTATTTTACCAAGAGCTTCCTTGAGAGGCGGTTGAGCATGGAGCCTCCCAATCCCAATCTTCATGGCCTCTGCTTCTCGCCACTCCCCACGCATGCGTCTTACCTGCCTGTGGCTTCTGGGCCTTCGCTCTATGCGCCCCCGCACCCCTTCCTTCAGACTGCTTCAGCAGCCATGGCCTGGACATGTGACTGCTGAGTCGTCGCCCTACCTGCCAGCCCCTCCAGATGGATTCAATGGCCATCTTCCTGTTTACATGGTTAGTCTCTGTGCCGACCACGGGGTGTCACTCACTGCCCACAAGTGTTGTGGCCTGTGCAGGAGGCAAAGGAACACCAGCCCTTGTTACCGGGGTGCAGCGAGCTTTAGGGCGCCGCAGAGGGAGCCATGCAGCATCTGGGGTGTGCTGACGGCCATGGGATCGTCCCTCCGTGGGGGTCAGGGAAGAGGTGCCCCTGAATTTCCTTCTCCTTCCTTCCTTCCCCCAGCCCATCACCCAAGGCCTTCTCACGGTCTTCTCCCAGAATGCATTGGAGGGGCCGGCCGGCAGCACTCCCCAGGCAACAGACGATGAGAGTCCACTGTGCCGTGTCTGCAAGCAAAAGAGCAGCTAGGGAGGGAAGCAGGTGTGTGCAGAAGATCCCCTGGCTTTGTGTTACAGGAAGAGCTGTGTGTGCTTCTCCTTGTTCCTGTTCTAGTATTTTGGGCCGGAGTTTGCCTCCCCAGGGACTGCCTCGTCCCATCTCTGTCTGAGTCTCAGAGAGCACCAGTTGTTACAGAGTGCAGAGTCCCTTCTGGAGGCCGACTAGGGCATTGCTCTCCGGGAGGTGCGGAGGCTGGGGCAGGGGTGCGGTTCCTGCAAGTGACTGAGGGAGCCCTTGGCCTGTGAGAGCTGGAGTGAGCTGGATCGCAGGCCACTGCTTCTCCTGTGGGGCCCTGAGAGATTCTTCACACCACAGCGCCACAGCTGGCGAGCATGGAGCAGAAAGGCCTGCCAGCCTCTGGACTCGCCCCGGCTCCCTGGGACACGGAACCTGCAGCGAGGTGGGGCACTAATGCTTTATTTGGAGGTACAATCCCAGCCAGTGAAAGCAAGGGAAAGTGGAGATGGGGCATGGAGGGAGGGAAAGGCACACGGGTGGTGCCTCACCATGCGGGCCACTACTTCCGCGGGGCCAGCTGGCTGCTCACCGCAGTGGACAGGCTTGACCAAAACGGCAGAGGGGGAGCTGTAGGGGCAGTGTTTGTCCAGCTGCCACCACCCCACAGGTGGAGTGACAGGCCTGCCTGGAATGGTGGCGGAGCTGAGGCCTGGGGCAGAGGAGGCAGTATAAGTGCAAACTTACCCCCTAAGGTTGCTTCTCTGAGCCTGCATTTCTTTATCTTTCCTGACCACGCTTTGGAAAGCAGTGTGAATATCAGTGACATCCTTATCTTGTCTCGGATCCCTAAGGGAAAATTTCCCACTTTCACTGTTAAGTAAGACTTTTCAGATATCTTGTTTTTTAGTCATGAACAGATGTTGAATTTATCGAAAGCTTTTTATATAACTGAAAAAATTATGAGTGTTTTCACTCATACAATCTACAATCTGGTAAATTGCACTGACTGATTTGAAAATGTTAAACCAACCTCACATTCATAAAGTAAACCTTAATTGGTCAAATTTTTATATGTTGTTGAAGTTGTGTGCTTCTGTTTTGCTTGGATGTTTGCATCTGTGTTCATGAGAGAGATTGGTCTATATTGTCCTTTCTGGTAATTTCTTCATTAAATTTTGGTAGCAATATTATGCTAGTTGTGAAATTTTGCCCTTTTTAGTGTTCTCTGAAAGGTTTTATAAAACTAAAATTATTCATTTGTTGAATCTTTGGTAGCACTCACTGTTAGAGCTATTTTGGCCTGAATCTTTCTTAGTAGGAAGGTTTTTAATTACTGATTTCATTTATTTAATATTAATGTCTAATGAGGTTGCATTTTGGCAAGTTGTATTTTTCTAGAATTTTGTCAATTTCATCTAAATTATCAATTTTATTAATCTTTTCAAACTATGAATTTGGACCTTCTCTGTTTCCTTTTTTGGATATAAATAGAAGGATGGATAGATAGACAGACAGACAGACAGACATAGCTCCCAAAAGACAATGTTGTTATTGTTTGATCTTGTCAGTATTTATTTACATATACCCACATATTCTACTTACTTTGTTCCTTATTTCTCCCTGAATCTTTGACATTCCAGCTTGAATAATTTCCCTTTTGTCTAAAGAACATCCTTCAGATTTTCCTGTGGTGTGGATTTGCTGGTGGTACGTTCTTTCTGTTTTGTATCATTGGAAATGTCTTTTTATTGCCTTCTGCTTGCTGATGTTTTTACTAAGTATGGAATTCTAATTGACAGTTCCCTCTTCAGTGTGTTGAAACTTCTGATAAACCCATTCACTGAGTTATAATATATTTTCTTTTTATCAATTCTAGAATTTCTGTGTTTCTTCTTTCTCCATATTGCTAGAACTGTTTTTCTAGTTTCCAATTACCTACCAAGATTTTCAAACTTTGGTTTCCTTGAATAGTAAGCAGAGGTACTTGGTGGTTGTTTATATGCCTGATGATTACAACATCTGGGGCCCCTGTGAGGCTGTGGGTTTTTTTCTCCTTGTTCTCACTCATGGTCTATTTTCTTAGATATTTTTGATGCATGTTGGTCATTGTTTTTGAAAAAAGTATTCACAGAAATATTTTGAGGATTAGGGTGACGCCGCCTTCCTTCAGCCAGACTATTTCTTTGCTTTTGCAAGGACATGGGCACAAAGAACTCAGCGTCTCCTCAGTGCAAGCTCGTGCTTTGAGTTGATGCAAAGCAAGGCTGTAATTCATGAGAATGCCGGTCTATTTCTGCTTCACTCTTTCTCCTATGCTTTAACTCTTTGGTGCTCCATCCTCTGGCAGGGGCCAGTGTGCCAAGATTGCCCTCTTTGGTGGGCTCTGAACCCCCAAAGGAAACGGAAACTCACCCTTCAGGCACCTCTTATGGGTCAGCAGGTCTCACCAGGCACAGGGGTTGCCATGTTTCTGTCTCCCTGCAGATTCTTGTCCTCTTCCTGGTCTCAGCCTAGTAATTCCTCATGCACTTATTTCTTTCATGCTTTTTAAAGTATTTTTTAACATTTCCTCAAGGATTTTTAGCTGTTTTCTGCAGAACGGTTACTAGTGACATTATCAGAAGCAGAACTCTGCATTTCTCTCTTTCCTTAATTGTTTATACAGAGAATGCATTCTTCTCACAACAGGAATATTTCTTTCATTAGAAAATTGGAGGCTTAGTTGAGGAATTTAGATTTTCTGTTGCTTGAATTCCCATTCTTTCTGGTGCTGACAAAAACTTGAACTGGCTCTTTGCTCTGTGTGTGTGACTATGCAGTGCCACTGAGGTTGATAAGGCATGTGAGAAAATGGGACAAAGCCCGTCACTGAAACTCACCCCCATCTAAATCAGAAAACACGGGGTCTGGCACTTTGTAGGTGCTCACGAAGTCCTGGGGGTATTTGTGTCTCGTGCATGTGTCTGCACACCCATTTTCTGCTTGGCCATTTCGTACAGATGAACCATGTGCTTATCAATGGGTGTCCAGACAGAGTTGGGAGGAGTTGGCCATGACTGAGATCCAATCAAGCTGCCAAATACTCTGGGCACGGGCCCTATTCAGGGCTGTGGGCAACTGACACTAACCCCACTGGTACCCCTGGCAGACAGTGCCCATCTCACTCTTCCAAGCTGCTCCCCCAAGGAGAGGGTGCTGTCAGTCATAGGTTGAGGGCTTCTCCAAAGGAGTGTTAATTCTCTGGCCCTTCTGGATTGTTTCTGCATCCTAAGTGGAAACAACAGAGGAAACACACAGAGGTGACCTGAGTGGGGCATTGCCTCAGAGACAGAGTTAATCACGCTGACGTAAACTGGATGCTGCAGAAGGAAGTAGGTTAATGTAGGACTGGGAAGGCAGGGTGGGGCCAGAGAGCCTTGAGTGCAAACTAGAGTCTGTCTATTAACAGAGCATTGTAAGTCCGAGAGTATAGGTTGGAAGTAGACCACCATAAAGAATAGTCAGAAAGCAGAGGATGGAAACAATATGTTCTAAAATAGACTCGTCCTTAGACCGGAAAATCTTTTCACAAGGAAATGAACAGAGACATTTGTCAGGCACCATGGGGTCTCTGTGGATATCTGCTGTACACCCTTGGGGTCACCAGAGATAGATGGAGGAAGACACGGGACAGTTCGTGTCCCTCCAGCCTCCCAACAGCCAGAAGCATAGTCACAGCAAACCTTTGACTGGCATGATAATTGAATGGGGACTTTTTCAAACATTTGAAGCAAAATGCTGTAGATGTTTACAGAAGCTGTCACTTGTCCATCTTTCTAACCATTTGTCTCATGGAAACAATCCAGCATTTTCTTGTTCTCATATCTAAAGCTTGTCACAAAAATAGAATTTGGAAATGTTCATTATTCTTTTTTTTCGAAGCTGTGTGCTCAGAATAGGTGCATTACATGCAACTGGACCCTGCGTATTCCACTCACTGAATGGTCTTGTTCGTGATCATCACCGAGTCTTGGAGTTGATGTTTTATGTACTTCCCCATGTCCCTCTTTTGTCCTCAAGTTCATTATTCTCATATGTCCCCTAATTTATAGTAAATTGAATTCCACCCACTGAATGCATCTGTAGGCACTAACAGATTCAGAATTAGCACAAGATCCAGCTTTTTCCTTGAGAGTCACAGATCATCGAAGGTAATAGGCAGATAGGGGTTAGCTGGTTAAGCAGGGTAACTACTAACACCATACAGTCTGTGCTGGAGTCGGGGAGAAAGACATGGCAAAGCATGGCCCAGCCCCAGGAGGTGTGAAGAAGCAGGAGTATGGGACCACATGGGAAGGAAAATGCTACCAAGGGACAGAATGGCTGGGAAGGACCAGGGACAGGCCCACCTCAGCCTCCCAAGGTGACTGATATGTGAATTATGGTGAGGGAAGTGGTGGGGCTGCAAGAGCCCAGCCAGGCACAGGAATAGTGTTGGATTTGCAGACGAATAGATTAAAAAACATTGCTAGAGGGATGGGCCTGATATATCAGATGGATATACATTAACTTGCATTGAGAAAATGTGCAATGGCAGCTCAATGACCAGCAAGTTATCTCCTTCTCTCTCTCTCTGCCTCATCCCTTCCTCTCTCTCTCCTGCCCCTCTGCTGTCTCTGTCTCCATATGTATGTCTAATATGCTAATTGTAGGTTCTGAGAGCTGTTTTTCAACTTCTGGGTTTAAACACTTCCATATAAATATTAATGATCTGGTACAGCCAAGACAAATCAGATTTCTGATCTATTTTTCCCCTGGAATCTGTGCTGGAGTTCATTGCTCATTTCTAACTTTTTGTGGTGTGCAGATGAGTGGGTACATTGTGTCTGTTTTGCTCCCTGGGGCATGTTGGATGGACTTTTTTCTGTTATAGGTGATGCATTGTCTCAGAAATTAGCATCTTGATTTTGTGACTGTCTGTAGCAGAGAAACCCTCATGCTTACTGTCCAAGGGCAGAGCGCATGCAATGCCTGCATGTTCAGAATCTAAGGTTAAAAGTACAATGTATTAAATTGTACATTCCTCCATCTGCCTTATGGCTCACCTCAAATTCCACTTCCAAATGCATGATCTTCTTGTTTTTAGACGATGTATCTGAAGCTTTGAGGATGCAACGTGCCTCTAAAAGCAGAATTGCTCACGTTTCTTTTCCAACTCTTTTAAGAGTCTGGTCCTCTGCATGGGTCCTCTGACATCCTGAGAACAAAACAGAAGGTGCAGTGCCAGGAGCTTTTGCTTTTGTGCAGTAGCCATGCCTATGAATGCTGAGTCCAGCCTGACCAGATCCTGGGACACACACTCAGCCAGGCATGCCCTGATTGATGACAGAGCCACCAAAGGGTCACTACAAGTGTCTCTGGCCGCAGCCAATAAACAGTCCCTACCGGCCTCAGATGGCCTTGAGTATAGTCTCAGGGCTCCATGTGTGTCAGGGATGTGACTGTGATATTGTCGCCAGTGGGACACCCCTGCTTCCTGAACTGGGGACAGGCAGGGCTCCTGGTTCATCTCGCCCATCATCACATGAAGTGCCACCTTGCATGGAGGACAGCAATTTCATGTGGTTCAACTCGCATGTATATTTGTGCAAGCGGAACAGTCAAGTTCAAGAAAGGTTGTGATTTACGGACAAAAAGAACAGGTTAGAATGGAATACTACTCAGCTGCAAAACAGAACAAAATCATTCCATTTGCAATAACATGGATGGACCTTGAGATAATTATGTTAAGTGAAATAAGCCAGCAAGAGAAAGATAATCTGTGTATGACTCCACTCATATGAGGAATTTAAAACTATGGACCAAGAACAGTTTAGTGGATACCAGGGGAAAGGTGGGGTGGGGGGTGGGCACAAAGGGTGAAGTGGTGCACCTACAACATGACTGACAAACGTTAATGTACAATTGAAATTTCACAAGATTGTAACCTATCAATAACTCAATAAAAAAAAATTAGGAAAAAAACAAAACAAAAAGAACAGGTTAGTGGTCACCAGTGGCAGGGGTCGGGGTGGGCACAGGGGGAAGGGTTGCAATTATATGGTATATGACAAATAATAATGTACAGCTGAAATTTCACTACATTATAAGCTATTATGACCACAATAAAAAAAATAAAAGACTACTCCACAAATCTCAATGACCCATTGAGCAGGTCAAAAGATAGGATAAATGTTAAAATGTCTATAAATGCTAAGGTCCTTTACCAAAATAAATTGTTCTTTTGAACTCCTTAAAAAAAAAGAAGGGTCATAATGAGTCATTGAGTGATGAGCACGTGACAGATTTTCGTGGAAATGTAGAGCCATTTTTGATACATCTCTGACATTTTGATTTTGACGTTGATGGAATTCAGTCTCTGTCGCTAACAGAGACCCCCTCACTGAGCTACCTCGCCCATCAGGCCAGCTGCAAGTGGGCTTCTTAAAGGTGCTTATAAAATTACCATCTGCACATCCACCATAAAAATGACCCATCAAGAGGACAGGAGCCTTGGCTTATGACCCTGGAAGTAGCTTCTCTTGGCCGTGCCCCTCTTTTCTTGCTTCCTTGATGAGCATTAGCATTTTCTGGCACTTCAAGAGTTCTGTGAATCCTAGGCATAGAGCTTAGCAGATGCCAAATTTAGAGTTGAAAAAGTTACCCTGAGCACAGTGTGTCTACTGTGACCGCCAGGGCAGGTGTGGGGTACTCCTCACTTTAATTTTTCTTCTCTCCTTTTGGATAGGGCACTCTGTTCTTAACCTGTCTGGATTATGTGTAAAATAGTGAGGAATCTTTGAAGCACACCGCAGCGTGTGTTTACGTTGGTCTGCTTCTGCGTCCACCTGAGCTTTACGCTGCAGCAGTGTGCAAGCGCACTCAAGGACAAGGGGCCTGGTGAGCCCACATACTCAGCTTGTGAGTGTGTAGGTGAGAGCTGTGGGGCTGGTTGCCTCAAAAATAATTCAAAGATAAATGACGAAGCAACGAGTTCTTGAGTGAACGTGACTGCAGATTGCTTAGAGGAATTGGAAACAGCAAGATCTGTAGGCAGAGAGAGGGGTTTTATGGAACTGGCCCTGCACTGGGGTATAGTAAAATGCAAGTGGTGAATTTATGAGGATGAGTCAGCTGCTCCCGGGGCCAATCCCCTCTTTTGGCCATGGCCTGGACCCTTCTCTTCTCCCATCAAGGCACAGCTGTGGTTCTCCAGAAAGCTCCATGGTTTGGGACCACTTAGCATTCATATCAGCCTCCCCTGCAAGGCACAACCTCCACGTAGACAGTATCACCCCTCAGGAGCCCCCTGGCACTGCCCACTCCATCCAAACTGACTGGGGATTTTCAAAGCAAGCCTGAACCCCAAGGCTTCCCCACTATCCCCATTCTCCCAGCACCCTCAGCCTCTTGCTACATTGCTACCCTCCAAGGCCACCTGTCTTCATCCCAGGCCCACACTGCCCACCATCACCGGATGGAGTCTCTGGTAGACTCTTCTTGGGCACCCAGAGAGCCACAGGAGCCTCCGGGCTGTCCTGATACAGTTTACAGGCACAGAAAGCACTGAGAACAGACTGGCAGTACGTTGGAATCACCCCAGGAATTCTTATAAACACAGTGGAGACGTGCTAAGTAGGCGGAGAGAGAGGGCATCTTGAGATCCTATCCCCAGAACTCAGTTTCAAAATTATTTTCTGCATTCCTGAGATGATGTTGAATAATTTTGCCTGGTCCTAATAGGCGTATAAAGTACCTTGTGTTACTTTGGAAATGACATGCAGAGTTTGAAAACCAAAACAGATTTTGTAAGTGACACATCTTCCTTCCAGAGTTATCTGTGTCCATGAAATGGTTGAGGATCACCTGTCAAGGACACTTGGGAGCATGTGTATGTATCTAGCATTGCACACAAGGGAGCCCCATGCCAATCAGCCAGATCTCGGGTCACAGCCGCATCTCTGATTCCGTAGCAGGGTGGCTGAGTCGCGCACGCCGCCCACAAAAGAAGCTCAGGTTTGTGCAGCACCTGATTGCTCTGACCCTGAAGCTGGTTTTCGGGTAATTGGTGAGGTATCCAGCAAGGCACACTCACAGTGTGGCCCGATTTATTATGCGTGAATGTTGAATCATGAGAAAGGGAGTTGCCCAAAGTTCAGCTACCTTGCTCGAGCCTGAAGGAAGCTGGAGCCCCAGTGCAGCCGCCTGGCAGCCCCCTGCAGCTGGGCACCATGTGTCTGCTCAGGTGCACGTGGGTGTTCTTTGCCAAAGTTGTGCTTGTTGCTTCCCAGGGAGGAGGCGATGTGCGCAGGGATAAAGGGGAGCCGCTCTGGGCAGCTTTGCCTTCTAGGAAAGGCTTGTCTCTTGCCTGCGGGCCCTGCTGCCTTGCTGCAATTACAGCAAGTGGGACGAGCTGGCATCTCAGCTCTCTAGTCAGAGGGACGTTTCCTGTCCTAGGTGGGCTCTCTCAGGCACAGTTCCTGGAGGATTGTCTGGAATCTCTCCCACGCATGAACCTGGAGATGCTCAGGAGATCCTGCGTGCTGCCTGAGAGGGTTTTCTTTCTTTCTGTTAATGGAACCAGCATTTGTCCACATCCAAGCCTCCAAACCACTGTGCAGATGCCCGGGCCTCCCTCCCCTCTGCCCACCACATTCTCTGGACTGTGAGTCCTCAGGTCCTCTCTCTACCAAGCTCTTGTCATCGTTGTTCCTCTCTCAGTCCCTCTGCCCTGCCCTAGGTCCTCATGACCTCCTTTCTGAGCCATTGAACATGTTCCAGCTCTTGACCCTGTTTCCAGCTTCTCCTTGTTCTCCCAGTTAATATTCCTGAGGCAGATAGGCCATGCTGGGCTCCAGCATGCAGGCCTCAGTAGCTCCCACTGCTCTGCAGAAGAGACAAGAGCCCCTCTTCCTGGAGGCCCAGGGCCCTCACGACTGGGTTCAGGTCTCTGCTTCCAACAGCCCATCTTCCCACGGCCCTACGACCTGTTCGCTGGGGCCAGGACATGGCCCACACTCCCACACCCACTGCCCTGGCCCCCATGCCGCCTCCCCAGGAATCCTTTCTTGGCCCTCCCACCCTGCAGGCTTCCACGTGGTCCACAGAAATCCATGCCCTTCCTCTGTGACCCAGATGCTCACGCAGTGCAGCTGCTCAAAGGAGATGCTCTGGTCCTTTCTGGTTCTCTTTCTGTTCCGTGGCACCCATCTGAGACACGGGTGGGAACTATCTCTTGGCTCAAGACTCACAGGGAATCGGGCCAGGCCCATCTTCCTGTCAGTGTCAGACGTGATCCCCAGGAGGGGGTGAACCTGTGATTCAGGAGTTCTAAAACAAAATACAGGGGCCCATGAGGCCCCACTGCTGTCCTGTAATGGCACATCTTCGTGAGGGTGCTCTTGCTTTATCCGAGTCCATTGCATAACTGTACTGACAGGTACATGACCGTTTAATGGCAATAGCAAGAAAATATTACCCCGTGGAATATTGCATTAATTTATCTATCAAATTCTGTAAGCATATGATTGGTTAAATGCAGACAAATTATGCTTGCCTCCATTCTTGTCATAAGAGCCTTTCATGAGGAAGGCCAATTCTTTCTGAAATTCTCTCTTACTCCTCGTCACCACTTCAGGAGCAGGCAGGCCTCAAAGTGACTTGACATATTTCACCAGAGTGATCTCTTCCCCAGTGGTTCTGCTTTTTCATTAGATAGGAACAGTCTGACTCTGCTTGAAGGGTTTGGGGAGGTGGTGTCTTTGATTTAGGACAGAGGGCTTAACCCTTTGGTGCCAGGACAGAAATCAGGCATGCCCCAAACACTGTCCCCAGCCCCGTCTAATTAGGAATATTGTGACTGGCCCTCTGACATAAACCTCCAATGTCCTTGTCTTAAAGCGGGAGAGGAAAGAAGTGTGTGTGCATCATGCATGGCGTGGAACGTCATGAGCCATAAAACTAAAGAATGGCTTTGGCAGCAGACTTAAAAGCGATCTTGACACAACCTTTCATTAACCTGCAAAATGATGACTTTTATTTCCCAGTAACTTACAGAATTCAAAAGCTAGGGGAAAAGGCTTAAAGCAGAGTCACTCTTAGATGTTTCTATATATCTGAACTCAGAATTATTTCCCCTCACCTCCCAGCGTAGAATTATAATAATCGTTTGCCACCATCAAAAAGAATGAATTAAGGGTTTCAGTTCGTGGTGGTCTATGAACAGATGGGTATAAGAGTCAAGAACTCAGGGTTGCGGGGAGTCCCTGATCTAGGCACATCGCTGTCAGCCACTCAGGGACAGGACGTGTCACCTGCTGTCTACCCTAGGGACAGGATGCCTCCCCCAGTCCACCCTGGGGACGGGTCACCTCCCCCAATCCACCCTAGGGACAGGACACCTCCCCCAGTCCACCCTATTAACAGTGGCAGTGATGGTCGCCATCATCACCTGAGCACTTACATGTGCCAGGACCCATGCAGGACATTTTGTGAGCTTTATCGTACATGTCCCTCCACGGTTCTAAGATGAAATAAGGAAACTGCGTCTCAGAGAGATCAGGTAACTGGTCCAAGGCCCCAGCCCTAGGGCAAGAGTGCAGGATGCAGACCCGGGCTGGAGACCTGCCTCGGAGCAGACACTTTAACCCTTGGCTAAACTGCCTCCCTCCAAAACAAACCAGAACGTCCTGTATCTCCATGTCATTCAGATAAGGGGTCTGAGTGTTGGGGGTGGGATTTTGGAGACCATCTTGGTGACATTCACTCCCAGATGTGTGACTCTGAGCAAGTTACCCTTCCTGATCCTCCAAGATAAGACAAGATGAGGTAAGGCTAATGATGGCATCTGGCACCACAGAGCTGCTGTGTACCCTGTATGAGCGCAGGTGGACACACTCTGCAAAGTCAGAGGAATGGCACCATCGTGACCTGGACTGCCTGTCCTCGTCCTCATCTGCCTCCTTGAACAGAGTTGCATCCCCCACGCCCAGTGCTATCTTCTTGCTGGCCCATGGTTGGTTTCCTGTGACACAGACCTGCCCATAGGGATACCAGGGCCACCAGGATAGCCCATAAATGCTTTAACCTGCCAAGGCGAAGACCTGCCTGCAGCCTCCCATGGTGTCTTGCCACACCTGCACCTTGTGCGTCCACCGGTTGCAGCTCCCAAACTCCCTGCCCCACCCCCACCTCACCTCAGAGCCTCTGCCCAGTGGCTCTCCCTTCACACCCACCCTCCTGTTACCACACAGTCTTGGTAACCTCTTTCCAAAGCCCCTCTGGACGGCTGAGTCCCACTGCCTGTCATGCCCCTGTAAGCCCTGGATAGTCAGCTCTTCTCCAGTTACAATGAAGGGACTTCAGGGGATGTTTCCAGTCTGAATCATGACCTCCCCCAATGACCAGAATGTAAATAAGATTTGGAGTCTGAATTCTTAGCATCTGAAGACAGGAGAGAATGGGCTTGGATGGCGAGGGCATGCTGCCTACTGGGTGGGGCGAGGGCTGCTGGGTGCTGGTGAAAGTTCATAAAGAAGGCACTGGTGATCCAGGGGATTGTGCGTCACTTACAACCTTAGCACGCATTGTGCGAGCGTGTAGTATTCGCGTGAATCTGTGGCCTGGGAAAGGAGTGTAATAAATTCACCCTTGTTTGTTTGATTGGTTGGTTGGTGAAAAGATTGACACAGGAGGGCAACATCCAAGAGGAAAGGAGCCTGGCGTACAAGAGCACTTCTCCCAAAACCTCCTGCTCTCACTGGTGGAAAAAGACAACCTGAGGGGAATGAAGGTAAATCCCTAATTTAAGATTCTGCAGTGATCAGGGCAATATATGCAATTAGACCTTAGAGATTAGGTCAAGGAAAATGCGATGAGAAAGAGCCACTTCTATGTGGGAAAGAAGCTAGCCCTCTGCTCAGAGCCTTCTTGGAGGTTGTCAGGGTATAAATAAGACATAAATAGGATTAAAGTACTAATTGACAAATTGTTGTCAAGGAGAAGTCCTGCTTCACCTATTTAAATGCTCAGAATATATTTAGAATGCTTATTATGCATAAACTAATATAACCCAAAGGCCTGAGCCCTCCCTTTCAACACGGGCATGTTGGAGAAAGAAATGAACAAAACATAACAATACCTTAGAGTTTGGACCGTGTGTGGGGAAAAGTCTTGAAAAATATGAATGGTCAAGTATTTTTAATGCAATGTTATTGCATTCAAGGACTTCTGTGACCTAGTAGTTAACTACTTTATATTTCAAAGGAGTTCTTTCAGTGGCCTACTTTAATAAATGAAAGCTAATAGTCAAAATTAACAATTTGTAGATGTTTATCAAATTCTTAAAGACATCAGTATCTTAACTAGATAAGGCAGCTTCCTTGCTAGTATTTTAACATCCATTTAATTGGTCCACACAGCTTTCTGTCCATCCTAATAGCCCGCTCCTCCTGTGTGATGGTCCTTTAAAGCTCCTGATACCCTAAAACCCATCTGAAATAAGCCTGAGGGGGCATTACTCCCAGGTGGCAAGATTTGGGTTCTGAGAGCCAAAGGCAACACACACCACCTGAAATTCCCTAGTTGGCGATTCACCCCAGGTTTTCTGAACCCAGGTTCCGCCTTCTCTAGGTTCCTCTCTGCAGCCAATATTTTCCTTCCCAAATCAGGTTCCTACCCTGATGTGTGAGGCCACTTCTGAATTATTTGACATCTCTGTGGAGACAGTGGTGCTTGTGGGGGGTCTGGGAGCACCAGGAGCCCCTGCTGTGCCGGCTCCATCCTCCTCATGGACTGGGGGCTAAGCAGGCTTCACCTGTCCAGAACCACCCCCCCACTTCCTCTCCAGGCAGCGTCTCCTCACAGGCACCTTTGCAGAGAGGACACAGGTCCTCAGTTTGCCCCCACACTGCTGTCCTTGAAATAGGCACCCAACAAAAGGTCAGTGGGGCCTTTCGTCTTTCACCTCTTCCACTCAACATGCTGTTCCCCAGAGACCCCAAGGTCCTTCTTTCAGCTCAGAGCACATGGGATTGTCTCTTCCCTCCGGCTCTTCTCTTCGCTTCCTGTCTCTTCCCTCCGGCTCTTCTCTTCCCTTCCTCTCTCTTCCCTGGAGCCCTAAGAGGTCCAGGGAGGTCATTTGGAACATCCATGAACTAGGATGGGAAATGAGTTGCATCATGATTTTCACCAACCTCTAACCAAAATTTGGCATTTCCTCCAGTTATGAAGGTAGGCAACAAACCACATTGTTGTGACTTCATCACCAGCAGAAACCACAGATGTCTTCACTGCAGGTGACAGTTGTTGAAGATATTTCAGAATATTGCTTATGTTCATCACTACTTTGAAAACACAAACCCAAGTGCAGACATACCTCATTTTGTTGCACTTCGCCTTATTGCTCTTTGCAGATATTTTGTGTTTTGTTTGTTTGTTCTTTTGCAGGGAAAGATTCACCCTGAGCTAACATCTGTTGCCAATCTTCTTTTTTTTTCCTCCCCAAAACCCCAGTGCATGGTTGCATATCCTAGTTGTAAGTTCTTCTATGTGAGCTGCCGCCACAACATGGCAACTGACAGATGGGTGGTGTGGTTCCTCCACTGGGAAGTGAACCCAGGCCGCCAAAGTGGTGAAAGTGCTGAACTTTAACCACTAGGCCATCAGGACTGGCTCCCAGATATTTTGTTTTTTATGAATTAAAGGTTTGTGGCAATCCTGCATTGAGCCATTTTTCCAACAGCGTTTGCTCACTTTGTGTCTCTGTGTCACATTTTGGTAATTCTCACAATAGCTCAAACTTTTTCATTATTATTATATTTGTTATGGTGATCTGTGATCAGTATCTTTGATGTTATTCTTGTCATTGTTGTGGGATGTCACAAACCACGCCCACATAAAACAGCAAACTCAATCGACAAATGCGGTGTGTGTTCCGACTGCTCCACCGACTAGCCATTCCCCATCTCTCTCCTTCTCCTTGAGTCTCCCTGTTCTCTGAGATACAACAATATCGAAATTAGGCCAATTCATAACCTACGATGACCTCTAAGTCTTGAAGTGAAAAGAAGAGTTGCACATCTCTCATTTTAAATCAAAAGCTAGAAATGATTAAGCTGAGTGAGGAGGGCGTGTCGAAAGCCGAGACAGGCCAAAAGCTAGGCCTCTTGCACCAAACAGTCAAGTTGTAAATGCAAAGCAGAAGTTCTTGAAGGAAATTAAAAGTGCTACTCCAGGGAACACACGAATGATAAGAAAGCGAAACAGCCCTATTGCTGATATGGAGGAAGTTTCAGTGGTCTGGAGAGGAGATCAAACCAGCCACAACATGCCCTTAAGCCAAAGCCTGATCCAGAGCCAGGCCCTGACTCTCTTCAATTCTGTGAAGGCTGAGAGGGGTGAGGCAGCTGCAGAAGAAAAGTTTGAAGCCAGCAAAGGTTGGTTCATGAGGTTTGAGGAAAGGAGCCGTCTCCATAACAAAAGTGCAGGTGAGGCAGCAAGTGCTAATGTAGAAGCTGCGGCAAGTTCTCCAGAAGATCCGGCTAAGATCATTAATGCAGGGGCTGCACTGAACAACAGATTCTCAGTGCAGATGAGACAGCCTTATATTGGAAGAGAGGCCATCTAGGACTTTCATAGCTAGAGAGGAGAAGTCAGTGCCTGGCTTTAAAGGACAAACAGACTTGTTAGGGGCTAATGCAGCTGGTGACTTTCTGTTGAAGCCAGTGCTCACTTACCATTCTGGAAATCCTAGAGCCCTTAAGAATTATGTGAAATCTACTGTTCCTATGCTCTGCAAATGGAACAACAAAGCCTAGATGAGACCACATCTGTTAACAACATGGTTTCCTGAGGGTTTTGGGGTTTTTTTTGAGGAAGATTAGCTCTGAGCTAACTGCCGCCAATCCTTCTCTTTTTTTTTTTGCTGAGGAAGGCTGGCCCTGAGCTAACATTCGTGCCCATCTTCCTCTACTTTATATGTGGGACACCTACCACAGCATGGCTTGTCAAGCAGTGCCGTGTCCACACCCGGGATCTGAACCAGCGAACGCTGGGCCACTGAAGCAGAACGTGTGCACTTAACCGTTGCACCACTGGGCCAGCCCCTTCCTGAGTATTTTAAGCCCACTGTTGAGACCTACTACTCAGAAAAAAATATTTCTTTCCAAATATTACTGCTCATTGACAATGCACCTGGTCCCCCAAGAGCTCTGATGGAGATGCGCAATGAGATTAATGTTGTTTTCATGCCTGCTAACACAACATCCATTCTGCAGCCCAAGGATCAAGCAGTAATTTTGACTTTCAAGCTGTGTTATTTAAAAAATACATTTTGTAAGGCTATTGCTGCCATAGATAATGATGCCTCTGATGGATCTGGTTAAAGTAAATTGAAAGCCTTCTGGAAAGGATTCACCATTAAGAACATTTGTGATTCATGGGAAGAGGTCAAAATATTAGCATTAACAGGAGTTTGGGAGAAGTTGATTCCGACCCTCATGGAAGACTTTGAGGGACTGAAGACATTAGTAGGGGAAGTAAGTGCAGATGTGGTGGAAACAGCAAGAGAACCAGAACTGGAAGTGGAGCCTGAAGATGTCACTGAGTTGCGGCGACCTCATGATCAAACTTGAACAGATGGGGAGCTGCTACTTATGGATGAGCAAAGAAAGTGGTTTGTTGAGATGGAGTCTACTCCTGGCGGAAACGCTGTGAAGATTGTTGAAATGACAACAAAGGATTTAGAATACGACATAAACAGTTGATAAAGCAGCAGCAGAGTTTAAGAATATTGACTGCAATTTTGAAGAAGTTCTTCTGGGGGTGAAATGCTACCAAACAGCATCACATGCTACAGAGAAATCATTCATGAAAGGAAGAGTCAATCCATGTGGCAAACTTCATTGTCGTCTTATTTTAAGAAATTACCACAGTCACTCTAACTTCAGCCTCCGCCACTCTGATCAGTCAGCAGCCATCAACATCGAGGCGAGACCCTCTGCCAGATTACGACTCGCTGAAGGCTCATGTGATGGTTAGCTTTATTTAGCAACGAAGTATTTTTTAATTAAGATGTGTTAATGCTGGGTTTTTAGACATAATGCTATTGCACGCTTAATAGACTACAGTATAGGGTAAACATAAGTTTTATATGCACTGGGAAACCAAAAAATTCTTGTGATGTGCTTTATTGTGGTGTTCATTTTATTGCGGTGGTCTGAAAGTGAACCCACAATATCTCTGAGGTCTACCCATACTAGTTATTATCTAGTGCCTTAATAAAGTGATACAAGTGCTAATATAGTTACAATTATGACTTTTTAGTATTTTATCAGCTCTATTTCAATATATTTGGTTCCTGTTATAACCCTTTGTATTTTATTTTATGAATTTAAAACCACTATTCTGAGAAAGTGTCCATTGGTTTCACCAGGTCCTAAAGGGGTCCGTGGCACCAAAAATGTAAGGACCCTGGTGGGTGTTCCAACATGCTCGTCCACCTGGCTGGATCCTCTTTCCCACACAGTCCTACCATCTCTTTGTTTTCAGTAAGGCCTTTCCTGGACCTCTCCTCTTCTACCTGCATCCTCCCAGCTCTGCCCTGGAGACTTGCAAAAAGAGGAACCAGAAGTTTCCCATTTCAGATGGGGCTCAGTTCACAGTGTAAGGTCACGGGCCACCCTACTCACCACTCTTGCCTCCCTTCCCTGCAGTGAGGGGCCTGCCCTCTGACTCTCGGTCCTTGCAGTCCCGACGACCACAGGTGTCAGGGTACAGCAGAAGGAGAAAATATTGAAGGCGACTTGTGGGGCCCAGTGGCATCTCTGGGGAGAAGGAGTGACGAGGCCTCACTGCAAAGTGAAGCTGAAAATAGCAACTTACAGTATGGTCACAGGGCAGCTGGGAGGCTCGGGCCTCACAGCCTTCAAACTCCCATAGCAATACCCTTGGGCTTTGAGGAGAGAAGACCATCCTACAGCTTCTCTGTTTTTTCTCTGTAAGTCGTGCACTTCAGAACTCTTTACTGAGCACCGACTGCATACCAGACACGATGCCAGGTGTTGGGGACACGGCAGAGAACAGATGTGGGCCCTGCACTTGTGGGAATTTAAATTATGTGCCCCGAAGTGGAGCCCTGTTCCCTAAGGGTCTTGGCTGAGAAGGCATTTGTGGAGGTAGTTGCCCTCCTTCCATCTTCCCTCTCAGGTTTCCCTGGCCCTGTCAGGCCTCTCCCCATCCTCCTACATCTGCTCAGCTCCCACCAGGCCTTTGTTCCCCTCACCATTGGGCAGCCTCATTCACTTTCACAGCTCCAGACATCAGTTTCCCAATGTCTAGCTCCTGCTCAGACCACTTGCTTGGGGTTTAGAGAATATCCTCCTAAAGTACAGCCAGCCAGCAACTGAGTGGCAGGAGCCGAGGGAGCCTGGCCCGCATCCTCCCTGCGCTGTCTTGGGAACGGGCCTCTCGTCCTGAGCTGTGCCCACCAGAACCTCGGGCTCCTCCTGGCCCATCTCAGTCCTTCCTCCCCCTCGTCTCCCAGCCTCACTCACCAAACTGCTGTTGGCATCAGATGCCCACCTCCCTCCTTTCCACTGCCTCCTGTCCCCACTGCCTCCACCGTCCCGCCTCCTCACTCAGCTTAGTTAGACTCGGGGAAGGTGGGACCTTCCTCAACAGTGTTCACCTTCCTGGAACCCTGAAGAATCTATGCCTAAAGGCCGAAGACACAGTCCCACGACCAGATGAAGGCCAGGCTGCCCCTCCCACCGGCACCCCGCCTTTTTGAGTGGCACCTCCTTTTACCTCCAGTCACAGGTGGCTGAGAGAACAAACAAAGACAACTGTAGTGAATGCACTAACGGAGCCCGTGTGGCTCCATCGCTGCCGTGTCTGCCTTCTTTGGAAGGAGGGCAGCACAGGCGTCTGCAAGACTCAGTATTGAACGAGCTTAGAAACAGTGCCTGGAGTTGGTAGGACTGGTTCTGTAATAACTGATTCCTTCCCCTGAAAGGCTCACAGGCCCAGGGACGACCACTGACCTCAAGGGAACCCCAGGAAGTCGAGGCCCCTGGCCTTCCAGGAGAGCCATTTGGTTCACCTTGCCCTCCTGGCCACGCGGCTAACCCGCAGCTCTCTGTGTCCTCTGCTGGCTGAGTGGCACCGAGGAAGGGCCCAGAGGAGCCGCAGAGGGGCGGTCCTGCAGCACCTCTGCCGTCAGAGCGCCAGGCCGCCCTGGCACTGAGGGCTCGGCCTGTCCCTCCTCTTGCCGGGGTCATTTCTGACCCAGCAAATGATGCTCCTACTAGCCTGTTACTCTGCCAACCTGCAAAGCCCCAAGGAGAAGACGACATCAGCCCAGGGGCAGCTTCACGGCCTTGCTGTTTTAGTCTCATCCTTTGAAGCTGGAAAGAAGATGTTCTGTATTAAAATGTTCCTTCCCGCTGTGCATAATGCTAATGTCTTCCACATAATATGGTTAATGGAATATTTTACACACTGGAAATAGCCACAGTGACCTTTTCTTCCTTCTGGAAGTCTCATTTTTTCTCTCTCACTCCTTCCCCCACACCTTTGCTTTTTTTTTTCTTTGCATTTCAGGTATCAGTGCCCTATAGCCAAGTGACCAGGGCATCTTCCAGGATCAGTGTTTCCTCAACTGAAGCAACAACAACAAAGAAAATCATAAAATGATGTGGAGGGAAACAGATGCCCTATGGCCTCTGCAAAACCTCAGACTCTTACATGAGAAGACTCAGACCTTGGGGGGTAGCTGGGAAGGCAGTTCACACTCTGATGGGGGGCTTTTGTTTGAAGCCTCCTGTAATTTAGGACTGCCAAAGGGTCTGGAGGAGGTTGTGGTCTTAGGTTTATCTTTTTATGTATTTATTTATTTATTTTTGAGGAAGATTAGCCCTGAGCTAACATCTAACTCCAATCCTCCTCCTCTTTTTGCTGAGGAAGATTGACCCTGAGCTAACATCCATGCCCATCTTCCGCCACCCTACATGTGGGACACCCGCCACAGCATGGCTTGCCAAGCGGTGCATAGGTCCACACCCGGGATCTGAACCGGTGAACCCCGAGCCGCCAAAGCGGAATGTGTGAACTTAACCACTGGGCCACGGGGCCCACCCCTTATCTTTTTATTTTTTTCCTCCAGCTTTATTGACGTGAAATTGACAAGTAAAATTGTATATATTTAAAGTGTACACCATATCACTCTGAATGCTGGAAAAGTGTGAAAGTCTGTGCTAGGCCTAGACGTCTGACTTATTGGAACCCTCAGCTGAACCTGACCATTACTGGGTCCCGGGGATCCTTGATCAGGGTGGGTGGGGAAGGCCTGGCCTGGGCAGGGCAGCGTGTCCGTGCAAGGCCTGTGGGGCAGCAGCCTGTCCTGCACCTCCTCTGAAGAGCAGGCACCTCTGGGCCACTCTGTGCTCAACTGTCACTTCCGTAGACAAGTCTGTTCTTTTTTTTTGCTATGAAAGTTAATGTTTACTGGGCATGAAAAAGAAAATAATAGCAAATTACACTGTAAAAGTTGGTAAATGCCATAAACATCACACGATACAGAAATAAAAATATATCTTGTTACTTAGCTGCTAACGTACTTCTACAATACTTTCATTCTTGTACTTTGGCTGTTTGCTTTTTTTTCCCCCCAGTAATTTTATTGAGATCATAATGCTTTATAATATTGTGTAATCTCAAGTGTAGATTATTATTTATCAATTTCTGAATAGACTTCATCGTGCTTACCACCAGTGGTCTAATTTTTGTCCACCGCTATACATATGCGCCCCTTTACCCCTTTTGCCCACCCCTCAACCCCCTTCCCCTCTGATGACTACTAATCTGTTCTCTTTATCCATGTGTTTTTTATCTTCCACAAATGAGTGAATGGATAAATAAGATGTGTGTGTACACACACACACACACACACACTCACGCACGCACACGATGGAATACTACTCAACCATAAAAAAGACAACATCGTCCCGTATGCAACAACATGGATGGACCTGAGGGTATGATGTTAAGTGAAATTAGTCAGGCAGAGAAAGACAAGTCTGTTCTTTTAACGTTTCTGTTGTCAAGGGAACTGGAGGCAGCAAGTCACTCACATGGCATTCATCAAGTCTCCCTTCATTCGTCTGCATTTTGGAGGTGATAAGGGAAACAAGGCAGAGGTCAGCCTGTTTATACCTGACAAAGGTGGGACTCACCAAAAGGCATTGTCTGGAACAGGTGGGAAGTAGGGAAGAGCAAGGTTCAGAGAATTCTGTTGCTGCTAATTCCCCAGCCAGAAAGGCACTTTTCTTCTGGGGATTATACTTGTTTCTTACAAAGGAAAAGAGAGTGGCATGAATATTGAGGCTTCCAAAAGGGGCAGCCACACCGACAAACGAAGAGCAGAGAGAAGGTGTGTGGGCCCAAGACACCTCTCAAATTCCCTTCTCCATCTGCCCTCCATGTGTTCCTGTTCGTAGATGATTCTCATGGGAGTCGTTATTTATGTGGCATAAACAGGACATGTGTTTGCACGTGTGTGGACACACACACATAACTTACCTACACATTGTAGGCATTTTTAATGTTTATAAGTCTGATAAATGTAGTGTTGTCACTATATAATAGTAGAGCCTTTACTGGCTACAAATTTTGCATGGGCTCATCAGGCTGCAAAGCTCCGGGCATAAAAGGGAGCTCATCTCCTAGACAGTGACAGGAACGTGCCTTATCCCAGACCCATGCATATGAGCCAGCTTAACTTTCTGGTCTAAACTCTCAGAGTTTGGTGTTTTCCAGTCGAGAGCAGCATGGAGGGAGAGGAGAAGGGGTGAAACTAAGGTTTCCGGGCTTAGACCCTGCACAAGCCGAGGTGCTTTGTCGGGATCTGCGTGTGAGGAAGCTCAAGCCCTGACGTTTAAACGTGGACTCAAAGTGCACCGGCTAATGCGTGGTCTGCAGCCTGCCCTCTGCAGAGCAGTGCCCAGGGCTTCTGCAGGAGGGTGAATCCCTCCTCCTCAGGCGGCCTCCTATAATTTCCTGCAAACTCCCACAATCTTGGACATTCTTCTTGGTTTTGCAATGGAAATGTTTTACATGCGACACCTGCTCCCAGTTTCTGGTAAACCTTGTTTTATTTAGGATGCTGATCCGGTTATTTCTGCAAAACAAACCACTCTATAGCTCGTGGCATAAAACGGCCTTGTCATTATGCTCATGGTTTCTGTGGGTTGGGAATCCAGGAGGCAGCAGGGGGACAGTTTGTCTCTGCTCGTAAATGTCTGGGAAGACTCAAGGCTGGAGTGATTGACAGCTGAGGCTGGAAGCATCTGTAGTGACTTCACATCCATGTCTTGATGCTGGCTGTTGGCTGGGACTTTAAGTGGACCATCCACAGGAGTACCCGTTACATGGCCTTTCCATGTGGTCTCTCCGTGGGTGCTAATCTGAGCTTCCTCATGGTATGGTGGCTGGGTTCCCAGAGCAAGCATCCCAAGGTACCAAGGCAGATCATGAGACCTTGTTATGATCCAGCCTCCAAAGCCACGGAGCATCACTTATGCCAGACTCTCGGGACCAAGGCCTTCCAGACTCATAGGAGGGGGCATGGAGGTCAAGGTTCTAGAAGAGGATAAGGGATGGGAAACATTGTAGCAGCCATTTGGGGGAAAATATCATCTGTCACAGCTGTATTTCTAGGGATGAAAGAAAATTTTACACACAACATATTTATAGTACTAGGTTCATAGGAAAATGAATAATGACAAAGCTTTTTTTTCTAAATATTATACTCAGAAAGAATATATCAAATTAACAAAACCTCTAAGACCTAAAATGCCTTCTAGTTTATGAGGTCATGGCATTATTACAGTAAAAAGTAAATGGCATTTTTACTCAACAGCTATTATACTTATCCAATGAACATTTGCATGCATAAAACTGATGATAATTACGTTGCCTAATGAAGATAGAAGAGCTGAGAATCTTGTGCATTTTCAGTCAGTGAGGCAAACAGCATTATGTTGGTTAAGGCTAAATGATAGCATTAAATATTTTAAAAATAAGCTAAGTTAACTTATCCCCTCAAATATCTACAGCGTTACACTATGAGTCCATGCAGAAGAGGAACAGAAACTCTCAACAAGAGAGAGCCACCTTAAAGCATGTTTTAATCTTAAATATGCATCTCATTTGTTATTCTAAAAGCAAAGTGCTGGGAAAGCTTATCATATTTACTTTTGCCGCTTATGTAAATAATTTATTGCACGTAAGTGCATTGCACTTCAAAGGTTTGAGCTTGGCTTAGCACATGGTTAACACCAATTTGGCACAGTCTCTTTTTAAGTGTACATTTGCAAAACGCATCATCTCAGATTTGCTGAAATGATGTATTTCTATGTCAGCATCCTGCTTATTCATAATTTGAAATAAGTCTTTTGCCATTTGGTCCTAAGCCCCTTTGTTGACGTGTCTGCTGATATCGCATTACTTCCTCTGTATTCATATCTGATGCAAGATGGTCTCTGGTATGCTTTCGTTAGGGGGAAAAGCTCTACTGTAGAGGAAGGACAGAAAGACTGTGAAGTTCATAGTTCTTTGTGGAGTGCACCCCAGGCCCGCTGTGCACTCCAAAGGATGAGACTTAATCAGAAGATCACAGAACGCCCCCCTCCCCCACACCCTACTGCCATGTGAATAAGCCTACAGTATAACAACCACAGATTTGAGCTGGGAAAGATGAAAGACATATCCTCGGTTTGAGGAGCAGTACATAGGGAAGCCCCAAAGCCAAGAGAGAAGATGAAAATAAGGACATTAGAGGACTTTAAAGCTTTTGGTACCTAAAGCTATAACAAACATCAAGTGTGCTCCACTCCTGGCCCAATTAACATAAATTCTCACACTAAAGGCCTGTTTACCTCAATATCTAGTGCCCCATACAAGATGTCTCTCAACAAAACATTGCAGGGCATGCCAAAAGTCAAGAAAAGCCTGAAGAGGCAAAACAGTCATCAGAACCAAACTTGATTATGACTCACATGTTGGAATTAGACAGAGAATTTAAGACTGACCAATATGTTAAAGGCTCTAATGGAAAAGGTAGAAAACATGCATGAACAGATGGGTGATGTCAGCAGAGAGAGAAAAACAGTAGAAAGAAATGGTAGTAAAAAACAGCAACAGAAATGAGGAATTTTTTTTTCTTAAAGATTGGCACCTGAGCTAACATCTGTTGCCAATCTTCTTTTCTTCTTCTCCCCAAAGCCCCCCCAATACATAGTTTTATATTCTAGTTGCAATCTTGTGGCTCTGCTATGTGGGACGCCACCTCAGATTACATTTCACTTTTATTTATTCCTTCTTTACTGCTCTTCTTTGTTAATGTAGATCCAGTTTTCTGACCTGTATTATTTTCCTGTTGCCTTAATAACTTCTTTAATGGTTTTATAGACTCAGGTCTGCTGGTAATAAATTCCCTCAGTTGTTCATTTGAGGCAGTTTTTATTTATCCTTGTCTTCTGAAGTTATAACTTCTGGATATACAATTCGGGGTTGGCAGGTTTTTGTTGGTTTATTTTTTTTCAATACTTTAAAGACTGTGTTCAGCTGCATTCTTAGTTGTATCAATTCTGATGAGAAGTCTGCTGCAATTTTTATCATTGTTTCTCTGTAGGTAAGGTGTTTTTCCCCCTTTGGGGATATTCAAGATTTTCTCTTTGTTTTCAATTTTCTACAGTTTAAATATGACATATCTAGGTTTTCCTTGTTGTTGTTTGTTTGTTTTTGTTTTTTGTTTAATTCTGCTCAGTGATCTCTTTCCTTCTCAGAATAGTGATTTCAGTGTCTGTCGCTAATATTAGAAAACTCTTGGCCATTATTTCTTCAAATATTTCTTTTTCTTTCTGGTATTCCAGTTACACAAGTTATGCCATTACTTATGGTCCAATGGTCCACAGTTCTTGGATATTCTCTTCTGCTTTTTTTTTCATTCTTTTTTCTCTTTGTGTTTCACTTTGGGTAACTTCTTTTGACCTATCTTTAAGTTCACTGATTCTTTCCTCAGCTGTGTCAAGTCTACCAACAAAGACTTTTTTCAGGGGACAGCCCTGTGCTGTAGTGATTAAGTTCACCTGCTCCACTTCAGTGGCCCAGGGTTTCATCAGTTTGGATCCTGGGTGCAGACCTAGCACCACTCATCAAAGCCAACTTCAGAATAAGGAAGATTATCAGGGATGAAGAGGTGCATTGCATAATAATAAAGGGGTCAGTTCTCTACGAAGAAATAACAATCCTAACGTGTGTGCACCCAACCACAGAAAGTCAAGATATGAGGAAAATGGGCCAGCCCCGGTGGCCTAGTGGTTAAGTTCAGCACACTCCACTTTGGCAACCCAGATTCAATCCTGGATGCAGAAATACACCATTTGTTTGTCAGTTGCCATGCTGTGAACGTGGATCACATACAAAAAAATAGAGGAAAATTGGCAACAGATGTTAGCTCAGGTGAATCTTCCTCAGCAAAAGAATAGAAAAAGAAAGAAGAAATATAAGGAAAAAACTGATGGAACTGAAAGGAGAAATAGACGCAAATATAGCTGAAGACTTCAACACCCCTCTGTCAGAACTTCATAGATCAGGCAGACAGAAAATCAGGAAAGATATAAACGACCTGGGCAACATACTTAGTCAACTGACCTAACTGATGTTAAAAGAACACTCAAGCCAACAACAGTAGAATGCACATTCTTCTGAAATGCTCGTGGGCCTTCACCAAGATAGACCATATTCTGGGCCACAAAACAATCCTTAAAGTTTTTTCAAAATTAGAAAAACATGCAAAGTACTTTCTAGACCACACAGGAATTAAAATAGAAACCAACAACTGAAAGATAGCTAGGGGTTTTCCAAATATTTGGAACTTAAAAAAAATACGCTTCTCAATAACCCATGGGTCAAAGAAGAAGTCTCAAGGGAATTTAAAAAATATTCTGAACTAAATGAAAATGAAAGTAAAACATCAAAATTTGCGGGATGTATTTAAAGTAGCACTTACAGGGAAATTTATAGCATTAAATGCACATATTAGAAAAGAAGAAAGATCTAAAATCCATAAGCTACACTCCCACCTTAAGAAACTAGAGGACCAAGAATAAATTAAAACAAATGGAATGAAGGAAATAATTAAAATTAGAGAAGAAATCAACACTGAAAATAGGAAAACAGTAGAGAAAATCAACAAAATCAAAAGTCAGTTCTTTTCAAAGATTTGAAAAGAAAAATCAATAAAATTTGAAAGGATCAATAAAGTTAATAAACCTCTAGCCAGGCTAACCCAGAAAAAAATAAGAGACAGCACAAATTACCTGTATCAGGAATGAAAGAGAGTCATCGACTGATGTCCTGGATGTTAAAAGGAGAATAAGAGAATTCACATAGAGTGACCAACTCTATACCCATATATTCAATAACTTAGGTAAAATGAACCAATTCCTTGAAAACAAACTGCCAAAATTCACTCAAGGAGCAGTAGATAACCTGAGTTGCCTAATATCTATGAAAATGATGGTTCTCAGTCTTGGCTGCACATTGGAATCACCTGGGAAGCTTTGAAAGCTATCGATGCCTGAGTCCCACTCCTCATGGTCTTCAGGCCGTTGGAGTGGGGGCTGGGCTGGGGCCTCAGGACGCAGATGTTAGAACTCCCTGAGTGATTCTGCTGCACTGCCAAATTGATCATGCTTCTGCCTAGTGTCCACATCCTGATGTCCTTTGAGCAAAATGGTGTTTCCCTACTCTTAAGAAGCCTTTCTTCTAGTGGATTGTTTATTACTAAAAGCACGAAGTCTCTCCAATTCCAGTGACTGGAGCTGACTCTGGTTTTTATCCCCAGTGTTAGAAATGGCAGACCATCAATTATCCACAACAAAATGCTTTGCTACCAAACTGCAAAAACACCCTTCGTGAGCCTGTGTTTGACTGGACAGTCTCACCACCGCACTGAGCTTGGGGTGAAGGGCCCCTAAAGCAGGGGCACCTCTTCAGGACCTGGGGATCTGCCCTGTGAGTAGGGCCTCCTCCTGCACACGTGTGTAAGCATGGCGTTGCAGAATAAAGTGCTCACAGACTTGGCACAGAGCCCTCTGGGGCCTGGAGAGCAAAGGTGGTGATGAAAACTGGAGGAGTCAGTGCTCTGGGCTGTGGCAGGACCTTGAGATCTTTTATTCATGTTGCTGGTGTACAACGTGGATGCGAAATCATTTTTGATCATTTGTCCTTTCGACACTTAGATGAGAGTGGAGCTGTCCCCAGCTGGGAACGGGGAAACTGACCAGAGGACAGAGGAAGCTGGCATGTTGTCAGCACATCTCGCCGTATTCGCACTCCCAGTCTAGCTGTCCCTAACTGCTCAGCTCCTGCTTCCTTATGTAAAAATTCTTTGGGAGGAAAAAGGAGAGGAATTAGCACTGGCTGCCAGAGGCACGTGGAAAGCTTTCTGAGACTGCCAGAGCCACTGTCATTCAGTGAACCTCTTCTGAAGCGAATTCAGGGGAGCTCCCATGAACTTGGAAGTGTAGGGTGAGGCGTCTTCCATTATGGAGCTCTGTGCTGCTCTGCATCTTCCTCCCTGATGACTGTGTGTTAGTGTGGGACCATCCGCTGGGATGGCCTCGCTCCAGGCCCTTTGCTTTATAGCAGAGGGAATGAAAAGATTTCCAAGCGAAGAAAGGTTATTATTAGTGGAGGAAGGAGAGGCATGGAGCAGTGTGGACCCTGAGTAGAATTTCCATTCTGTAGATGTAAGGAAAGGCCTTATAAATGCATAATACTTTCTCTAAGTGCTGATGTTCCAGAGCTTGAGATTCCAGAGCTTTTATGTTTTCTACTCTAAACCAAACGAGAACACAGGTGTGAGTGCAGCAGGCAGCGGAAACCGTCAGAAAGGGGAAGATGACCACAGCCAGGCTCACCGTCCTCATGAAGGGCGCACCCCCTGCCTCATCCTCTTTCCTTCTGCCTGACGCACCTCTCTGTGGCTCTGTCACATTTATCTGAAGCTGAATCCCCAGCCTTTCATGGATCATCCTGGAGCCGAAACTGAAAACCAGCCCCAGCTTTCCAGGCTTCATGCACCTAGAGCCTGTGTGTGAGGGAGGTTGAGCCCATGACTGTACACTCTTCAAAGTCCCAGGATAGACTGTGAGCTCTGGACCCTGAAAGGCAGGGGATGATTGTCTCGAGGGTGCAGTGGTCATCGTGAGAAAGCTGGTGCTGCTCTGCACGTCAGGGTGTTCCCCGAGGCATGGAGCGCTCACACAGCTAGCTGGAGGGGCCCCCAGTGGGGCTCACACCCCGTCGGATGGATGGAGAGCCCAGCAGGTGACATTAGGGACTGCCCAGGGCCACATGACCAGGGAGGCTCTGATGCAGCCTCTGCTCTACTTCCACTGCTCATTCCCAGAGAGATATGGGGACAGGTCTGTGGGGACAGGTCCATGGGCACGAGCCGGACTGACATAGTATGTACAGACTGACTTCCTGCCTGAAATGGAACAAGCACACGCACAGGAGGGAGACCGGAATCTTCTCTTTAGAAGTAGAGCTCCTATCAAGTTGATAAGGAAACCTCTGCCAGCCCTCAGAAAACACCTATGGAACTGAGAGACTTAGCAGGACCCAGGGTGGGGCGGAGAGCTGTGCCCACCACCCTGCTCTGGATCTGTCCGTACTGAACATCACGGAGAGGGCCTCATCCCAACAGAGGGACAGCAGTGTTTGAGCTGTGGTGGCAGCACGCTGCGCACAGAACAGGTGGGCAAGAAGGAGCAGTTCCAAGCTGCTACCCGTGGGCTGCTCTGAAGGCAGTTGGGGAGAGGACATGCTTTGTCACATACACGTGTGTATACATGTGCTCCCCGAAAAAGCCACAGAGACCTCCCCAGAGCACAGTAAGTTTTCCTCTGGAATTCCGTGGATGGCACTTGCTACTTCCCTTGGCAAGACCTCCTGGGCAGTGTCCTGGGATGGAGACAGGTCTTACGCAGAAGTTCTTAAGCAACAGAGTCAAAAATGATGTCTTTGCCGTCGTCAGGCCTTCCAAAGAGTGATGGCGATTTTAAAATAACAATATACCAAAGAGAAAGAGACAGAAACAGAGACAGGAAGAAGAGGAAAGGAGGGAGCGAGGGAGGGAAGGAGGAAGAAACAGGGAGGAGGAAAAATGAAGACCACAGGGAAAAGGCACTGACATGCACCCTTGTTCTTCCGGTGTTCAGAGCTTTGTAGAGTCCACATCATATGAATATGACACAGAACGGAAGCTCGCCACTGTCTTTGCATGCTGTGCCATAGGAACATACACTATCCAGGGTCCTTCTGTGTATTTACAAAGCACTGAGGCATCAAAACTGAAGATGATTTGCAAAGCCCAGCATAATGCCAGCAAAGAGAAATGAATACAATGCAGGTTTTCCAAAATCACTTTGAAGCACCATTTCTGGGGAGGTAGATGAGGGTGAGGAGTACAGGCAGCTTCCGGGAGCTGGAATAATGTCAGCAGCCAAGGTAGACAGTGGAATAGCCCAGGGACGCAGGCGAGTTGCCGTGTCCCCCTGCCCACTCTGCACCAGGTACTCTGCTGTGCAGTCAGGATGTCCACACTTCGGGCTGTGCACAATCGCCCAGAGTCAGAAGCTGGATCCCAAGCCCAGCACTACATGGACGAGCTGCTTGAATGCTTCACCTCTTCATGCCTCGTTTTACTCATGTACAAAATGGGAGATGCTACTGGTGGTAATGATACGTATATAAAAACAGTGATATGGAGGCTATATAAAGAATGGCAACAACCCAATAAAAAAAAGAGAAAGAGCTTTATAGTCCATTCACAAAGGAAGATGCATGAGGGACCAGGAAGCACAAGAGAAGGTGATCATACTCATTTATCATCAGGGGGTGCAAATGAAAACCACCTGAGATGCCACTGCACACCCACTGTGAGAACATGGGGCACTGGGACCCTCACCCGCTGCTGGAGGGAGTGTAAAATGCTACACCCACTGTGGAAAATGCTCTTACATTTTCTTATCAATTTAAACATCCATCTCCCTAGATGCCTAGATACTTGCCCAAGAGAAATGAACCCACGTGCCCACAGAAAGACCCATACAAAATTGTTCATAGCGTGTTCATTCATCATAGGCCCAAATTGGAAATAACCCAGGAGGGCTGAGAAACAGCCAGAGAGTTGATCTAAAGGATCCTCTAAACAAAAAATGGCTCACCAGACAGGCCAACTTGGCTGTAGCAGCCAGCACCTCTCCATTTCACAGACGGCGGGGCCCCGTGTGTGGCAGCAACAGCGCCCATGCTCCTGAGACGGTGGCTGCTGGAGCCCGTGCACCTGGTCCTTCACTAATTAATCTCACCTTCTCCCGTTGGCACCTTGATCGTCCCCTCTTTCGGCCACCCATGCTGTGAGTTCTATCTCCTCCACTGCTTTTCTAGAAGAATCTCTGAGAAATGGAATTTCCTATCTAAGAAGGTAGGTGGTTCTGAAGCAACCAGCTGCAGGGACATTAATACTAGACGAATAGAATTTAATGAAAAAGTCATAAAGAGGGATAAAGAAGGACACTCTATAAAGATAAGGCAACAGGAGGCCAAGCAATGAATAAGGTGCGGAAGATTATCTAGTTTGGCTACTGATAGGAATAAGGGAGGTTTTAAGGGAGGCATTCACAGATCACTGTATCCTCCACAGGGCGTTACTGTTATCTAGGGTGATGCTGACAATTAAATACTGCCCCTGCAAGTCCCACTGGTGAGCCTCTGCCTGTGAAACACAAGAAAAGCTTTGGAAATCGAGGAAGAGGCCGTAGTGTCCCCACGACTGTCAGCCTGGAATTCAATGTTCCTCATTCCTGAATGAATTTCCCAAAACTTTTATCTTCAAAGAAAGGGGCTATTTTTACCTTGCAGACGAGAGGAACGTTATTAGTTTATTAGGAGTATATTGGAAAGGACTTCAGAGTGTAACTTCGCCCTGTAAGATCTGCTGAGGCGGCTGGACATTAAGGGGTCTCACCTGGAAACAGACAAGTTGTAAAAATTGCAGACAGAGGCCTGGTGATTCCCCTTGCCTCTGTTACCGTTCCTGGTGAATAATTTGCAAAACCGTAGCCTGTGAAGTCAGTCCTATTTTCAGTGACCCTTTAAAGAGGCATAATAAAATAAACCTCTTTGGCTGTTTCTACTCTCCGACCCACCAGCCATTTTTTTTACTAGTGGACTTGCAGTGTTGATGGTTATGAAACCAAGAACCCAACATCTTGATAAGAGCTTAGATTTCTGGTAGTTATGCCAACCAGGACTCTGGAAAATTGTGGGCAACCGGTCACCACTGTCCACCTAACGTGTGCCTGTGGTCTTAGCCTCTGCCCTCAGACCATATCAGAATAGTTCTTCATTTTCCAAATGTGCTGTTGGAGGGGCTGCTGGCTGTGGGCCATGTGGGTGGTGAGGAGTCTGGAAATGAGGTCATTTCAAACCTTTCCAGCCATGTGGAATTTCTGCTGCTTGCGCTTAGCACCTAATTTAATTACAGCATTACAGCCCCAGTGAAAATATGCAGAAGACTCCTAACTGCACCACTTCACTATCAGAGATTTTATCAAAACCTTCCCAGGGACGCTGGCACCTCCTCCTCTCCTTTGTGGGGAGTCCAGGTGACGAGGTGGAGTGAGTGTTGCTGGCTGAGCGATGGATGCAAGGGGAGACTGGTTCTGAAGGATCAGGAAGCTGCCTTTTCATTCAGATTTCTCATGAGTGTTTTGGCGAAAGAGGGCAGTAAACAGTTGTTCCTTTAGGAGAAAAATGTCTCCTCGGGCTGAGAGGGGCCGTGGGTGGAAGACCCACGCAGCCTTCTAGAGACAGGGCTCACGAACTGTTTCCTCTCTTCTGGAATAAATTTGTGAGCAGCTGAAACAGGACTTGAAAAAACTGGTATTTTGGAAGACCCTGGAGGATACTGCCATGGATTCCATGAAGTTTCTTATTTTCTTTTTGGCCAATAAAGTCGCCATCAACTTCCACAGCACAGAGTAATCTTTCCACAGAGTAATCATTTCCAGGGCTGCTTCGTGTTCTCTTCTGGTCCTTGTGCCCCCAGGAAAATCAGAAGCGATGGGTGGATTGTGTTTAATGTGAACAGGATATGGTTTGGCAGCCTGTAGTGAGCTAACTGCTGTTAAAATGTTCCATGAGGATGCAGGTGGGCCGGGAAATTGTCTCCCCTGGTCAGAGTTCACCTCCAGACCTGCCGATTTGGGCAGATGTTACAGTCCTAAACGCAAATGGGTGATCGCAGCCCTCCACTGTCTATGGGTCCACCAGTGACTGCCCACCCCAAGCTCTGCCACCCAACTTGCAGCCCCCCTACCTCGCCAGTGCCTGCCTTCCTCCCCGACATCACCCCTCGGCATTCCCCTTGCACCCAACCCTACAGTGTCTCAACCAGCCCTTCCCTGGCCTCCAGCCGTCCGTGCTACGCCCCTCTTCTGGAATGCCTTCTCTCGCTGTCATCTGGCTGGTCCTTCTGAGAATGCTGGGACTTGGCTCAGACAGCACCTCCTGCAGGAAGCCTTCCAACCTCCCCCTACCCTATCTGCAGCAGGTATCCCTACCATCTGCTGCTGGGGACCCTTACCACGGCCCCCCACATAGGGTGTGGCTCTCTGCTTTGCCTGTAGTTGTCTGAGATGGGACGGGCTCCCACCTGTTCAAGTGTCCTGCCATTGTCTCACGTGGCTGGTACGTGGCTGGAATTCAGTAAATACTGGGTTGAGGGATGGAGAGATGAGTTCTGACTGGCAATTTTATTAGTTATATGGGAAAAAAAGTGGTATTATTTTTTCCCTTCTGGTTGGACAGATTGCCTAAAAGTCTAAATAAAACAGTGTGTTATAACAAAAGTAAAAATCAACGCTTGGGTTGTCTACGAGGCTTTAAGGAGGACAAAGTTCCTCTGTTTTTTGCATTTTGCAGATAAGGAAAAGGAGGCCCCAAAGGGGCAGAGCTGGGCTCTGAACTGGGCAGTGTGAACACCAGATGGAGTGAGGACCATGTGTGCCCCACGAGTTAATCAGTGCCTGGCAGAATCCCCAGCACCCAGCACGGGAGGGGCCCAGAGGGAAGCACAGAAATAAATGAACTTCCACAGAAATGGTGTTTCCAGATAACTGTTGAGCCCTTTTAAGTTGGCCCGCCTTTAATTCTATTTTATCATGCTAGATGAAATTACAAAATTCAGTATGACATTCCCTTTTAGTAACTACAAGGGTTGTCCTCATGCGGGTTTCCCAGAACCATCGGCATCAGCAGCAACATGAGGGAACTTCTTAGAAACGCAGATTCCCAGGCCCCACCCCAGGCCTACTGAGACAGAAACTCCAGGGGTGGGGCCCAGAGTGCTGTGTGTTAACAAGCCCTGCAGGGGATGCTGATGCTTGCTCAAGTACACTTAACTAAGTCAGTCTTTTGCTGATGAACCAGGGTCTTTCTTATGAACCCCGTGCCCATGGGAGGATGTGGTTCAGGATGAGTGAGGGGCAGGAGCCAGAGTGCACGATGCCCTGCACCAGATGCCCGTCCTGTGTCGGTGAGGACTCGCATCATCGCATGGTCACCTGGTCCTTTTTAGATCTCACCACTTTTAGTTCACCAGCATCCCCACCAATATCCCCCACACTCTGCCTCGTACTCCTTTAATTATGAGTGGACCACTTAGACACACATCTCTGTTCACTCTTTCATTGTCTTTTTAACTTGGATAAGTAACACACTCCCATAGGAAGGAGGAGGAGGAGGAGAATGGAGAAAGAAAGGATAAAAACTGAATCTCCGTCTCCATGCCTCTTCTTCAAAGCCTCTCTCTAAGGAGCCCACCGCTTAGCATGCATTTATAAATCTGTGCAGGCATGCAGGCAGCGTTGATTTATAGATAAAAGACGATCAACATGCATTGCAACTTTTTCACATAATATAAATAATTTTGGTGTCAGTACATAGTGATCAGCATCAATATGTTTAACAATTTTGTAGTGTTCTGATATATGAATGTGCACTAATTAATCATTTCCCTAAAAATGGACATATAAATTGTTTCAGTTTCTCCTTTTGCAAGCACATCCACAAGTGAAACTCCACTGAATCAAAGATTATGCACCTGTAAATTTAGTAGATACTCTAAATTGTCCTCCAGAAGTCTGTACCAATTTTCATTCCCACTAACGAAATGTGAGTGCCTCTCTTCCCCACCTGGGTCAGTGTTCAATTTGCATTCATCTGATAGATAAAAATAGAGATCTTATTGCTTTGCAATTTGCATTTCATCCATTACTATGATGTTAAACATCTCTGCGTATGTTAGATTTTTTTACTTTTCCTCTATAAATTGCTCGTTCATACCTTTACCTATTTTCATTGGGCTTTTTACATTTTATTAATTTGTAGGCACTCTTTTTACGTTATCCCTATTAGACTGTTGTCCAATCGCTTTGTCACAAACATTTTCTCCTGGCGGAATGGTTTGTCATTGGTGCGTTGGCCATAGAGAGTCCTGGCATCTCTGTGGTTGTTGGAAGGACACTTACAGAGCTCGATGTCTGGTTCCTTAGAGCTGGTGGGGGCTGATTGTTCAGTGTCTCACGGCGACTTAGCAGAAAGCAGAAGGCTGCGCTGTGTCTCGCAGACCCCATCTGAGTGAGCAGCTCCCACAGAGCAGCCCCAAGAGCAGCCTGGCTGCATCTGTGGCCTCCAGTTCCTCTCATGGACTGCCCCTTCCTGCCTGCAGGAAGCCTTCCAGGGCTCATGGAGAAAAGCAGTCAGGACTGCCACTGGTTTATTGTTGGACTTTGGGGCCAGGTGCTGGCTTCACATCTGTGATTTGTGAATGCACATGGACTCAGGTGCACTTTCTTCCTGCCATGAGATGAGGGTAGAAAAGGAGAAAGCTGTATAGGGAAGAGCCCCATCATCCTGACATGAAACCCCATGAGAGTTTATTTCTACATCCACGTCCTGCATATGCTTCCCAGAGCCTCCTACTAGGGCAGCTTTACTTTATCATTCACAGATTTTATAATTTCCTGCTTTTCTGAGTGGCCTCTTCATTCCCTAATAGTCTCTTATAATACCCGCCCTGGGACGCTGAAGAATGGAAGCGATGGATGTGATAAAGGCCAGTTGGAGCCACCAGTGGACATTCCCCATTATCCCAGAGATAACAAGGTATCTTCTGGATACCTTGGATGCTGCACAGGTCTTTACCCGAGTTCTCCTTTTTCCTGTCAAAGACTTGAGTTTTTAAATTGGAAACATCTTGAAGAGGAAGCCAAAGGAATACCTTTTCATAAACTTTATTTTATTTCTTTACACATTCATACAACATATGTAATTTTATATGACTACACAAATGCAATTATTCATACATGCTTCTTATTTTTAGTGCAGTCTTTTTCTCTTCTCTG
Source organism: Equus przewalskii (assembly GCF_037783145.1). NCBI lineage: Eukaryota > Metazoa > Chordata > Mammalia > Perissodactyla > Equidae > Equus > Equus przewalskii. The sequence goes on along the minus strand of NC_091851.1, from coordinate 1,081,627 downwards.
AGTTGTGCTTGGGTCCTGCTTACCCTACGTTAGTGCCCTCACCAGGCACCTATGTTAGCCACCTGAATCACCTTCACGGTTCCTCCATCTTCAGCCATTTATAAATACACACGCACCTCTGCCCTCGTGCACCAAGCACACCTCCCTGTGTGGGGGTTCCATCATTATTTTAGTTTACCTTGGATACAATTAGACACAGGTTCTGCATCTCGATATTTTCACTGACAATACTTCCCAATGCTCCTGAAATTGCTGTTTTTAACATCCATGAACTAATCCACACGGAGATCATTATAATTTCCTTAGCTGTCCTCCCGTCACTGTGCCTTCACGCTGGCCGAGTTTTGTGGGGAACCATGAACAACAGTTCAATCAAATGTTGTTTTTGGTGAAAGTTTATACCCACGTCTACCAGTATATGAGGCCACACTGCAAATAGGAGACTTTCAGCAGTGGGAGAAAAGACTGACTCCTTTTCATCCTACACACTTTGAAAGCAATTTCGCTCTAGCCTTATAGGGGAAACCCATCTTGATCATACAACTAACCCTGGACCGTGCCCTGGAATGCAGGACATCTTAAGTTGCCACTGAGGCCTCAGTTGAGAATGTCCCTCTCTGCGTCACCAGTTGCTGGTCAGACCTTCCCCTGGAGGGGAGCCCTGGGCAAGGCTGAGGCAGCGCCCTGGGAGGGGTGCACTGCAAGCCACAGGCAGCTCAGCATCCCTGTGGCTGGGGGAGGGCACGGCCTTGAAGAGGGGTCTGCGCAGGGCACTCGCTGGATCCACCACACGCAGCAGAGGGGCCTTGAAGAGAGGTCTGCGCAGGGCACCCGCTGGATCCACCACCCACCGTGGAGGTGACAGACCAGTGAATGAAGAGCAAGCCCCAAAACGCACTCCATGTGTCTGTCTCATATGGTACCAGCCATATGGTAACTTAAAATTGCTTCTACCCAGAGCAGCATTTTCCTCAGGTCCCTCCCCTGACCGCTTCCCTTCACTCTGACTACTCTCCCCTGTGAAAAGCAATGATGCTGGAGAGATGGGGAAAGTGAGCCTGCAAAGATAATACCCCAATTCAGAAAGGTGTGTCCTCACAGGTTCCACTGGCTGTCAGATCCTCTTCATGAAACCTCTTGCTTACCTAGAAAAATCCAGCAAAGTATGGGCTCCCCTCGCCTCCTGCCGTGGGGGAGAGCTTTCTGGAATGCTGGTAGCCCTTCATGACATATCAAGTCTTTAAAGTCCTAAACATAAAATCAAAGAAAAGAGAAGGCAGATTTCCAGAAACAAAACAGAAAAGCAAAAAGCAGACCAGATGCTCCCACAGCAGGCACGGTCCAGAGACCTGGCCCGAGAGGGGCAGGGCTCACCAGGAGGAGTGGGCACAGGAACTCCAGCCACACTGGCTGGGTGGAGACCACCTCGGCTCCCTGTGAGGCTCTCCCCACCCCCAGAAAACCTCTCAACTCCCTGCAGACACTCTGTACTCAGGCCTCCCTGGATACAACCCAGGACCATCGTGGAAATATCTTGGAAACCGCCAAGACCTTGTAGGGTTAACTGTTTTGAGGCCACAGCTGGTTAATGGTCAAGCTGGGACTAACACCTGGTCATCCAGTGTGTCAGAGAGAGTGCTCCCTCCAGACATCGCATTCCCTAACCTCACATGGTCATAAAAGGGGAAGGGAGCAGGTCCCCTAAGCAAAGCAGGACTGCTCACCCCTGGCTTGCAGAAGACACGCCACCAGCACCACCCAGCACCACCACCTTGGCCAAAGCTGAGCACCTCAGGGACTGTGCAGGCTGAGAGGGACAGACAGTGACAGAACCCAGATGCAGCTGGGACAAGCAAGCAGCTCCCTTGGAAAGGGGGAATCTGGGCGCTATGCCCTGCTGCGTGGTGGACGGGAAGGGCTGGTGAAGTTGGTGGACAGTGGTCACGGCCCACCCAGTGAAAGGCTTGGACAAAGAGCTGGGCACTGAACTCGTGGAGGCCTGCGCTGGCACCCAGCTCACGGCTGCTCACCAGGAGGAGTGGGGCTCCCAGGGCAGGGACTTTCTGAGCCTTGGAAGGCAAAACCTGGCCTCACTTCACCTCACATGACACAGAAATGGGTGCCAATTGCCAAGGGTTTGTCAAAAGTCTTGTATTACCATGACGACACTGTATTTGAGAGACACACCCTCCCTATCCACCTTGGGAAAAGCAGGATCTGAAAGGGAACAAATAGATACCCAACGGGGTGAGGAAAGTTCTGGAAGCTACAGAACAGCTCCTGCCTCACAAGCGAGGAGATCACTCCAAGAGTACAGGAGCCCAATGCAGCAGCCCTCATCTTTCTGCTGTGGGTGTGAAACTGGATGTTTTAACAGAAGGGACAACAACGGGCGACAAACATACTAAGAACAGCAATATGGTGGAAGGTAAAAATAGAACTGGTATATTTTTTTAAATGTGCCACTGGATGAATATCTGTGGATGTGATTACTACCCAAAACCAACCAACCAACCAACAGAACAAAGGAAGGCGGTTGCAGGGAGACATGGCAGGTTCAGTGTGGGACCAGAGCTCCCCTCCCAGCGCCGAGATGTGCTCCTTGCCTTTTCCAAGGCCACCGCGTGCGCACACTGTGTTCTTTATGCAGTGTGCCCACGGCCAACCCAGAAATGTCGAAGGTCAAAGGCCAGGCTTACAGGCCTCGAGGTGAGGGGGGGTAGTAAAGGTGAAGGAGGTCTGAGCCCCGCCCAGACTGCCTGCGGGCGCACGTGATGACAGCCCCCGCCAGGCGCGGTCTGCAGTGACGGAGGAGACGCGCAGAGCAGCAGGAAGGCGCGTCCCGGAGGCGCGCGGGCGGGGCAGGTAGGCAGGTCAGGAGAGGGCTGTCGGGTGGACGCATCCGCAGCGGAGGCAGAGCAGGCCGGCGCAGCCCCGCTCCAGGCTCGGGCGGGTGGCGCTGACGGCCGGCAGCCTGCGGCTCAGAGCCAGGGCGGGCTGTGGGCCCCCAGGGAGCGCTCACGCAGGCCCTGCGCGGCGTGGAGCGTCTGTGGGGTGCGGGACGGTTTGGTGGCCCTGCTCCGGTGCTTCCTCACCCCGGCGACCGGCGCTGCGCTCAGGCTGCACACACTGCGAGAGAGAGATTGAGTCGTCCGGCTGATGTCGTCCAGGGAAAAACGGCCCCTGCGGGATCAACGGGTTTTTTCTGTTTACCGCCTTGCAGTTTTGTCCAGTGCACTGAACTATGCAAAAACAGGGGAAATTGCAGAAGCAGTTGCATAGAGTTTAGTCTGCTCCTTCCGTGCTTTTTTCTATGCATTGTTCTCTATATCGGTAAGATTAGGTTTTAAAATCTGCCTTTTTCTAGCCGTTATCGTGAGCATTTTTCCTGTAATGCACAATACCTCCTAAGCATACTTGTCACCTAATGTCTTACCGTATGGATATAATACGATCGTTTAGTTATTTGCATTTGTAAGCATTTAGATTTCCCCCAACTTTCCAGTCTTATAAATAACACTGCATTTCTCGCGTTTTTTACTTAAACCTTTGGCTAGTCTTTACTATTGCTTCTTAAGACACCACGTTCTTAGATCATTAAAGCAATATAATTCATGGTTATCTAGTGGCCCTGTTGTGGGAAGACTTTACAGCAAGGGTGTTTTGTTTATTATGTAATTGGCTTTCTGTGAAAGGGATGGAAGGAGGACGAAAGCACTAGCGCGTCATCCATGATAGAGCGGACGTGGGAAAGCTTGTGTGCAGGAGAGCAAACTCGGTTCTGCAGGCTCTCCTGCAGACAACATGGGGTGCACCCCCAAATGCTGTAGGGGCACCAAACTAGCACCTTGATAGGTTTCCACTGGCACAAAACAGCCGCTTCCCACGTGTCAGGAAGGTACCGCTCACTCGGCGGAGTGCCCACATGCAGGGGTAGAGGCCAGCCAGCCTGACCCACACATGGCTGATCGCTCTGAGGTGTTCAAGCATTCATTGTTGTTCCTAAGAATTTGTCTTTGTCCCCAAGGGGTATTTAAAAAGAAAGATCTAATTTTCCTCTGCTGGCTCTAAAAATCTTTAATCTTCTCCCCATTTGTTTCCAGAAACAAAACGAGACTTTTGCCTAGAGAATAAGAATGATGGCAGTAGTTTCCACTCGTAAGCACCTGTTATGGTCCAGGAATCAGAAGTTCTGTCACTCACCAGCTGTGTAATCTTGGATAAGTTCCCCTCCCTAAACCTTAATTCCTCATTTCTCATTCCTTAATTCACATTAATGGATTCACATGCACACATGTTTAGCAGCGAGTGTCTGCAGCTTACACTGAAATGCTTTTTAAAAGCAAAGATGGATTGATGGATGGATAGAGAGTTTGACAGAAGAACAGATACCTAATAACAAATATAGCAAAATGCTAGTGGTAAATCGAGGTGGTGGATATATAGATGTTTACTATAAGTTCTTTTAACTTTTCTGTATTTTGAAAATTTTCGTCATCTATTGTTGGGGAAAACAGTATGAATGATGGTACATACTTCATGGTGTTTAGCAAAGGGGGAAATGAGATGAGGCAAGTACAGTGTGAGCAAGGTGTCTGACATAAAGCAGTAACTCAGTGTGTTACTGTTGCTGATGTTTGTCACAGCAGCCAACTAGATAGATATATAACTCTGTTTTAGGGAGGAAAATAAAATCAGATACTCAGAAAAGATAGTAAAGAGTTCGAAGGGTGAGGAACTAGTTCAAAGGCTGAACTAGTTCACGTCAGCTCTGGATTTGAGCCAGGTGTGCCTTTCCCAAATCTGTGCCCTCGTCCCCTCCAGGCACTCAAGGACCGAGCGCTGGCATGTGGACCCACATCAGTAAAGTCGCAGCTCTTGTCTCACTCTGTCCCATGCCACACCCTAACTTTTTTAAATAAAGCTTTTATTCTCGAGTAGTTTTAGATTCACAAAGGCAGCCCAGGCAGACACCCTATACCCCTTACCAAGTTTCCCCTTTGGTTAACACCTTAGATGTGGTACGTTTGTCACAGTTAATGAGCCAGTGTTAATACGTTGCCATAAACTAAAATCCATACTTTATTCAGATTGCCTTAGTATTTACCTAATGTTCTTTTTCTGCCGTAGCATCTCATCCAAGATATCACGTTACATTTAGTCCTCCTGTCCCCTTAGACTCTTTTCGTCTGTGATAATTTCCTAGAGTTTATTTATTTTGATGACTTTGACAGTTTTGAGGGGCACTGGTCAAATATATTGTAGGATGCCCCTCTGTGGGGACTGGTCTAATGTTTTTCTCATGATTAGACTAGGATTATGGATTTGGGGGAGGAGGACCACAGAGATAAAGTGCTCTTGCTAAGGGTACCTCCTATCAACATGACTTAGCACAATGGAAGTTGACCTTGATCGCCTTGCTGGGGTGGTGTTTGTCAGGCTTCTCCACTGCAGTCACACTTCTTCCACCCTTTCCATACCGTCCTCTGTCATAGGAAGTCACTGCACAGCCACACTTAAGGAGTGGGACTTGCACTTTACTTCCCTGAGGGTGGAGCACCTACATAAATTATTTGGAATTCATCTATATGGGAGATTTGTCTTTTCTCTCTAGTGAATTCATTATCCAATCATTTATTTATATCAGTATGGATCCTTGGATATTTATTTTATTTGACTTACAAATAAATTATTTATTTGTCACTTTGGGCATCAGGAGCTCTTCCAGGCTGCGTCCTGTGCCCCCTGACGTGGCCCCGTCATTTGGTTTGGGGAGCAGTTTTTCTTTTTTGCACTACAAGATACTGCTCCAGGCTCATCTTGTATATTTCTGCCAAGTCCTAGAATCAGTCATTTCCCCACAGAGCCTTGATCCCTTTTATTGGAAAAGGTGTTACTAACCCAGATCTGGGCACTGAGTGTGCTTGTTGCTACTGGGGTGTCATTAATTCTGGGCTTTCTCAGCCACAGAGCTAGGAAGTAGGAAATATATATGTGTGTACTCACGCATGTTATTAGTTCTATATGTAGAAATGCATATATTTCTACATATTTATATATATGTAAATATTTCTCTGTGTATAATTATGTTTACATGTATCCCTCTGTATCTGTATTAAGCTAAACCTGAGTTCATACTGAGTAGTCTCCAACTGTAAACCATTATCACACAGATCATTTAAGCTTTCTCGCTTCTCTGTCACCTCCCGAGCCAACAGTGAGAAACCTGGCTCCAACCATCCACCGTCCGTTTATTTGCTTAATCCCAGTAGAAATTTATAGTAGTTTCAGATTGTTGACCTAGATTCACGTGGGAAGCAGCTTTATCAATGAGAGCACAGTGCTTATGTGCAGTTCATTTCCCCTCAGTCTTGCGGTCCCCCTCCTCCCTGAAGGTCCCTAGGCCGACACCTTTCCCTCCACCCCTCAGTGAGGCGGTTTCATAACTTTGTAAGTCAGTTAGATTCTTTTGTCACAATCTGCATTCCGTTCTGGCATTCCTTGACCTCCTAATAGATTTTTTTATTAGTATATGTTAAGATTCACTCTTTGTGCTATAAAGTTCCATGTGTTTTGACAAATGTCTAGTGCCATGTATCCACCATGACAATATCTTATAGGATAGCTTCACATATATCCTGACTTTCAACAAGAAGCAATACAACTTTGTGGAAAGAGCCTCAGGAAGTGTGGTTGTCAACCAGTCACATGATGCTGAGCTTCTCCCCCTTGTTTCACAACTCCTCCCCAAGTTGCCCAATAGGAAAACAGACAAGTCATCGAGAGGAGAAGATTGAGTCTCAGTGGTGATCATCTCTTGCAGCTTCGTATATTTTAAAATGCAAAAAGTAGACTTTCTATCCCAAAGAAGAAAGGAGAATCACGTAGTCTATCTGCACACAGACACCCACGCATTATTCCCAGGCAACTTAGAAGGGAAATCAATGGATGGTTCAAGATTCAGGATACTTAGATTTTGATCATACTTTGATTTAGGGGCATGATGATGGGAAAATTAATCTGCTCTCTGAACCTCCATGTGCTCATCCATTCAGCAAGGCCATTGTTAGTCGCCAACCCTCTGTGCTCACAAAGATGATAAGACAGAGGTAAATTTAAATGACAGCTAAAATATTTTCCTCACTGTGGTAAATTGCACTTTCCAAAAATGGCCACAAAAATATTTCTGGTCACACATGCTCTTCTACCTTGTGGCCTTGCCCTTCCTCTATGGAGGGGTAGAATTTAATTCTCCTTCTCTTGACTCTGGGCTGCACTTAGTGCCTTGCTTGTCACCAGTAGAATGCAGCAGAAAGGGTGTTGTGTGACTTCCAAGGCTGGGTCACCATGCCACTTCTGCCTTGTTCACTAGGATACTCATTCTTGGCATCCTGAGCTACTGGGTAAGAAGTCCCTCTTCCTGAGACCTCCATACTGTGAGGAAGCCCAGACCACACAGAGAGGTCACTTGTAGCTGCTCCAGTCCGTGGTCTTAGTCTCCGAGTCATCCCAGCCCAGGCACCAGATATCTGAGAGAAGCCAAACTGGGCTTCCAGACCAGCCTGTCCTCCAGCTTAGTACCACTGAGGAGCAAAGAATCCTCCAACTGAGCCCCGCCTGGATTCCTGCCCCCAGAATCCATGAACATCCGTGGTTATTGTCTGAGGCCTCTCAGGTACTTAGGCACGGAGCAGTGGGTCAGAAGAACCCTCACTGTTCTGCCCAGGGCCTGGTCTAAAGACGCGCATGTGTTAACTCTGAACACTCAAAGGCCTCATCACGTGGTGGCTTTCATCATCTTCACTTCCAGGTGAGGAAAGTGAAGCCAGAGAGGGAAAGAAATTTGCTGAAAGTCACAGTACTGTTAGAGCAGTGGATGTAAAGCCTGTTAGTCTGACTCTAGAGAAATGCTCTTACACTTGGCCAGGCTGCCTCCAGAAAATGCTTGGGAGGCACTTTGAGAAGGAAACATTAGAGAAATTAAAGGTAGGATTGTGTTGCCTGGGGTCCGACTGTAGCCAGACAGATAATGCTGTGTCGGCTGCTTTCTCCTGGTTGGTGGACGGAGCCTCCCGTTAGAATGAGGAAGCCCCCTGCCTCTGACACGCTTGTTCATTACAGTTGTGATTAGTATTTCACTTGAAAGCATCTGCAGCCTGTTGGATGTAGAGTATCTGAATAGGATGTCAGCCCATTTACCCAAAACACAACATGAGCAGACCAAAGGGCTGGCTTTCCAACCATTAGCCAGCTTTCCCAAGCTGCCAGTTAAGGTGTGCATGGCTAAATCAGAGCTGTCTGTTCCTGCGGCCGTGGCTGCCACTGAAACAGCTCAGCAAGGAATACCAGCACAGGGCTCCAGAGAGATGGAGGGGGAGATGAGAGAGGAGGGAAGAAAGTGAGAGGGAGAGAGGTGAGCTCTCGGCCTTGAGCAGGCTCTAGCGGATCCCCTCGCTGGACTGGTAGATGGTCTTGCTGCTCGTTCGACCCACAAGATGCAGGCCTGCACTCGGACTGAGAGATACGGCGGCTGGGCGAGGGAGACCTCATCCCACCAGTACGTATGGCTACCACTGAATTTGTCTTATATTCATAGGGCTCAAAGTGCTCGGCAAGTCTTCATGTGATACCATCTCAACAGTCCTGGGAACCGAAATATTATTCAGAGCCTGGTTCTGCCCTCCCCGACCCGGTAGGCTGTAGTGAGCTCCTGGTACTGACCAGCTGCAGGGAACAGGCTTTTTCCTCCGACAGTGGCTTGCAGGAATCGAGGCCCCCTGGATAGAAGCCAAGCTCATGGCTTACCTGGGGATCAGTCCTAGAAGGTAACCTTGTCACTCACAAGGCTGCTTCCATCCACCTTGGCCTCCAGGAATCTCACACGTCCACATCTGAGATCTTCTCCAGGCAAATTTGATGTCAGAATACACATCTGCCCTGTCAAGTCCGGCATCTCATTTTGAAGCCCCAAGGCATGTCCAAATGCAATTCTGAGGAAGCTATACGGCCCCTCCAATGCTGGGAGGGCCCACGGACAGACCAGGAACCATGTGCACACTCCAGAACACGACAGCAGCCCTGCCTGTGTGCACGGGGGGTTTCACATCACTGCTGTAGGGAGTGGGGGACCTTTTAATTTCTCTTATTCTTTTGAATTCAGTAAAAGGACATTTCCTGCCTTTGCTTTTGAATTCATTCCAAACAAGCAGCTTCTCATTAGCTTGCACCTGACAGTTGGCATTTTGTTAGAAGGTGTAATAAAGAAGTTGACATAGGCCTACTTGTGATTTTGCACTCTGCTCCCAATCAGAGGCCCAGGGGCCAAAGTGGAGGAGTTTGTGCACGCGCAGGCAGAGTGAACGGTAGTGCCGTCTCCGTAGTTTGAAATCCATTCATCTGAGTGGCAATGGGGCAACCCCTGCATCAGAATAAAGGGGAATCTCCGTTGTGCAAATATATGGCAGCCAATCAGGCCTCAGTGTCAGGCTTTCTCTAGATAGGGAAGGAAAAGCAATATTCTAGAAACATCCTCTTCGAGGCAAACGCTGCCCTTGGGAAGGGTCATGGTGTGTGCCTCAAAGGGTGGCACAGGGGCTGTGGCCCAGCAGCCATTTGTGGGAAAGAAGAGGCACTTTTTAGTTCGAGTTGAAATACCAGGACGCTCGTCAAATGGCTGCTCTTGAGGACTCTGCGAGCGGCAGACGCCTGGACACATTTCAGAACATAATCCCAGCTGTGACAGCAGATCCAGCTGGAACCCAGTTTCTAAAGGGAAATGCTCTTTTTCATTCGGGATATAAACCATGGGAAACGACTGTTTCCAAGGAAGGAAGTAGAATAGGGGGTGTACACCCCCAGCCAGCAGACTCTGCAGCCACCCAGAAGGCCACGAGTTCCCCCAGGAAGAGGCCAAACGTCCAGGAGTGAGCCCCAAACAAGGACCTGCACAGGCTACTCGTTGGCAGCAGATGCATAACAATTTTAGAAAGTTCAGATCCAGCTCTTTGCGAGACAAGCCATCAAAAGAGCGAGAGCAGAATGTTAGAGAGAAGTGTGCAAGCTGAGGGCAGCAACAGAGAGGCCACGCCACCAGAGCCAGACTCCATTCCAACAGAAAACATTATGATGCTAACAGCTGGTGGAGGCCGGTGTCTGTGGGACACATCGTCGCTGTGTTCACAAGTCAGTATGGTGTTTGGATTCCTGTTGGAAAAGGCACCGATTCACTCGTGTTTTGGCTATAACTGCAAAATAAGAACCTGTGAAAATCCTTCCTTTGTTAAATGAATGTTGTTTCGTGTCATCCGAATGCAAGGTGCTGTGTTAAGTGCTAAAGATAAAAAGGTGGGCAAGACGGCAGCCTCTGTCCCCTCGAGGCATATAGTCTAGTGGGGAGCTGAACATTGATGCCATAAGTGCCTGAATTGAAGGGTCACGGTTCCGTGAAAGCATGGTGCAGAGGAGCGTGACCAACCAGGGTCAGGGAAGCTTTCCCTGGGGACTCAGGACTTGAGCACCATCAGGTGATGTCCTCTTGCGGATTGGGGCAGGGGTCCTGCAGGCTGAGGGTGGAGCACAGGGAAAAGTGACCAGTGAGGCTGGACAGGAGAGAACAGGACAGAGAGGCAGAAAGGACCAGACCCTGCAGGACTTAGGACCCTTTAACGATGGGAAGCTTCTGAGGGGCTGTTTTAAGAAGAGGGAAGGGAATGTGGGTGGGAAAGCCTGAGATGTGTATTTTTAAGATGTTCTCCATTCCTCTTCCCAACTTGCCAGAGTAAAGGACAGGGAATAGAAGACTGTGGCTTACACAAAGTGGATAGCAGGAAACAAAGGGAAATGTAGATTCAGGGCTTTTAGCCAAAACTTAGAATCCTGAGAGATGATGACTAGGTAAGTGGGTAATGAGAAAGACTGGGCCTGGTGACACTGGTGGTTGAGGGGAGCAGTGGCAGCAGGATGATGACAAGGTTGGGCACTGAGTTGAAGTTACCTTTGATAAATGGAGGTAAAGATACCAAGTTGTATATGTGCGTCTAGTGGGGAGTTATGTATCAGTGGTAATGGAAGCTATGGATATTAATGAGATGGCCAAGGGTGAACAGTAAAATGGGGACGTGGAGGGCTAGACCTAAGCCTTTTGTTGATTTTCCCAGTCCCTGCTCTGCAGTTCCACCACGATGTGTCTTCATGTGTATTCAGTTTTAGTTATTCTGCCCAGAACTCAGTGAACTACTTCCATCTGAAAACACATCTCTGTTTTCAGCTTGAACAATTCCTAGCCATCACCACTTTGACTATTGCCAGTACCCCATTCTCTCCTCATTCTCTCCTCTGGAATTCCCAGTGGCTGCGTGTTCGACCTTGCTTTCTGCGTGCTGAGTGTCTCTCTGTCTCTGTAGCTTCCTGTGCTTACCCACTTGATTCCATGGATCCACCTTCCAGCACTCAGATTCTCTCTCCAGTTGCATCTAGTCAGTCTGCTCTCTGACCCATAATTCTTTTTTTTTAATGACAGGTAGTCTATACTTTTCCGTTCTAAAAGTTCTAGCTGTGGATTTTCCAAGTTTGGATTTTTAAATTTTTGTAATATGGTCTCTAGTTCTTTCACTGTGGATTTCTGTTCTTTCTTAATCACTTTAATTATTTCAATTATCTAAATCTCTTTGAGATTATTGTAAAGTTCTACAATGATCTTAAAGAGATTAAAAATGAATTATTTAGAAATAATTTAATTCTGGAAGTAATAGTTCTGTTTTGAGTGATCTATCTGTCGACCACCCTCTCGTGTGTGTTTGTCCCCGTCATGCAGTTTATAATTTTCTATTGCAGTTACATCCAGAGCTAGGATTAATTGCGTTATTTTTGTGCTCTAAACCCATGAGCTCTAGCTTGTGAAACTGTCATTTTCCATAAAGAGCATCTTCGTATTTCCTGTGGCTTAAGCCCTGAATCCATTTATATTTCAATTTCCTAGCAGGAGACTTTTCCCACTGTGCGTACATGTAAATTCAGGGCCCACACCTATGATCAGCCTGGCCCTGAGGTTTCGACTGTGTGCTCAGGTCCAGAATAGACACAAAGCTTAGCCGCTGGTTTCTCAAGCCCAGGGGAGAAGCCTCTAGCCCCTTTCATAGGCAGGACACTCTTTGAGGCTATGGATTTTGTGCACAGGTCCTCCCCTGGCCAAACGCCATGTCCTCTCTCCCCTCAGAGGCACTAGAAGCCGGCCACAGCCCCAGACCTGGCTCCTAAAGTGAATTACCCTTGGGCTGCATGACTCTGGCTCTTCCCAAGAGGGATCGCCCACGTCAGCAGTTTGCCATCTTGCTGGAATGCAGGACACACTGCCTTTCATGGATAAACACCATGACAATAGCAAAGGCAGAAGACTTTCTTTGAAACAGGAAACAATTAGAATAGATAATGCAAACATGACCACAATTCAAAAATAGGTCATCATCCCTCCCTGTGGTATACAGTCACCTTTGACGTGTTCTGTGACAACAGATAGACAGTAGTTGGGGATCTTGTGGGCGTGGAAGGGCCACCAAATGCACCTCTGTCATGTCAGTGGGGCCTCATGGTCAGAGTTGCCACTAAACCAGAAGACGGTAGCATGCAGAAGAGAAGGGGCGCTGGGTGTGATTGAGAGAAGCAAGTTCCACTCCGGAACCTTTACTGGCTGTGCCCGTGCATCTTTCTCAGCCCCCATTTCTCATCTATGACATGTCATCCTTACCAGTCCCCAAGGTTGTTGTGAAAGTGATCTTATGAACAGTGAACCAGCCAGAAAGTAGCATGCGTACAAGCAGAATGCTGCCCTTCCTTCCAGGAGATAACACATTCATAAACAGAAAGATGCAAGTTTGCCAGCTGCACTAGAAATAAACAGTGTATCCAATTTGTGCTGTGTCCTCTGGCCATACTTGACTGTCCATCCTCAGTCCACAAAAGGCAGTGTCTAATTGTGTGTCTCCAATATAGTCTCCTGCATTTGGGTGTCATCCGATGCGACATGGCATCATCACTGGCTCTGTTAGGTCCATGGACAGTGCCACGGAGCCAAATGAAACAAATATCTTGGGGAAGCATCATTTCCATCCTTTTCCCTTGTATTTGAAATATACAAGATTCACCCCTGTATGTTGTACAAATTCTCCAGGTGAGGAAAGAGTCCTGCTATTCACAGTAAGCACTGAATCTCAGAATTCAAAATGCCAACCTACCCAGCTGGGATTAGAGTCCTTCTGGGGTGCTGTTGTCAACTGCAGTTGTTTTGTGGTATATATTTAAGTTGCCTATTTCATATGAAAACAAATATGTGTTCCCTAAAGCTGCAGTACATCTTGTCCCCTTAAATCTCCTCCAGCCACCAAGGCCAGTGGGCTGCCTGACTTGCCGTTGCACCATGCAGTGATGATCCATTTCTTGTCCTTTTATTCATGTTTTTATTTTTTATTAATGTTTCCTAATCGCTTCAGCTTCTTTGTATTTGTTCACATATGTTTACTCCAAAGGCCAATGCTCTTGAATTTACCTGTCTTGCTTCCCTGCAGAGAGGCCAACTGTAAGCATCGACACCCACCAGGGCCATGCCCCAAATATCATCTTGGGACCATGGCCACAGGCTGCACTAGTTGTAGGTAAAAGCCACAAAAATGTCACAGATAAATCTCTTGGGATAAAAGAGAGCCTGATGGAGCAAGAGACTATGAGTTAATCAGTGTAAACTTGCCCCACAAAGAGCCCATCTAAATTTCTTAAGGTTGCAAGCAGGCAACCCTGCTACAGGAGTGGCAAAGGATGCAAAAGGAGCACCCATGAACAAAGCTCATGACAAAATCAGAAAAGGCATGTGGTGGAGTTATCCTGACATGCATTTAAAGCAAAGGAAATTTACTCTGCAGCGCAAATTGCAAGTCCAATAAATAGGGAAATAGGGACACTTCTTCATAGGCAAAGCCTGTACTTCTGGGGCAGCCAGGTGAAAGGGGAGAGTCAGAGAGTCGCTGGGGGAGAGCGGTTGTCATTTCAGTAGGTTATAGGTGGCCACACATCCTTTGATGTGCCTCCCAGCCACTTCCCCTCCCCTTGAATAGGGGCTGACCCCAGTGACTCACTTGTTACCAGCAGAGCACAGCAAAAGGGATATTCTGGGTCTTCTGTAGCTGGTAATAGGAAACTTGTAGCTTCCTCCTGGGTGTCTTGGAATATTCACCCAGAGCCCTGAGCTGCCACGAAAGAACACCAACTACCTGGTGACCGCCATGCTGAAGAGGCCTGTCATGAGCCGTCCACCAAGATGCCAGGTGTGACTGAAGCCTCATCGGACCCTCCACCAAGTGATCCCAGGTAATGCCATGTAGACTAGAAGAATCACCCAACTGGTCTGATCTGAATTCCTGAGCCACAAAAATCACGAGATGTAATAAAATGTTTGTTGTCCAAATCGCTAAGTTTGGGGGTAGTTTATACACAGCAATAAATAATTAGAAGAGTCACCACCCCCTACAGAGAAGTCCTCAGTGAAGAATGAAGCATGGACAGAGTAACCCAGTCCTCAGGCTGCAGCCAGGAAGCAGGTGAGAGATGGGGGAACAGGCAGATTCTGGGAAGCGGAAAGAATGAAGGACTTGGGGCTCCTCCCCTCAGGTAAGTGAGTGGTGAGATCAAAGAGACCTGATCCCTAGCCTCTGCTCAAAGTTAAATTCTCCTGCTGGGAACTCTCTTACATTTAGTTTTCAGTTACCAGGGTCCACCTCGTGTCCTAGGCGGCATTACTGAGAAATGTTCACAAAACTTGTGTGAGCTCCTTCACTGGGCTGTTTCCCCGTGTCTGCTCCTCGTTCTGACCCCTCCCATCTCCACAGTAACCTGCCAGTCGAAAGAGGCATCAGAAGAGGTTTCTGACTGAATCTGGTCCTGGGACCTGGTCCAGTCCTCTGCCAGTTCCCGGTTGGCTCTAATTCCAGTAAGTTCAGCAGTTTCTTTGGGAATCCCAAATCCGTGCCTCTCTGAACCCTCCTCAGGGTGTCTGTGGCAGGAGCGAGCCCGTTTCCCACAGCAGCCGCCCGCTCGTTAACTGTCTGCACTGACGTCTGTGCTTCTCTGTCTCACTTCTATACTCTCCCACTGGCACTTCCTGGGATCACCTCCAAATAAACAGCTTGCCCGTTTGCCCTTGTCTCAGGGTCAGCTTCTGGAAAATCCAGCCTAACAGGAAACGACATTAAGAACAAAGGAATAGGGGCCGGCCCGGTGGTACAGCGATTAAGTGCACTCATTCTGCTTCGGTGGCCCGGGATTTGCCGGTTCGGATCCCAGGTGCGGACATGGCACCACTTGTCAGGCCATGCTGTGGCAGGCATCCCACATATAAAGAAGAGGAAGATGGGCATGGATGTTAGCTCAGGGCCAGTCTTCCTCAGCAAAAAGAGGAGGATTGGTGGCAGATGTTAGCTCAGGGCCAGTCTTCCTCAGCAAAAAGAGGAGGATTGGTGGCAGATGTTAGCTCAGGGCCAGTCTTCCTCAGCAAAAAGAGGAGGATTGGCGGCAGATGTTAGCTCAGGGCTAATCTTCCTAAAAAAAAACAAAAATTGTAAAACCATGAAGGAAAAGAGACTGGACATGGAGCAACAGGAAACAAAAGTGCCAGACCATTTTGGAAGATGGAGTTCCAGCCAACCAGGAACCAGCTGAGGGCTGGACCAGGCCTCAGGATCAAAGTTAATCAGAAACCTCTTCTGATGTCCCTTTGGAACGGTAGGTTACCATGGTGATGGGCAGGGTCAGAACAAGGAGGAGACAAGGGGAAACAGCCCAGTGGAGGAGCTCACACCGTAGACGGAGCTGTGGCAATTGTGAAATGTGGAGGAAGCCGGATCTCAGTGCCTTCAATGAAAACGCCAACAGGAATCTGGGAACTGGATTCACAAGAGAGTGAATGCAGTCAGCTCACTCTATAGTTACCAGGAATACGCAGGAATTGGAAGTTCCAGGTACCAGGCACGATGTGAAGAAGGCATAAACCTGACAACAGTGAGACTTTTTGTGGAGCTGTTATAAGCAGTAGTTGAAGTGCGCAGTCCTGTCTCTCCCTCCACAGCTTAGCACAGGCATTTCCTCGTCCCAGGGGAGACCAAATGTGCGTTCTTCAATGAAATTCATCAGGATTCTCCAGCCTTGACAACACGAGGTTCAAAAATGGGTAGGAGTGAGACACCAGCTTAAAAACCACAAGATAGTGAACAGTGAGACCCCGCTCCCCTTCCACCACCCAGTGCCTAGAGCGCCTTACCCACCAAGCAGGAGGTTAGACGTTTTGTCCCAGGAGAAACTGAATGTCCTGTGTTAGTCTGCTAGGGCTGCAATGATGCAAGACTGGGGTCTCGAAAGACAGACATTTATCCCTCACAGCTCTGGAGGCCAGAAGGCCAAGGTCAGTGCCTGCAGGGCCAGTTTCTCTTGAGGCCTCGCCCCTTGGCTTGTAGATGACCACCTTCTCCTGTGTCCTCACATGGTCTTCCCTCTGTGTGTGTCTGTGTCATCTTATAACGACACCAGTCACACTGGATTAGGTCCTAGCCTAAGGACCCTGTTTAAACTTATTTACTTCTTTAAAGACACTATCTCTAAATACAGTCACATTCTGAGGTACTAAGTAGGGGTTAGGACATCAACATATGAATTAGGGGATGTGGACACAGTTCGACCTATAATAGTTCCCAAAGAAAACACTGACAGATGCTGTTTTGCAGAAGCATAAAAAAGCCATCTTGCTGACTGATCAACACTGTAGGAAATTTCATTAGTCAATCAGCTCCCTATATGCATGCATAGCATCTAATTGGCCTTTTGGTGCTCTTAAATGTTAAATCGCAGCCAGTGATTGCCTGACCCTTGAGAAGGCCTCCTATCTAAAGAAGTAAGACCTGCACATGTGAGTGAGGGCTGGAGGAGGGACTTGGAGAGGAGACAATGCAGGAAGAAGAAAAATATATTTCAAAAAAATCTATGCAATATTTCCAAAGAGACAAGGAATTAAATTAATTTTCTGAAACAAAAACAGAAAGTTGTGAAAAAGCATCAGTGAGGAAAGAAAAAGAACTCTTGGAAATGAAATAATATAATAACCAAATAAAATGCCATGGAAGGCTTGAAGACAGTTGAAGAAATCTCCCATAAAGTGTAACGAAGGGCAAGAGGTGGAGAGTAGTACACAAAACGGAGGAGACAATTGAAGGATTAATTCAGAGACTGAGCCTCAAGACAAATTTGATGTTTCAGAACACCGGGGATAAAGAAGGTTCCCTACGAATGGATAAGGAAGATGTGGTATTTACACACGATGGAATACTACTCAGCCATAAGAAATGACGAAATCCGGCCATTTGTGACAACATGGATGGACCTTGAGGGTGTTATGCTGAGTGAAATAAGTCAGAGGGAGAAAGTCAAATACCATGTGATCTCACTCGTAAGTAGAAGATAAAAACGACAAAAAAAAAAAAACAACACATAGCATTGGAGATTGGATTGGTGGTTACCATGGGGCAAGGGGGGAGGGGGGAGGGCAAAAGGGGTGATTAGGCTCACATGTGAGGGGATGCACTATAATCAGTTTTCAGGTGGTGAACATGATGTAATCTACACAGAATTTGAAATATATTGTGATGTACATCCGAAAATAAACAAATAAATAAAAAAAAAAAGATTCCCTAAAAGCTTCTAGAAAGAAGAAACAGGTTACAGCAGTGAACAAGGTATAAGGATGATGCTAGACATATTCACAGAATTGGAAGTAGGAGGAGGATGGGGCAATGTCTTCAGAAATCCAAGGAAAAATGATTTCCAATACGGAATTCTACACCTAGCCAAACTATCAGTCAAGTGTTGGGGTAGAATATGGTCATTTACAGACGCACAAGGTCTCGAAAGCAGACCACCCAGGCACTGTAGTTCCCAGGGGGTTGAGGAGCAGGTGCTGCTGGAATAAGTCTTCCTGAGAAAAGACCTGAGATCCAAGAAACAAAAACTGCAACACAGAAGAGAAGCTGAAAGAATTCCCAAGATGAGGTCAAAAGGGTGGCATCAAGGAGCAATCAATCGGAGGAGAGGACAGAGGACCCCAGGAGTGTGGGCTCCAGGAAAATAGGAAGGAATTGATAGGTTAGCTGATATGTTTTGTCCTATGGTGAAAAATGGTATTGAAAGGCTATTGGTGAGTGTGGTAAAGAAAAAGTAAGTCCATGCAGCAGATGAGAAGCTATAGTAATTGAGGCCAGGAGAAAAGGAACAAGACCAGTGCACTTGGCTTAGCAGGGGAGAGAATGTACATCGTCAGACAATGAGTTCATGAAATGCTGTGATGACCACATTAGGAGGATGGGGGAAGGGAAGAGATGACATTGCGGGCGGGGGCAGGGTGGACAGGGACAGAGGATGTGTGAAAAAGCAACTTTTCATCTACCACAGTAGTTGGCCAGTGATAAATAACTGACAAGCTGATTAAGAAACCAAAAAATTATGACCTTTTAAGAAATTAGTAAATACCAGATAGATCCAGTAAAAAAATCAAAACGCATCTCTGGGAAAGGCCTCAGAGGTAGAGAAGTCCTGGTGACATCACTGCTGATGTTTTATTTTATAAACCTTTTAAACCATGTATTTTATAAAATGCTGTGTTCATATTATAAAAACTATTTTACAAACTGAACATGTGCATTCCCTATTATCAACAATTCTACTCCTAGCTGTACACCCAACAGAAATAATTATATATGCTCATAAAAAAGAAAAAAATAGGGTGTTCACGGCAGCCCGATTCCTAATAGCCCCAAAGTGGAAACTTCCCAAGTGCTTTTGCACAGGAGAATGGACAAATGAATCACAGTATGTTCACACAGGAGGACGCTGGGGACTAAGTGATCCATAACTACAGGCCACAGGGGTGCCTCTCAGGGAGAGCGAAGGAGGCCAGACCCACGAGTGTCTGTGCCATAGGGCCTGTTATGGGAAGTTCCAAAGCCAGCAAAGCTGATCCAGGCTGCTGCCAATCAGGACAGTGGTCCTTGCTGGGGGAGGGTGACAGCAAGGGGGCAGAGAAGCTTTCCAGGTGGTGAGACAGTTCTGTTCTTGCTCCTAATGCTGGTTACTTGGTGTGTGCATGTGAAAATTCACCAAGCTGTGCAGTTATGAATTTATGAATTGTGCATTTTCTCTATGAATGTTATACTTGGTTTATATATATACACACACACATATATACACACACACATATGTGCGTACATATAAGCAAATTTTTAAAAAGAAGGAAAGATACAAGGAAAGCCAATACACAAATGTATGGCCGTTTACAGCTCCTCACATTGGAATTGGAGAAGCCGGCAATTTTCAATCCTTCTGATTTTGTCTCTAATTCCAATTTAATACTAGAATTTCTTAAGATCTTATGATCATTATTATTCTGTAAAAGCCTGCATTTTGAGCGCCCGTGACACCTAGAAGAGAAGAGGAGCGGGTGTGGGGCGGCACCCGGGAAAGAGCAGGGGGTGGGCTAGGGGTGTAGGGACTACTGGCTGGGGGCAGGCTCTGGGCGTTCCAACTGCTGGCTGGGGGTGGGCATTGCTGGAGCCTGAGCCACTGGCCTGGGTAGGGGTAGGAGTAGGGGTGGCGTCGGAGGGCAGCAGGAGCAGGCTGAGTGGAAGACACCTCTTCACCCTTCCCCAGGGGCTCCCATCTTTCTTTGGATTCCTCTGTGGTTCCGTATGCCCTCGCCAGAGGCGTCCCGGGCTCCCAGCCTTCCTCTCACGGCAAACAACCCGAGTGTGTGAGGAAACCAAGGCAGGCCTCTCTCTGGCTGCGGCCAGGGGCCCTAAAGGGCGTGAAACGCTCGAGGCCAGGCAGCAGGGAGGAAGACCCCCTGGGAAAGCCTCTCACCAGCTGACTGGCCTCGAGGGTGTGGGGGCTCCTCCCTTGGAGAATGGAGAGAGAACAGTAGCGCTCGTGTCCCTCGCGGGCCCGGCACATTGGCCTTGCCTTCCCTTAACATTTGTGTTGTTACAGTTGTGTTCACCATGAAAGAGGCCCCCAGAAGATGCGCCCTTGATGAGCCACGCTCAGGCCTCTGCGGAGGAAGTGCCCTGCCCTGAGGGCAGCGATCCAGACCCAGGACAGGTGGGAGGGCCTCTGCAAGGGGCCAGCCTTGGGCCAGCACCCACATGGCCATGTGGCAGTGACCCGGAGTTTGAGTCAGGTTTGACCCAGAGTTGGTACGTTTGTTTCATAATTGGCCTCCTTTCCGCCCTTCAGACCTAACTAACAGAAGATTTATATTTTTTAAACGGCTTAGAATAGAAGAGTTGCTTAAAGGAGGGGGAGGGGTCATAAAAGTGCACCTGGAACTAACTGCGTGTGAGGCAGCGACGGTGCGTGTGCATGTGTGGCTGTGAGACCACCTGCCTCCAAGAGCTTCCCCCTTGTGCCCCGCCGCCTGCCGTCCCGCTCCGAATGCTACGCTGCGTCTGCCTCTTTTTCAAGGACAGCTCTGAGTACCTTGTCAGTGCATAGCGAACGACAGACAGTAATAAATGGAAATAACTTTTGCAATAATGCAAAGAAATGTAATCCAGCCAGACAGGTATTGGTACTGGAGGAAAAATGAGCCATAAAGTACCCAAAGGGCTTTACATTTCCGGAGGGATGGTTCTGGAGGCAGCAAGTGTCTTCAGGAGCCAGTCACAATCTTGGAGGCTGGCGTCCAGCACTGGCATTTTCTGCTGCGGCCCCGCAGCTGGCCTGGACCCGGCTCCTACACAAGAGTGGAGCAGTGCGTGTGTCTGTGGGTGTGTGGAATGTGGAAATGTCTGCCCTCACTGGCTCTAACCCCAAAAATCAGCGATTGTAAGAAAAACAGAGCAGCAGGGCTATCTCGCAGAGAAAATCATCATTGTTCCAGAACCTCAAACAAAAGTGGGTATTTTCCAACCAGAGGAAATAAAGATTTTGGCAAAAGCTGCAGAAAACTCAATCCAGAGCTAAGAGAAAGGCTGGCCAAGTTTCATGGCCGTCTGAGACGACCAGAGTGTGTGTCCTTCGGAACGTCTCCCGGTAGTCTCAAGAAGGGGCCGGTAGTCACCTAGCGGGGCATGGGGCTCAGCATAGAGGCCCGAGCCACAGCATCACTGAGAATTAGGGCCAGTGCATCTCCCCATGGGAGATTCCAAACGTGAGGGCGGCCTGTGGGCCCAAGGTCCAGGTAGGTGTGCTCGTGCTACGCGCCATGGAAGTGAAAGGCCCCCCCGAGTTATCTGAAGACTTCAGGGGCTTTCCCTTCTCCCGGAGGCACCCCGGTTTCCTTCATGTGGCAGCTGTGTTCCCATCTCCACCTGACATTAAGCCAAACTGGTGGGGTGGGGAGGTTGGGAGGTGAAATAAATTCACAGATGAATCCCTGCAAGTTAGGGGCCCAGGGAACGCCCTGCAGTGGGCCGCCTGGCAGACACCTGGAACTTGCCTGTTAGGCACTTTGCCTTGTTTTGGTTCACCCCACCACAGGGGGGGTTCTCCCTCACTCCTCCTCCCTGTAGGATCTTCTGCCATGTTTTCTCCTGGATCTGTGCTGCCAAGATAGTGGCCCCCAGCCGTGTTTGGCTATTTACATTTAAATTAATTAAAATTAGATAATATTAAAATTCAGTTCCACAGTGACACTAGCCACATTCCAAGTGCTCAGCAGCCATTAGGCCACCATGCTGGACAGACAGCACAGACATAAAACGCCTCCATCATTGCAGAAAGCTCTGCTGCACAGCACCCCCCAGACAGTCCCTCTTCCAGCTTCTGGCCATTTTCCTGGCTCCTTTCTCCCCTCGTCTCCTGGATTCCCTGAGGAGCAGCAAATCGCTGTCCCTCTGTCATTCAGAGCATTGCATCACGCCCAGACTTGGATCACCAAGCCCTGCCGGGCGTTGAGCAGAGGCACAAAGGCTGCACCTTCCAGAGCAAGGAGCCAAGGGTATAAACTCGTCCTTTTTGGACACGCCTGATTTATATTGTCCTTATCAGCTTGCAGACTCTGTGTAAGACCAGTAGCTATCAGCCAAGGAGATGCCTTCAAGGGGTTCCTGCACACAGTGGAAATGTTTCTGACCAAAGCATGTTGCACTCGGCAATGTGGGAGAAAAGGCTGACGGCCATTGCACTCTGCTCTGCCATGATTCCTTTAGAGAATGTCCCGGCGCTGAGCCACGCAGCCCCTGCTGGGTGATGCGCCCACGTGGAGGGAGAGAGGCAGGTCCAGGTGCGCAGAGGGTAGTCAGCCCTGGGATGGAGCCCTCAAGGGCCCCCAACGGCCTTTCCAGCAGTAGGGGGCATGTCAGTCTCCCTGGAAGATTAGGGGTTAAAATGGGGATGCCTGAGGATGAAAAGGCTGCTGCTGATACAAAGGCAGAGAGCAGTGTGGCAGGAAAGCAGGGCACCTTTGCTTGAGGAAGCTCATTCGCATCTATGTTTACAGGTGAAATTAGCATCTCATTTCCTTTTCTCCTACTTTCCTTCTCTGATGTTGATATCAAGACTTTACTAGTTTCATAAAATGAGTTTCTCTGTCCTTTATGGATAGTTCTTATCTGTGCAGTTAATTTTTGGTAGAATCATTTCTAGAATTATCTTCGGGTGTAAGAGTAGATTTTTCTCAATTATACTTTCCTCCAGTGACTGACCCTTCCTAAAGGTATTTTCTGACCCGACTCCTCTGCCAACAGCATAGATGACTTTGGTCTGTTTTGCGCTTTATGTAAATAGAATCTTGTGTCCAGGTTCTCTTGTTCAACATCATATTTCTGAGATTTATTTCATTACCATTATTGGGTACCATTATTATTTATACTTTTTATTGTTGTTGGACATTTGGGTAGGCTTCATTTTGGGGTTTTGATGTTTAATATTGCTGTAAACGTTCTTGTAGATGTCCTTTGCTGAACACAGGAATCTTTTCTGTTGAGTATTTACGAGGAATGGAGCTGGTGTTCACGTATCTTCCCGTTCAGCTGTAAGAAGTACTGAGAGTCCCCAGGCAGTGACAGGAACTCATATTCCCACCAGGACTGGGCGGGAATTTGGTTCTCCCGGGTCCCCACAACACGGTACTGCGTCTTCCATCTGAGCCATTGTGGGGCTAGTCTGCAGCACCGCTCCTTGAGGACGTGGCCTGCTGCCTGCAGAGGCGGGGTGGTCTCCTCTCTCCTGCTCCCCTCCCCTCAGTTTGCCAACCTTGGTGTCTGCCACTTGGGAGTGAGGCGTGGTGAGCACGGACACGCAGGAGACAGAAAAGTCTTGCTGAACTGAGATTGTCGCACAAGGCCACATGCTCTCTGGGCCTGGGGAGTGTGTGCAGCTCTCTTTCTCATCGGGGCGTGTTGATGGGTTCTCTGCAGACCCCCGACTTGTTCTGCATCATCCACTACAGTTTGCCCCGCGTCTTCCATCAGCATTTTCTGTGGAGGTCTGCTTGCCCTTCAGCTGGGCTTCATTGGGCAGGACCTAAGACTGTCCCCAGGCAGCCCAAGTGTGGTCCCGGGAAACATCCATGTCTCCTTTCCCTGACCCATGGGGGTGCCTGGCCTGCCCTGCAGAGCAGTACTCCTCTTGGCTCTGCCCCTGGAGCTGCTGGCCAGCCCCCCTCCACCTTTTAGATTCTCCAGGCAGGAACTGGTCATCTGCCTTCTGCCCTCTGTGCAGAGGACACACATACAGACCCCCAGTGTCCCATCGAAGCTGCTCTCACTGGGCCTAAAGTGAGAGGTAAACACCTACCACCCCTGCTGGAGTGGCCCCACGTGCCTTGCAGCCCTCCAAACACTAGGCCCTTGGGCCCCTCCATGGGGCACAGGGCTTCAGATGTATAATACGTTTCTGCTCTTTCGTATTGAAAATTGACAAACACTGTTGCGCAGCTGTGTCATCATCCTCCTGTGCCGTGTCTCTTGTGATGGGGCCTAGCGTGGAACTTCTGGCTGTTGTGAGTGAGCAAAAGAAGGAAGGAAGGAAACA
The DNA here is from genome assembly GCF_037783145.1 of Equus przewalskii. NCBI lineage: Eukaryota > Metazoa > Chordata > Mammalia > Perissodactyla > Equidae > Equus > Equus przewalskii. The sequence goes on along the minus strand of NC_091851.1, from coordinate 1,057,573 downwards.
AGTGAACAATAAGGACATGGGCTTCAGCATGCCAGCGAGGGCCAGGTGCATCTCCTAGATAAACCTGGGGCCGTGGGCAGGCAGCCAGAAGGGTGACACAGTGGAAAGTGGGTCGACCCCCGCAGGCAGGCCCTGGACGCTCTGGGGAGCACCAGAAGAAAGCCTAGAATCTGGTCAGAGACCACGGGAAGGAGCAAGTCCCTGCAGATGAAATTGTCCCCCTAAACGGTACCAGTCGGTGGGTTCTGTCACCACCAACAGAGAGAATTGTTGGAGGGTAAATGCAGCGAAAGCATTAAAATATCACACCTGAAGAACGTAAACTTGACTTCATTCCTCTGCAAACTGATCATTCCTCTTCCTGAAAGCTGAGCAAAATAAGCTTGAAATATGTATCAGAAGCTTTCTGCCTTTTGATTGCATGTTCCCCTGGCATGGTGGCATGACGGAGTAGCTGTCCCAGCCTCAAGAGACATGACCGGCAGTGACATGGTAACTGACCGCATGCTTTTGTCCTGTGGATCACACTTCTGGTGGTGGTGATTTTATCCAAAGCACGTTTGTGCTGGTTGCACATTCTCTGTTTATAGGATTTTATTTCCTCAGTGTAAGGAGCACTTGGCTCAAGGGAGAGGAAGGCAGGTGTTTTCACGAGCCTCAGTAGGATGTTATGCTTTTGCTCTTCCATTGTAAACGTTAGGTCTGCTGTGTATCTTTACAGCAGGTAAGTGAGAGTAGTTATTTAACTGAAGAACCAGTGTGCACATTTGATGTTTCACTGGGCTGCGCGGGAGCTCAGGCGCTCCGTGGTCGGGGTCTCAAGGACAGGTCCCAGCTGGGGCTGTGTCCGAGCCCTGTGCCCAGTGTACCTTCTGGAGCCGCAGCGGCTTCTGCCCTTCAGTCCCCTGGCTGCTTACCGCCCAGGTGTTTGAAGCTTCTCTCCCTCCCCTGCGACTTCCTCCAGGCAGCCTCCTCCAGGGTGGAAATCAGGGATCTCCAGGTCCCACTGAGCCCCCACTGGCACACAGAAGGTGCAGCTGGCTGCTGCTCAGGCCCTAGCCAGCCAGCCACCTGCACTCTGTTTTCTGAGTAAAATAATCCAAAAAAGAAAGTACAAAACTTCACTTATGACCTGAAGGCAAAAGGCAGGGAAGGAGAAATCAGCCGCAAGGGAGAAGGTTTCCAGCCGAGGGGGAGCAGGCGACTGGCCCTTACGCCTCAGTGGCAAGAATGGGAGCGGCTGTTTGCTGGCTGGGTCAAAGGGGCTGGCTCGTGCCACACACTGTCACCCTCCCTTTCATCCAGCACAGTGGTCCTCACGGTTCTGCCTTAAAGGATGACAGAGGCAGCACTGAGAGAAAGTTGCCTGTGGGCAACCTGCATCCAGAGCAGGAGCCGCACAGCCTCTTAGCCTAGTCCCTGCAACCCAAACTTGTCACTTCCCTAAGGGAGGCCTCTGATTTAATTCTGCTCCAGCAGGAGGAGCCTGGACTGCGCCGTCCCGGGCGAGCATCTATGTTTTCATAGGATCTACATTCACTGTGCAAGTAGGAGCAGGCCCCGTGGGCACCGGCCTGAGCCACAGCTGCGCTTTCCTGAAGGGGATCCCGCACAAACAGGCCACCTGTCTCCCAGGGGACTCTCTGGGCCGAGCGGAGGCCATCAGGGCCATGAGGAAGGAGCTGGGAGCTTCCAGCAGTGGGTGCTGTGAGCAGGTGGGACCCATCCCACACCTACCCCGCCCCCTGGCCAGGGCTGCCCTCAGCTACGATGCGGTGAGGATGTGGAGATGACTGCAGCCCAAGCTCCTCTGAGGTCAAGTCAGAGCCACCCCACTGAGCAGCTCCCAGATTCCTGACCCTTGGAAACTGGGAGGGATAGAAGTGCTTACTCTTGTTTTAAGCCACAAAGTTGGGGATGCTGGTTTCTCAGCAACGGATGATGAACACACCCACCAGGAGCGAGCAGGCTGCCTGGGTTGGGTGCCCCGGACGCCAGCCAGCCTCTCACTGGTGACCAGGAGTCTGCAGCTGAGCTGCAGAGGGTCGTCCTTGGGGCTGGTCCAGGCGGCAGCCGTCCACAGCCCAGGCAAGTGTGTACAATGTGCGGGAGCCACTTGGGCCGGCCGGCTCAGCCCCCTGGCTCCTCTGAGGAGGGGTTACTTACCCAGCTGGAGGGGGCACGAGGGAGCATCAGAGCTGCCCCGCCACGGCTGGGCGCGTGCTCACAGGTGGGCGCCGGCCCCCTCCCCCGGGTCCCACGGGGCTGCCCAGGCTGGCAGACGAGGGCGGGCGTGGGTCCGGAGGCACCGGGCAGCAGGCGGTCCGGGGCCCACTGGCCGCACCTGCCTTGTGCCAGGTCGTGCTGAGGCTTCCCATGGGCCTCATTCGCCTCACAGCCACTCGTGGGGCCCCCTGCACAGAGGGTACACTGAGCCTCAGACTCCCTCTTCACCTTCTGAAGCCAGTGGCGCATTTGATCTGAAGTCATCTCACACAGTCCCCAGTGAAGCCGGGGCTCGGCACACCTTTGACCCCTCAGAGGGAAGGGTTTGGTGGCCTGACACAGGCTGTGGGAGGAGCCAAGGCAGGACAGGTGCAGGACTCTGGGTCAGAAGGGAACCGTGGCAGGCCCTGCAGGGGCGCTGTGAGAGGTCTGCCTGCAGAAGGACCGGCTAGGGCCGCATTTAGAGCCAGTGGGAGAGGTGTGGGCAAGGCAGGAGGCAGGGGCCTCTCCACAAGCCCAGGACGCTGTAAACAGGTGATTTGCATGTCTCAGAACAAAGTGCAAGAGTGGGATTAGGGCTTCCGTTTCCTGTGGCTGGCTCACCGCCCAGAGCTGGAGACATTTTCCCAGGAGGCCAGACTAAGCTCAAGGCTGGCCCCACCTGCAGGGAACCTGACCACATACCAGCAGGAGTTAGCCGATGCTCTGCTGGAAAGGAGGCCACCAGGAGGTAAAGTGCCAGCACATTATAAACTCCTGGGGGCCATTCAGCAGTCACGAGGGAAATGGAAATTACACCCCACAGGCTAAAAGCAAAACCATGCGAGCCCAGGGTCTGGGAGGCTCCCCTTCCTGCTGTCTGTGACTTCCTGTGTGAAGTGCACATCCACCTGCAGGGGTCAGAGCAGTGCTTTGCACACCCATGGGGCAGGCCATCAGGAAACACAGCACGCACATTGGTGGACACACCCCCCAGGAAGCTGCGTCCACCTCCCTGACCTCCAGCTCTCCCAGCTTCTTCCCCTCTCCTCAGGCCTGCTGACGTGAAGGGTGATCCTGGCTGTCGGGAAGACCCGAGTCACAGACCCTCTCCATGAGACCAGTGCTAGGGCTTCCTCCCTGGCAAGTCACAGGTCTACACCTGATTTGCCTGAACTGTCCGAATTTTAGCACTGATAGTCCTGAGTCCCAAGAATCCCCTGGGTCCTGGGCAAACCAAGACAGTTGGCAACCCTGGTGTCAACCCTGCCTGCACACTGGAGTCACCTGGGAGCTTGATGGGCCAGGAAGCCCGAGTTGCAGCCCAGAACTTCGACTGTCCCAGCCCGGGCTGTGGCTTGGGCCTCAGGAGTCTTCAAAGCTCAAATGTGCACTAGGTCTGAGAACTTCTGCTACACAGCATCTGGCGTGACGCAGGCGGTGGGGATCAGACCACAGGCCGCCCTGGCTCGGGCTCCTCGGCATAGCTACTGAGTGCTCACTTACACCCCACGAGCTGCATGCACAGACCAAGCGTAGATGAGACTAGATTTGCCATGAGGGCAAGCAGACAGCATCTGCTCACCCCAGCCAGGAAGCACCTGCAATGTCCCCCTGCCCCTACCAGGAGGTGCTGGGTTGGCTCTGTCCCCTTGTTCCTCCTCTCCTCCTTCCCTCCCCCAAGGCAGCAGGTGGGGCAGCCGGGAACATGGCTGCTTTGAGAATCCAGTGAACATGGCTGACCCTCTTCTCATAAAAACGCACGTGCACACACAGGCTTGCCTTCAGCATCAGGGGTTCATAGACCCACGGACCCAGGGCAAGAACCTCTGCCCTCAGGCATAGCAAGAAAACACATCAAAGAGCGTGGAGCTTTAGTCCAGAAGTTGTCAGGGTGGAAACATTTCCTCTCAAAGGAATGAGCCCGCTGTTTTGTAGCCACAGTGATCCATTTTCTGAAACAAAGAGTGGAAGTCAGGGGTCACCTTTGGGGTGTCCAGTCTGTGGAATGTAAATGGCATCGCTGCTTCATGGTGGCTTCTACGAGATGCGGACTCTGAGCAGCGTTGCAGACAAGCTGCCTGCCTGTGAACGCGGCTGTATCTGTTTGCTGTTTCTGACACATCTCAACTGATAATGTCTCGAACACAACACACTTCCTGGGCGTCTTGTTGGAACAGTCATCCTAGAACCAAACAAAACACACGCCAAGGTCCCCCAGCTTGAATTATGAATAATGAGAGCAGATGAGCAAGCGTGATTCCCAGGGAGACACATGGGGCTCCGGGGGATGAGAGCACTGGTGCTGGGTCTGCTCAGAACCCGCAGGAGGGGAGGGTGTGGAGTTTGGCCACAGCTTAGGTCAAGGCCGCCCAGTGCCATGCCTCCTTCACAAAGGCCACCAGAAAAGCCAGGCGTGTGCTCCCGGGGCCAATGCCACTGGGAGCATTTGAAAGGAGCTCATCTCGCAGAGGCCACTCACCTGGTCCTTCCTCAAATGTTTGGTGAGTTCCTACCATCCCCCCAGGGCACCGGCATGGGCCCAGGCTCCCGGAGACCCCGTGGACAAAGGGGATGTGGGCTTGCCTCTGGAGCTTAAAGCTGAGCGGGGAAGGCTATGTCCAGACGTCGTGACTGAGATGCATGAGCTCTGGGGAGAGAGGTCAGTCTGGACACAGGAGCCCCTGCAGGGGGCTGGGATCACGTGAGGGAGTGTGAGCGCCTGCCTGCCTCTCTGTATCCCTGCATCCTCTCCTGCAGCAGAGCCCAGGGCAGACTGGAGGAGGGTGGTGATATTGGCAGAGAGAGTAGCAAGGCCCCATCCTAACGGAGGATAGCTCCCTGGCCGAGGAAGGACCATTACCGTGAATTGTGTCGTAGGACATGGGAGTGTTTGGGAGTGCTGCTACATAAAATGAAACGCAGCTAATTAAGACTTCATTAATTACTGTTGTCCTAGGAGGCTTCCTATTTTGCATTCCCTTAGCTCTGCTTCATCAAAAATTGTACACAGTGAGCGCCCAAGCTCACTTCCAAGCCAAAAAAATGGGGGAGGAAGACATAAAAACTGGCCTTCAAGAGCCGGAAGTTAGGGAAAAGAGAGGGGGGCCACACGGCAGATCTCAACCCAACACAGAGTTCCAGAGTTCATCAGGTCAAGGTCAGGACTGCAGAGGATGGCAGTTCATTTCACGAGTTGTCTCTGAGCCTGACCCTTGTGGTCCATTGCGAAGGCATTGGTGTTTTTTAATCTGAGTAAACAATATGCCAGCTGCCATACCTTCCTACAAAATGCGCGAATAGCACTGATGACACATGGAGGCAGGATCCGGCGAGGATCTGGTTTCCAGAGGTGGATCATGAGACTGAGTTAGGACATACTACAGGGCAGTGGCCTCTGCCTTTGCCCTGACCATGAAGAATCCCCCGCTGGCTGGAGGATAGCCCTCCTCGGTGTCACATGACACTCCGGGGGCCTCCATGCCGTGGTAGCCTCCACCCTCATTTGCCAGATGAGCCGTTTTACTCAAGTCGTTCCTCCGTGATGGTTACAGCTGAGTCACGTAAGGGTCCCCAGACTCCTGGTGTTGAGCTTCTACTCTTGCTTGTGGAGTAGGACAGCTAAGGAAGGGGCTGGGGATGGGTCTATGGGGTCTGCCACAAAATACCAAATCAGATAGAACATGCAAAAGCCCCATTTTCCTATCGACCTCATGAAATGTGAATCTTATCAAACCAACACCTCATTACGTAGTTAAGTGACCAGAAGTGGAGGTATTGGTCTTAACATAAAACTATTTTATTGGTGGATGAATCTCCCAGCTATGGCAAGGGAGGGAGATGGTCAAGGAATGCATGATTCCACGGCCACCAGCTCAAGGGTAAAGTCTCAAGTATCCTGCAATTGACTTAATGATCTTATGGCACAGTCTCCTCACAGGCAATGCAAACTACAATTCCCTTCCCCACACCCCTGCTATGTTGTAAAGACTAAATGAGGGAAGTGCAAACATACTTTAGAAAATTGTGGGGGCCAGCCTGGTGACATAGTGGTTAAGTTCAGCAGCCCAGAGTTCACAGGTTCAGATCCCAGGTGCGGACCTGGCACACATCAAGCCATGCTGTGGTGGCATCCAATGTGAAATAGAGGAAGACTGGCACAGATATTAGCCCAGCAACAATCTTCCTCAAGCAAAAAAAAAAAATATATTGGAAACAGATGTTAGCTCAGGGCCAATCTTCCTCACAAAAAAGGAAAAAGAAAATCGTGTTATTCAAATGAAATAAAATGTCATTCTTGGGTAGAAAGGAAGGCACCAGAGGTGTAATATCTATCCTATCCCTCCCATACCGGTGCCCAAAACCCAGGACCACATTGGTGGTATGCAGCTGGGTTACTGCTGGCCATGGGTATTCCCTGGGGCTTTTTTTTCCCTTTTGTTTAAGCTTTGCCTTGCCGTGTGGAGGAGCAGCAATAAGGCCTCCCATTCCTTCCTTGCCAGTCAGAGAACTGCTGCCATCACTGGGAGCACCCCTGGGTAAGGCTTCTCTCTCCGGAGTCGGTTAAACCCAAGGTTAGAAGGGAGCCAGAGAGGAGTCCCACACCCACTTCATTTGTTCCGACATGCTCGTCTTGACTTCCTTTCTCCTCTCCCTCCTTCCTCTCCAACTCTGCAGACCAACAAAGCCGTGGCCAAGGGGGACTTCCACCAGGCCAGCACCAGCTCCAGGAGGGCCCTCTTCCTGGCTGTGCTCTCCATCACAATCGGAACTGGCATCTACGTGGGTGTGGCTGTTGCCCTCATCGCCTACCTCTCCAAGAACAACCACCTATGAGCTTCCGCCAGGCACATAGGGGAAGAACCTGGGGCCCGTTGTGTGTGGATCAGAGAAAGCAGAGTTGGCAAGGGATGGACACACAGGGAGACACAACTGTGTGATGCTATACAGTATACATTATTGCCAAGTGACTCCATAAAGCCCTGGAATTTTGTACCTGTGGATTTCTTTCGTTTTTGCCCTTTAGTTTCCTTTTCACAGCACTGTGTAGAGCACGTGGCAGGTGGGTACTGCTAACCCTTCTGAATGGAAGCTCCGAGATCCTGACCCGCGAGGCCGTCTCTGGGTGGATTCTGGCGGACAGATGACAGCACCGCCCTCTCTGCAGCCTGCCAGTGCCTGGAACGCCATAGTATTAGCAATATACAAACAGTACAAAATGTGTTCATTCTTTATGGAATACGGTGCAATAGGCAGAGGGCAGGAGACACATCTCTCTTCTGTCTGTGGCCCTGCTTGACTCCTCTGGCATAACCCAGTCCCCGTGCCTTCCCTGCAGGAAGAAAATGGGGCTGAGCAGGAGGAGAGACGAAACAGCTTCTGGCAGGACCCCCAGCCTGTCTTCAGATGGGTCCAGCCCTGAGAATGCAAAGCCAGAAGAGCATGGGACCTGTCCCCAGCTAGTGTTTCATTCTCTCCACACTGTCCCCAGCCTAGGAACATGGGTCCTCCTTCGGAAAGTGCCCAAACTCGCAGCCACCACGCAGCAGTATGCAGCCTCGGACCTCGTTGGTCCAGTGGGGAGCAGGGCACAGTGCCCTCCCAGACTCCTTCCACTTCCAGGAACTCTGAGCACAGCAGCTCTGCCCGCCAGCTCCGCATAAAGAGGCCTGTGTGGACACTCACCCGGGGGCGCCCCAATGATACTAGCGATCTTAAAAAGGAGATGAACCTTCTCTGTCGACTAAATGAATAGCTATTTTCTTGTCATTTTTTTTAAGTGCAACTATTGCTTCATGCTGCTTAAGTTATCAGATGAATGCTGAGAAATAAGTAATCACAGACATTTTAATACCATTTCACTGCTGTTTTATGAGTGTTCATTATTTAACAAAAATTATCTTTTAGCTTTTTTGCTTAAGCCTTTCCTTTCTGGTTAATATCAATTCTTGGGTTTCATTTATAGTTTTCCTGTGTTTAAATAACTGCAGAGCCCCCCAGGACTCAGCTGCTGAGACAGTCGTGGGGTCTCTAACATGAGAATCACAGTGTTCCTGGCTGCTTAAGCTTCTACCTGAACGCCTGAGCACTGTTCATAAGCATTATTATCCTAACACCCTCAGCAGACACAGAGGCCAACTCTCTAGGACAGTGGTCCCACCCACAGCACTTAAAAAATTCCTGCTGCCTGAGTCCCAGCCCCAGAAATCCCGATTTGACTGATCAAGGATGCAGCCTGCTGATTCCAATGTGCAGCAAAAGTGCAGAACCACTGCCCTGGCACAAGGACACAGGGGTGATCTCCCATAACCGGCACTCTCCTCCTTGAACTTAAACACTGAATATTGTGGAAATTATTAATACTGTCTTCCTGGGTAAAATCCAAGATCCGTCTAGCATTTGTCTCTATTGGATGCTCCAAAAATGTCCTGTAAGAAGAATAGATAGAAGCCCGAACAGCCCTGTGGGAATCAGAGTCACTCGGTGGTAGAGAGCACGCATTTGAATCCAGTCGCACTGCTTTCTAGCTGTGTGATCCTGGGCAGATGGGTGCCCTTCTCTGAACCTCATCTCTAGGAGAGGATGATAGATGATGCCCACTTCCTAGACCTGCTGGGAAATGCGTGGGCACAGGGTCCAGCGCTTGGCACGGCTGGGTGTACAGGAGATGGGGTGCCGCCGTTACTCCCAGTGTCCTGGATGGTCCATCCCATGGCTTGTTTGTATCCTCTCATGTTTCCACCCCAATCTCTCAGGGTTTATTCATCATGAATCATTGTGTAAAATGGCCCTTTTGTATTTGTCCTAAAATGGTCTGTTTTAAGTTCAAGAGGTATCCACAGTTGCATATCTTTGGATTTGGTTAAGAAGTGGGATCAATCCTGTCTGTCCTGCCCCACCGTCTCCACTGGCACCATCTTGGTTGCTCCACACCAGCCCCTCCGTGCCTGGACACCCTGTCTCCTGCTAGCACACCTCCCATTTTCTCTCAGTCCCTGTCTCTCCAGATGGAAAGCCTCAGTTTAAAACAGCTCAGCCCTCCCTGTGCTTTCTCAGGCTCTGCCAGGTCTTTCCCAAGGACCAGCACCAAGACCAGAGGCAACATCGTGTGATTGGACAGTCGTGTGTGTGCGAGGGTCGGGGCCCCACCTGCCAGAGGACAAGTGAATGAAGCACATGGGGCCCTGCAGCTCACTTGATAGGTAGACACAGCGTGGCCCAGGCCAACAACCGGCTTGGCCTTGGTGGCAGGGGAGGTCACTCTCGGTCGCTGCTCAGCACAGCAATCTTCTAAGTGCAGGGCTGCCGCACACTCTCCAGATCTACATTATCCTAGTTGCCATTGCAGCCGCCGCAGATAAGGCACCATCTTGCACAGCTTGCACTAGGCACTGGGCCCATGTTGTCTCATATAGTCCTGAGAGCCCCGGCAGGTGGGTGATAGAACTGAGGTTCAGAGAAGGTAACTTGCCCAGCACCACGTGAGTGATGGCTGAGAGCGAGACTGGAAGCCCCTGGCTGGTGCCCCTACTGGGCAACGAAGCATTTCCTCGCCTTCACCATGGGCACAGCCGTCCGTTCTGCACCAGCTCATTTCAATCTTGTAAAAACTCTATACTACAACCGTTTTATTGACAGAGGCCCAGAGCATGTAAGTAATTTCCCCCAAAGTCGTGCTCCTGGGAAATGGCCAAGTCAAGCTGTAACGCAGCCCGTCAGACCCTAAGCCCCACCGGCTTACTCTTAAACTGTGCTTCTCAGCTGTGGCTTTACAGTGACAAAAGTTGCATCTGGGCCCCGATCACACTGTTCATGGGTCGAGACTCTCAGGGACTCGGGGGGTACTTTTGTTTCTGTTTTTCCAAAGGTGTTTGCCGACGGGCCGTGGGAGCGATGTGGAGAGAAGATGAAAGGCAGGAGGCAACTTCATGGACAATGTCATGGTGGCAAAGGTGATTAGGGCACATCTCGTTCCTCTACACAACGCTCTTCCCCCAAATCCTCAGAGATGCCTGTGGCCTACCTATCTCCAGCTGCCTCAAGGCTTCTCTCTGTCCCTGTGTCACTGGGCATCCCTGGTTTCATCAGGTGTCCCCCTTCACCAAGCATGTCTGCCTCACCAGGTGTCTCCACCTCACCAGGTGTCCCCGCTTGCCCGGATATTCCAATTCCCCCCAGGGAGCCACAGTGGGTCCTGAGGGGAACCTGGAGGGGGAGGCCTCATCCATCGGTCACTATGCAGTCCGTGGCTGCCCGAGATGCCACAGTTGGACCACACAGCTAACCAGTAACACTGCTCCACTGGCAACAGGATCAGCTTCTCCAAAACTCGGGGCAGGACATTCCTCACACTCAGCCAGTCATCCCGCCTCTCAAGACGCTAGAGGCCGTCTCTCATTCGGAGCAGCCTCTGGCTTTAAAACACGTCAGGGGGAGCAGCCTTCCTGCTTGCCAGCAACCGCTACCGCTCCCCACATACAAATGCCCAATGGTCCCTGTGGCTGCAGCCACAGCCAGAGCTGCCTTTTCAGGGCCTCTGGCCTGAGTCTCAGGACCTTGCCCCTGAGGTTTTTAGGGTCTCTTAAAGGCCCCCAGTGGACAGGCTTAAACGCCAGCCCTAAGAGGACAGTTTTGTGTTTCCCGTCAAAGTCCACCTGCATTTGTTGCCATGAGAGTGGGCATCTGTTGACCCAAATTGCCAATAAACCATTAAGTATAAATTTAAACCCTGAGCTAAGACTGACCTCTTGGAAAATGCAACTGTCCCGTCTCCTGTCTAGAAGTCAGGCTTGCATCTGTTCTCTGCAGTTGATGACACTGGGAGTGTCAGATGGAGCCAGAAGTAGTATGAGAATGTGTCTGTGATGTCCCCACTCCGATGACCTCCCAACAACCCCTCCTGGTGTTCAGGATGAGCGGAGTGCCCAAGGGGTGGGGGGCCTCACTCCCCTGAGGTTCTCATTTGAAAATTCTGCTCATCTTAGCAAAGCAATGGTGGACATCAGACCCACAGGTGCTTCAGGCTTGCAGACTGCTGGCTCCCTGCCAGACAAGCTTGTAGATCGAGTAATGAATTTGTTGTTTCACTGGGCCCCACAGGAAGGTGTCAGGGCTCCTCATGGGTGAAGAGGGAAGGGGCGGGAGGTGCCAACTAGCGTTTAAGGCACAGCAGGATTCTGAGCTGCAGGAATGATGGATGCAGCGTGGCGTGCTGTAGCCTCAGAACAGGCTCCAGGGACCGTGATCAGAGCAATCACAGCTACCCCGCTCAGCAGGGCACGGGGACCACTGGGAGTGAAGCTCCCTGCAGGCCTCTGTAGCAGAGAGCACATCTTGAGTGAGCCCCAGGGCAGGGGAAGACCTTGGGGGCTTTAAAAATTTGCCCAGATCCCCCAGGTGGAAAAGACAACATGGCATGATCAGGAGAGGTAATTGGGGTGACAGAGCAGAATGTGGGTGCCTCCAGAGAGAAGCACTGGGCTGGGCTTTCCAAACCCAGACAATGCTGAGGAGCAACATGTGGTCTGAAACGTTGTCTCAGATTTTCAGCCTCCACCGAGTTCAACGACAGTGTCATAGCTGCTCGGACCTTTGGACTATAGTTCCTTATTGTTGCTGCACCATTCCCTGTCATGCAGGCACCACTGTGGCAGATCCAGGCTCTGGAGAGCAAGATGACTGTCCCTTTATCGGGACACCACCGTCAGTCTCCTCTCTCACCCTAGAGCCCTTTACTCTAGCCCACAGTGAGCTCAAGACTACACTTGCCCAGACAGTCAAGTTCATCTGTCTGAATTCTGCATCTGACCATGCGTTCAACTGACCAGCAAATGATGATGGAATTCAAGGCGCTCTGTGAGGGGCCAGTTAAGTGACCGGAAGTGATTCACTGTACCCCTGAGGCCTCCAAGGGACTGTGCTGGGTTTTTTACTGAAATCAGGTCATTTGGGGCCAATTGAAGATGATAGGTAGGAAGATGATACATAGAAGATAGATAAATAGATAGATAGATAGATAGATAGGTGATAGATGGATGATAATAATGATAACTTAGATAAATAGATGGCTAGCTAGATCAAATATCCACAGATCCATCAGAGAACGTGCCAGCATGGTGCCAGCGCCACATGCAGCTCTGTGCTAAGGCTCCCCGTTCCCTCAGGCCTTTGACTGTGACACGTCATGTCACCTGAGTCCAGCTCATGACTCAGCTGAAAATAAACCCTGACTTGGGTCTGTTGTCTGTCTAGACCAGAGAACGCATATTTGGATTCAAGCCATTTTATTAAACCAAGCAGGATTTGTAGATGGGACAAGAAGGGGAATTAGTTAGCATTCTTCCAACTCACCTCATGCCTTCATTCCCTGGACATGGTCCCAGCACATTTTAAAAAATATGTATTTTCCATTTGACATGGTTTAGGAAGTATTCCTGATAAGTAGAAAGAGTCTGCTAAGATCAGCTGTTGCTAAGGGGCTGAATTAGGTGAAGGCTGATAAAGAGCTGGACAGTGTCCCTCTCAGCACCACGAGGCTGGTCTTCAGTTAAGCTCTCGAGAAGACTTGTATAAATGGAGAGACGGTCACTGCCGGAGACAGTGTCTAATTTAGAAACAGAAATCAAGCCACTTCAGCATCCGTCACTCCTCATCTTAGTCCATAATGGAGAAATGCGGAGACCCTCACAGACAACGCTTCCCTCAGTATCATTCCCAAGGAGAAATCCAGCTGTTCGAACATCCCAAACCAATTCTCCATCTGGCATTTTGTGAACCCTCAAACAATTAGGTCTTTCTGAAATAACACATACCTTAAATTTGAAGGGTACATTGCAAACAGATCCAGCTTCACAGTTGCAGCAGTCCTGTCCCAGGCCTGTCACAGCCTCAGTTGCAGATGAGGACTCGAGCTCAGGGAGGCTGCTTTCCCCAAGTCCACAGACAAGGAAGCATCCAAACTGGGCCTTGGGCTCAGCAAAGTGGCACTGAGGCCAGTGCCCTCCCAACATGACTGGGAGACTGGGGGGCTCTGCTCAAGTCTCGCTGAAGCCTGGGCAAGGAGGGCACCTGGCGGGGGCATCTGATAAAGCCAAGGGAAGATGGGTGGCAGCAGGGAAGCTGGGAGAGCCGGCCTTCCTCCAGCATTGGAAAGCCTGTGCTGCTGCCCCAGAGCAGGTGCACCTCTTGGACAGGAGAGGGAACTTCGCCCGCCCCCCGCCCCTGGGCTGTCAAAGCCCAGCTCACAGGGAAGTGGGGATAGCAGTGGGTGAGGCTGAAGGCATAACGCCTGGAGAGAGTGAAGACAGAGCCCTGGACGACCCACCACAGGCACAGAGATAATCGAGGTCTGACAGCAAATGAATGAACAAGTCGGTGACAGTTCCTCTCCCCTCAATCCAGGGACATCTGTCAATATCTGGAGGTATTTTTGACTGCCACAACTGCCCATCCAGTGGGTAGAGGCCAGGGACGCTCGCTGCTCAACATCATACAATGCACAGGACGGGCTCATAACAGAGACTCAGCCAGCCCCCATTGCCAGCAGCCTGAGAAGCTGCGCTGCATTCTGCATCGTGGTCGCCCACGGCGCGGGCTCTGGGAACTGACTCTGAATTAGGCATCGCCAGGTGGCTCGCCAAACAACAAGGAGGCTTAAGATCCACTCATAGGCCGACCACAGCTCCTTGGAAACCCTTACCATAGTTTAACCGAGAGAGAAAGGGAAGGGGGAGGGAGCGAGAGGGAGGGAGCGCCAGGAGGAAGCCCATTGAGTCAAGCCCCGCGGCAGCTCAGGGCCACGCCCTGCCCCCCTCCACCAGCACAAGGGGCAGTTCCAGGAAAACAGTGAGAGTGATGATACACCTCTCACGTTTGGTAAGACGTGGGCCTTGATAAGGAAAGCTTTCACATCCACTCAGTCACTGAGTCCTGCAGATGTCCTCTGGTTCGGAAGGGGCACTGGGCCTGTTCATGGGTGACAGGGCCAGGGCTCCACACGGGCAACTTCCTCAAGTCGGCACAGCCAGTTCATGGAGAAAGGGACTCAGGTCTTCCTTCCCCAGCTGCTCGTTGGGGGGAAATCAGATCCACACGCCAGAGCCGTCACAGCAAGGGTGCCACTTCATCCACGCCGCCTCCTGGTGTGGAGGAGGGGACTGAGTTTGAAAACCGTGATCCGCGGAGCCTCAGCAGGGGCCCTGAGGAGCTGCGGGCTTTACTTCAGTTACCCACAGGGTCAACCCACTTCGAGTCCTTTGACATCACTTTGGAACAGAACCAGAGGTGTGATGCTGGGGGGCAGTCTGTTCCTCCTCAGGGCAGTTCAACAAGCGTTTGCTGAGCACCTACTGTGTACAGGGCTGCGATGGGCCCTCGGCAGACAAAGGCAGGGAGAGATCGGACCTGGGAAAACGCACGGAGACAGCGAAGGAGTAGAAGCCAAGAATAAGGGTACCGGGGCCCTCAGAGGTGCCCAGACAGAGACGGGGATGCCAGGGCCATAGACCATGCGAGTCCAAGAGCTGGGTGTGTGGGGGGCATCTGTTCAGGCTGGAGCGGAAACCTTAAAGAAGACTCGCCTTCTCCTCTTGCACTCCTGGTGGCTTGTTCGGTTCCTCAGCTTTCTGCTGACGTTGCTCACAAATGCAGCCTGCGGTGCAGTGTGTCAGTGCAGGAGGTGAACTTCCCGCCTGCTCTCGCCCAGCCAGCTTCAGGGAAAAGATGGAGACACTCTCCACGTCTAACCGAACCCGGATGATGGTCTCCCCTCCCAAAGGTGTTGGGCAAGCCACGACAGTATTCTCACCCGCTCATGAGACAGTCACCACGAGCGCCTGCCCGAGCCAGGCGAGGCAGGGTGAGGCCCGGTTTCCAAAGGGCCAACAAGGCCACCTTCACAGTAATAAGCTGGTGGTGGAAGAATCAGTTGAGTGTCCTCCCTTTTGAGTCACAGTGATGCATCATCTAAGATTAAGGATGAGGTCTCTGTGGCAACGAGGATCGCAGGGGTTAGGGAAGGCAGGGCATCTGCCAGTCACCCAGCTCTGGGTATGTCATCTCCACCTGTCCGGGGGCTAGCTGGGACATACCACTGTGATCCTCGTGCCCCAGCAGGAAGACCAAGACTTAGGGAGGGAAGGAACTTGCTCCAGGTCACACAGCAACAAAATCTGAGCTGTGCTTCAGTTCCATCTGAATCCAGGGCTCACGGTCTTACCCGCCTCAACACGCACCTCATGGCTTATTCAGTTCATTTGCTGCTAGTGCTCAGAGGAAATAGAGCGGTGACCTTTCTAGCTTTCAGACTGTGTCAAGTGTCAGCTGTGCAGTCCTGGGACCCAGGAGGCCTTGCCTGCACCCTCCACTGCCCTCAACTGAGATTCCTCCTTCCTTCCCCTTCCGTGGGTGGGTTTGATCAGATTTTATTTTGAGCCTGGGAAAATCAAACCCGTGTCCGCACATCTCTGGGGTGATGGTGGGTGGCCCTGGGATTGGAGGAGGGCTGTATCATCAGGGCCAGCGCTTGTCTGTGGTGTGGTAGACACCACTGCATGCCCCCTCCGTCTGACGTCTCAGCCCAAGCCTTCAAGGTGGGCCCAGTTTTGTCATTCTCATCTTACAGTTGGGGAAACTGAGGACCAGGACCTTGCCTGGGTGACGGAGCTGGTCCACAACAGGCCAGAGCCAGAGTTCAGATCTGTGTGGCTCTCAGGCGATGTCCTGCTCTCTCCCCGCTGGCATCGCCGCTTGTGCATCAGTTACAGAAGAAGCCTTAGGCACCTCTCAGGGGTCCTGCCCATGCCAGGGGTGGACGTCAGGACACACGGAAGGCAAGGACACACAGAGGAACAAGACACCACTGGAAACATACGTGCCAGGCTGACACCCTGTGTCTGGGAGAGTGAACATGTTCCCAGGAGGAGTCCCAGCCCGTGGGACCACAGGGAGAAGTATGGCAGACTGGGCAGCTGGGGCAGTGGACATTTATTCCTCACAGTTCTGGAGGCCAGAAGTCCAAGATCAGGGCTGCAGCAGGGCTGTTGCTTCCAAGGCCTTGCTCCTGGACTGCAGGTGAACACTTTCTCCCTGTGTCCTCACGTGGCCTTCCCTGTGTGTGGCTGTGTCCTCATCTCCTCTTCTAATAAGGACACCAGTCAGATTGGATCAGGGTCCACCCTAGTGGCCTCATTCTGACTAAATCACCTCCTTAAAGTCCCGTCTCCAAATGCAGTCACATTCCGAGTTACCGGGGTTTAGGGCTTTGACATATGACTTTGGGGGACAGAACTCAGCCCATAGCAGCACCCAAGCTCTTGCGTCTTCCATCCCTGTGACTGCCAGCCTCTTGTCCACATACACTGCCCATAGTCACCCTGATCCCCTCACCACCCCTCCCTGCCACCCCTGCCCTTGGCCCCAGCCACATCTGTCCATCTGCCCGCCTGTGCCCGTGGGCTCCAAACCAAAACGGTGTTTGATGGACAAAGGGCTCAAGCAGCCCACATGTGGGCAGTGGGTGGTCCAGGATCCCAGATCCCACTCTCCCATTCTGGGAACCCTGCTGGCACCTGCGTGACATCCTGATGAAGCTGTATCTGCTGAGCCAGGCTCCCCAGTCCTACAGGCAGAGGACACACCAGCATCAGAGATGGAGAAGGAGCCAGGCTTGACGCATGACACAGCTCCAAGGCTCCTGAGGCCGTGGCTAGCTACAGCAGGGCCTGACAGACAGAGGGGCTCCCAGCAAAACTCAGAGAGCTCGGCCCTGGGCTCTTCTTGCCTCAGTGGGGAGTCCCTTGGGGACTGGTACACTTTGGGTCAGGCTGGAGTGGTGGGGCCTGCCAGGATACAGATGGGAGATGTGTGGACACGGGGCGAACCCCACATGGGGCAGAGAGGAGAGGTGAAAAGGCTGGTGCAGGTGTGGGCTGAATCATGCTCCTAAGCACACGGAGGTGCCCCTGAGGAATTCCTAGAAATCCTCAGCAGACGAAGTTTAAAGATGAAGAAGTCCCCCCGAATCTGCCTGAGGGTAGGAGCCAAGATCCCTGTAGCTGCTGTTGCGTGGCCCTGTGTCCAACACCCAGAGGCCCTTCCCAGACCCCGGCTGCCTGGCTGTGAAGGGTGTGGCCAGCTGACAGCCCGCGGCATGAAGCTATGGCCACACTCTTCCCAGGACAGCTATAGCCAATGGCTGAGCTGGGCAGTGACAAAGGGCCTGGCCATTTCCACCCAGCACAAGCGCAGGTCTCCCCCACCGGCAGTCTTTGCTCAGGAACTTGTGCCCGACGGCTGCCAATGTAACCCATGTTCTGACGGCTCCTCCTGCCCTGTCCAGATTCCTCCATTTCTAGGTCACATCTGTTACTCCCCAATAAACCTTTTCACCCTCCACCTGAGAAGTGCTTCCTTGAGAACCCAGGCCATAACAATCCCCGCTGTTGAGGTCTGGGAAATGAGGTCACAGATTTTAGGAAGTTGAAACTCAAAGATGTAAAGAGATATGCCCAGAGTTCGTGAGCAGCTAGAGACTAACCATGTGCCTCCCTCCCCCCGTGGCGCCAACAATCCTCACCGCGGCTGTGAAGCGCCACACACGCCTCACTCTGTCCCCACAGACACAGCCCCCTCTCCTCGCACGGAGCAGGCTCAGGCCCCTGCAGTGACCAGCTCCAGGAGGGAGGGCCCCACGGCTGCTGGTGCCCTGCCTATCCTTGGGCTACTGGCTCCCAGACCCTCATCTTTTCCTACATTATCCATCTATTCCTTTCCTCACTGCCCAACCCATGTGGCTCCTGCTCTGGAAGGAACCTGTTAGGGCTGCAAGCAAAGGTGCACGCTGCTGGCTGGCAGCTGCAGTGTTCAGCCCACAGGGACTCACGTTGACGGAGATGAGTTTGACAGGCTTAGCAGATCTATTCGGAACTCACAGCACAGTGCAAACTTCTCTCTCTCTCTACAAAAGAGAACAGGCTTGTGCTCATGTGCAGAAGGCTCCTATTAGCGCAACTGCTGTGCAAAGCTTGTAGTTCATGTTTAGTGCAAATGTTTGCAGAGCCACGATTTGCGTAGAGCCGTGACAGTTTATGCTGCTTGTCATTCTTTGTCTCTCTGGGCAATTAAACTTTCTGGATTTCACTTGCTTATCACGGGGGAAAGAGATCCCTTCTGGACTAAAACTCAGCTCAGTTGTCCTGGGAGCAGAGCTGGGTTATGATGGGAAAACTCTCGTCACTTCTAAATTGTGTGCCAAAGAGAAAAATAACTACATTTTTTCAGTTTAAAAGTTAGAAAAGCAAATTTGATTCCTTGGAAAGTGAAGCGGGCCAAATCGCCACCCACAGACGTGCCGCAGCTCCTGGAGACAGACCGTGGGGAGTATGAAACAGCAGAGAAGCTGTGAGCAGGGGGACAGCCCTGGGCTCCAGTTCTCACGCCTCCTCAGCAGCCTAACAGCAATTTTTGCACCTTCATCCAACAACCCAAGGTCTCTGCCCAAAACAGACCCACAAGTCGATGCTTTCTTAGCAACCAATTCTTTAGCATCCATTTAGGGTCTTCCAGACACAAACTTCCAGTACCGATCTTGCACTCCAGCTCACGTTTGATAAGGCTAAGTAAGGTTTGCACCAGCCTGAGCAGCACCCTGGGCACCACTCTCTGGAATGTCAAAGGTCAAACCAGAATCCTGCCAACAGCTTCCCCACCCCGAGGTGGGCCTCAGCCGGGAGGTGTTTGATGGTGGTCAAGGAATCCTGCCCACTGACACAGCTAGAAAGACTTCTTGGCCCATCTGATGCCATGGGGCATACTCTCCCATCTTTGGAGGCCAAAGCCTTCCTTCCCCAGAAAGATTTGTTTGAGCGCTGCCCCAGCGCACAGGAACCCCTGCCCCACCTGAGCTCCCGAGCATTTAACACTGGCCTCCCACTGCATCTCATTCCCACCTGATTGCTGTGCGTGACCAACTATGCACACACTCATGCAACACATTTTTATTGCAAACCTTCACAGTGCTCAGTGCTACTCTCAACTCAGAGGTTGTGGCGATCCCTAAGAGAAAGGCCCAGGCTTTGCGGCAGACAGACAATGATCGGAACACCAATAGCCGATAAAGTAACCACAGAACGTGGGGAAGTCATGAAGAAAAACAGACACGTGAGAAAATGGGCATGGAGGGATGACCAAGCAGGGATGACTAGAGAAGGTCAATCCAAGGGGGTGACATTGAGATGCCCTGAAGCCAACTCAGCCATTGACACAAAAGTCCTGAAATAGTGAGAGGCTTAGACCCTGGCAGCTCCCATGCTTAGATCTGTGTCATCAGTGATGGGAATGTCACGCAGATGAGCCTGAGTCCAGCTCAAGTTTGGTTCTCTGCGACGCTCACGGTCTAGGCCCCAGGCTGGCGTCCTCCCCTTCCCTTCCCCTCCCTTCCTAACAAACTCACAGACAGAACTCGCTGCCCGTGTCCCTCTTTCTGTATCCATCAGCAAAGGATGTGAAAGTCTTGTGAGAAGAAATTCGTAAGAATTTAGGATGGCCAGGACGAGGGCTGAATTCAGGTTGTCACACCAGGGTGGTGACGAACACCAGCTCTGATGATGTTAATTGATACCGAAGATGATTACATTCAAGTGTTACACGATCGCAAGAGATACTCCAGAGATGCATCTTGAAATAATTTCTAAAAGAGCATAAAATGTTAACCTTGTGTAATCAAAATTGCCCTTGAAGTTTTGTAATGTAAAATGTAACAATGTTATAAAATAAGAACGCAATGTAAAGGGATTACATTCTTTTCATTGATATCAAATCCCCATGTGCGTGAGTTGAGGTTCCCAGCTGGTACAGTGACGCACTCCAGCACTGCAGGCACAGCAAGGCCCAGCTCAGACCGGTGCACAAAGGGGCCTGATCGACAAGGCAGTCATCACCATGTCTGCTGCTGGCGGCAGAGCAGCAGGTACGCAAAGATTCCAGCCCTCCGGCTTCTCTTTTGATCTTTACTCTTCCCCCTCTGGAGACCGTTCGTCAGGTCTTCTAACTGTCCCTCAGCCAGTCTTTTTATTGGGCCATCAGTCGCTTCTTTGGTTTTTCCTTGAGAATACTGCAGGAGCCATCACCTCGCACACTCTGCCCACCCCCTCAGCAGCACCTCCAGTGCCTAGTCAGTGGCAGGAGAACCTGAAAATCACCTAGCCTTTCTCCCATGAGTCTGCTTAAAATGCACTGATTCTTTTCAGGCTTGATTGTATTTGTTGCCTCTGGGTGAAAGCTCATCGATTAAGGCATCTGATTAAATAGTGTCCCTCCCTCTCACCAGCCTCCAGAGCTCTCAGTTTCTTTGTTTTCATCAGGGGCAGGTCAATTAAATGTTTTTACGATGGAACTCTGCCGTGAGGTCTAGAATGATGTGGAAGGAAGGCCTTCCTTAAATGTTTGTGGATTTAATTAAATTGCATTTGCGATGTTATGCATAGCCCGTCCCCTCCCGGCGAGTGACGTGCTGGATCTGTCCAAATTGAAATGAGAGGCCCATCGTAAAGCGAGTCAGAGCTGGGAGTTGCGGAAGGAAGGTCACGGGTCTGGGTAATGACAAGATCGAATGAAGTGTCACTGGACCGTCAGTCACAGGGGCTGAGTGTCTCAGTGATCCCTTCCATCATCCCTGTGATGACAGTGGGCCGCCTGGGCCAGCATCCCACAGTCAGGATCTTGGGGGTGGCTTGGGAGCACCCTATGTTCTGGGGTCACCTTAGGATCCTTCCTTCAGCTCTGTTTTCTCTGAGCTTGATCCCTGATCCTTCCAAGCCCCTGATGACAAATGAAGTGAACTTAGTCTGCATTCTAGGGCTGCAAGGAATGGGCTTTGTCTTTGAGAATTCAAGCACAAACTTAAGAAACGGGTTCAAAGGACGGGTTCGGGGAAGGAAGCCCAGCACAGTGAGAGCTGACCTGTCGGCATCATCCTAAAAGGGAACTGGAGGTACCAGCTTCGCTTGGAAAATAGTTTGCTTAAAAATTCAAAAGAAAAGTCTCCTTGTAGGTGCTTTGCTGTGTGACATTGGTATAACAACTTTTTCCTTTAATCCTTGAGAACAGAAGTATGCTCACCACAACTGAGGCAGCAGTGAGCGGACGTCTCCACAACGTCTGTCCCAGACGGAAGTCCTGCGCTTGACCTTGTGCACCAAGGACACGGGCCCGCGGCCAGACGGAAGTCCTCGAGTCTGGGTCCTGAAGGGCATTCACCTGCTGTGTGGGCTTCATCAAAGGGCCCGACCACTCTGTGCCTGAGAACAAGTTTGATCATGAGGATGATGGGGGGGACAAGAAATGGCGTCTTCTGCTCTCTCTTTTGTGTGGATGTTGATGAGATGAAACAAGAAAACTAAACAATACATGAAGCAATTTTCATCTCCTGATAACGACTTCTCCAGAAGCAGGCTGATTTTGCTGACGCCAACTGTAATGGACCTTGATGGCACCCGCCCACATTCTCTCAGACATGTTTCCTCCAATGCTGACATCCTGCCCTCGACTCTGCCTGAGGGTCTCCTCTTTGCCTCTGTGAAGGGCGATGGGCAGGCCGGCTACAGGGCCAGGGAGTTCATGACCCGGGGCTGCCTCAGCCAAAGACCATGGAGACAAATTGGTGGATAAACACCCAGCTTCCCTCGGCTGGGGGACAATGCTGAGGTGTTATTCAGTCTCCCAGGGGCCCCAGTGGGCTGATGCGTCCTCCACAGCTGTCACCTAGTCTTTAATACACCCTCCGGCTGCCTTCTTCCCTGTCCCATCTCACTTCCCCGCCCCTACCCTGCTGCCTGGACCACCTCCCAAATGTAACTCTGGCCCCGGTGTCCATGTGTGCTCTGCCGGGGGAGGGCAGCCTGAGGCCCCAGCCTTCCGGCCCTCACTCTCCAGTGTGAAATGCTTCTGGATGAGCCAAGGCCGTCTTGGTTCCACTTCTGTCCCTCGGCCCACTGAGATCTGACCTCTTCCAGGCTTGCCAGCTCTCCTTAGGGGCAGTGGGTGTGCTGCCGCTGAGTTGCCACTGTGGCCTTATACACACGAAGTCCCAGGACCACACACCTAGCCTCAGGGGCGCAGAGACCCTGTTCAAGTCGCCGGGGCTCCCGTCCCGCTTCTGCCTCTAACAAACGTCCCAGCTCAACGTCCTCATGTACACAAGGGGCATAAATCCCGTCTTTGCTGATTTACTGTGAGTCTGCACTGCACTGTTTTTTGTGAATTTTGACAAACACACACTGGCACATGACCACCATCACAGTCAAGAAACGGCAGTTTGTCACCTGCCCAGAGTCCCCACGTGCCCTTTGTGGTGGACCCCACCGCCCGGCCCCCATGGCAACCCCCTACCTGCCCTCCACGCTGTCCCTTTGCCTTTGCCGAGGGCTACAGGGACGGAGTCACAGACCGTGTCGCCCTCAAGTCTGGCTGGGAGGTCACCAAGGCTGTCGCTCATCACTGGTCCTCCCTGGTTCCTGCTGGGCAGCGCGCTGTGGGGCGGAGGCAGTGCAGTCTGTCCATCCACTCACCAGCGGAGGACGTCTGGCTGTCTCATTTTGGGCATGATGAACAGAGCTGCCGGGCACAGGTTCGTGTGGGACCACAAGCTTCCGTTTCATTCAGGTGAACACCCGGGAGCGGGGTTCCCCACACCTTCCCACTGGCTTCAGGGCTCACCTGGCCCCACCTCCCCGCCCCCTCACTGTGCTCCCTGGGACCACCTGTGAGTCCTTGTCAGGTCTGCCTTTAA
Organism: Equus przewalskii; assembly: GCF_037783145.1. Classification (NCBI taxonomy): domain Eukaryota; kingdom Metazoa; phylum Chordata; class Mammalia; order Perissodactyla; family Equidae; genus Equus; species Equus przewalskii. The sequence continues at coordinate 1,034,583 of NC_091851.1, read as the reverse complement.
TGGTAAGTGGCAGTGGGTGTGGTGGGAGTCAGGTGAGGGGGCGTCTCTGTGAGGCTGGGCTCACTGGGGCCCAGGAGCCCACAAATCCTGTCAGAGCCCAGCCTCCGCTCCCCTGCGGGGACACGAGCTAGGACAAGAACCTGCTGACCATGGCGGCAACGTCATCGTCCGTCTCCACCCAGGACCTTGGTGGCCCCTCCTTCGTGTGGACAACTGCTAGCAAGGTGGGTCCAGGTGACCTGCTTCCCCAAGTCACTTGGGTTCCGGTCCTGAGGACTCTGACTGAAGGGCAGGCCGCCTGACACCTGCCCACGGAGCCGGCTGGAGGAAAGGGACTCAGGACGCAGAGGAAGCGCTCCCATCCCCACAGCGTCTCCTTCAGCACGAGAAACAACCGGCCAGAACTGACTTAGTATCCAGGGGCGTCGAGGGTGGCCCGAGGTCAGTCAGGACGCAGAGGGTGATGAGTAGCACCAGGTGAATGGCGAGCCACCAGCAAGGCCGTGTCACCCTGAGCAAGGGGAGGGGCCCGGCGGGGAGATGGGGAGGAGAAGCCTTCCCTGAGTGCTGATCCTGCAGGAGCAGGAGCCAGACCGCCACCTGCCCTGGAAAAGAAGGTCCAACAGTAGCTGCAGCCAGACCCTGTCAGGGCCCTGGGAGCAGTGAGTGGACACAGGGGTGGCTGGGATTCCTGCCCCACCCCGGGACTTTACACTGCCCCCACGGGCCTGAGGGGGAGCCTGTGGCCCCGGGCGTTGGGGCCGGGAGGCCAGACCTGCAGCTGCCAGGTCCTACCTGGACCACGAATCAGCATGGCTGGGGCCGGGGCCCAGGAAGCCGCATTCTAAAGTCCCGAGACGATTCCAGTGAGCAGCCGGGTTTGGAAACTGCCTGCTGAGAAGACCACCAAGTCCCACGGCCGTGGGGCTCCACTCCACCCAAAGACGGGGTCCTGAGAGACGCGACAGCCCCATCCCAGGTGCGCCTCGGAAGCCCGCCCACTCCCACCTGCCGACGCTGGCCAGCCGCTCACAGCCCAGGCCGCCACTGCTGTTGATTTAGAGGAACGAAGCATTTTGGAAGATAATTTTCTTTTTGGTCCCCAGCCGGCTCCCTGTGGAGAGACGGCTGTAAATCCACATTGTCCCCAGCAGTGTCTTCCGTCCCCCTCTGCCCATCCTCGGCGGCACCCGGCCCACCAGACTCGCTCGAGGCCTTCCTGTCTCTCGCCTCACTGCATTTCTTACCTTTTCCCTTTTGTTTCTACTCTTTTTGGTTTCCATAAAAAGTCCCTGCACGACCAGTTTGATCCAGCCTGAACCAGTGCTGGGCTCACTACATGCCACAGAACTGATAGTGAATGCTCTCAGATGTGTGCTCTGCTGGCTGTCACAGAATTTAATCCAGATGCCAACTCAATGGCCAAAACCATATTTTCCCTGGAGCCAAGCAGAAGAAAATTTATAGCACAAATAGCAAATGACAGGTTAAATATTCTGTGATTGCAGAGTCTCAGTTGGACATTAAAATAGACTTAAAAACACATGGATTCTTGGCAAGCGCATTCATTCACTCTGGTATTGATTCATTCAACAAACATTGTTGAGCAGCTGCATGTCCCAGGCACTGTGCTAGGTGGATTCCACCCGAGAGGAAAAGAGGATGAATGGACAGTCCTGTGTGCATGAGTGTGAATGTGAGTGAGTGAGTATGAATGTGAGTGAGTGAGTATGAGTGTGTGTATGTGTGAGTGTGTCTGTGTGTGGCATGATTATATAACACATATATGGTGAAACAAACATGGATGGCTATCCAGGAAAAAAGAGGTAATTGCCCTAAGAGAGATGCAGGGGGGAGTTTTGTGGGAGTGGGGAGCATTCCCAAAGGGCTCTGAGCAGTCCCCAAGGCAAACACAGGCCTACCAACCACAGCAGGTCTCCACGGGCACCCAGACAGGATGGTGGGGCGAGTTTGGAGTGGTCAGAGGCCAGAGGCTGGAAACAGCGCATCGCTGGGCACCAGCCGCCCTTCAAGTTCAGCCTGAGCCACTCACTCCTCCTCTCCCACTGTCCTGCAGCTCTGCTTCAATGGAACTCACTAATTGGATTCTGCACATTGGATGCTGTGGTCCTTGCATTTGCTGAACATGCAGTGTGGGCTATGTGGCAGGGCTGGGGCACACACAGTCAAATCCGTCATGGGAGAAGGTGGGCCTGATCCACTCAGCCAAGGGAAGTGACAAGGCCCACGAGAAGGGGCAGATGAGTGCTCAGGGCTTAGAGGGGACCAGGAGACCCTCCTTGGGGGAGTATGAGGCAGGCTTCACGGAGAAGGGGAGAAGAAGGAGTCAGAAATGGCTGCTGGTGGAAGAGCGGGTGGGTAAGGACTTGCCAGGAAGAGAGAAGCATCAATAAGCCCAGGAACAAAATGGGACTTCGGGGGAGGCAGAGGTTAGAAGGCCTGGAGTGCCAACCCAGGACTCAGAGTTGGACCCCAAGAAGGTGAAGGGCCGTGGGCTGTGTAATGCGAGCGATGGCGAGATGGGGCAGTGCTTCAGGAGCAGGAGTCCGTGGCGGAGGGAGGACACGCTGAGAGGCAGGCGGAAGGATCATTCCCCATGAGCGAGAGCGAGAGTGAGAGCCAGCTCAGCGTCTGAACGGACTTTTGGTCTTACAAGGGCTGGAGGCTGAACACGTGGACTGTCCTGTCCCCCTATGTGGACAGGCTCCCGGCCGCCAGAGGCTGCCATGTTCTGGAAAGAGGACAATTTATACCCGGGTCTGCATTCAAGTGCTGCTCTGCTGCTCACCAGCTGGGTGGCTCCTGCTCCCCCGTGGACAAAGTGGCATCAGGAGTCCCTCCCTGGTGGGTCGTGAAGAAAGGAGATGACAGTCCCAGAGCTGAGAGCAGCCTGTCGCCTCGCCTCTGGCCTGCCCTTCCGCCCTCCCTCTCTTCGTCTCTCACCCAGTGCTGTGAGGTGCTCCTGAGGCCCACTCGCCACTCACCTGTCCATGTAGCCTCTCTCCCTCCTGAGCACCCAGCAGACTGCACGCCGCCTCCCTTGCGGGGAAGTGTGGCCAACAGCACGTGGGCGGGAGAGACTAGCCAGCGTCTAGTCCAGGCTTCCAGCAGCGGCTGTGCCTTCTCCACGCTCCGTCCTTCTGCAGTCTGGCTCCAGGTGTGGACCATGAGGCCCTAGGGGATGGAGGACACGGAGGCCAGGTCCCTGGAAGAGACTTACCTGCCACCCAGGAAGCCACAGTCTGGACTCGTCAACAAGCAAAAAGCCTCTGTATTTGAGACTTCGGGCGTCTGGGGGTCACTTTGCTCTGGCAGCTGCACACCCCAGCCCAGGTCACCTGCAGGACTTCTCACCATGAGAGCGTCCACGGGGAGCTCTGTCTGTGTGAGCAAAACAAGAGGACTCAGCAGCGAAGAAAGGGCTGTGTTCCTGGGACCTGCTCAGAGGCAGGACAAGCTCATGCCCGGGCAAGAGAAGCAGCCCCGCCCCCCGCTCTTGGCTCAGCTCATGGCCCTTCCTGAGAACTCGCAGGGTCGGCCCGGAGCACAGACGCTGGAGGTGAAGCGACAGTTTCATGCTCTGAAGGCCTGACTTCCCAGAGTAAACGTCTGCCCCCAGGTAACCTGTAATCATCTAATACGATTGGGTCTAGTGGCCCTACTTAGCCTGAGAAAGCTGCGGGGCGCAGAGGTCGCGTCTCGCTCTGATTGGGGGGCCGGGAGCAGCAGGGCAAGCGTCATTAATTACGGGTGGGCCCAGCTGTCAGTGCCACTCCTGACAGCATCAGGAGCTCACCGCTCCCGCATGCCCTCGCCACATCTGCACCTGGCACAGGCTCGTCACACACCTGGCCTGGATCCCGTGCAGTCCCCGTGGGCTGGGACAGGCCAGAAGGACTCCACAGCCTTTAGAAGGAGATGCTGCAGCTGCCTGGACAGGATTTGCTTCTGAACCAGGACAGTGGTGACTGGGGTGTTTAACTGGCTGCAACATGCTCCACGTTGTGCTGGAACCTGGCTGCACCTGCGCATGGAGTACAGTGTAATCCCCATGTTTCCCTGCCTTCCCGCTCCAGGGCCACGGCCTGCAGCGACACACTGCGGGGATGGGTGGGAGGCTGGAGGTGGCTAAGTGTCCCTGCTATGACCACTTCTTAATACCAGGACAGAGGCGGGAGATGCAGCAAACCCTGGTACCACCTCTGCTCCCAAGCACGAGCACTGGCAGCCCTGCAATGCCGGCTCAGCCACTCGCTTGCTGTGTGACCTGAGGCAAGTTACTCACCATCTCTGAGCCTCCCTCCTCTCCTGAAAAGTGGGGATGATATCTGCACTCATTTCACATGTTGCTGGGACCCTGGGTGGGACAACGTATGTCCCAGCTCAGCAGCTGATGCTGTAGACCTGCCCAGTATCGTCACATCCTCGCCAGGCCTGGACAAGTCACAACTGAGCCTGTGTGAGTCACTGGGCCTCTGTGGACCTCTGTTTTCTCTTCTGCCCAGTGGAGGAAGAGCTTGTGTCCCCCGTCCTCTGGAGGTGGTGCTGTGATGCCACCATGGGCACACCTGAGACACGGAAACCAACTACAAAGGCACTGTGCGGCCCGTGCCACAGAATCCTAGCCAGGGAGCACCACGGGCATTCCCGGGAGGTCGTGGAGGGAAAGGTGCCGGGTAACTTCCGTGGGTGCCTGGTGCTCAGAGCATGAGCTGCCCGAGCTCACGGTGGGTGTTGAGGGACTGACGTGAAAATAGAAAGGGCTCCTAGCTCACCAGAGCCCTGTGGCTGTGACAACCTTCCTCAGGAGCTCCATCTGAGGATGACGAAGGAAGATTTGAATTACTCAAGTCCAAACCTCCCCTCGTCCAGGCAGAGACATGGCTTACACTCACCTCTTTCCAGCCTCGTGGGCTCAGCACTGGGCAAGGCTGCTGGGCCCGGGGAGTCCTCAGACAGTCTTGCAGCAGCATGCTCTTCCCACCCTCCCTCCCTTCACCCCCACGTCCCCTCAGGAGCCATGGCATCCTTTACCCACACCATTGTCCGCTTCACTCTCAAAACTGTCGTCCATGGGCTCATACTGGTGCCACCTTCCCTACTTTGCATCATGAACAAGAGTACTTATTTTGTTTGAGCCAAAATTGTGTGAAGACGCAGAGTCTCTTCTAGTCACATGAGGACATGTGACATCCTAGTAGTCGGAACAAAAGCCAAGCCAACAAAGCCATCACAGCCCCCTGCAGTGAGCTGGGGCGAGCAGGGGCCCCGGAGGAGCCTGGGGACTCGCGGGTGGGAGCTCCAATACCTCTGCGTCTGCCATGGGTCAGCCCTAACCCCAGTTCACGCCGTGGGCCCAGGGGGCAGTTCTTTGTGTGGGCAGTGGGTGCAGAGGACAGCACCCCCTAAGTAGCGGCACCGGGAGGTGAGGGCGCCCAGACCAGGTGACAGTGCCGCCGCAGCCCTTCCTCGGGCCCCAGGCTACCGCTCACTCTCCGCACAAGTGCTCATTTGCTCGGGGTCTAAGCCACAGAAGCTCCCTCCACACCCTGGGGTCACGGAGCCGCCAAGCCATGCACCGCACCGGTTGTCCTGGGATGAAACTACCCCAGCCACGTGCCCGTCCATTTCCTGATGGCATTGCTCCGCCTTCCATTCTGTTTCCGAGAGGCCGAGAGGTGACCAGCTCCGGGGAAACACTGGAAGAGGGCACAGGTCAAGGCCCTCCCAGGCCACACCCAGCAGAGCTTCTAGGCCCCTACCCGTCCTTACCAGGCAGAAAGACCAGCAGGCCCATCGTCCCGTGAAGCAGACCTGGACTCAGATTCGCTGCTGTAAGGCCCCTGGGTAGGGCAGTCCCCTTGGTTAAGGGATGGGGTGGAGGGAAAGCTTCCCTCTTGCCTGGATCCAGCTGCGCAATCAAACCTGACACCTGGACCCTTGGCTAGGAAACTGGTGTGGCCAGCCCCTCCCTCATTTCTTTGTCCCCTTGAGGCTGGCTGGGCTCTTGATCTGAATGAACTGATGAATCTCCAGCAACATGGTGCCTCTGTTGCCAAAATCCACTTCATTGCCTGCCTGGAACCCACAGCAGTCCCACTGCGTCCCTGGGTATCAACAGGGCCTGGGTGGCCCAAGGACCCTCCAGGACACCCTGTGTGGTGCGCTAGCCTGCTACTTGGGGAACTGTCCTCCCTGAGACTGTCCCCAGCTCTAATCTGTTCACTCCCAGCCCACTCTCTGGCCCAGCAACATATGTCCCTGCACATCGAGCTTGTGGTAGCACTGAGGTCACCTCTGTAAGACCACTGCCTGGACGACGAATTTCTAAAGGTGGCTGCACTGAGGTCTGTCTGTCCCCTGCGCTCTCCTCACGATGTGATGCTGACTTCCAGGCTAAGCTTCTTCTCTTTCCTGGCGCATGTGCCTCTTGGAGCCCTGGGCCACCATGCTGCCATGCTGGAGGCTGTGTGCCAAGTGTGGCCGTGGAGAGAGCACATCGAGCTCTGGGCACCCGCCGAGCCCAGCTGGCCGAGCCCTCCAGCTGGAGGCCCAGACATCCAGGAGCAGAGACAAGCTGTCGCACTGTGCTCGTCCACGTTCCTGCCCCAAGACCCATGAGGTCGACCAGTATGGTTGTTTAAAGCTGCTGAGGTCTGGGCTGTGTGTGTCTCCAAGGACAGCTTTGCTTGGGCTCGCAGCCTCCGGGGAAGCTCTGGGTGGGGAGCATCACGATTGCAGTGGATTAGAGCAGTGGAAGAGGCGGCAGCCCGTTCCTCCCAGGTGCCTCTGTTGGTCCTTGCTATTTCACATCTTTAATCCAAATGCTACGGGGCCTTTTTCTCTGGGTCACCTTAGAGTCCTCATTAGTCAATAAGAGCAAGACAGCAAATGTGCAAAACTAAGCAAGAAATGCAGACAGCATGTTCCTGGCTTGTAGCAAATAATGAGAGCAATCTTGCACAAGGCGCTGTCCCCTCAAATCTCCTCAGGGAGGGGTTTGCCCTCGAGGGAACAGAAATGCCAGCCTGGCTGGGAGACCCCAGGAGCCAGCCTGCGCCTGAGAGCTGAATTTGGGATGTGTTTGCTCGGAAGCAGCGTCGTAGGTGAGAGTGAGAAACGGGACTCCAGAGGTCCCCCAACAGAGACTGAATCAGCGCTCTGAGCGGATCTCAGCACACCGTCCTGCTGTCGGACACCGCCAGGTGTGCGGGCGCGGCCCCTCCGGAGAGCGGTGGGGACCAGCAGTTCAGGACAGCTGATGCCGCAGACATCCTGCCACTTTCTGCGATGCAGCCTGCTTGAGTTACTGGAGGAGAACAGCTGCAGCGGAGGACACACCAAAGCGCTGGTGCGACTCTCTCCAGGGAAAATTGCAGAGATCTTTCTTCTTATGATGAGGAACTTTATTCCTAAGCAGGGAAGTCTCTCTTTCTAAAAGCTTTTTAATATCTTTTCCAAATCCCCACTTCCCAAATGTATGTATAAATAATAATATACATAGCATAAAATATATTAATCTAATATCACATTATATGTATTATCATTTATATATACATTTGGGAAGCTGGGATTATATATTATGTATTACGTCATATAGTAAATATAATATAATATTGTAAATAATATATGATTATATATAATATATAAACAAACAAACATGTATTTGGAAAGCTGTATTTAGAAAAGATATTAGAAAGTCTTGTAGAAGGTGAAACTTCCCTGCTTCAGTCAGTTTCTCACCTCTGGGACCGTTGGGAGCAGGCAGGACTTTTCTTGTACTGGCTCTGGAAGCTCAGTCCTGCCTGAGGCTGACCCCGGACGAGATGCTCAAACGCTCCAGGCCCAGGGCACCCAGCCAGGGCAGGGACGCAGAACTCTCTGAAGTCTGCAGGGAGAGGAGGACAGCTGGAGGGCACAGGCTCCTGCCCCCGGTAACGCCATCCTGAGTTTGAACTGGGATTGGTCTCAATTTCAGCCCCTGATAAGGCAGAGCCTGGGACAGATGCATCCCTGCCAACATCCCCCTGGGAAATACAACCCGCAGGGAGCAGGAGTGAAAGGGAAAGACAGTGAGGCGGGGAAGGTCTGAGGCCAGACCAAGGGGCTGCATTTCTGTGCTGGCCATGGGGCGTAGGTCCTCCAGGATTTCTCCAGGGAGGCTGTGTGATCTGCTGTCTTGGAAGGGTTCATGGCTTCCTGCATGGCTTCAAGCAATCATCACCGGCTTCCATCCCATAACACAGCAACTGTCTCACATGTCTAGCTGGGACTGCCTGGCCACCCTGGGTGGCTACAAGGGGACCACACCCCAAGAAGCATTGATATCGAATGTGAAGTGAGTTCGCTCACCCATTGCGCAGCAAGCCAATCTCTGACATGGGGCTTAGTGGAAGTAGGAATTTTATTATTTCACATTGCTGAGCAAGGAGAAATGGCAGCTAACGCTGAAATCCCAAACTCCCTGAAAAGCTAAAAGGAAGGGTTTTTATTTAGGGTTTTAGGTAGGGGAGGGGGACCGTGGCCTTCTTGGTCAGTGTTTTCCCCTTGGCCTGTGTCTGGGGCTGCTTCCAGTGGAGGAGGCAAAGGACTGCTCAGATGAGTGTCCTTGGCTGTGTGTCTCCACGGTGGGAGGGAGACTCTGACGTCAGGAAGCCGAGGAGTCGGGCCTGGGAAGCTTCGGTTTCCTGATATTCCCTGGACATTAGTTTCTCTGTAAAAGGACTTCAAGGTCCTGGGATTAGCATGACTTTAGTGGGAGCCTGGCGTGAGGCCATCTGAGCCTTAACAATGTGTAACTTCTGTTTGGCTCTACAGCTCAGGGGGTCAGAGGTTAAAGAAACAAACATTTACATACGAGTGTAACTAAAGCACCAGGAACCTGAGAATGTGTGCTTTTGGTTTTAACCCACATGTGCTGGGTTCACTGTACGGGAACCAACATCAGGGCTGATATTAACTAAGAGCCAGGAACAGTATCTGCTCCCCGGCCCAGCACCAGGACACTCGGCCCCGCCACCAGGTGGCGGTGGAGCTCCAGACAGAGACCCTGGCTCTGAGGTTTGCCCCCTGGAGGCTGTTGGTAGGTGGGGGTGGGGTGATGTAGGGGCCCAGGGCACAGTAAGTGCGCATCATACTCTTAGCTGTAGCATCAGCATTACCAACAGCATTAGTGTTGCAGCAAGAAACACTGCTTCTCACATGCAATTTATTTGGCTCACACAAGCTCGAGAGATTCCGCTGGGACAGAGGCAGCAGGTTGGGAGCCGGTTGCTGTCCTACTGGTGGCTTGAAGTCTGAGATAGTCAGAGTGTTTACACCACAGAAGTCAGGAGACGCTACAAGTCAGGGGATTTGTGGGTTTTCTCCTTTCAGATTTCTGGTTTACTAGCACACCACTGCTTGGTACTGTCAAATTTCTTTATTTCTCAAATTAAATTAGAAAGGGTGGTCCTGGAATCACCTCCATTGACTATGTTCACAATGGTGCCTTGTTAACATGCAGATTCTCAGGCGCAGAATCTCCAGGGGAGGCCTGGGCCTCTGAGTTTTGATCGTGATGTTGATGGTGATGAGTTTTATGCACATTCACATTGAGAGCCGCTGGACCAGCCTTTCAGGCACCTGGAGTCCAGGGACTCGGAGACCTGGGGGACCCTTGGTCATTGTCCTTCACTTCCCTCTTTAAGGCCCCCCCCACCAGGGAAGTTCACTGTCCCCTCCACTTCCCTGTCCTGGTCAACACAGTGCTTCTGCTTTGACAGTTAACAAAGAGCCCGTTTACTGATTTTTTCCAGGGACGGCCGCAGTGGCCTGGTGACTTGCGATGGGAAGTCTGGAACACAGATGGCTGACTGCTTGCTGTGTGGGTAGTGGTGACACCTTCAGTTGTGAACCACTCCCAGGGAGACAGACGTCTCAAACACGTGTGTGTGCAGGGGTCCTCCACCTACTCGCTGCTCAGAGCAACGCATCCCCAGGGTCTTACGAACCCAGAATACGGGCCCAGACCTCTACTCTTTTATCCTGACCAGCACCTCTCACACTGGAGCCCAGGAAACCCCTGGACATCTTGTGAAGAGGTGGGTTCCGCTGCGGCAGGTCTGGGCAGGGCCTGAGAGTTTTAGAAATTAACAAGTCCCCAGGGCATGTTGATGCTGCTGGTGTGGGGACCACACCTGAGTCAAGGATCGGTACTACATTGTCACCCACAGAATCCTTGTGAAGTAGGTAGCCGATGCTCCGACCCTGTTAGTGATGGAAGTACTATCCCTCTTCATGTGTTTATTTCTGGTGCCTGCTACCTTTTCTTCAAAGTGTGTCTCAGGTCCCATAGCCCTATGTTTCAGGCATTTATTGCCGTACAACAAAATTCTTCAAAACTTAGCAGCTTCAACAACAAAAATGAATTTGAACGGGGTCTCAGCTGGGCAGTTCTTCAGTTCTGGTTGTGTATGCTAGGTTGTGGCATGCAACCTATATCTCGTGTTTCAACTCAGAGAGCTAGAATAGCTAGGAGGTGATCAGACAAAGCTCTCTTTTCATGTGGCCTCACCCCTTGCTAGCTTGGGCTTCCTGACAGCATGGTGGCCTCAGGCCAGTTGGACCTCTTACATGGCAGCTGGCTTCCACGAGGAAGCATTCTGGGAAGACAAACCCCAATGTGAAAGCATGTCAAGCCTCTGCTTGCATCACGCTTGCTAAGAGTCCATCCTAAAACGTCATATGGCCAAGCACAGAGTGAACAGGGAGCGGGCCACACAAGGGCAGGTCACCAGCTTGGTTCGTGGGGCCACAGATACAACAGTCTGTCATTGTTTCTGACCTCTGATTCCCTTATTCATTAGTCTTTTTCATCAGTCCTTATCTCAAATCAATTCTCTTGGAAATTATCTCACCAAACTGTTCATTTAGGGGAGTCCTGGATCTTAGCAATTATTATCAGAGAACTGGTTTGTGAATTCAGCTTCACTCGAATATTTTAAACAGCTCATTAGAAGTTCAGAAACTCTCATTGTCATGCAAGATTTGCTTGCTTAAGTTATCACATTGAAAATTAATTCTTTCAGTCATATTTTTTAATGCTGGATGAATATAATTCTTTGTTAATATGATAAATTTCTGCTAAACACTGACAGCTGTGGGTATTAATCACTGCTCTCATTTCGGAGACCGTTCTCCCAACCGAATTTTATTATTTTGTAGTGAAAGAATGGGTTAGCATTGCCACTGGCAAAAAGGGAATTGGGGCCTCAAAGCTAGGGTGATTATTATAACCAACAGGGGACTTGCCCAGTAGACACTCAGAGGTCATTACAGGAGACCAGCAGCTACAGCACAGGTCAGCGACACTCCACATCATCAGCTCACATTTCAAAGCTCTCCTGCGGCTTGTTTCTAGAGCTGTTTACTAGAAACAGGCATGGGGAGATCTCTTTGGCATTTTCCAAAAAACCCTTTTTGTCTTCACTTTTTTCATTAAAAAATGACAACAGCATGGCAAAAAATGATCAAAGCGATCAAAAAGAATGTGCAATGAAAAATTAGCTTCTTCCCACCCTACATTCCTGAGTGTCAAACCTCAGTATTCCAGAGTCCAAGTTCTCAGGTGCCCAGGAAACAATCGGGGGCACATACAACAGCCATACCCTTGTGTGCACGATTTTACAACCGTGGCAGCACACCCTAAATGTGGATGCGCACCTGTGCGCCCTCGTTCCTTCAGCCTGGCAGAGCACCTTGGAAGTCTTTCCATATTAACACAAACAACTGCCTCTTGCAGGTAATGGTTGCCTCTCTCGAAGTTGATGCTTCCTGAGGAAAGTCTGAAAATTTCTCAGCTTTAGACATGGCCGTTGATCTGTTGAGGTTTCCCAGGTCTTCTGGAATGAATCATCCAGTCCATGTGAGTTTTGCAATTTATTTACATAATATTAAGCAAAATATTCCTTCAAATTCGAATTTGAAATTTTCTTCTGTATCTGTGATTTCATCCAACTTCTCTTTTTGAATTGTCCTTTTTACAAGCTGCTGAATTTATTGTGTCCATGCATAGCATATGTGCACATAGGAGTTTGTTGAGCGTGCACACATAAGTGTATCTGCAAATCAGCTCTTGAGATTTCTACTTCTCATTTTCTGTTTTTAAATTGACCAATTTCTGCTTTCATGGTATTTAATTTCTTGTCTTTTTTAAGGTTAACTCTGTTATTTTTTCTCTTTGCTCAAATTGAATGCTTATTTTATTTATTTATTTTCCACTCTTGAAGGCTAAAAAATTTTACCTGAGCATAGCTTCAGCTACATGACATCATTTTTACTATCTTCTAGATAGTCATCTAGCCAGAGAATGGTATTTGATTTTTAAAAAGGAGAAAAAGCAGAAGCGTTTGATTTTACAGTGCTTTTCCTAATAATTTAACACACAATTTTTATAAATGCTGCACAAGGGGCCAGCTCCGTGGCTGAGTGGTTAAGTTCACGTGCTCCGCTTTGGGAGCCCAGGGTTTCGCCAGTTCAGATCCTGGGCACAGACATGGCACTGCTGATCAGGCCATGCTGAGGTGGCGTCCCACATGCCACAACTAGAAGGACCCACAACTAAAAATGCACAACTATATACCACAGGGCTTTCGTGAGAAAAAGGGAAAAATAAAATCTTTAAAATAAATAAATAAATAAATGCTGCACAAATAGTTGAAAATAATGGTCTTCTCTGTTTTCAGCATATAAAGTTTCTAAACCCTGTCGTTTCATGCTTTGCAGTACCTGATATTGATTACTCACACTCTTCTTTTTCATCAGCCTCATAGGGGTGTAGCAGTTTTATTAATCTCTCATGGAAGCAACCTTTCATTTTGTTGATTATTTCTATTTTCTGTGTTTTCTGTTTCATTAATTGTTGCTATCGTAATTATTTGACCCTTTCATTTATTTTGGATTTAATTTGCTATTTTTATAATTTCTTGAGATGGATACTTATGCAATAAATGTCAGCCTTTCTTCTTTCCTAATATATCCACTTAAGACTATAAATTTCCCTCTAATCACAGTTTTAACTTTACTCCACAAGTTGTAATACATTATAAATTTTAAATTGCAAATTATTTCCTAATTTGTGTTGTGATTTCTTCTGTTCCTATGGATTATTTTAGAGGTTGATTAAATTCTATCTATATGGGGATTTTCTAGTTTCTAGTTTTCTTAATTCAGCTGTTGTCATAGAACATACTCTGAATGATCTCGGTCCTTTGACATTTAGGAGACATGCATGTGTCTCAGCAACAAAGCATTTTACTGCTCTCTGTGCACTTCAAATAATTCAATGTCTAGACATACCAATCAGGTTAAGTTTCTTGACCTTGTTGTTCAAAACTTCTATTTCCCTACTGCCTTTGTCTACTTATTTTATCAATAATTGAGAGAAACATGTTAGTCTCCCATTAAATTGTGGGTTTGCATATTTTTCCTTTTATTTCTACCAATTTTGCCCTATATTTTGATGTTATATTGTCAACTACATACCCATTTAGAATAATTATATATTCCTTTATTATTATCGTCTATGATTATTATTAGATGTTTCTCTTTTTAAATGTTTTGTGCCTTAAAGTATACATTGTCTGATATTAATATAACTATATAAGATTTCTTCTGGTTAGGATTGCATTTATATTCTTTCTATCCTTTTGCTTTCAAATTTTCTTTCTCTTTAAAGTGGGTCCATTATAAGCAACATGTCCTTTATTTTCCTTGTGCAACCTAACATTCCTTGTCTTTTAGTTAGAGAATTTTTCCATTTATATTTAATGAAATAATTATATATTTGGATTTAATGAACACATTTCTAGTTTCTGTATTTTTTTATCTGTTATATGTTCATTTCTTGCCTTTTTAGGATTATGTTTACTATTCCACTATCCTATTTTTATTAGGTTGGTAACTGCACATTCTTTTACTTGGATTGTTTAGTGATTACCATAAAGATTAGAGCATACGTCATTATCAAAGTCTCATATTTATAGTACTTCTACTTCCTCCCTGAAAATGCTAGGAACTTGGACGTTTTAATTCTATTTACCCTGACTTATAATTATATTTGCCATGCATATTAGTTCACTGTATATTTTAAACTCCACAAGACATTCTTATACAATCAATATCTATTTAAATTTCCATATATTTACCTATTTTTGTGCTCATGCCCCATCAGATTTATAAATCTTCACCAGGGATTATTTTCCTTTTCCCTTCAGTATTTATTTTATTGTAGATCTGTACTTTATTTATGCTCTCATTTGTGTGTGTGTGTTTCTGAATGTATCTTTACTTCACATTCATTTTTAAATGATATTTTCACTGGGCTTAGAATTCCATAGTGAAGATATTTTCCTTCAGCACCTTGCGTTGTATTGTTGCACTGTGTGCTGACTTCCACTGAGTCTGTTGAGAAGTCAGATTGAAGAGTATCTTTTTTCTCTGGATAACTCAAAGATTTTGTCCTAGTTTTTGTTTTTCAGTAGTTTTACTATGTTGTGCCTAGATGTGCTTTTCTTTGTATATATCTTACTTAGAGTTTAAATTTCTTAGATCTGTGGGTTGATATCTCTAAACAGTTCTGTGAATTTTTCAGCAATTCTCTCTTCAAATATTATTTCTGCCCTATTTTTTGTTCTCCTTTCCAGGCTCCAATTACATGTATGTTAAATCTCTTCCATATGTCTTAATCTCCTAAAACCTTTTCCCTTTTTTAGTGCTTTTCTTGCATCAATCTAGGTCTTTCCTTCAAATTTATCTTTCAATTTACTAACTCTCTCTTTAACCGTATCTAATCTGTCATTAAACTCATTCACTGAGTTCTTATTTTAGTTATTTTATTTTCTAGTAATAAAATTTAAGTTTGATTCTTTTTATAGCTTCTGATTTTTGGCTAAAAGTCTCAGTCTGTTCTCTTATTTTCTTAACATAGGAAGCAAATGTATTTTGAAGTCCGCATCTTATAACTTCAATATCTGGATCCCCTATGAGTCCATTCCTATTGTCTTTTGTAGATGCTATTATTTCGTATTTGATTCGGGTTGTTTTGTCTTATTATAAGCTTAATTATTTTTATGAAGCTTCTACTTTTAGTTGGAAGTCACCTTTTCAGGAAGGATCGATGTATGGATGCTGTTTCTCAAGTTCTGGCAGGTTTGAAAAATATCTTTGTTTGCTTTTATATCAGAATAACTTTCCAGAAATTTAATTCTTGGAAGGTTTTTTCCTCTGATAAATGCAAAGATTTTGTTCCATTGTCAACTTGCATTCACTGTGGCTGTAGGGAGCCTAGGACCAAACTGCTGTCCCCTTTCTATGTGAGACCTTGTCGGAGTGTTTCTTTATCATCAAATTCTTGGATCTTCACCAAGATACTTCATTCTGTGTCTGTGTCTTTTCCTAAATTGTGGCATTCCTTCTCATTCTGTTCACTCAGGTTGCTTTGTTCTGGGAGTATTTTCTTTTATTATATTTTAAAATATTTTTTCTCTTCCACTTCTTAAATTTTCTTGTTCTTGACCACCATTTATATGTATATATGGTTGGACCTCTTTAATTAATATTTTTTTCTCTAATCCTTTCTCTCTGTTCTTTTCCAAGTGTGTTATCCATACTGCTGCCTATAATTTTAATCTTGTCCTTTTTTCACCCTGTGCTGCTGATTGGACGTTTATCTTTATCATAGTTTCATGTTTTTACTTTCATTTCTTTCTTTAACTCACTCGGACCAATATTATCTCCCTCTCGTGTCTTACCTCTTCTCTTATCTCTAGTATACTTTCTTTGTGCCATTTTTCCTTACAACTTATTGTGCCTCTGTCCAGTAAGGAAAAATAAACTACATCAGGGATCTTAACAGGAAGAATTTAATATAAACTATTGTCAACCAAGTACAGTGAGCTGAAATGGGAAAAGGGAAACATTGAGGTAACATGAATAGAACAGCTGCTGGAAGCCACCACCACTCCTCGGCCTGAGAAATGAGAAGGTTGGAATATTAGAGTATGCAGCTTGGGCAAAGGGACATCCTAAAGCTGGAAACTGGACTTCTGAGTAGGCGTTGCTGCTTGGTTCATGTGGTGTCTCCCAGCTCTGAGGAGGGGTCCCAAGGGCCCATGACCCAGATATGTGGGGATGGGACTGCTTGGCCAGTGTAGTACATCAGGAACTGAGAGGAGGGACTGGAGCCAAGACCTCCAAGAAGGGGGCACTGCTTGTCTGGTGCTGGTGTCTCTGACCTCAGAGGAAAAGGCCCAAGGAGCTGAGACCACGGGTGTGAGAAGAGGCAATGCCTGACCGGTCCTGGTACAGCAGGAGCTGAGTGCTGCTTCTGCCTCCGAATGGCAGGACATCACTGGTTCTGTGAAAGTGACAAAGCCGTAAATAGGATTTGGCTGCTGCTATAGGAAGAAATTGCCACTGCCAGAGTGAAGAAGGGTTGCTGGGGTGATGCAGACAGGGACAAGAAGTGCTCAGGAGGGAAGGAGTAGGTCCCTTGTCCCTCCTACAGCCTTGAAGCTTCCCTCAAACCCCTCTTCTTGGCAGAGCCCAACATGGAGCAGCAGACAGATCAGAAACGTGGCTGCAGAGTCCAGCACCACAGAGCAGAGAGTAGAAGGCTGCACTTACAGCCCACAGGAGACAGTTTAGAGCCCAATATACTTCTGAAGTGTTGGTCTAAAATTCTTTCCTACTTTATAGCTCCAGTGTCTGGATGTGTACCCTTCATCAGCCTTGTTTATTAAGTTCTTTCTTCCTTTCAGGGTAGTATCTCTGCATTAGTCCCGATTCCTTTCTGAGTATTATTCACAAAAGGAAAGATGGGTATCAGGGGAGGGGAAGGACAGGACACGAACTGGGTGGTGAAACATCCACTGTAGGCATGTTGTTTCGTTTTGTGGTCACTTTAGCTAATCCGATGAATTAATGGCTGTGTATGCTCCCACTTTACCCTCCATCTGCCTCCTGCAAAAACAGCTTTTCTGTGTGACTTTTCCTGTGCCCCGCCCCCTTATCTGCTTCCACACAGTGTGAAAGGGCTTGGGGGCTGCTCCGTGGTCCTTCCATGCCCCGGATATTGCAATGGCAGGTGCTAATTGGATCATTGGATCACAGCATTCATGGCTGTGCTCTTTTCAGAGAACTCTGTATGGGACACCTGCGGGGTCATCATGACTTTGTACTTTTTTCTTTCTGTTTGTTCCAAATTATGCTTTATTTTCCAGCCATTCTTCACAGTGTGTGGTTTGAGGTAGTGGCTTTTTCTTTTCTAGTTTAGTTGAATGTGGAGCTTTCTTTTCCATTTTTCATTCCTTTTGGCTACTTTTGGTTGGTATGTAACAGAGTATAAATAACTTTACATTGCTATTTTCAGCTAGAATCCAGAAAACTGGTATTGAAACTGTTATCCACCATAGTTGTTCAAGGTCTATTTTAATTAAATACTTTGAAATTTAGTGCAAAAAAAGACTGACGTACTTCTGTAACTCAATATGTTTCCTTTTTGCTGCCTTGGCTCTTAGGAAGCTCAAAACAAAATATAAGGGTCAATTTTAGTAACTCTAGTTTTTATGTTCACTCTCCCATATGCTTCTTTAGATTTCTTTCATGACGTAGATGTTTACCTGAAGTCTCTTTATATGCCACTTGAAATCCTGTCTGCAAGCAGGTCGGGTATAATTGATAATTTTCAAAGTTCAACACGATCGATGATTACTTAAGATGTGGATATCATGCTTCAGTCTTCGAATGAACACTCCAGACATCACCCAAGAGGGTCCCCCATTGCTGACTAGGAGGGCGCTCAGTAGTGGTATTTTACGCATTTGGGAGAAAGATGAGGCCAGGTGCTAGGGAAAGTGACATCAATGAGCTGCAGTTTGTGTCCCTTCCTCTTTTTGGCACCAGCACTACTCAGTGCTGCTTGCTGCACCGGGACTCCCACCTGTGGCTCGTGGCCCTGTGAAGGTCTGGAAGGCACCCTGAGTCTCCCCACCCTCACTTGTAGAGTGAGGGTGAGTAATGGTATCTTCCTCGTAGGATGTTGTGGGGAGAAGTAATCTTGTATGTGTTCCGTTTTTACCCCAGGTTAGAAAAGGCCACCATTCCCACCCCTGCTGATGTGCTCAAGACTGAATGTGAAACTTCACCTCCACACAGAGCAGACAAAGGCCCTACAAGGGGGTCATAGTCAATAGAGCATTGAACTCAGGGGTCTGAATCCTCAGTAATCCATGGTGACTGTTGGTTTGTGTACTCCAATGGCAGAGGCCCACAGATTCTTCTGCAATCCCTTCTTCTTCATATTGGCTCAATGCACCAGAGCTAGACTTTCCCCAGTCCTGTTGTACTTGGTTTATATGTCCACCAAGGTCTTTACTCACCTTAGCCTTGGCATAAGATACCTTGGGTCTGTAACTGTCTCCCCTCCTTGAACAATGAGCCACTGGAGAACATGGGTCTCATTTCAGCTTTCATTGTGCCTCCCTGACCTCCCCACATGACATCTGGAACACAACTGGTGCTTTAATAAATTTTTGCTGGATTGAATTAAAATGGCAGTGGTTGGCACATAATGCACGTTAAAGACATGAAATGTACGATTGAGGGAGGAATGGAGCAAATGAATAAATGAATGAATGCTGTGAAGACATCTGGTAAGTTACCTGCGATTAAGCACACACTCTGTGCCAAATATCATACTGGGTTCTGCTTAAAGGAGAAATAGAGGTGGCCACAGCCTTCTTGTTCAGAGTAAAGAACATTCTCTCAGGCCCTTCACAAGGTTTTTTACTCAAGGAGGCTTAGGATGACTTCCCAGCACTGGGCTTAGAGCTCTTGGAGAAGAAAATGACATATATTCAAAGAAAAAAGTACTTGTAGATTTGTCTATTACACATCTTTCTGAAGCCTAGATGAGCCAAACCCCTTACTGGGAAAAGCAACTCGGGATAAGTAATTTGGCATCATCACAACATGTAGAGATTTTTGGGGGAGATATACTTCATAAAAAATTTCATACAACATAAAATTTACTCTTATCCAGGCGATTTTAGTATATTCACAAGATTATGCAACTGTCACCACTATCCAATTCCAGAATATTTCCATCATCCCGAGAAGAAACCCTACACCCGTTAGCAGTCACTTCTCATTCTCCCCTACCCCTAGTCCCTGGAAACCACTAATCTACTTTCCATCTCTAGGAATTTGCCTGCTTGTGGACATTTTATAGAAATGCCATGGGTATAATGGGTTTTATATAATGGCATGGGAATATAATAGTGGCTTTCACTTAGCTTAATGTTTTCAAGACTCATGCATGCTGTAGCATATATTAGTACTTCATTCCTTTTCATAGCTGCATAATTTTCATTGTATGGATATACTACATTTTGTTTATCCATTACCAGTTGATCGTCTTTTGGGTTGTTTCCATCTTTTTGATACTGTAAATGATGCTGTTCACAAGGTTTGTGTGTGTATGTGTGAATATATGGTTTCAATTTTCTGGGATATATACCTGCAAATGGAATCACTGGGTCTTAAGTAACTCTGTGTATAATTATTTGAGGAACTTCCAAGCTGTTTTTCACAGCACTTGTGCCATTTTACATTCCCACCAGCAATGTATAAGGGTTCAGATTTCTACACATCTTTAGCAACGTTTGTTATTGTCCATCTTTCTAATTTAGCCATCCTAGTGGCTCTGAAGTGATATCTTATTGTGGTTTTGATTCGCATTTCCTTGATGATTAATGACAGTGAGAATCTTTTCATTTGTTTCTTGGCCTTTCGTATATCTTCTTTAGAGAAATGGCTATTCCTTTGCTCATTTTTTAAATTGTGTTCTTTTTACTGTAGAGCTGTGAGAGTTCTTTTCATATTCTGAATACTGGATCCTTATCGGATGTGTGATTTGCAAGTATTTTCTCCCATTTGTGGGTTGTCTTTTCACATTCTCGATTGTATCCTTTGATGCACATAAGTTCTTAATTTTGATGAAGTCCAGTTTATCTATATTTTTCTTTGGTTTCTTGTGCTTTTTGTGGTGTATCTAAGATGCTGTTGACTAATCCAACGTCACAAAGATTTACATCTATGTTCTCTTCCACCAATTTTATAGATTTAGTTTTTACTTTAAGATCTTTGATCCATTTTGAGTTAGTTTTTCTATATTTTTTGAAGTGGGGTCCAACTTTATCTTTTGCCTAAATCCAATTGTTCCAGCACCATTTGTTGAAAAGATTATTCTTTCACCCTTCAATGGTCTTGGCACCTTTGTTGAAAATAATCGGCCATAGAGGCATAGGTTTATTTCTGGACTCTCAATTCTATTCTATTGATCTATATTTTATCCTTATACTAGGACCACATTGTCTTCATTCCTGTAGGTTTGTAGTAAGTTTTGAAATAAGAAAGTGTGAGTCTTCTAACTTTGTTGTTCTTTTTCAAGATGGTTAGGCTATTTTGGGTCCCATTGTCCCATTTCCATAAATGTTTTAGACAAGTTTGTCCATTTATGAAAAAGAATCAAAATTTGAATAGGGGGAGCGTTAAATCTTTAAATCAAACTGGAATGTACTGCCATCTTAACAAATGCTTCCAATCCATGAGTAGGGATGTCTTTTCATTTACTTAGGTGTTCTTTAATTTCTTTCAACAATGTTTTGTAGTTTTCAGCATATGAGTCTTATATTTCTTCGGTTAAATTTATTCATAAATATTTTATTCTTTTTTATGCTACTGTAAATGGAATTGTTTTCTTAATTTAATTTTCAGATTGTTTATTGTTAATGTATACAAATACAACTGATTTTTATATTGATCTTGTATCCTGCAACTTTGCTGAAGTCACTCATTAACTCTAATAGCTTATTTGTACATTCTTTAGGATATTCTATATATAAGATCATGTCATCTGCAAATATAAATAGTTTTATTTCTTCCTTTGCAATCTGCTTGACTTTTTTTGCTTTATCTGACCCAACTGGTCTGGGTAGAACCTCCAGGACAAGCTTGAATAGAAGTGGTGAGAGAAGACGCCTTTGTCTGTCTCTGATCTTAGGGGAAAGCTTTCAGTCTTTTGCCATTAAGTATGATGTTAGCTGTGGGTTTTCAAATTGCCTTTTATCAGGGTGAGGAAGTTCCCTTCCATTCCTAGTTTGTTTAGTGTTTTTCATCATGAAAGGGTTTTGGATTTTGTCAAGTGTTTGTCTGTGTCTACTGAGATGATCTTGTTGTTTTCATCCTTTATTCTATTAATATGGAGCATTACATTGATTGATTTTTCATATGTTAAACCAATCAGGCATTCCTGGGATAAATCTCATATAGTGAATGATCCTTTTTATAAGCTGCTAGATTTGATTTGCTATTATTTTGTTGAGAGATTTTGTATCCATATTCATTAAAGATATTGATATGTACTTCTCATTTCTTGTGATGAATTCGGTTTTGGTATCAGGGTAATATTGGCCTCATGGAATGAGTTAGGAAGTCTTTCCTCCTCTTCTATTTTTTTGGAAGAGTGTTTGAAGAATTGGTGTTAATTCTGCTTTAAAGTTTTGGTAGAATTCAATAGTGAAGCCATCTAGTTCTGGGTTCTTCTCTGAAGCTTTTTTATTACTAATTCAATCTCTTTACTTGTTATATATCTATTCCAATTTACTATTTCTTCTTGAGTCAGTTTTGGTAGTTTGTGTCTTTCTAGGAATTTGTCCGTTTCATACAGCTTATCTAATATGTTGGTGCAAAATTGTTCATAGTATTCCCTTATCATCATGTTTATTTCTATATGATCCATATTAATGTCCCTTTTGTCAATCCTGATTTGGTAATTTGGTGATCTCTCGTTCTTTCTTGATCATCTAGCTACAGGTTTGTCAATTTCGTTCATCTTTTCAAAGAACCGGTGTTTGGTTTTGTACATCTTCTCTGTTGTTCTTCTATTTCATTTACTTCCACTCTATCTTTATTGTTTACTTCCCGATGCTGCTTTGATCGTGGTGCTCTTGTTTTTCTTCTTAAGGTAGATGGTTAGGTTATTGATTTCAGATATTTCTTGTTTTTTAACGTAGGTATTTACAACTCTGTATTTCCCTCTGAGCACTGCTTTGTCTGTAACCCATAAATTCTTATATGTTGTGTTTTCGTTTTCATTTATCTCAAAGTATTTTCCAATTTCTTGTGATTTCTTTTTGACCTATTGGTCATTTAGGAGTGTGTTGTTTAGTTTCCACATATTTGTGAATTTTTCAAATTTCCTTCCAGTATTGATTCCTAATTTTGTTCTTTTGTGGTAAGAACATACTTTGTACAATTCCAATCCTTTTAAATTTATTAAGACTTGTTTTGTTGCCTAACATATGGTCTATACTGGATACTTGTCCATGTGTATCTGCTGTCATTGGGTGGAACGTTCTGCAGGTGGATGTTAGGCATCATTGTTGTATGGTGTTGGAAGTTTTCTACTCTTTGCTGACCTTCTATCTAGCTGTTCTATCTGTTACTGACACTGGATATTGAAGTCTCCAACTACTATTTTGAATTGTCTATTTTTCTCTTTAGTTCTGTCAGTTTTGCTTTGTGTATTTTGGAACTCTGTTGTTATAATTATAATTGATATATCTTTCGATAGATTTTCTATTTTATCATTATAAAATGTCCTTATTTGTCTCTAGTAACAATTGTTGTCTTAGAGTCTGTTTTGTCTGGTATTAGTACAGCCACTCCAGCTCTCTTTAGGTTATTGTTTGCATGGAATACCTTTTTCCATACCTTTACTTTCAATTTATTTGTGTCTTTGAATCTCAAGTGTGTCTGTTTTAGTCATCATATCGTTCGATCATGTTTCTTATCCATTATTCCATTCTTCGCCTTTTAATTGGAAAGTTGATCCATTCACAAATATGCCTTCTCCATTGGAGATAACAAGAGTAGAGCACTTATTTTACCTTACGCCCATAGAGCATGAGCTATTACCCATTTCACTCCTTGACAAATCATCTTACAGAAAACTTCCAAACAATTGTCATGTAACCTTGTTCATCACATTCTCACTAGGTCTCAGCTTCCTCGTCTGTGAAATAAGACAGACTTTTACTATTCTTTTGACAGCCAACATGCAAATGACACAGTGCACCCTGTCCAGGGGAAGCCTGAGTCCAGACTTCTCCTAGTGGTTCCATAACAGAGTAGAGTTGAGAGACTAAAAAGTGCATCTTTTCCACATTGGGTAAAATAATGGTAATAGTGATGAGACTTCATTTTTCTTTAAGCCCAAAATAGTTTGAGATATCATCTAGTGACCTCAGGTTGCTTCTAATATCCCCCTGCAACATTTGTGCCCAGAGAATCAGTCAGAAACCTGAGACTGGATTCCACCACCTTCCTTCATCTTCACCCCACTCCTGTGAGTCACAAACATCTGTCAATTCTACTTGCCGAATATATATCCTCCCACCTTCCTTCCTCCTGCTGCCACCCCTGCCTAATTTCTGCCTTTCTTGTTTCTCAGATCCTAACTTCTCACATCCTTTCTTCCCGTCCCTCTGCCCTCTCCATGTGCCAAATAATGTGTTGTCACAGCACCAAATAAACTTTCTAAAATGGCCTTCACCATCACTAGCCTGACACTTAAATATACCCCTGAAACTCCAGAATCCTTGGCTTCTCTCCCAAGGCCTTTGTGACTAAACACATTCCCACCTCTGGGCTCACTGCTTCTCCCTTCTCCGCAGGCAGACGTGCCACCGTATCTAGATAGACAGACTTTACTGCAGTTTCCCCCAGACAGCGGCGCCTGACTAGCCTCTCTGTCTCAGAAGTTCTTCCGCCATTGCACGAACTCCTTAACAGAATTTTAACCAAAGTATGAAAATCTCCTCACATATTTTTAAGGTTACATTTAACTTTTTCACACAAATATATAATTTCTTCTGTATTATAAATACTGGCATTTTAAAATAAAACCCTTAGATCTCTTTAGATTTTATGCAATAGAAGGTAAATACCACAGCAGTTTAAAATCCACCATTATCCATTAAAAAAAATACACGAACAACAACAAAATAACAAGAGCACTTTAACAGTCAGAAATCTGACCACTTCTTTCCTCTCTTTGAACACAGTTCCATGCCACTCCCATCACTGAAGTTTATCCCAATGTCATAGAATTCTACGTTGAACATCCTTTATTCTCATCCCCATAAAAAGTCTTCAGCAGACACAAGCTTACAAACTGAGGTTGTCTTGCTTCATATGACCAAAAGGCTCTAGGTGTTTCAAATTTTTTTCTGGGTTGAGTGATCATTAAAATTACTATTGATACATAATTGATCGATTCAAGATAATAGAGTAGAAATTCTGGTAAATTATTATATATAAAAAGTGAGCTGTATTGGGGAGTGCTTCACTTAAGGAGATGATCTTGGAGTTGTTGCTCTGCTTCCTGAGGAGCCATCCCCATATCTGTCCCCTTGATCAGGAAGGGTACAGAAGGGGCAGCATGACTGGTCCAGCCGTCCAGAGGGCATTTGAGTCCCTCTCTCTGTGTTTCACATCAATACAAATCCACTTACTGGGGGTCCTATAAGATGTCTTTTCAGCTGGGGCCTCACCATGAATGGACATCACTTGTCTCTAGACTTGAGCAGGACAGATTGCACACCAAGTTTGTTCCTACCTTTTGTTTTTCGTGTTTTTGTTTTATGCTTCTAAACACTGAGAAATTTTATTCACATCTGAGAGTAAGCAAGGATTTTGTTACACCAACATCATTCAGTTCTTAGGACTCTTTCTGAATTATAGCGATTAGATCTCTCTCTGATTTTTTTGAAAGCAAGGAATTGGAAACCACTCACCTTAGAAGGGGATTTGTTACCCAGTCGTTGAAATCGTCATTGCTCAGTCTCTGGGAATCTACCCAAAGGCCCGTTCACAACTCACAGAGGACCATCAGATTGGCCAGTCCCACGCTCATTCAGAGGCGCTTGAAAGAGAAAAAGTTGGATCGTATTTTATCGTATGTTTTAGGTACAGTTTTGTTAAGAGCCTGAGGCTGAGGCTTAGCCATCCCAAATGATGGAGATGCCACCGATGGTATGCTTAGAAAGCCAGGCATTACAGTGGCAGTGGGCTCAAGCCAATTGCCAGATGGGACTTCCCACCAGGTGGATGCATACGCCATTTCTTAACGCAAACAAACGTGTGAATAAATGTTTCAAGAAACAGTATAAAATCTCTGAGAAATAAATTGTGAAATGCATCTTATAAGAAAAATTACTAAAAATAGTCAAGATTAAAATGATAATATCTAATAAGAGATTAATGCCCAAAATATACGGAGAACTCCTAAAACTCAGCAACAACAAAGAAACCCAATTCAAAAATGGGCAAAGGACCTGAACAGACATTTCTCCAAAAGAGATATACAAAGCCCAATAAGCACATGAAAAGATGCTCAACATCACTAATCATCAGGAAATCAGGTAAAATCAAAACTGCGATGAGATACCACCTCAGGCGTCCTAGGATGGCTGCTATCAAAAAACAGAAAACAGTAAGTGTTGGTGAGGATGTGGAGAAACTGGAACCAACAGTTCCAGTTTTGGTCGGAATGCAAAATGGACAGCCACTGTAGAAAACAGTATAGAGTTTCCTCAAAAATTTAAAAGTAGAATTACCATATGATCCAGCAATTCCACTTCTGGATATATGCCCAGAAGAACTGAAGCAGAGTCTTTAGGAAATAGCTGTACACCCATGCTTCCAGCAGCGTCATTCACAATAGCTAAAACCACAGAAGCAAAGCAAGTGTCCACTGACAGAGGAATTGATAAGCAAAATGTGGTCTATGCACACAACGGAGTATTATTCAGCCATCAAAAGGAAGGAAACTCTGCAATATGTTACAACATGGATGAAACTCAGGGACGTTATAGTAAGTGAAATAGATAGTCATAAAAAGACAAATACTGTATGATTCCTCTTAGATAAGGTACTTAGAGCAGTGGAATTCATAGAGACAGAAAGTAGAATGATAGTGGCCAGGAGCTGGGAGGAATGGGGCGTTACTGTTTAATAGATATAGAGGTTCAGTTTTATAATATGCAACAGTTTTGGAGATGGATGGTGCTGAGAGCCCACGACAATGTGAATGTGCTTAATGTCACGGAACTATTTTCTCAAAAGTGTTTAAAAGGTAGTAAATTTTATGTTACGTATATTTTACCACAATAAAAAACTAATCCATATTTTTAAAAATTATAATGTATATTTTAAAAGTGTATTAAAAAACAAAGAATGTTGAAAAACGAATAAAATTAAGTCATATATTATAAGAGACTGTAAAAACAAGATAAGTCTAAATGCTGTTTCTCATTGAATTTGCTATAAGGCAATATCTTATGTAGGAAAAATTAGTATTTATATAATAAAATATATGATAAAAGCCATGACAATAATTAAGAATCATCTATTAAAATCATAAATAGCCTCATCGACTTTGTGAGACATAATGATCAAAGTTTCTATTTATATTTAAGAAAAAAGATGGTAAAAGTGCTAAAAAACTAAGGGTATGGTGGTTGCATATAATTTTATTTTTTGTTAATGAAAATAAGAAAGTCATAAATATTTGCTTTGACAAAGATGAAGATTGACTATAATTTGAATAAATATTTCACTTCATGATTTGATAAAATGGATTTTAACTTCCTTTGGAATAAGGCACACGAAATTTTAAACAGCAAATTTTAGCTTGTATGTCTTGAAAAAAATGTTGATCCCTCCCAAAATTCAGATTACATTTAAACCATAATCTTTATTAAGCTATAAGAAATACTGCTCTGGCTGTTCAGAAATACCTTTTTCTTTCTGGCCAAATGACACACCAGATGACAAGATCACCCAAGATCAGCGAGAAATCTGTTACCATCAAATTCGTGGGAAAAACTGACTTCCGTGTTTCTTAGTGACGTTCTCTGCTTTGCTCCCACAGGACTCCCACCGGGAGCGCTGCCGTCTCTGGCTGGAGTCTGAGGCACCGTCATGAAAGGAGAAGTTCACCAACCCCTTGGCTCCACTCTATGACATTTCTGGATTCCGATCATCCGAAACTTCGCCCCAACAGCGAAGGTTTAAGGCAGGGAGAAGCCCTCCAGGGCGTGAGGTCCCCACATCCACCTGCAGTCCTCCAGCGTCCTGCAGCCGGCACAGGGAGGATGAGCGGCATGTAGGCACCGTTAATGGGAAATGAGACAGGGAACCTGCATGTCTCCTGATCTGACCTGGGAGGCAGGCGTGAGGGTCTGGAAACCTACCCTATGTTGCCCAGGACCCCTGGGAATTTTCTGTGCCCCAGGGCTTAGGTGCCCAGGGGAAAATCACATCTCTGGCTTGTTTCCAAATTAACGTTGAGTCCACGTTTCCCTCCGGGCAGTGACTGTCCCAACACCTACACAGGACCCAGCCAACATTCAAGAACTCTGCGCTGAGTTGATATGTGTCAAACAGGTTGCACTTGCTAAGAAGCCCCAGACGGCCGTGGGCAGAGGTCTGGGCTTGGGGCCGAAGTCGCCTCAGCCCTTGGGAAGAAAGGGAGACGTGCCCTAGCTGGCAAGACAAGCTCTGAGCCCACAAACAGAACCTCTGGTCTCCAGGCCGCAGGTCCCCCTGGGGAGACCAGGTGACATCCCCCTCCTCCCGGAAAGCTGCCCACAGGTCAGTGCCCTGGAAACCCTCTTACCACCAGCAGCAGGCTCCAAGCCTAAGCTGAACTTTTCTAGCAAATCGCTCACAGACTCCCGTCTGCACGGGTGTTTGCTATTCCTTAATTGAATAATTAGATATGATTAATAACCTCGTGTGTTAGCATAATCCTAACATTATAGGTGTCAGGAGGATATAAGTTAATTAGAGGTTAACATTTTTGGCTCTGAATCAGATGCTCAAGCTGTATGCTCTGCTCCCGCCAGCTGGGGAAGCACGAGCTGCACTCATTCGATTAAGATTGCTGTGTTTGTAGGGTCTGGAAAGGCAGATAAGGAAATTTACGCTTGTCTGTCCGCACTTACTGAAGACCTATCTCATCGGTATCCCCATGGCTACACGCTAGCCCCTGTGGGGACTGGGAAACGGGTCAGGTGCAGGCCTGACTTTATGCCCACAGCCAGGAAGGCGAAAGAAGGCCTGTTGGCAGGTCCCTGTGGCAGGAAGCGAGGGGTGATGAGGGCTGAGCTGCTCCAGATTCAGAGGGCATGTGGCGCTTTTTGATAAAGACCCTTTAATAAACTACTAAGTATGATTTTTTTAAAATCTATAACTTGCTAAGACTATTTTTGTAATGAAATTTTCAGGTCAGGAAAAGAAACTCTGTCAAGACCTTAATCAGGATTTCAGACTTAGAAAATATGGCTCTTGAGGTGATAAATGATACACAATGTGGGAACTGAAATGAAGGTGAGGTTGCCCCTGCTTGAAGATGTTAGAACTCTTTTGACTGCAAGCAAGGCAACCCCAATTGAAGTCAGTTTAAACAAAAAGAAAGAAAAAAAAGGCATTATTGACACATAGCATTGAAAACTCCAGAAGTGGATATCAGACATGGCTGCATCCAGGAACCCAGTGTCATCAGGGAGTCCTTTTTGTCTTTTCTTTTTTTAGGGGGAAAGAGTTATGATTCCTCATGTAATGGCATCTTTCTCAGCGAGGCCTTCCCCATGTATGGTAAAATGGCCAAGTTTAACCTCTTGCCAGCTTAGCTACTCCAGTAATAACAACAATGGCAATGATGCTAATGCAGCTAACATTTATTGAGCACTCACTATGTGTTAGGCAGCAATTTAAGAGTTTCATATGTATTGACTTGCTTAATTATTCAATAGCCTGGAAGGGTAGATACTATAATTATCACTCATTTAACAGGTGAGAAAACTAAGGCACAGAGAAGTTCAGCAATTGCCCAAGATAATTCAGCTAGGAAGTAGAAAGCAAGTCAAAGAGAAAGCCTCTTTCCCAGCAGTTCCAGCAAAAGTTCCAGGATCTGTCACCCTGGCCGAGGGCTGAGCGCAGGGGAGGGGCGACTCCAAAAGAAATGTCAGGCACTGTTGCCAGCAGACAGGCAAGGGGAAGCTGGGTGGCTCCACAGAGGGTCCAGGGCAGACTCCACGAGGGAGGGAGTTTTCAAGCTGAGGATTGTGATATAAACAAAATTAGAGTGGAGAAGACGGGGAAAATCCTCAGGGGGAGATGGCGGCGTGGGTAGAGACCAGAGGCATGGAGCAGGCAGGATCATGTCCGTGCTATTCAGTTTGTAACACAGGTGATGGCAGAGCAGTGACAAAGCACAGTGGTTGTGCCGATCCATGAGGACATTTGGTGAGCCTTCCCCATGCCAGGCAGGGCTGAGTGGTGCGCACCTGATCGCATCCCATCTTCCCGAGGGAAGGTGAGGAAACTGAGGCAAGAAGGGGTTAAGGGGGTCTCAGCTTGGGTTTCCCCAAAAGCAGTGCCTGAGACAAGTTCTTCGGGAGGCAACCCTGTGGAGCCTCTGGAAAGCAGGGAAGGGGAGCCAGGGGGCACTCTCACACCGCTGCGTGATTGCAGCCGCGGCCAGTGGGGCTCCGCCGCTGGGAGCCGCGAGAGACTGGGAGGCTGACATCGGAACTTGCACCCCAAGGCACCAGGGCCTTCACTCCCGTTGGTTCTGGGCCTGCCTGCGCACACCAGGGTGAGAGAGCATCTTCAGGCAGACAGGCCCAGGAGCTGTTGGCTTCCAGAACAACAGCACAGAGGTCACTTCCAGAGGGCGCTGAGGGGATACCAGCAGGCTGTCCGTAGCATGCTGATGCTGGGAAAAGACTGAAAATGTGCACTAGGATGGCCACACAGACAGCTAACCATCCCGGACCAGTCTGGTCACCAGGGATACTGACCTCAATCATGCGAGGCTGTGGGGGCCCAGCTTCAGATGAAGCCATGACCTACATGGACCTACCCCACTTGGCAGCCATGCTGTGGTGGCAACCCGCATAGAAAGTGGAGGAAGACTGGCACAGATGTTAGCTCAGGGCTAATCTTCCTCAGCAAAAAAATAAATAAATGAAACCCACCTCTCAGGCCATTGCTCAGATCTGAGGCTCATCTCAAAGAAGGCAGTGCTTGCCCTGCTCCCTGCATCCAGGGGTGGGAAGGAGTGCTCCCCCTGCCTCCACATACTGGGCGCCCTTAAACGCAGAGTCCTGTCTCCACCTCAGGCCCAGGGAATGTGGAGTTTAAAGCATGCGGGTCAGGCTCCGACACAGCCTTTGTCTTGGAGGGCCCCAAGGCAGAAAACAGAGGTGCCTAAAGGAATCTGAAGACAAGAGTCTGTCTGCAAGGATCATCTCAAGATTTTCTCACACTAATATGGGAAGGGTTTTATTTTTTTAAAGATTTTGTTTTTCCTTTTTCTCCCAAAGCCCCCAGTACATAGTTGTGTATTTTTAGTTGTGGGTCCTTCTAGTTGTGACATGTGCGATGCCACCTCAACGTGGCCTGATGAGCAGTGCCATGTCCGCACCCAGGATCCAAACCTGCGAAACCCTGGGCCTCCGCGGCAGAGTTCGCAAACTTAACCACTCAGCCACGGGGTCGGCCCCAGGACGGTTTTTAAAATCGGTTTTAAAATTGCTGATTAGTCATCCAATTAAAAATGATGAACTGAATACATAGTTTATCTCTGCTCCTTCCCCAAGGTCCAGTAAGTGATATAAAGAGAATCAAATATATATAATCTCAGCGCTACAGGAGAAATGTGGAGAAACTGGCTGAAGAAAGCAATCTGCAGACATAGAGGCTGGGGCCCCAGGAGACAGCCCCGCTCGCCCGCCTCAGGAGGCCACACGCAAGCCGCACTGTTCTTCAGAGCTTCGCCTCAGGAAGGAGAAAGGAGAGCCAAGAGTCACCAGCTGTCTGAGGAAAGCCACCAACGTGAATTCAGAGACTAATAATTAGATGAATAAATAATAACTTTCAAGTATTTAAAATGAGCTGCATGAAAGGTCATTATATTTCATAACTTAAGTATAAAAAGAGATCTTAAAAGTTTCAAAGAAGAAAAGAAACCCCAGTCCGCACAGAAGATCAGCCATTTAAATGTCATTAGAATGTCAGCAGCCCCTCCAGAAGGCCAGAGAGCAAAAAGCAAGGACTTGGGAAACCACAGGGAAAATTATATCTAATCTAGAATTCCGCCTCACAGAAATGACTAAAACGTTATCAAAGAAGACTGAAAACATAGGTGACACGCAAAGGCTCAGAACACTAGCTTCCTAGATGGCCTAAGTTACCGCAGCGTAACCTCCAGGAAAATGAGGGCGTAAAGCAAGAAAGAGGAAGAACTGAGAGGCAGGGAACACACAACACACGTGGAAGCGAGGGAAGGCCAGCAGACGAGGCCTGTCCTGGGTCCTGAGCTCGTCTAACCATGGAAGCAAGCGACAGAGGCTCTTTACGCGGAGCTGGCTGGATAGCGCTGACGACACTGAACTCTGCCTGAGCCCTGTGCTCCTGGAAAAGAGCAAAGGTTAAGAAATTCTCCCCCATCCTTTATGATCGGGAAAGGGCTTACTACAAAGGACCATCCTCCCCGTACGACTTGGAGAAGACTCACGCGTGCCCCCTGGTTACCTACAACAAGGCCCTACACAGACCATCCGGATTCCCGGCTTTGCCTCACCAATGATTCGATGAACTGTTTGGTACCTACGAAGCAATCAGAGCAAAATTCTGGTTAACCAAACTTAGGTGAAGCGTCTCCTCTTCCCAAGGCCAGGAGCACTGGCCCGCCCGTGACGCGAGCCGGCACACAGCCCCTCCTCGCTGGGCCCTCCTGAGACGAGGTGGACGGACTTCAGGTAAAACCTTCTGCCATCTGGTCACATCATGCCACCTCTGCCCCTTCACCCCACTCTCCCCAGCTGGGTTCTTTCTAGCCTTGTTGACTCCTCCCCATTAAAGGAAAACCTTTTTCACCTGACCTTTCAGACGCTGGCAGACCCCATAGTTAGCATAGTCCCCCTATCACAGCGGCAGGAGTCCCACACCGTCCTCCCCTGGAAATAATCATTTTGGATAAAATCTCTCCTCTCCACAGCTAGGAGTTTGACCACTTGCATTTGGCAGAGACTCAAAGGCAGACAGGAGAGAAGGGAAGCTTTATGGGGAAAAAAAAAAAACGTAAAAAAAGAAAAAGCGGGCAATTTCAGATATGGATGGATTGGAAGTTTTGGCATTTAGGAGAGCTGGCCACCTAGAAGTGGAGCATCTTGTGTGGCCTTTTCAGCCTTCTCTGCTAGTCCTGCATTGAAAGCAGAGACGAGAGGCAGGGACGCTGGCAGTCATGCACCACGTTCTGACTTCCTGGGCGGCTGATGGCAGAGGCTCTGGCCTGGCTTCCTGGGATGGAGGCTAAGAACGTGAGTCCGCACTCTGTTGTCACTAACGGCCTGACCATTGTCCATTTGACCCCTTCGGGTCATCTCTCGCTGGCAGGTGGTTGGCCAGTTCAGGGAAGTCTTGAGATCCAGAGCTGCACGGCTCAGGGGTGCTGAGTTGTCGCCATAGGTAGTCAAATTTCCAGACTTTTGTGACCTTCTGGTTGCTGTGTCATCACGGCCATCATCCCATGAGAGGGTGACTGTGCAGAAGCAGTGAATACTCAAGACATGACGCAATCGATAAGCTTTGCGACTACTATAACAAAAAATAGAACAATTAGTGGTCCCTCTAAGATGCTTGAGAACCAGGTGTTTCGATATATTCTATTACTAGTCAGGTATGGTAAGGCCAACAGATCAGGAGACAACTGAAAGAATAGTTGAAAAGATAGTTCATTATACTCATAGCTCCCAGGCGAAGGAGTCCGTGTCACACCACGAGAGCCCACGCAAGGAATCACACAGGGTGAGGTTGTGGAGCCAGAGGGCAAGAGCGAGAGGAACCGTGGGCCCAACCAAGCCTTTATTGTGGTTTCCGTGGGAAGCACAGGGGAGGAGAAATGACCTTTATTGATTATTAGAAAGGGGAGTGCAGACTCTGGGTTGGTTGGCTTATATTTAAAAGTACACCCCCAGGAGAATGCCTCCAGAGGTGGGGGGCCCTTGAGGGGGCCAGGGGGCCAAGGCAAGGTGACTCAGGCACAGCATCGGGTTGTCCAGAACAAGGCATGTCCAGCATATGCACATTGGGCAGATGTGAAAGCACCAAATTTACGGAAGAGAGAAAGGTGGTCAGTACCCCAGGAGCCCCAGTTACCAACTCAGGCCAGTGGAACAAATCCCATAAGCCATGAGGTTCAACCTTACAGAGACAAGTAGCCTCTTCCTTAAAGCAGTGCAAAGTGTGTTCTACCATGCCTGTATCATTGCTTCAAGTACGGCAAGAAGCATTAGCAATAGCAATCACCATCAGAACC
This sequence comes from Equus przewalskii, assembly GCF_037783145.1. Taxonomy (NCBI): domain Eukaryota; kingdom Metazoa; phylum Chordata; class Mammalia; order Perissodactyla; family Equidae; genus Equus; species Equus przewalskii. The sequence goes on along the minus strand of NC_091851.1, from coordinate 1,001,069 downwards.
AGCCAACCAGAAATCAAGAACAATGTGATTGTGATGGCTACCACTGTGTGAGTTGAGTCCCACAGTCCAACAAGTTGAGACTGACCTGTATTCCACCTAGGGCAGAGGTGGTATCATCTATATCTTCTGCCAGTTAGTGATATGGACTTTCCTATTTCTATAATTCCCACTGTAGGGAGCCCTGCTCTGATTTTTTGCATAAGCAATGAGTAGAGTGCCTGAATTATCAAGGTGGCCCCATCTTACAGCTCACATGTGAGTTGGAATTTCCAGGCTTGGTGATTTATAGAATGAAAGTCTCTGTGTACAGACAAGGCTCAGAATCCCGTTCCTAAGGTATCTGAGGTGTTAGTCTGAGGCAGACAGGCCCAGACATCCTGGCCACAAAGGCAGCAGTACCATTCACCCTTTAGTACCCAGGAGGGCACACTGTTCATGACAGCTGGTTGCACATCTGGATTTCTCTTCTAGGTGGGAAGTATTTGTGCATCACCCTGTGAAAGTTGTCGAATTCAAAGTTAGGATCACCCAGGGTCTGATCAATCCATTGTAATAACTATTTCTTTTTCTGGGAGAGAGGGATGCTAGAAAAGTCACAGGTTTCTTTGGTTAAGGTCACTTGTCCAGATAGGTGCAAGAAATGCCATTGGCTATAATTCCCTATATAGTCATTTAATGTGGTTAGAATTGCCAAAGGTTTTTATCGTGGATTCTGGTGGTGGATGGCATATCCAGCAGTAGGTGAGATGGAGGTTGTTGCTACTGTTTGGGATAACCTAAGAATGGTATTATAATGAATAAGTATGTCCTGACTAACAATTATAACAAGGAGGGAAGAAAGGAGAAATAGGGTCATTAGGGTATCCTGGATGACAACCAGGAAACTATAGAAAATGAGAATGATTATAAGCAAGAAGATAAAAAACAAACCAGGAATTAGAGGTTTTGGTCTGACAGACCAATGGACAGAAGCTGTCCACTATCTGAGATCATCAGCTGATTCCAAAGGTCATAGGTGAGCTGCCTGCTTCCAAAAATCAACCGCTTCTGCATGATCTCTCAGAACCTCGTTTGAGGTCTCCTATTGGAATAGTCTTCCAGCTGTGTGGAATTTTCAATTGCTTCCTTTAGTTCCAGTTTTATTGAGATATAATTGATCACTTGCTTCTTCAGTTGCGAAGCTTGGATTCAGCCAAGGAGGGACTCCCTGGAGTTTCGCTGCTGTATTTATCGTCGAGGGTACCTGAGAAGGTTTCTTCCAATGTGGTTAGAGAACAGTTCTTCCCTGACATCTCTTTCAGTAGATAAAACCTCCTGGGTGAAGAGCAGGCAGAGGCTGTCTAGGAAGGTGTCGTGGGAAGGTGGCCTCACCCACAGGGTTAGGACTGGGTGCAGGGTGAGGGTCTGGCAGTACGTCGCCATATCTGCAGAGGGAAACTTCCCAAGGGCATGGGACTGCCAGTTATCAATCCATAAGGGATAACAGATTTGTCCCTGAGGGGGTGGACCGTATGGCCCCAAGGGCTGGTGGGATTACCTATGGTCAAGGGGGCTCACAGACTTCTGAAAGTTTTGCTAACTTCAATTTGAGGATGCCATTGATTCTTTCAACCTTTCTAGAAGATTGTGGGTGGTAAGGACAGGGCAGTTTTTGAGTAAGAGGCAGTGCCTCCCAGTGTTCTTTCATCTGTTCCCGTAATGTGTGTGCCTCAGCCACTTGATGTAAAAGCTGAGATGCTCCAGGTTGGAAACACACAATCAACTATAAAGGCTGTAGCTTTTTGGCAAGTAAATCATTCATCCACCAAAGGGCCCTTGAGGTGGGAGTTTCTAGCCATGTCCTACCTTACAGATTCTCCAGGATTGAGTTTCTGACGGGTGACATCTGACCTGAAAATAAACTTAGCTATCTTTCGAGATAGTAACCAATTTGTACCACGATGCGTCATTCCATGGAGAAATTTAGCCGATATCCATTTGAAATCTTGTGGTACCAACCACCAAGCAGTCATCCTGGGAGCACTACAGATTGCCTGAGTGAGGGAGACACTGGGCTCTTTTTTCTTCCTTTCAAAAGCAGAGGCTAAATGCTGATATTTAATGGCTTCTTTGACTCTCTCCAGAGATTTATCCTTTGAGGGTTCAGATAGGATCATACACTTTTTTAAGCTGCTTGTTTAGTATAATGATCTGCCAGAGCCTTTCCTTTATCTCTCACATTATTTCTTTCTGCGTGGGCTTCAACCTGAGTAGCGGCCGCCTCGGGGATGCAGGTTTTCATCTAAAAGTTTTTAACTTGAAGTCCATTTGACAGGGGTTCCAGCAGAGGAGAGAAGCCCCCTTTGTTCCCAAAGCATCTGAAACCCACGAACCACTCCAACACCAGCCCTGCCATCTCTCTAGCTGTTCACTCTCCGGCTTTGACTAGTTCACAGGCCCTCGTAAGTGCACTAAGTTCTACACGGACTGATTTTTGCCTCAGGTCAAGGACTACATTCGACAGAAATATAGCGATAGCACATCCAGCCTGATAACCTCCAGTTTCGGTTTTGAGGTCCGATCCACTGGTAAACAATAGTAGGTCAGAGTTCTGGGTGGGAGTCTTTAGTCAATCTGAGCTCCCTAACGGAGGGAAGACAATCGTGAGGCCCCCTCTTCTGCTGGGGCAGGAGAGCGGCAGGATCCCCAGGGTTACGGGGTGACCTTATGTGGGAGGGACAGAGGAATAGATGTGGCTGACAAGTGCTGGGTCTTCTCAGTCAGCAGCAAGGTCTGTACCGCGGGGGGGACCGTGAGCTCTGCCAGGAGGCTAGACTGGTGCAGCAGCAGCTTCAGCCAGGTTTGCAGAGGCAGCCCTTGCCTGAGAGAAGTGGACAAGCCCTGCCACTGGGCCAGGGGTAACGCTGTGGGAAACAGCGGCTGCTGACGGCTCCCATGAGGTTGAGTTAAACACCCAGGGACTTATCCAGATCTCCCACGCATAATAGACAAAATGGCTTTTTGTAGTTAGGGAGGCCTGGGGAACAGGGCTGTGGAAGAGGCTTCTTCAGGTTCCAGAAGCCTATTCAAGTTTGGGCGCCCTGAGCACAGAGTCTGTGACTGGGGACTCAGTCAATTCCTCAAGAGGTGTTGCAGTCTCAGAAAAATTTGGCCTCTGTTATCTGCAATACCCAGTTAAACCTAGAAATCCTCCCAATTGTCATTGTGTGGGGAGTCTAGATAAAGCTGGACAGTCTGCAGCAGAGTGTTTTTCCCTCTTGTGATAGGTCATGCCCTAAATAATGGACTGTGTTCTGGCAAAATTGTAATTTATCTTTTGAAATATCATGTCTCTTTTCTGCCAAAGCTAGAGCAAGTAAACGGAATCTTTTACAGGCTTCCCTGTTCTCTGAAGGAAACAGGAGATCATCCGCCTGTCGTATCAGAGCCCAGTTATGGTAAAACGCAGGCCTTTGAAGTCTGGAGTGAGGACCTGAGAAGAGTAGGAGGGGCTTCAGTGCCCCCGGGGCGTGACTGTGCAGGTGTGTGGGCTCCCCAGCTCCTGTCTAGAGGAGCTCAGGACGGGCAGAGCAGAGCCACTGCAGGGAAGCCGGTGGCTTGAGGAGGACTGCAGGACGGTGTCAGGTGAGGTACTGCCAGGAGGCAAGGGTGGACACTCTTGATGGCCCTAAGGGCCTGAACACACCCACATCCTCACCCTTTGGGTGTATTTACTGCTGGGATAGGAGTGTTACAATGGCTTGTGCGGGCACGGGAAGACCTCTAGATGTAAGGCTTTCAACGACAGGTTGAGTCTTTCCTTTGTTTCCTGCTTCACTTTTTTCTTTGCTTTGTGTCTTTGTGATATTGGGGAAGTCTGGATAACAGTTTAGTAGGATGTGTCTGAATTTTAATGGGTGCTTCTCAAATTAACTTCCACATGTCAGTGAGACTTATAACCCATGGAGTGTCAGGTACAGGGTCAAGCTCTCCATCAGGGTTAGGATCAAATGTAATGGAGAAGGCAAAGGCTTGTCCAGAGAAGACCCTTGGCCACAAATAGAGGATTGCTCTGGGACCTCAAGAAATAGTCCCTCTGGTGTATGTTTGGGATCACAGTTCCATTAGCAGAGTAAGTCTCTCCCTATTAAATTAGAAGGGGTGGGGTCACAGTGCGGGAAGGCACGTTTATCAGACAAAGGCCCAAGGGTGCGGTGAAGGCCTGGCAGGCAGGGAAGGCCTGAGGGTTATCTGAAATCTCTACCACTCTGGTACGTCTACTCTGAGGTAGAGGTTGAGCAGAGGTGGCAGGGTTTAATGCAGAAAGAGCAGCCCCTTTGTCTACGAGGCACAGGGAGGCAGCCGTCTACACTGCGAGTAACTCCCACTGAGTGGTCAAGGGCAGGGCAGCGTGCTGAGGGCTTGTCTCTTCCTCAGGGCACCCTTATCTATTCGCATTTTGTGATTTCTCTTTGTCTCAGCTTTTCTCTTATAAAGTGGGATGACCTTTATTCCAGTGTCACTTGGGTGTATGGGATCCACAGTGTCCTTGTCAGCAGGTGGTTGGTTGGGAACTGGGTCAAGGAGCTGCTTCATCTGTTGGGCCACATGTTTATTTTGGTTCTGCCCTGTTTTTGTTCTGTAGCCCTTTCAACATGCTCTGCAGGTGCTGTGGTTCGGGTACAGGGCTGTTTCCGTTTCTGTTTTCTGTGTGTGAGTTAGGGCTCCAATGTCAGTTTTAACTCCATTGACAAAATGAGGCAAACAGGTTGCCTTTACATCAGAACTTTCTTTAACTCTCAAATGTTGATGCAATGTATTTTCTAGTCTATTCTTAAAATCTCCCGCACTTTTATCTCTCCTCTGTTTGCATTATATAATTACAGCCCAGTGAATTTTTATTGGAAACGTTTCAGGCATAGCTTTTAGGAGAACCTGCCCTAATTTATAGGCCTGTTGTTGACTTTCATGTTTACTGGGAAGCGGAATCCTCTGGGTCCCTTTCCAGGTTAATCCAAGCAGCGTTTGCCATCCAGGGTTGAGCATCTGAGGTTCTGATCAATATGTGTACAAGTTGATATCAGTCCGGTAACTGTATTTGTCAGAGTTCTCCAAAGAAACAGAACCAATAGGATGTGTGTGTGTGTGTGTGTGTGTGTGTATAAAGAAATTTCTTTTAAGGAATTGGCTCATGCAATCCAAAATCCCAAATCTGTAGGGTGGGCCAGCAGGCTGGAGGCCCCAGGAAGAACTGATGCTGCCGTTCAGGTGCAAAGGCTGCCAGCTGCAGCATCCCCTCTTGCTTTGGGGAGGCAGGTCTTTTTGTTTGATTCAGGCCTTCAGCTGATTAGATGAGGCCCACCCACATTATGGAGGGCAATCTGCTTTATTCAAAGTCCACTGATTTAAATGTTAATCTTATCTGTAAACACCCTCCTAGAAACATCCAGAATAATGTTTGACCACATATTTGGGCACCGTAGGCCAGTCAAGTTCACACACAAAATCACTGGAAAACTGGGCCATATGCAGCCGAAAGAATTCCAACTTGTTGTATGAATAGTTGCTGGTCTTGTCTGGGTTTAAGGCAATCCTTCATTACAGCTCTTCATAATGGGGCCAAGTGTAGTTTGCAGCCGCCTGCACAGCTGGTTCATGCGAGGGCTGGGTCTTTGGAGACAACAGGCCCTTTGAGGTCTTAGGAGAGACATTGTGAAAAGGTAAGGAGTGTGGACAAAGGGCAGGGAGGGAGTCAGTGGAGGTGCAAAAGGAGAGAGACCAGAGGATAACGGGGCGGAGGGAGAGCGGGAGGATTTCCTAGGAAACGAGTCTGGTTCGTTGCGTAAGTTTGTCAAATTGCTCGTTAGCTTTGGCCTAAGAATCTTGAGTGAAGCAACTTTTGAGTCAGAATTTCATCTGGTGGCCCTTGCATACCGATTAAGAGATGCTGCCCATTGAGCCTGAGAAACGACATCTCTTTTCTTTTCTAAGGGATGGGGACCAGAGCACATCAAACAAGAGCACAGCAAACAGCGCCTGACTGCTCTGAGTTGCTGCCCAGCTGTCCCACCCTCCACCCGGGCCTGCCCTCAGCACCCGTCATCTCTCTCAGCTCGCAAACCTAGTGAGGACAAGGCTGCCTACTCTCCGCTGCTAATCTTCCTGGGAGAGGGCATCCTCGCTGCCAAACGGCAGTTCGATGCCTGTCTAAAGGAGAAAAGCAGGCATCGCAGTTAGATAAGGACAAGTCACGAGGGGGTTCCGGGCGTATCGTGCGTGGGCTCGGTGAGGTGATCATGCCACAATGGTGAGCAGGCTGGAGCTTCCGAGATACGATGAAATGCAGAGATTTTCCTTTCCCAGAAAAGAAAGGTGCCTGGTAAAATATCTTTGGCTCTACATGGAAGCAAGCGCCCTTTATGCACATTAACATACTGAAAATTATAGACTCATGCCAGGAAAATAAAGCACTCATTTACCCTCTCTTGGCCATCCAACTTCCAAAGCTGGCTGCCCTGGAAGGCAGCAGTAAAGTAGGCAGACAGTGCGTTTAGGCACCATCTCGAAAGATAACTGGACGTTTACTTAATGGCCTCAATTTCTATTTCTGGCTCACGGATGCTTTTTCTGTTTTTTTTTTTTTTTTTTTTTTTTTTGTGCAACAGAGAGACCAACAAGGGCTCCCCCTGAGCTGCAGTAGGACAGGCGTGGGATGACACCCCCACGCCAGCTGCAGCACCTGGGAGCAGCCACGGGAGCACTGCTGGGAAGTTCTGAGGCAGGCTGTGGGAGCAAGAAAGAGCAGAGGGAGGAGTCAGCAGTCCTCTGCCGTGGAGCGGGGCCGGCGCCAGCGTGGGGGTCGGCCAGCCTGGGTGCGAAGGACAGCGTGGGCCCCTCTGGCCTGGCTCTCCCAGCACTGCCGATGCTACCTCCACGGGTTGTTTCAGGCTGCTGCTCACACCGGATGAGCCCCGCTCGAGGTTACTGCTGAAGTGCAGTGGCTGGAACACCACGGTAAACCGAACCAGAACACCTGAGCAGTGTGGCCCGGCTTCCCGCATTTGGACAAGCCCTGGATGGACCTGAAGTGGAGGACCGCCGGGAGCCCCACTGGAATGTAAGTGTCATGAGTAGAGGGGCTTCACTTTGTTCAGTGCTCTCTCCTTAGCACTCAGTAGGTGCCTGTTAGACATTTCTGGAAGGAAGGCAGGCCTCTCTCCAGGTGAGAACTCCCTAACCTTCATTGTGAAGGGTTTGTGACCAGGTTAGAGTTGTAAACATGGGACTTATGTCTCCACCCCCCAATGCCTGCTCAGGGCGGACATCCCTGGTCGGTCACAGCACCCTGTGCCAGCAGCCTGAGCGACGCACCCAGCCTTCCGGGCCGTCACATCAAACCCACAGAAGCCAGCCTCCGAGAGAGCACGTCTGCCGTGGAGGATTCAGTGACTTTCCACAGCCTTTTCAGTTCTACAGCCACAGTAACGGTTGGGATGAGGTCCCAAAATCGCCCCAACTACAAGGGGGTGCCACCACGTGGCCGCCTCTAGGCTGCTCCCACAGGTGAAAGACCTGGGCCTTCCTGTGAAGAGGATGCCTCTTGGGCCTCACAACAGAATGCAGGTGGTGAGACGCATCGACTCAGAGGAAAGCACGTGACCCCAGAGAGCCACTAAGTCTGACCTGGGGAGGTGTCCCCAGTGCAGACGAGTTTGCGTCGCAGAGAAGCTTTGGCCGAGAGTTCAAGGCGAATGGGTACAAATGCTGATCACAGACATTCATTCAACAGCGCTTAACAGCCTCGGCCTGTTGTGTGCCAGACACTGTGTGGGTGCTGGGGATACAGGGGTGAACGTGACAGAGAGCTGGCAGCCGAAGGATGGGTAAATCCGAAGACCAAATGACTCCTGAGAGGCAGGGCCCTAGCAGGAGGCCGGCAGATGGCGCTGGGCCCACCCGCCACTGCTGGACCTGTGGGAAGTATGTGCTTTTTGCTTCCTTAGACTTTTAATTTCTTCTTAATAGCAACTCACTTGAGGAGGAAAAGATTCTACACTTTTGTTCAGATCAATTGTCCCGCTAACCTGCCTGTGAAAACAGCCTGGCAGCGTCTTCTCCCACCTCAGTTTCCTCCCTGGGAAATGAGAGTGAGAATTTCTGCATCCTGAGGAGCTGAGGAAACCATGCACACGCAGAGTGTGAAAACAGTTAAAAACACACTCTCCTTCCCAGAGGAGTGGAGGGCACTGGAAACAAATGACACATCCACAAAATAGCCAGTAAAGCAGAATTAGCGTGTAGAAAAGCAGAACTCGGGGAAGAAAGACAGAAACCCAATGGGCATTAAGAGATTAAGGAGCAAGGCCAGGGAGGCGCGGTGGGCTGTCCTTGCTCCTCTTCTGTCCCCGGCCTGGGGGAGAAGCCCTGATCTGCCAGAAAGTGGACATCAAGTGAAGGGCTTCCAAGTGCGAAGAGAGGCTGTGACTGTGACGCGTCCAGACGAGGAAGGCCCTTTTCCTTCCGAAGGAAAGGTGTTTCAGAGCGCTCAGGGAGCAGAGCTCCGTGCCCAGCCCTGCGTCTGCCCTCTCCGAGGGAGGCCTCCCGCCCTTTACGGCCCGAGCCGTGAGCAACGGTGGAGAAGGGCTCCTTCTTGGTTTGTCAGAACCGACGCAGGGCAGCGACCAGTCCCTGCTAAGCGGGCATGAAGCTGCAGAGAATGCATTTCACTGTGGCCATTGCAGCAAACTCAGTTCCAGAGTCGCTTAGAAGAGGGAGCAGGTCAGATTGGGGGCGGACTGTGAGCGGTGAGCTGGAAGGCGGGGAACAGAGGCGCTGCTCAGGACCCTGCTTCGGGCTGTGCTTTGTCCCCGCCCCACCTCCCACTGGGATTAGCCTCCTTTACGTTGACTTTGGTTCTAGAGCCCTGAGGTCCAGGAGGCCCTGGGAGACAATCCCTCACACTTACACTCATGGCCAGTCAACGTAGAGTCCTCCCGTGGGCCTGCCCCCGTTGAGGGGCCCGCCTAATGTGCTGGCCTTCCGGGGCCTCCCTGCCACACGTGTGTCACCTCAGTCTGATCTGGTCATGTGGGACGGGACATTGTTCAGATAACTGGCCTGTTCCCTTCCAAACTGTCAAGGAGATAAACAACAGAAGGAGACGGAGAAAGTGATCAGAGGAGAGGAGAGCAAAGCCACTAGTGGGGCGACGCAGCGGGCCTGCCACGCTCGGACCCTGGAGGGGAAGATGGGCCCTGGGCGTTGTTGGGGACCTTGACAACATTTGCTAGATAACACTGCTAATATTGAATTTCCTGGGTTTCGATCATCATGCAGTGAGTGTATAAGAGTGTGTGTGCCCTGGTTCTTAGGACTGTATATGGAAATATTTAGGGGTAAAGGGCACCATGACTCCAACATTCTCTCAAGAGGGTCAGAAAAAATGACATTAGATTTGCGCACACTGAAGACAGTGATGGGGCGAATATAAGCAATTGGTAAATGGGCGTAACGGAGTTCATTGTGCTGAACCTGCAGCTTCTCTGGAAGTTTGAAATCATATGTGTCAAAATTAAAACTACAAAAGAAAAAAGAATTGTCTTGTCCAGACCTGGCAAGACCTCACCTGGCTGGGGGTCACCTGCAACTGTGCCTGCCTTGGGGATGCCGGGGTCCTTCCCGCGGCTGCCTCGCTCCTGGGGAGATGTTGTGGCCTTGGCCACTTAATAAGGAATTCAATCTAACACAACCACATGCACACGCGTGTGTGAGTGTAAGGATGTGTGTGTGTGTGTGCATGTAAGTGTTGTGTGTGTTCTCATCCCCAAAACTCAAATCCGGTGGAAACAGACCCGTGTGAGGTGTTGCGGCCAGGGCCTTTGCGGAAGCAGCGGGATGAGAGGGCCACAGTGAGGACGCAGCCCTCAGCTGCCCCGGCTCCAGTCCCAGCGTCTCCGCGTGTGGCGACTGGTCCAGTTCACACCAGGGCCATATTAACTAGATCTGTATGATGCTTCTGTATGCTGTGTCCGTTCGTGACTGATTTTTCAGTAGTTATTCCATCGTGTGGGCTGAGTACTTTCCAGCCAGTCTTCACTGATGTCTTTACAAACCTGTGTGAAAACAGCCCTGGGCCAGAGGGCCCCAGGCCCGGTCTCAGAAACGGGCCCCAGCCCTTGGAAGCCCCGGGCCCTGAAGCTGGGTCCCCACTGCTGTGGCTGCCACAGGCTGGGGCACTGGCTGCTGTCCCTCCTTTGCCCGTGGGCACAAATCGGCAGCCTCCCGCCTCCAGGATGCCTCGCCCCTCACCGCCCACCCGGGAGGCCCCGTGCTGCTGAGCCGCGAGGCACTGCAGGGTCACCTCATGGTGATTCACACCCAGCTCTTTGAAAGTGTGAGGTGAGAGTGCACGGGGGACAGTGGGGACTTCTACCTGTGGACGACGGGAGGCAGGGGTGCGCCCCTTTCCAAAGTGGCTTCCTAAGGTCTCTCTGAAGATGCCAGGCACACCCAGTGACCAGCATGCCCTAGATTTTGCCCCCTTTTACTGCTCACCCAGCCCTTCCCCACTTCCCTGGGAGCACTCCCGTCAAAGGGGAGCTGTGTGTCTCAGCTGTTTTCTGGGTAGCCCAGGCTAGGACGGGCCCCCCTGAGAATTGATTAGAAGCAATTTAAGAACCAAGGGGAAGAACTCACAGTGACGGCCAGTAACCGTTTCCCGTCATGAGCAGAGGACCTGGGCAAGAGGGGCTGAACTAAGCCGCTGCTGCCAGATGTGTACGTGCGCCTCCCCAGAGCCTGCAGCGTGGGCTGGGACTGCCCAGCGAGCGTGTCCCTGGCCTCGTGCTTCCTTTGCTGTGATACAGACCACCGAGCTGTCCAAACGGATAGCACTGCTGTCGCGATAACCACGAGCTGCCCTCCCCCCTTCCAAAGCCTGTGGATGCCGCCATGATTCTGCCCAAAGTCGGGGCCCAGCACAGAAGTCATCCAGAGCCTCTGGAAAGAGGGGAGCGCTTTAACCAGGATTTCATGAAATGAAATTTAAATCAGTCATTTGAATGTTAAATCATGAAATTACAGAGAACTCTGGTTATTTTTGTCACATCTTGGGAACTGAATATTTTGACATATTAATCAGTTCTCCAAAATGGCATTTACATCAAAATTTGGGCTGCTTTTGCTGAGTCTCTGTCCCAGTCGTTACAGTATACACGCAAGCGAGCCAGGCGAGGGGAAGGTGCCTCTGGTGACCCGTGATTGGCACCATCTGCTGGCGGCCTGGGGCGGCTCCAGTCACCTTGGATGGAAAAGTCGTCTACTCCTTGGAGAAGATTCTTAGAAAATTTTCCAAGGAATCTTGTTGTTTGCTCGTGGGAGTGACAGTAAGGCGTGGGGCCCCGCAGGCCCGTGGCGAGGGAGGGCAGTCTCTCTCCTGTGGGTGGCACAGTGAGCAGGAGCCCCGTCCTCAGGAGACGGCTCCCGAGCCTTGACGGGGCCACAAGTCCTGCTACTACAGTTTCCACCTCAGTGCTCGTTGCCACTGGAGACGGGGCTGTTGGCCCTGCGTCATCCACTAGCTCTGCTCCGTTCTCCCATCGCAAGCTGGTCCCTCTCAGAAACCAGCCAGGCCACCACCATATGCCAGTAGCCACAAGCAAAGCTGGAAAAGAAACCACAGCTCTCCTGGGCTATGTTTTGAGGGGCCCATGGGTCACACCCCTCTGTTTCACACTCAAGTTCAGAATCGATGGAGACATGCTAATTACCAATTTCAAAACCAATCGAGATATATCGATTGCTAACTGAGACAAACCGCCTACAATCGAGTCATCAGAAATCAGACGTCTGCTCTGTAACCAATACAGCTGATCCTGGAGAATGTAGCAAGGTGCGTGGAAATGACTTCCTGATGCTGTGCCCTAGGACAGCACCTTACCCACAAGTGACAGGAAGCCCTGACGGCGCAGCCTTCCACCTGGGGCAGGGTCTCCTACTCACCAGAGGCTCCTGCAGGGAAGCGCACCTCTGAAATAAAGGCAGGAAAGAGCTGGGCCCCCCGGCCCCACCCCCAATTCCTCCTCCCAATGCTCTCCAGTCTGATAAAGTGCCCCTCATCCCCTGGGGAGAAGGTGTAAGGTGTAGGGAGAGGCCAAGGGGGTTCCTTTTATGGAAGGAAACATCACGACTGAGGGGCAAGCGTCCCACGTAACAATGTCCCGGGTCCACCACCTAAAGCTCTCATTCTGAAGGACACTCTACCTCACGCCAGTGTAAACTGGATTGCTCTTTAGACTAGAGCAAAAGCTCCTGAGGTGTTTCCCTCAGGGGTACGTGTTTACACAGTGAGATGACATAGTGTCTGTACTTGAGTCCACCTAATGCCCCTGGGGAGAGGGCAGTGTGCACAGGCTGCTGTACACCAGGGAGAGATGGAGATGGCAGAGCGCTCGTGATTCCTGGAGCAAGGCTCCGTGTGATTCTAGTGATAAAGCAGAGTATTCTCTACTCCATTAACTGGGCGTGTTCCAGTCCCTCCCACACCCACACTGGTGTGGCTGAGAGAGGCCCTAAGCCCAGGACTGGCCTCCGGGAGGCAGCAGGTCACCCCATGGCCACATGTTAATGGAGCTCTGGGTGTGATGCTCATCCTCAGGCTTCTGTCACCAGCACTAACATGTCCCCGGGGAAGAGCAGAGATGGTGGTGTCCCTTCGCAGAGCAAGGATATCACAGGTGCCTGGCTTTGTCAGGAAGTCCCTGAGAAAGCACACTGCACCTGCCATAGGCTGGGTCACCAGAAGCAGACCCTGAGACAGGATCTGAGTGCAAGAGGTTTGTTTGGGAGATGTCCCTGGGACACAGCAGGAGTGGATTGGGGAGGTGAGATGGGAAGGGAGTGTCACCTCATCGGCCACCAAGTAGACCCTAGGGCTCTGTCTTGCTGATCACACCCCAGCTCACCCCTGACATCAGTGGAGGGCTCTCCCAAAGGCACTTATAGCCCACCTTGTGTGTGTGCAAGGCAGACTTCAGGGTCCAGAGGTGGCCCACCTAACAATGCATTAACAGTCTGTGAGCACGGCAGTGCTCAGGGGAGAGGATCTGCGTGAGAGCCAACACATCTGCAGCAATGACCTTGTGCCTCTTGCGCCAATTCTGCCGGAGAGGCTGGAAGAAACAACAGTCACTTTCCTGGGCAAAGCCGCTGCTCTCCACAGCACTCATCACTACCAAGGGCGGTACCTTCGCCGAGACCCATCAGAGTCACTTCCTTCTCCTTCACGCTCCTCTCACAAGCCTCCCAGAGCCCCCCTCCAATGGAGAGCCACTGTCTTCTGCCCTGATCTCTCTGTTGCTTTTTCCTCTCTGCATGCCCTCTCAAACTCATGACCACTAGAACAATTTGACCAGAGACACTAATTTACACTTAAAATCATGGAGATATCTGCATTTTCTGTTGCCTAGCCTAGAATGTTCTTCCTCTAGATGTTTTCATTGTACTTCCTCCATCCTCTCTCCCTCCTCCATCCTCTCTCCCTCCTCCATCATCTCTCCCTCCTCCATATCTCTCCCTCCTCCATATCTCTCCCTCCTCCATCCTCTCTCCCTCCTCCATCCTCTCTCCCTCCTCCATCATCTCTCCCTCCTCCATCATCTCTCCCTCCTCCATCATCTCTCCCTCCTCCATAATCTCTCCCTCCTCCATCATCTCTCCCTCCTCCATCATCTCTCCCTCCTCCATAATCTCTCCCTCCTCCATCATCTCTCCCTCCTCCATAATCTCTCCCTCCTCCATCATCTCTCCCTCCTCCATAATCTCTCCCTCCTCCATCATCTCTCCCTCCTCCATCATCTCTCCCTCCTCCATAATCTCTCCCTCCTCCATCATCTCTCCCTCCTCCATCATCTCTCCCTTCTCCATCATCTCTCCCTCCTCCATCATCCCTCCTTCCTCCATCTCTCTCTTCTCCATCCTCTCTCCCTCCTCCATCATCCCTCCTTCCTCCATCTCTCCCTTCTCCATCATCTCTCCCTTCTCCATAACTTCCTCCTTTATCATCTTTTCCTCCTCCATCATCATTCTTTCCTCCATCACTTCCTCCTCCAGCTCTCTCTCCTCATCATCCCTCCCTCTCCCATCATTGCTTCCTCCATCATCACTTCCTACCCTTTCCCTATTTATTTTTCTTCTTAGAACTTATCAGCACCTAACATCCTATGTCTACTTTCTTTGTCTTGTCTACAGGCTTTCTTCTTTATCACTGAATCACTGAAATGAAATTTCATGGACAGGGATTTTTGTCCATTTATCTCACAACTTTGTCCCAAAAGTTCACCCAGAAAAGTTCCTAGCCCACAGGAGCTAATCAATATGTATTTGTTGAATGAATAGATAAATTAGATATAAATGAAAAAAGGTGGCTTAAACTGTACATTATCAAAAGCCAACTCTTTAGCCCAAAGGAAGAGATTTTAGGGATGCGTGTCAACACCAGTCCCAGCCCAGTCAACACGTCAGATGTGAGTTGCAGAGCATCTCTCCATGTGTGCCGAATAAACATGCACTTTGCTTCAGAAATATACCCATGGCAGCATTACCGAGCCAGCGGACTCTCCATGACATGGAAGGACAGTCACTTCACCCTCTGATCTCCAGCTTCCTCCTTCCTTAATAAGGGAGTTAGGCAAAGCCATGGTTCTCCAAGCTGTTTTGCAAATGCCCTGGGGTTCCATGGAGCTGCCGCAGGGGCCTCTGTGGGAGCCTGCACTCCAGCTCCCACCTGTTAAAAAGAAAAAGAAGGAGGTGGAATGTGACTGGTATCCATTCAACACCCCGTGCACGTTAGGGCATTTTACACACATCTCCTTTAACTCCCACAACAGCACACCTGATGGCTCAGATGCAGTGATTACCCCATCTGCTCATGAGAAGCGAGGCCTCAAGAGGCATATGGGCAGTGACACACCAAATGCAGGGAGAGCAGGCTTTACAGGCACTCCAGTGAAGACCGGGGGCGATAACTGTGACAGTCAGGAAGCTCCACGCCCTGCAGAGCCCTAGGCTGGCCTGTGGGGCCAGCCCTACCAGGGACTCTGCTCTGGAGTCAGTTCCTGCCCTGCCTCGGGACCTCTGCCCAGGGGAAGGAAGCCGTCGCCTCTCCCTGCACGAGAGCAGGGTGCACCCATCCCGCTGTAAGCACAACCCCGGTAGGGTGTCTCGGCTGTGCAGGACAGCCAGGCTGACACCATCAGGTTATGCTTTCTCCAGTCAGTGACTGCTGGACAATTATTCCTCTCAGATATCACAGAGGACTTCAGAATCAAATGCACAGCTTCCATGCCAATGACGGGAAAGATACGGGAAAGAGTTATCTGTGTGTCACGTCTGGATTTGAACCTAAAACTTTAAATTGCCCCAGGCATTAAGCCAAACCAGGGACCCCGTGGGTGCAGTGTTCACGTTGGCATTTTTGTAATAAGTAATGGGACAGCTCAGCCACACAGGCCAGCCTGGGCCTGCCCGCACCCCCACCCCACCCCCAACCACTGAGAAGATTTGGAAAAGTCCAGGTGTCTGGGATGGCTGCAAGCCTTTGTCCAGCCTGGATGCAGGCTTGTTTCCAGTAGTGCCACTTCCCACCCGAGGGCCTCGGCTCTGTCCTCATGCTTCCTTCACCTCACCACCCTGTGTCTCCTGCTTCTGGGCCCTCCACCAGGGATGACCTTCCTGCCCCCAGCTGTCACCCCGTGTGTTCCAGTCCAGCGGCTGGCACACACTGCAGAGGGAAGGACAGGCCACGGGCAATGTCTGCAATGATGCAAGTCCTCAGAACTAAACTACAGGCTACAAGACGTGAGAAGGCTGGAAAGGAATGTCATAGCCACGATTTACAAAGCAGCTGTCTATGGCGAAGTGTGTCAGTGAGAATGCTGTGTAAGCAACAGAAATCCGCTCTGCCCTAGAGAATTCACTGGAAGGATATCAGAAGCCCAAACGTTCAATGGCATGGCTAGAGTCATAGGCTGGGAACAGGCTCCCCTGTAGACAGGGAAAGAGAAGTGAAAAAAATAGAATTGCAATAAACATCATCAGAATTGCAGGCTATCATCACTGGAGCGAAAGGGTCCAACTGCTGTTAACTCTTTGTCACTTTATTTGAAACGCAAACACCACAGAGGGGATACAAGTGGACTGGCCAGAGTCGGCTCACGTGCCTGCCCCTTGGCTTGGTCCCATCAGACTGAACCCAAAGGAGAAAACGTAATTCCCTAAAAGGAAATTAGGGTGTGAGCAGGACTGGAAAATAGATGCTAGCTAACAATAGCAGACGCAAGAACAGTGAGACAGGAAAGAATTAGCTTTGGGTCCTAAGCTCTTTTCCACCAGACACAACCCCACCTCACATCCAGGCCTGAATCACCTCTCCGTGTAGAAGTCGTGGTTTCTCTGCCCTGGGAAGAATGTCACAGCACCTGAACTCTTGTCGGCAAATATCGCAACGTCTAACAATGCCGAGTGTTGGGTGTTCTCATCTCTGAATGAGTACAGAAGTTCCTGCAAGTTTTGTGCTTAAAAAGAGCAATACAGTCTTTGTTTACCAAGGTATTTAAAGATTGCTAGTTTGCTCCAAGCTCCTAATAGCATGAATTATTTTACTGCTTTAAATACAGAGTTTATAACATATTATTTTAGATTTTAATAACCACATGTATTTAGCAATTAGAGATATTAGTACTGCCAGGTGACTTTGGAAGATAAATGCTGATGGCTAGAATAATGCTATGCTGTGCTTGTTTCCCAGAACAGAAATCCAGATCACAGCAGCTTTACTCCAATCCTCTAGTCCCAGAGCCATCCAATTAGCTGGAAGCACAGATAACAGACTTTTTTCTCACTTAAACAGACTTTGCTCCATATTAATTCCAAAAGGTTTTACACTGGTCACCACATTCTCCAGTTGTCCAATAAAATGTCGGACCTGCCGTCTTCCCCAGAGACGGCACTGTGGGCGACTCGTCCACAAAGCCCAGCCCTCCTGGCCCCTCTGCGTGTCCACCGCTCCTCCTGCAGGCCCTGGAGACTCTGCCGGAGGGCTTTTCCTGGCGTCCTGGGATCAGGCTGGAAGGCATGGAGAGTTAATGCCCCGGAAGCAGCCTTAGAAATGGGAGTTGGAGGGAAAGAGCCCTCTGTGTGACCTCTAGGCTGGGACAGCTCTGGGGCTGCTCTCCCCGAGGGCCAAGGAGCCCTGCGCACAGCCTTGCACGAGCTCCTTGCTTCTCTGTCTCTCTGCCTGTCTCCTGCGAGCCTCCTGAGACCGCCTCCCAGCTGGCCAAGAGCACTTATATCCTTGACCCTCACCTGCTCCTCAGAGACACCACCCAAGCCGCCCACCGATTCCCAGCAAAACAGACTCTTCTTCCTGCAGCCGAGTGGCCACCTGAGGAGGAGGCTCTCGGGGGTGGGGACAGCATGGATGTTTTAGGCCTTTACACATAGAAGCAAATCCTTTCACCTAAGAAAGGAGGCGGCGGCTGTGGTGCAGAGGGGATGGGATCCCACGGCCTGAAGATGGTGGGACAGGCCCCGCCCCTGTCCGGGAGCCACCTGCTAAATCTCAGTGGGAGCCGTGAGATGCACCCCACCTGCCCGCCCTACTTTCCAGACACTCCGTAGACACCTTTCGGAATAGGACCAAGGGTGGCCACACCGTGCAACAGTGCCCTGTGCGGGACAGACCATGCTGCATGAGGGGACAGGTGGGGAGACCGGGCCTCTCCTCAGTCCTCCCCACCCCCTGCTTTCTCTGGGGCACTTGTCTCAGTCCTTGGATGAAGGCTGCGTGGCCTGAGGCTGCACAGCCGTTTGCTGTGCCACCACCAACTGCAGGTGTCTGTCACCCTAGACGAACAGCCTGCTCAGAACCCCCATGCACCACGCAGTCTGTCCTGGCCTCTCCCCTGAGTCTCCGGACGTCACCATCAAGCTGAGAGGGCCAGATAGAGGATGATCACCAGTAGAGTGGGGCGGGTACCTTGCCCTCAGAAGCAGGCCCTGACATAGGGATCTGCTTATTCAGGAGATGATTCCGGGAAGGACCAGGAGAGGCGTGGGAAAGTGAGACAAGGAAGGATAGATGTTAAAACCAGTAACATGGAAGCCAATCGGGGCTGGAACCCACGGGGAGCACTGGGTCTGCAAGGTGCCTGCCTGGGGGTCACCCCCAGCCCCCAAGAGTGAGGAGGCTGGGCTGATACTCACCCTCCTTCAAGGGGCGCTGGCTCTCCAGCATTTGGAGAGAGACCCTGAGATGGAGCATGCAGGCAGGAAGTCACGGGCGAGCCCCAGGACAGTGATGCCAGGGGGTGTGGGCAGATCCTGGGTGGGGTGCCCTTGGCATGACATGGCCTCCCTGAGCCCAGGAGTGAGACCCTCAGTGTAAGCCTCCTCCAGCAGTCAACCCAGGAGCACACACAAGGTTCCATCGTGGCTTTCTATCCTTGCACAGGATCTTAAGGACGACCGAATCCACCATCTGTCTGTGAGTGAGGCTCAGCTCCATGCCGAGAGACATGCTCCAGAGCAGCCAAGGAGGAGGCCCAGCTTCCTGACCAGAACCACTGGCTCGGTCGCTGGTCCTCAAAGTGTATCTAGGCCCAGCAGCACCAGCTTCACCTCAGGCTTCTTGGAAAGGAAACCCCGGCCCACCCTCCAGCCTCCCGAGTCAGAAACTGAGGCGGGGCTGCCTTATCTGCATGTGGGCCCTCCGAGGGCTTCTGTGGTGAGCTGGAGTTTGAGAACCACTGAGCAGGCGAATTGGGGAGCGTTCGTTCACTGTGGGAGAGAACAGAGGAGGAGGGCGGGATCACCCCCAGAAGACGGCGCTCCCCCCAGACGCGACAGAAGACATGGAAGAGTGCACCTGGGCAGCACACAGCAGTGGAATAACGCGCGCGATCTTCCGCTCACACCTGGGGAGACGCAGAGAAGAAAATTCAAAAGTAAGAGGAAAGCATATGCAGAAAATTCGCAAAGAACTGAGAGTTTCCGAATGGGAAGTGAAAGCCCTTCTCATGCCCTCCAAACTGGTTGGCCACTTCTCAGATGTCCCTTCTTAGAGACACTCTGCGTCTGTTCTAGCACATGAATTACATGGGTTATAATACAGTTTTAATTATTGATTTGCTATTCTATTTGTACACTGATCTGCCTTGTGTTATTCCCTTAAAAGTATGTCTTGGGACTATTTCTGTGTTGGCAGAGAGAGAGTCACTCCGTTCACTGTCCATGTGTGTGACTGGAGTGTGCACGTGAGGAAAGTGCACAGAGTACAGCATCACGACCTGTAGACTTGTCGTGATCCAACTAGTCAATTTCTTAATGATGAGTGCTTTGGTTTGTTTCTGGTTTCCATCAATGCAGCAATCTGCGTAAGTGTTCCTGGCTGGCTTGTGTGAGAATAGCCACCAGGTCAGCTCCTGGTGGGAGGATGAGAACTCAAAGGGTCTGTGCATTGTTTACTTTATTTAATAAACATTGCTCAACAGCGTTCCGGGAAGTCATCCCGATTTACCCCCACCCACGGCTTACAGACACGCCCTCTCTGCTGTGCCCACATGACTAAGGAGCATCACCACTTTTTAAATTTTTACTGCTTTGGAGAGAAATTATATCTTTGTTCTTTTTATCTGCATTTCCTAAATTTTGCGAGAAACTGAGCAGGCCGCTTTTTAACACATTTGCTTACCAACCACATTTCTATTTCTGTGAAGTTCCCATTCTCAGCTGAATTTGTAAACATTCTGCTCGCCAATGGATGAGCGCGATGTGTGAACTGTGTTGCTCAAAGCAGCACATGAGCCCTGTGCCGTGTGGCCGCAGATGTGCTCCCCAGTCCATTGCTGAGTGGCCCACTGCTAGGACAGCAGAGGAGCCGTGGGCATGGGGGCGGCAGGCAGACTCCGGGGTCGTTCTGGAAGCGGAAGTGCTGGAATTTGCAGACCAGATGAGAAAGGGAGAAAAAGAGTAGCTGAAGGCCAGGCCAAGGGATCCAGCTTTGAAGATCGGTGCGTGGAGGCAGGAGGTGAAGGAGAAGGGCCAGGTGTGGCCGGGCGTCACAAGGGGTGTGTGCGGCCCCAGGGGAGACTCGAGAGGAGAGTCCACCAGGTGTGCAGGCGAGGAGAAAGGGCTCAGGATTTGCGATGGCAGGTAGGACCCGCTCCTCCTGAGGCCTGGGTACCTGGGAAGGACAAGCAGCCTGGCCCACAGGGGTCAGGGAAGCTTTACTATCCCAGAAAGTCGAGAAAGTGGGTGAGGAGCAGTGGGCCGTCTGCAGCTCCTCTCCCTGCCGAGGCGGGGGTCGTCTGACTCCCAGTGCCTCTCTCCAGCATGAATTGGGGGCCGCAAGTCGTCACAGCACCAGGGCTGTGTCTGATCATCTCTGGAAAGTCCTTGCAGTGGAGGTCCCCAGCCCCCCATCTCCTGCACCCCATCCTGAGTCTTTGCTTTTAGAGTGGATCTAGGGGTCCCCCTCCTTCACCCCTGCTGCAGGGAACAATCCAGAACGGAGCAGTCGGGGGCGCTATAGACGTAGGAAGGCGGCAGGCCAGGTTAGTCCTGACTCATTTTGAAGCCTGTTTTGGCAGAAACCCCCAAGGCACCACGACGAGGCTTAAGCTGGAGGCAACAACAGACAGACCACGGACAGACCTCCCCCGGAATGGCGCCCCGCTGTGCACAGCTGACTTTCAGCCCGTCACTACTGCACCCAGAGAGGGCAGAAAAGGCATTTGAGGGAAGCGTTTGGGAATCGCATCTGTTTCCCTTAAAGTTATCCTTGTTGGAAAATTAAAATCAGAATATCTGGGGGATGGAGAGGAGTGGGAAGTGGCCCCAGAAGACATCCAGGTCCTAACCCCTGGATGCTGAGGATGTTGCTTATGTGGCAACAAAAGGACTTTGCAGCTGTGATTCAGGTAAGGCTCATGAGATGAGGGGGTCATCCTGAGTTTTCGGGGGAGGGGCAACTAAATGCCATCACACAAGTTCTTCCTTGTAAGAGGGACACAGAGGGAGACCTGCCTCAGACAGAAGAGGAGGCGGAGGGGAGAGAGGGGCTGCAAGCTGGCAGGCACAGCCACCTTGAGGAGGCAGGAGGGCCCTCCTCTAGAACGTCGGGAGGGCTGCCCGCTGACGCCCTGGCCAGGGCCAGCGACACCGCCCGCAGATCCTGGTCAAGCTGCGAGAGAAGAGGGTTCTGCCAAGTCTGGGGATTTGTTACAGCAGCCAGGGGAACCCGACCCCACGGGAAGTGCGGGGCTCACCTGCCAAACGTCGCCTGGATCGAGCAAGTGTGAATACTGCCGATGCTTCCTGCCCAGCCTCTCCTGCACCTTCCTGCCCTCCCCACCTGCCGTGAAGAGGACCCGGGCCCTCCCTGGCACTCCTGCTCTCCCGCCACAGTCTCCGGCCTCCTCATTCAAGTCACACCTGGCCCAGGTGCAGGCAGCCGGCATCTGACAACAGAGTCCCCTCACCCCCGGCCCAGGCTGAGGGAAAGCACCAGGATTCCAGCCCCAGTGAGGGTGTCTGGGGAGCCACACTGATGATGACATGAAACAGCTTTCATCCAGGAGGATAAGGAGAGGCCCTGCTCCAGAGTCAATGCCACGAAGCTGAGAGGGGAGGCTATGACTGCTCCCGGGACCCCAGCAGCTGCCGTTGGCACATTGATGAGACTGACTGCTGCCCTACAGGCAGGGAAACAAGCACCCCTTTCTTTCCTTCTTTCTTTCTTTCTTTCTTTTTTAAAGACTGGCCCGGAACTAACATCTGTTGCCAATCTTTTTTTTTTTTTTCCTATTCTTCTCCCCAAAGCCCCCCAGTACATAGTTGTATATTCCAGCTGTAAGTCCTTCTGGTTGTGCTATGTGGGACGCCACCTCAGCACGGCCTGATGAGCAGTGCCAGGTCCACGCCCAGGATCCGAACCAGAGAAACCCTGGGCCACCGAAACAGAGTAGCAAACAACCACTCGGCCCAGGGCCAGCCCAAGCACTCCTTTGTGTGAACATACAACATGTGGGTGCCCTGCAGGTTTGAAAGCAGCGCTGTCCCCAGAGGCAGGTGCAGCGGCCATGAGCCTGCTGGAAGGACAACCTGTGGACCCTGGGCATTGACTCCTGGGCGTGCCCACTCGGGCCTAGGGGTGCACAGCAGGGTGGGCCCGGCAGTCAGCCTGGCGGCAATCCCTCCCTGCAGGGAGACATGGCAGGCAGCCACCACACTGCTCACGGACGTGCAAGCGGAGACCTTGGAGCAGCAACTGCACACCCAGCTCTGAGGTCCGAGCATCCCCCCGTGCCAGGGCCTGGGCCAGCCCTGGAGGGGACCTTCTCACATGTGTACCAAAGGATGCAGTCCCAAGGGCTGCCTGGGCTCCTGGACAATGTCCCTCCCTCCCTGCTGGCCTACCAGGGACTGGCCCTGTGTCTTCTCCCCACACACCCATGGCTGAGGGGCTGCTGAGCAGAAGAAATGCAGATGGCCCTAGCCAGCCACCCCATGCCCTCTCCTCCCACAGGCCAGGTG
Source organism: Equus przewalskii (assembly GCF_037783145.1). NCBI lineage: Eukaryota > Metazoa > Chordata > Mammalia > Perissodactyla > Equidae > Equus > Equus przewalskii. Next base: position 978,500 of record NC_091851.1, on the reverse strand, counting down.
GAGGCTGGAGGCTGGCAGGAAAGGCTGCCACCAGGGGCAGAACAAGGAAGCACACCCCAGGTGCTCTTTCTGAGAAAGAAGAAAGGACACGGCCCATGACTTTGCACCAACCACGGCACCCACACTTCACTGTGTTGTTTCTTCCTCATCAGTCCCCACAAGGACCCTACAGAGTAGGTACTGACATCCCGTTGCAGACAAAAGACGAGCCCCCCAAAGAGAAGAAACGGGTGGCACTGAAAAATGGTCTGCGATTCAGCCTCGCTTTCTTGTCCCATCTCCCGCCCCGGAAGCTTCGCAGACCTCCATCACGGTCCTGTTTGCCATTATTAGCAGGTCGTTTCCAGTCACTTACATACATCCTTTTTCTCTTCAGTGCAGACCCTTCATCCAGTGTCTAAACACAGTGTAAGCCCCCAGCTTGTATTCATGGAAATAATTCTCAAGTTTGAGAACTTTCTTTTAATCAGTTCACGTTTCTTGACGTGAGCCCAGGAGTAGGGCACTCTAGTTTTGTGAGACTGCGTCCCCGGGCCCAACAGAAGGTGTTCTGTCACACAGTGGTGGGTGAGATTGGCCCAGCCCCACAGGCAGAGCCAGGAGCTGGAGGTGCCCGCCCCACCCGGGGTGACCAGCAGGGCAGTGGGGGTGTGGGCCAGGCAGAGGCGGTTGGCTCGTCTCTACCCCACAGTCCACAGGCCCAGATGACACGCCTCCACTGGCTTTGCCTCCCCTTTGCCCATCCCCACGCCTCTGCATTCCTGAGAAGGACAAAGAGACGAGAACTTTCAGTACCCGGTGTCACAGAGAATTGCTACACCTGCAAGGGATGGAGAGCTGAGTCACCGGGGGGCTCGCTGCAGAGGAGGAGGAAGGCACGCTCCCAGCATCTGGTGTCCAGCAAGCAAGATGCCCAGAGTGTCCCTGTCACCTTTGGGTGGAGTTCGGTCACCAGGGTCCCCTTAGACTTCGTCCACCCCTCCTTGCCCTTCTTCAGCTGTGGCTTCTTGGGACCACTCCCCTCCAGGAGGCCCCTGGGGAGGGGCACAGCTCAGGTGAGTGCCCATGGGAGACGCCCTGGCCTCCCCTAGCCCGGTTGCCACTCCACGCCCAGCCGCCCAACCTGACTGGGATGCAGGACTTATTGGCTGCGCACCTTGGACGTGCTTCCAAGGTTTCCATCTACCTTATATTCTTTTACAGAAGAGGTGCTCCTAAGGCAGAAGGCTCAGCTCCCTGCAGTGGGATGATCCCTCTGCCCCACCTCCCAGGTCCGCACGGCCCCAGGGGCTGGTGGGATGCTGATCTCAAGATGCCTGTGGCTGCTCTTCCTTCACAATTGATTTTTCATCATGAGTGCTGGGGCCAGCCTGCCGGCGAGGGCTGTGGAGGGTTCTGCCCACAGCTGCCCTGTCCTGTCACCACAGCCCGCCGGCTCACACCGAGTGAGAACGGTCTTAGAAGTAGGCATTTTGGAGGTGGCGGTCCCACCCTCCTGAGAACTTTGAAGCATTCTGCACACACCCTTGGGAGGGCAAAGATGGTCGCATGGGGACCCAGTGGCACTTGACATCTTGTCTTGAAACTATTGCCTCTCGTTCATCTGTAACTTGGGCTACAATCTAGGGGTTAAAAAAAACACCTCAAGGGGCCGGCCCGGTGGCGCAGTGGTTAAGTTCGCACGTTCCGCTTCTCGGCGGCCCGGGGTTCGCTGGTTCGGGTCCCAGGTGCGGACATGACACTGCTTGGCAGCCATGCTGTGGTAGGCGTCCCACGTATAAACTAGAGGAAGATGGGCACGGATGTTGGCTCAGAGCCAGGCTTCCTCAGCAAAGGGAGGAGGACTGGCAGTAGTTAGCTGAAGGCTAATCTTCCTCCAAAAAACAAAAAACAAAAACAAACAAACAAAAAAAACACCTCAAAATATGATGGCCCATCACATGGCCCTGGCTCTGCCCCACCCACGGGCTCAGCTGAGGGCAGGGCTGCCCGCCGTGGTGGTGCTGGGGCCCAAGGAGGGTGCGTGGCCTATGGGCCCATATGCATAGTTCAGACGCTGGGCTTGGGCCAGTCTCCTCCCTCAGGATGAATTGTTTCTGGAATATTTCTCTGTCCTTCATTCAAGCAGACTCCTGGCAGGACCACCCCCAGTCCTCCACACGATCCAGAACCGCAGGGTCAACCCAGCTGAGCAGCAAAATGTGTTCCCAGGACAGTTTCGCAGCTGCCTCATGCAGGCACTGGTCCAGGCGCTGGAGGACGAGCAGAGGAGACACTCTTGCCAGGGAAGACCGCCAGCCTTTAAATCAGTCGCTCTGCATTCCCATCAAACCAAATGGGGGAGAAGGGTTTTTAAAGGCCCCAGATGAGCCCAGTGTGCAATCACGCCTGAGAGCCTACCCTTTGGCACATTGCTCGTGTCATAAATTTTTATTTATTTTTAAAACAGTGCTTTTCAAACTCTCCTGTGCCTATAAATCGCCTGGGGGTCTCACTCAGGGCAGGGCTGACTCAGCGGGTCTGGAGCAGGGCCCGGGCCTGCGTGGCTAACAAGCTCCTGAGCGATGGTGATGTGCCAGCTGCAAACCTCGCTTTGAGTCACACAGCTTTGGACTCTATTGCCTCATTTGGTGTTTCTAAAGATTTTTTTCTCATTGAGGTCACATTGGTTTAAACATGTAAATTTCAGGTATACATCATTATATTTAACTTCTATATATACTACATCACGTTCACCAAGAAAAGTCTAGTTTTTATCTGTCACCATACATATGTCCCCCTTTACCCGTTTCAGCTTCCCCTCACCCTCAATCCCTCTGGCAACCATCAATTTGTTTTCCTTATCTACGTGTTGTTTGTCTTCCACATATGAGTGAAATCGTATGGTGTTTGCCTTTCTCTGACTTATTTTGCTTAGCATAATACCCTTAGGGTCCATCCTTGTTGTCGCAAATGGCAAAAATTCATCATATATATTCCACATCTTCTTTATTCATTCATCTGTTGATGGACACTTGGGTTGTTTACAAGTCTTGGCTATTGTGAATTATGTTGCAATGAACGTAGGGGTGCATATATCTTTACACATTCTTGTTTTTGTGTTCTATGGATATATATCCAGCAGTGGAATAGCTGGATCATATGGTATTTCTATTTTTAATTTTTTGAGGAATCTCCATACTGTTTTCCATAGTGGCTGCACCAGTTTGCATTCCCACCAGCAGTGTACGAGTGTTCCCTTCTCCACATCCTCGCCAACACCTGTTATTTCTTGTCTTTTTGATAACAGCCACGTTGACGAGTGTTAGGTGATACCTCATTGTGGTTTTGATTTGCATTTTGGCTTTAGTGAGAATTCTTCCAGGCAGCTCTTTCCTGGGTGGCAAGTTACAAGACCAGGCATTGAGGCCACACAGTGGGAGTTGTGAATATTTGATGCTCTGTGGAGAAGCAGGAGTGAGTCCTTGTGGATGGAGAACCTATGCATAATGATAAGGAAGCAGATGTGTCTCAGTGTCCGTATGGTTTGTGCACCTGAACCCAGCCCCAACGGTTCTTGACACACTTCAGATGCTTCAGGGAAAGGGCCATCCCAGGAAACCCCTGATTACCTGTCTGTGTCCTCAAGCATCTGTGACCCCATACAGACACGCAAAGCCCCAGATCTGCTTTCTGAGACCAAGAAGACTTGCCCCCACTCCCAGACTGTGGAGTCCGTGCACATTTCTCACATCGTTGCCCCATAGAGAATGAGTTCCTTGAGTTTTAACAGAACTGCTGAGAAGCTGAGGAAAAGTGCTCCGTGATCAGACAAGTTACAGAAAGCACGGGGCTCAGCTACTGTAAGCAGGTTTCTTAATTGCAGGGCTTCTCAGAGACTGAAATGGAAAAGGCCAAGAAGACGAGGCAATGCAGAAGTTCTCCTAGATGTTTTCAGGACGTTCTCAATAACAGCTCCCACGAGGCCTCCCTAGGATGTAGTTTGAAATCACTGTATTTGGCCAGAGTTAGGCCTTTGATGAAATCTCTGTGGGTCACAATTCCTCATGAGCATGGGAACTGTGTGATCTCTGAGGCAGCCCAGGACCACCCCAGTGCTGGAGGCCGCTCACCTAGTGAAGTCCAGCTGCGACCTTAGTCCGGGCTGTCCAGTGCGCCCACCTGAAGCACCAGCTCTGGCCAGGAGGGAAACAGACAGCATTTGCATAGTGCTTCCCAGCTTGGAGAAAATTGCAGATTTCCCTGATTGTGCATGCTGGGGATCACACCAGAAACTTTGGGTTTCAATCACGGCAAGCATCAGTGCCTGGGGATGACAAACCTTGGCTGCAAGCAGGGCCAAGGCACAGGGGAATTGGAATGAAAGGACTCTGACATCTAGTGCGGATGGATTTCAGACAAAAAGCTTTCTGCCTGTTCTGTCTTCTCACTGACTTTCTGAGAACAGCTGCTTTGTTTTGACCAGTGTTCTCAAGCTGTGGTCGGCGGCCCCAACAACATCAACGTCACCTGGGAACTTGTTGAAAATGCAGGATCTCAGACACGCCCCCCGCCATCGCATTGAGTCCAAATCAGGGCGAGGCCCAGCAGTCTTGGTGTTAACGAGCTCTCTGACTGACTGCACTGAAGTCCAACTGTCGCCACTTGACCAAAGAGCCCGGTGTGACAGGGTCCCTCAAAACCCACGAGCCACATCTATCTTTGTTTCCTCCTTAGTTTTATTTTTCTCTGCAAGTTTATCTTGCTTTGTCTTGCCAACCATTTGCCCCCATCATGAAGAAATTGATGTGGGCCCAGTGTGTTTTCCAGGAATACCTGCCACACACCCCCCAAGGGGCCCCAAGGAGGACTCATGCAGGATGTCCTGAGACCGGAAGAATCTGTCCTAGTTTTTAAAGCCTCTTGGAAAGTCAGATTTGGGGTCATCTCCTTCCAGCTTCTAACAGTGCTCCTGGCAGTGGAAGCAATTGTTTCAAGCCCCAAATCCCCTGAAAGTGCTGCTTTAACCCATTTTCAGACCCCTCCCATGCTAGCAGTGAAACCAGTGAGGAACATGCTCTCCTTTGCTGCAGAGGGGCCACGCTGGCTGCACAGTCCACTCACCCGGGCATGCAGGCAGAGCATCACGTCAGCACTCTGAGGGGAGAAATCTGGGCCCTGGACATTTTTAAAAGCTCCCTCATGATTCTAACTTGCAGCCAGGCTTGAGAACCTGGCATTAGGGTTAGAGGCTGAGAAAAACAAAAGAAAACAGAAGGCTCTGGAAGGGACCCCAGGGAATGGCCGAGGGGAAAAGTGCTCACAGCGCTGGAAAAGCAGAAAGGAAGCAGAGAACGGGGATCCACAGTGGGATAGGGAGTGAAAATCCCAAAACGCCTTCTTCATGTGTCCAGCAGAGAGGGGCGCTCTGCAACCCCACCACGTCTACTCGCTCCTGGACAGTGCGGTCAGGGTACCATCACTCCAGGGCCAAGATCGATGGTGTCTGCACCTTCACTGCAGCAGCCCCAACTCCTGGGCCCGGGCCTGGGGTAGAGCAGAGAAGAGCCTGGCTCCAGACAAGACGTGTGTGTGTCCTTTCAGACCCGCGCCCAGGCAGTCACAGGGCTCAGCCTGGCGGGCCTCATGGGCCAGCTGCCCGCCCACGGCCACCTTCTGCTCACCATGGCACTGCCGCCTCTGGAGGGAGCTGCAGAGAAGGACTCAGCCCCGCCGTGGCCATGCTCCTGCGCACGTGTGCACAGCTGTCTGCATCCCAGCCTGGGCGCCCCTCCAGGTTCCCTGACAGGGCTCTGGCTAAGGCGTTTTCTCAGCTCAACCTTTCCCCTACAAGGGCTCCCAGACCGTGAGACAACCCCCCCTACCCGCACTGCGGGTCTCTGACCCTCACCCAGGACGTCCACAGGGAGAATGAGCCCCGGGGCCAGCACCTCTCTCCTTTGCCTCTTGCTGCACATCCCAGCAGCGGTGAAAGTGTGATTGTTACTCTGTTTGCTTCCATGTCCTGAGTGACCACTGGGCAGTTCAACAAATAGGTGCTCAACAAGCAGTTGATGAGTGAACGAACAAATGAGGCAGGGGCTGGGTCTGTTAGCCCAGAGTTAGGACGCAAGGCCTGGGCGAGGTCCCGCCATCTGGGCCGACACCAAGCGCATCACCTTTGAACGTTGGCGACAAGTGCTCTGACTCGAGTCCTAGCGTGGCCACAGTTTAGATCTTCTTTCTTTTTAACAAATACAATGTAAAGTGAACTGGAAATCAGATTATCTTTATTTGGCTGTTTTTTATAAAAGCAGATACAAATCTGACACAGACCGAGGTGTGAGGGCAGCAGAGCCGAGAGAACAGGCGGAAGAACGAGTGAAGGATGGGTACAGACAGACAGACGAGCCACGCGGGAGAGGCCAGCTTGCCTCCTCTTGTCTCTCCAGGCTAGTTTTCAGTCTTGGCTGCCTCCCTAAGATCTGCTTCTGACATGATCTCCATTCTTTTCATAAAATTCATTCTCTAAAACATCCCCAAAGCACTTAGTCCAGCCAAAGCTTCATTCCCAGGCAGCGACCGCGATACAGAGTCGGGGCTCCTGTCAGAAGCTCTTAGATGCAGGTAAAATGATGACCCTCTTAACCTTCTAGATTCCGGCCAACTCCTGCTGTCGCTTCTAATTGCAGAGAAGACAACACAAAGAGACGGGTCTGACTTTGTTTGTGGACTGGCTGCTACCTCAGAAGTCCATTTTGTTTAGGGCGGTGTACACATATACCCTACCTGAGGTAAAGAATACGAGAGCTGAGTTGGGCCATGGAGGGGTCCAGGCCCCTCGAGATCTTCAGAGGAGTTGCTCAAAGGCACAAACCCCGGCGCTGGCAGAGCCTGGACCTGACCCCACAGCTCGTGTCTCCCAGGCTGTGTTCTTTCCGCCCTGCAGCGCTGCCTCCTGCACGTTTGTGCAGGAGCTGTTTACCGAGCATCTGCTCTGGGCAGGTACTGCCGCTGTGGGGACAGGGTTGCCATGCTGGGCCACAACCCTGCTGCCCTGGGCTCCCAAGCTGGCATGGCAGCAGGGGCGGGCGCCACACTGAGAGCCACTGGAGGGGCCTGCCTGGGCGGTGCTCCTCCAGCTCAGCTGGCCGAGAAACGTCAGCTATGAGAGGCAGAATCTCAGGAGGCGGGCCGCAGTGGCGGGCTGTTTCATCTCCCCAAATCCCAAGATAAAATCAGTTTTATAGTCTGAATTCTGTCCTCTAAAATCCACATTGAAGCCCTAACCCCCAGCACCTCAGAATGTGACTTCACCTGGAGACAGGGCTTTGAAGAGGTAGCTAAGTTAAAAGGAGGCCATTAGTGTGGGCACTAACCCAACATGGCTGGCGTCCTGAGAAGAAGAGAAAATTTGGGCACACAGAGATACCAGAGGAAAGGCCATGTGGGGATACAAGAAGATGGCATCTACAAGCCAAGGAGAGAGACCCCAGGGGAAACCAGCCCTGTGACACCTTGATCTTGAACTGTGAGAAATGAGTCTCCATTGTCTAACCTCCAAGACCATGGCCCTTTGCAGACTGACACACAGAGCAACTGGACAGCAAGGCCGACACTCATGGACACTTACAGCAAAACCAGCCAGCATCCGAAATACAAATGGGCGGGACAGACTGCACAGCTACTAGCCCTGGATGTGTGAGAGGGAATGTGTGAGGAAGCAGCAGGGTGACTGTCGGGCCTGAGAACAGAACCCCAAAGCAACCTGAGCATCGTGAGCAGACTGGGGAACAGCAGCTGAGACTGAGAGGGCTGGGCTAGTGCACAGTGAGGGTAAGCTCAGGAGTAGGGACCAGAGGCAGGGCAGGCTGGGCCATCCAAGCTCTTAACACTGTCCCACTGCGGCTCTCTTCTAGGACAGAGCCCATGCTGAGGAGAAAGTGGTAGAGGAAAGTCAAAATTGAGCAGGATGCCCACAACAACAAAGGTAAAATGGGGAACCCATCCAGGCAGGCTCCAAAAGTAGGCTGCCATATTGTTTAACACCACAGGAAAACAGCAAAAGGGTGCTCTGTGAAGTTAAACATGCTCTCTTCTAAAACTTCAGGAAAACTTGATTCACATAAAAAGTGAGCAACAGGACAGTGCTGGCTCCCCAGGGACATATGCATCCAGCTTGGCACACATCTCTCAGGTTTTGAAAAAGTTGTGGGGGTGATGTCAGCATCATGGCAGAATGAGTTGTTCCCCTCGTCTCTCCCCTGTAAGTTACAATCAGTCAGACATCCATTGATCAACAAAGGACTCTGCACAGCACACCAGAATGCCTGAAATAGATGCATCTATACATCTAAAGGGGTAGGGTGCCCTGACCTGAGGTTTCAAGAAGTACACTGATGTATGTCAGTGGCCAGAGGCTGCTGAACCCACAACAGCACTCGTGGCTTAGCCCCCTTCCCTCCCCAGCAGTGGCAAGTGACATCTGTAACCTGAGGCTTCAGGAACCACAGCAGAACCCATGACCCAGCTCCCAGTGGTGGCACCATATGGAAGACCATATAGAAAAGAGAATTAGCAAGCGTAAGACAGAAATCTAGAAACAATTCAGGTGGAAGAGGAGAGAGAACTAAGATTTTTTTTTTTAAATGAAGAAATTCTATGAGAACTATCCAACTCAATTAGGAAAAGCAACATAAGGATAATGGGTATCCCAGAAGGAGAAGAGAGAGAGAAATGAACAGAGAGCTCATTCAAAGAAATAACAGCTGAGAACTTCCTAAACCTGGAGAAAGAACTGGATATACAAGTACATGAAGATAATAGAACTCCTAATTATCTCAAGGCAAAAAGATCTTCTCTAAAGCATTTTATATTAAAACTGTCAAAAGTCAACAACAAACAAAGAATATTAAGGGCAGTCAGAAAGAAAAAATAACATACAATGGAACCTCCATCAGGCTTTCAGCAGATTTCTCAGCAGAAACTCTGCAGGCTAGGAGAGAGTGGAATGATCTACTCAAAATATGAAAGACAAAAACTATCAGCCAAGAATACTTTATCCATCAAAGTTATCATTCACATATGAAAGAGAAATAAAAACGGCGGGAATTCATCATCACTAGACCTCTCTTATAAGAAATGTTGAACGGAGCTCTCCTACCTGACGTAAAAAGGCAAAGATTTACAAAGCTCTGAGTGAGGTGATAAATAGAGAGAAACTGAAAAATGCAATTCTCTATCAGAATAGGCTGGTAAACACTTACTTATAACACAGAGGCTACAGAGAAAGAAAGCATCAAAAATAACTATAACCACTTCAATTTGGTAAAAAATTCACAATAGAAAAAAGGATAAATTGTGACAACAAAACATAGAAGGGGAGAAGAAAAGGATGGAACCTGCATAAACTAATGAAGATGAGATGCTATCAGCAGAAAAAGGACTATCTTATCTATGAGATCATTTCTACAAACCTCACGGTAACCACAAAACGAAAAATCAGAGCAGAGTCGCAAATCACAAATAAAGAGGAAACTGAGAAAAACATCACAGAAAACCACCAAACTGAAATGGCATACAGAAACAAAAGGAAAAACAAACAACGGAAACATAGAACAACCAGAAAACAAAAAATAAAATATCAGTATTAAGCCCTCATATATCAGTAATCATGATAAGTGTAAATGGATTGAATTCACCAATGAAAAGATGCAGAGTATCTGAATGGATTAAAAAACAAGATCCAAGAATATGCTGCCTCCAGGAGACGTATTTCTTCTCTAAAAACAAACATAGGTTCAGCATGAAAGGATAGAAGAGGATACTCCATGCAAACGGAAAACAAAAGAAAGCAGCTGTAGTCATCCTTACATCAGACAAAATAGACTTCAAGATTAAAAAGAGAGAGAGAGAGACAAATATTGACATTATATAATTATAAAAGGGACATTTCACCAAAAAGACATAACACTTATTAATATACATGCACCTAACACAGGAACACCAAAGTATATAAAGCAACTATTAATTGACCTAAAGGCAGAAATTGACAGAAACACAATAATAGTAGTGGACTTTAACACCCCACTTACACCAATGGATAGATCATCCAGAGAGAAAGTCAACAAGGAAACAATGGCCTTAAATGAAACACTAGACCAGGGGGACTGAATAGATATATATAGAACATTCCATCCAAAAGCAGCAGAATACATTCTTCTCAAGTGTGCATGGAACATTCTCAAAGATAGATCATATGTTAGGGGATAAGGCTCAATAAATTTAAGAAAATTGAAATCATATCAAGCATGTTTTCTAACCACAGGGTATGAAACTGGAAATCAACAACAAGAAGAAAGCTGGAAAAGTCACAAATATGTGAAGACTAAACAACATGTTATTAAAAAACTATTGCATCAATGGAGAAATCAAAAATACCTAGAGACAAATAAAAATGGAAACACAATTTACCAAAACTTACAGGATGAAGCAAAAGTGATAGTAAGAGGGAAGTGTATAGCAATACAGGCCTACCTCAAGCAACAAGACAAATCTCAAATAAACAAGCATACCCTGTACCTAGAAAATGGAGAAAAGGAGGAATAAACAAAGCCCAAAGTCAGTAGAAGGAAAGAAATAATAAAAATCAGAGCAGAATAAATGAAATAGAGACTAAAAAATGCAATAGAAAGGATCAATGAAACTAAGAACTGGTTCTTTGAAAACAGAAATAAAATTGGCAAACCCTTAGCCAGACTGAGCAAAAAAAGCAAGAAAGCTCAAAGAAACAAATTTAAAAATGAAAGAGGAGAAATTTCAACAGATACCACAGAAATACAAGAGATGGGAATACTATGAAAAGCTTTACAACAACAAATTGGGTAACCTAGAAGAAATTGATAAATTTCTAGAATCATACAACCTCCCAAAACTAAATCAAGAAGAAATAGAGAATCTGAGTAGGCCCATCACAAGTAAAGAAATTGAAACTGTAATCAAAAACCTCCCCCCCCCCCACCAGAAGAAAAGGCCAGGACTAGATGTCTTCTCTTGTGAATTCTACCAAACACTCAAAGAAGATTTACTACCTATCCTTTTTAAACTCTTCCAAAAAATTAAAGAAGAAAGGAGACTTCTTATCTCATTTTATGAGACCAACATTACCCTGATACCAAAACCAGAGAAGGATGACACAAAAAATGAAAATTACAGGCCAACATTGCTGATGAACATAGATGCAAAAATCCTGAACAAAATATTAGCAAATTGAATACAACAAAGCATTAAAATGATCATATACCATGAGCAAGTGGGATTTATTCCAGGGATGCAGGGAAAATGAAGAATAAAAATCACATGATCATCTCAATAGACACATAGAAACCAATTGACAAGATCCGAAATCTTTAATGAGAAAAATTCCTAGTAAAATGGGGTAGAAAGAAAATAACTCAATATAATAAAGGCCATGTATAACAAACCCACAGCTTACGTCATATTCAATGGTGAAAGACTTAAAGTTATGCCTCTAGGAATAGGAACAAGACAAGGATGCCCTCTCTTGCCACTCTTATCCATCATAGTACTGGAAATCCTAGCCAGAGCAATTAGGCAAGAAAAAGAAATAAAAGGGATCCAAATTGGAAAGGAAGATGTAAAACTGTCACTATTCGTGGATGACATGATTCTATACATGGAAACCCAAAAGAATCCACTAAAAAACTATTCAAAAAAATTAACAAATACAGTAAAGTAGCAGGATACAAAGTCAACATACGAAAATCCGTTGCATTTCTATACACTAATGTTGAAATAGCAGAAACATAAATCAAGAATACAATCCCATTTACAATCACAACAAAAAGAATAAAATACCTAGGAATAAATTTAGGTGAAATATCTGTGCACTGTAAACTATAAGACATTATTGAAAGAAATTGAAGAAGACATAAAGAAATAGAAAGATATACAATGCTCCTGAATTGGAAGAATAAACATAGTAAAAATGTCCATATTTCCTAAAGCAATCTACTGACTCAATGCAATACCAATCAGAATCCCAATGACATTTTTCATGGAAATAGAACAAACAATCCTCAAATCTATATGGAAAAACAAAACACCCTGAGTAGCCAAAACGATCCTGGGAAAAAAAAGGAACAAAGTTGGAAGTATCACACTCCCTGAATTCAAAATATACTACAAAGCTGCAGCAATCAGAACAGCATGGTACTGGCAGAAAAACAGGCATAGAGATCAATGCATCAGAATCAGGAGCCCAGAAATAAACTTACTCATCTATGGACAGCTAATCTTTGACAAAGGATCCAAGAACATACAATGGAGAAGGGAAAGTCTCTTCAATAAATGATGTTGGGAAAACTGGACAGCCACATGCAAAAGCATGAAAGTAGACCACTGTCTTACACCATACACAAAAACTAACTCAAAATAGATTGAAGACTTGACTGTAAGACCAGAAACCGTATAACTCCTAGAAGAAAAAATAAGCAGTACACACTTCGACATCAGTCTTAGCAGTATCTTTTCAAATAACATGTCTACTCAGTCCAGGGAAACAAAAGAAAAAATAAACAAATGGGACTACATCGAACTGAGAAGCCTCTGCACAGTAAAGGAAACCATCAACAAAATGAAAGACAATGCACCAACTGGGAGAAAATATTCGCAAATTATATATCCAATAAGGAGTTAATATCCAAAATATATAAAGAACTCATACAATTCAACAACAAAAAGTGAGCAACTCAATGAAAAAATGGGCAGAGAATATGGACAGACATTTTTCCAAAGAAGATATACAGATGGCCATCAGACACATGAAAAGATGTTCAGCATCACTAATTATTAGGGAACTGCAAATCAAAACTACAAGGAGATGTCACCTCCCACCTGTCAGCATGGCTATAACTAATAAGCCAAGCAATAACAAGTGTTGGAGAGGATGTAGAGAAAAGGGAACCCTCATATGATACTGGTGGGAATGCAAACTAGTGCAGCCACTATGGAAAACAGAGATTCCTCAAAAAATTAAAAACAGAAATACCATATGATCCAGCTTTTCCACTGCTGAGTATTTATCCAAAGAAAACTTGAAAACACTAATTTGAAAAGATATAGGCACTTCTGTGTTCATTGCGGCATTATTCACAATGGCCAAGACTTAGAAGCACGCCAAGTGCCCATCAATGGAGGAATGTATAAAGAAGATGTGGTATTTATATCCAATGAAATACTACTCAGCCACAAAAGACAAAATCGTGCCATTTGCAACAACATGGATGGACCTTGAGGGTATCATGCTAAGCAAAATAAGTGAGATGGAGAAAGACAAATACTGTATGCTTTCACTCATATGTGGAAGATAAACAAACACATAGATAAGGAGAACAGATAGGTATTTACCAGAGAGGAAGGGAGTTGGAGGAGGGCGAAATGGGTAAAGGGGCACATTTTTATGTTGATGGATGGAAAATAGAGTTTTGGTGGTGAACACGATGCAGGGTATACAGAAGTCGAAATATAATGAGGTACAGCTGAAATTTACATAATGTTGTGAGCCAATGTGATCTCAATAAAAAAAAGTGAGCAACAGAAATGCATTGAAGTCCAATACTTTACAAAATTAATACAAGGAAAAAGAGAATAAGGAGCAAAATAACATCTTTACCGACAATCAAAGCATGCCAGAAAGGCCGGCCCCCAGAAATCAAAGGTATGATTTTCTCTGTCAACACGAGTTAAAAGACATGAAGCACAATAAATGACATGAACACATTTAAATAACTTTGGAAGAACAATAAATAAGGTAACAAAATCGTGAGGGAATTAGAAAGAAAAGAACAGTATTTCAGAAGTAAAGACTAGGTAAAGGCTGAGGAACACAGAGCACATAAACACAATGGGTAACACCTCAAAGAAATAGAAGGTGAAAGAGGAAATTTGTAGAAAGAAGAAGCTTTCAAAAGATTTCAAAAAGACTTGAAAGACGGTGACAAAGACAGAAAATAGCCAAGATATAATATAAAGCAACTAAGAGCCTGAGAAAGAGCATCAAAGCGGGAAAAAGAATTTCAACCCAGAACAAGCAGTACCAAAACATATTTGAGTAAAATTGCTAAACTTTAAAGAAAAAGAAAAAAATCCTTTAGGCATCTAGGCAAAAAGAACGAGTGACTCAGAAAGAAAAATATCATCAAACTTTTCAATGGCAACACTCGGTCACGGAAAAAGATAGGGCAATATATTTAAAAGACTCAAGGGAAAAAATGTGAGCCAAGGATTTTATATCCAGCAAGATAGACTTTAATTATAAACCCTCACACAAACTTATATATATATGTTCCCTTGAACATTTCAGGAGGAATCTTCTAGAGGATGAACTTCAGACAGCTGATATGACGAGAGACATCGACCTAAGGACTGATGGTGAGCATGAAATATGTAGCTACCTGAAGGGCTAGGACAAGGTAAGGGCTCAGAAGTCCAGAGCACAGACAGCGCAAGCATCACGCAGTCACAGAGTGGGGGATGGAGAGAGCAGGGAAGAAAAGGTTAACTCTGTTAGTAATCAGGTTTTTGTAGTGGTGGTGACAGTGATATTGCTATTCTTATTTTGTTGGCTTATAATGTAGACTAAAACAAATAATAATTATGGCATATTCTAATCCTGTCAACCCCTGTGGCCTTGAGAATCAGGATTCCTGTTGTGGAAAAAATGAAATACAGACGGAAGAGAAAGGAGGAAACTAAAACCCTGTAAGTCCTAAATTTGGATTAAGAATAGCAGTATGTACTCATGAGGTGTTTTACTTTTAAAGTAGATAGATAGATAGAGAATACATACATACATACATGCATATGAAGATATATAAATATAGGGAAACAAGAAGCAACCCAGTAGCAATGAGTGTGTCTAGCCTCCAGAAGGTGGTCTTGAAATACGCCTTTCCAGTAAAAGAAACCAAGGCTTCTTGGCTTCACGCCTTGTCACATGTCTGGGAAAAGAAATGTTCAAGGTAAGCCTGGAACAGCTGTTTATAGCAGATAGCAAGGACACTCTCAAAGACCACTAGAATCACATCAAAAGGACTCAGGAGCCAACATAAGGAGGCTCCCATTATGAGATAAATTAAGCCTCAAAAAGGAGAATAAGTGCAATATATTGAAACCTGTAAAATATCAATTCATGAATTCATGATAATTTTCTAAATTAATTGATCACTTTTTGAAGATTTATGAAAACAATTCAGCATTTTTAAATCAAAAAAAGCATCAAAAATTTACCCTCCTTTTCTTATGTGAACCACACCTCTGGGTAATCCAGTAATAGATGAGTAAAAGTGTCTCTTTATAAAATTATCCCAGCTAATAAGTGAAAAATGATAGAAATGGAAGCTCACCATTTTGCAAACTCAAATAAATTAATGGTCCCAGGCACTAAGCAGCAGCAGCTGCTGACATTATAAAAAGAGAACCATCCAGACATTCCTCCTCATGAAAGAATACAGCTGTCTGGCATAGACAGCAGGACGGTGCCCGGGTCTGATCAGTCTCTGGGTCCAGCTACAGGACCAAGCACAGCAGCATGCATTGCTCTGCACACATGTGCCCCATTGGCAAAAACCACCCTGGGAAACCCTTAGATCAACCAGACCATGTCCATTGACAGAAGAGGAAAGAGACATGAAGAGGGAACTGTCACCTTTGTCACCTGTGCAGTAGCTAAGATTGTGTTTGCCTAAAATTATTCAGCAAGCCATATGTTCTATGTGATTTTCTGCACTTGTGTTTTATTTCATAACAGAAAAAGCTATTAAAAAGAAAGAAACAGAACCACCTAGAGAGCTTGTTGATTTGGGGGCCCCACCCCCAGAGTCCCTGATATGATAGGCCTGAGCTGGGACCTGAGAATTTGCTTCCCCACCAAGCTCCCAGGCAATGCTGATGCTGCTGGTCTGTGGACCACACTTCAAGTAACAGAGGGAGAGAGAGCAAACAGATTGTCTACTAGATTTATGGAGAATATTTGATAATCATAACAATATAGAACACTAGATTCAGCATGGAATACCTAATTTTACTTAATTCTCACAATAGCTCTGAAGTCAATATTACTATATGCCTTTGAAACATGAACCTACAGAAGCCAAGAGAACAGAGTAACGTGTGCAAGGACCACAGTTAGGGATGTCACTCCAGAGTTCATACCAGGTGTCCCCAACTCAAGAGCCTGTGTCTCCAAGTCCTTTTCCATGTACCTCCCTTTTGATGGAAGCCATGATCTGACACTGAAAGGTGAATGTAGGAATGTAAAACCAGTTCCCTTGCTGAAGCATCTCTGGGTATTAGGAGGGAAGCCATGTTTGCCAAACCCCAGCAAGTAGAAAGGCTGGGGTGGTCTTGGCTCCATGAGCACCAGCTCCCACATATCTGCAGAGTGTCATGCACTAGTGTTTCAGTTAGCTGTGCTGTATAACAGAACACCAAGACTTAGTGGCTTAAAACAATAACAATTTGTTATTTCTCAGAATTCTGTGGGTTCGGTGGGTTCAGCTGTGTGCTCACTTGTGTGGCTGCACTCTGTTCTGTGCCAAGCTGGGGCTGCAAGGCATAAAATGGCCTTGCTCCCAAGCCTGCGGCCCTGGTGCTGGCTGTCAACTGGGCCTGTGTTTCCATGTGCCCTCTCATCACTCCATAGTCTAACTAGGCTTCCCTGTGGGGCCAGGGGAGCATTCCATACCCCAATTCACAAGACTTGTCAAGATTCTGCAGTCCCATGGCCAAGACCAGTATCAATGTGGGAAGGACTACACAAAGGCATGGATCCTGGGAAGCATTGCTTATTGGTGGCCACCATTGCAACACTCTACTCCTCCCAACACAGCCCATGTAGAAACTCAGGGACCTGCCATCATCACTGGCCCATGCAGCAACAATGAAGGCAGCACTGTTCAGTCCACGATAAAGACAATGTAAGGTTCCCCAGATTGGCAACAGGGCCAGAGCCTCCAGCTACAGAAAATAACTGCTGGGAGGACTTGGAGAGAGATGGCTCCCTGGGATATGAACTTGGCTGTGCACAGACTCGCTGAGCATCAGAAGGAATGCACAGCATCACCCTCCAGAGGGCTTGCTGGCATCAACCTGAATCTGACCAGGGCCTGGGTCACCCCCAGTTCGTAAGGAAGATGAGGCAGGGACATGCTGGCACCTCGGAAATCTTCCCGTGAGTATCCTGCTCCCTGAGTGTGGCTTTTGGACCAGCAGCCCCAGAATCACCCCAGAGCCAGCTAAAAATAAGGAATCCCAGCTCCACCTCAGACCTGCTGGGTCAGAATCTGCATCTTAACAAAATCTGCAGGTGATTCATATGCATAAGAAAATTTGAGATGCTCTAGGGACCATGGACCTAGTTCCTTCAACAAGTAAATTTCAAAGGACATACACAAAAAAAAGATAGACAGGGAGAGGAAGTCTATGGAGCAAAAGAGACTTTTGAAATATGTCAATAAAATGCAGTGGGCAAACCTCGTTAGGATCCTGATTTGTATCCGCCAAACGGAAACAAATGATCACTGACATTGGCTACTAAGGAATCGTTATTGATCCTTAGATGTGGTGACACTGTGGGAGTTATGTTAAAAGGTTTCCCCTTCCAGAAATACATATGGAAATGTCTACTGAGAGCATGATAGGATGCCCGGAATAGGCTTCACAAGGATGCAGTGGGTAGTGCCTGGGTGGGGATCTATCTCAAAGGTTGCACTGAGCGGCTCTCAGTGAGTGAATGGAGGCCCAATAAACTATTCCTTCCACTGTTGTCTTGATTGGAAAGCTCACAGAATTAAATACTTTTTTAATCTCCTGGTTGTTTTTATAAAAAAGATACAGATTCCAGGAGTTTTTGCAAGATGGCAGCATAAGAGGATCCTGAGCTCACCTCCTCCCATGGACACAGCAAACCTACAGCTCCCTGTGGAGCAATTGCCCCTGACAGAGATCTGGAAACTGGATGAAAAGAAGCTCCAGAACCAGGGACAACACAAGGTGGGGCAGAGTGCAGTCCTGCTGAGGACAGACCCACCCTAGCCTCGGCACCACATGGTCAGGAGCACTCTCAAAGGGACGGAGGTGCTCCCAGGGGAACAGGGATCTGAGCACCACGTTAGGCAGCCCAGCCCTTAGATCCAGCACAGGAGAGATGAGACCCTGTAATACCTGACTTTGAAAACCAATGGTGAATATGCTCAGGAAAACTAGAACTTCAGAGAAAGGAGAACCTGCTCTTAAAGGGCCCACACACAGACTCACTCGAAAAGGAAACCAGCTCGAAAACACCAGATAGAAAAGTGCATAATCCATTGGTACAAGAGACTCACTTACTAAGCCCATAGCACATCCTGGAGAAGCAAGAGGTGGCTGGGCCCACCCCCTAGGGATGGAGATATATTGGCAGCCATTTTATGACCTTCAGCCATGCTGACACAGACGCTGGCAGATACCATTGGGAATCCTCCCTCCAGCCTGCTAGTGCAAGGACCTGCCCTGCCCAGCAGCACTCCTGAACCAGTTACATGTCCCTGGGCCACACAACCAGCTCTCACTAGAGGCCTACCCTGCCCACTAGCACACCAGAGGAAGTCATGCTCCACATAGTTGCATAGCCAGCCCACGTCTGAGGCCTGGGTTACCTAAGAGCAAGCTAACACAGCTGCATTCCTGAGCTACAAACCCAGCTGCACCAGGGGTAGGGCCAGACCAGCCTACCCACTTGCCTGCAGCAATAGAGACCCCACCACAACAGAAAGCCACATAAGCGACACCCCTGAAACATTTGGCATGGGTAATGAGAGGGGAACATGCTGCTTGGCTCCATAACACATCTCCTACATAGGACCACATTTCCAAGATCAGGAGATTTAGTTGATCTACTTAATATATAGAAATAAGTACAGAGAAGTAGGCAAAATGAGGAGACAAAGGAATATATTCCAAATAACAGAACAGGACAAATCCTCAGAAAAGGAACTAAATGAAACAGAGATAAATAATCTGCCTGATAAAGAGAAAAAACTAGTGATCATAAGGATGCTCACTGATCTTGGGAGAAGAATAGATGAACACAGTGAGAACATCAAAAAAAAAGTATTGGAAAATGTAAGAAAGAAGAAAGAAAGAAACCAATCAGAGCCAATGGATTCAACAATGGAAATGAAAAATTCACTAGAGGGAATCAATAGCAAAGTAGATGACACAGAAGAATGTATTAGCTACCTGGATGAAAGAGTAGAGGAAACCACCCAAGCTGAGCAGAAATAAAAATAATTAAGAAGAATGAGGACAATCTAAGGGACCTCTGGGGCAACATGAAGCACACTAATGTTGCATTATAGGTGTCCCAGAAGGTGAAGAGAGAGACAAAGGGGCAGAAACTTACTTGAAGAAATAATAGCTGAAAAATTCTCTAACCTGAGGAAGGAAACAGACATTCAGGAACAGGAAGCCCAGAGAGTACCAAAGAAGATGAATTCAAGAAGCTCACACCAAGACACATTATCATTAAAATGTCAAGTATTAAAGATAAAGAGAGAATCTTAAAAGCTGCAAGAGAAAAGAAACAAGATATGTACAAAGGAAATCCCATAAGGCTATTAGCTGACTTTTCAGCAGAAATCTAGAAGGGAGTGACATGATATATTCAAAATGCAGAAAGGAAAACACTTAAAACCAAGAATACTCTTCCTGGAAAGGTTATCATTCAGAATGGAAGGAGATTAAAAGAGCTTTCTAGACAAGCAAAAACTAAAGGAGTTCACCATCACTAAACTGGCATTACAAAAATGTTAAAGGGACTTCTTTAAGTGGAAAAGAAAAGGCCAAAATTAGATATGAGAATTATCAAAGAAATAATATCACTGGTAAAGGCAAATATTCAGTAAAGCTAGTGGATCAACTACCTATAAAACTAGTATGAAGGTTAAAAGACAAAACTACTAAAATCATCTATATCTATGATAAGAGGTTAAGGGATATACAAAATTAAAAGAGGTAAAACATCATATCAAAAACATAAAATGTGGGTAGAAGTGTAGGGCTTTTAGTAAGAGGTCAAACTTAAGATACCAACAACCTAACATAGATTGCTATTTATTTAGGTTGTTATGTATAAACCACATGGTAACCACAGAACAAAAACCTATAATAAATACACAAGAAATAAAAATAAAGGAATCCAACATAACACTATAGAAAGTCACCAAACCACAAAGAGAGCAAGAGAAGAAGAACGGAACAGAAAACTACAAAAACATCCAGAAAAAAAGTCACAAAATGTTAATAAGTACATGCCTATCAATAATTACTTTAAATATAAATGGACTAAATGCTTCAATCAAAAGATGTAGGGTGGCTAAATGGATAAAAAACAAGACCCATATATATGCTGCATACAAGTGACACATTTCAGATAGAAAGACACTCACAGACAAAGTGAAGAGATAGTAAAAGATATTCCGTTCAAATGGAAACAAAGAGGAAACTAGAGTAGCAATACTTATATCAGAAAAAATAGACTTTAGAACAAAAACTGTGAAAAGAGACAAACGAGGGCACTACATAATGATAAAGAGAACAATCCAACAAGAGGATATAACACTTGTAAATATCTATACACCCAACACAGGATCACTAAATATATAAAGCAAATGTTAACAACATAAAAGGAGAAATTGACAGTAACACAATAATAGTAGGGGACTTTAATATCCTACTTACATCAGTGGTTAGATCATCCAGACAGAAGATCAATATAAAACATTGGCCTTAAATGACACATTAGACCACATGGACTTAAAGATATTTAGAACACCCTACCCAAAAACTACAGAACACACATTCTTTTTTTTTTTTTTTTTTTTGGTGAGGAAGTTTCTTCCTGAGCTAACACATTTGCTAGTCTTTCTCCATTTCATATGTGAGTTGCCACCACCACATGGCTGATGACTGGTGTAGGTTGGTGCTCAGGATCCAAACCCACGAACCTGGGCTGCTGAAATGGAGCATGCCAAACTTAACCACTATGCCACAGGGCTGGCCCTGAACACACATTCCTTTTGAATGTTCATGGAACATTCTCCAGAATTTATCATGTTAGGCCACAAAACAAGTCTCAGTAAATTTACAAAGGTTGAGATAATGTCAAGCATCTTTTCCAACCAAATAGTATGAAGCTAGAAATCAACTACAAAAGGAAAACTGAAAAAGTCACAAATACGTGCAAATAAAACAAAATGCTACTGAACAATTACTGGGTCAATGGATAAATCAAAAAATATCTGCAGACAAACAAAAATGGAAATACGCCATATCAAAATCTATGAGATAAAGCAAAAGCAATACTAACAGGGAAGCTTATAGCAATACAGGCCTCCCTCGGGAAACAAGAAAAACTTCAAATAAACAATCTAACATTAGACCTAAAGTAATCAGAAAAAGAAGAACAAATGAGGCCTCAAATTGGTAGAAAATAATAAAAATCAGAGTGCAAACAAATAAAAACTAAAAAGACAATAGAAACGATCAATGAAACAGACTTGGTTCTTTGAAAAGATAAACAGAATAGACAACCCTTTAGCTAGATTCACTAAAAAAAAAAAATAAAGAAGACTCAAATAAATAAAATCAGAAACAAAAGAGTAGAAATCTAAACAGATACCACAGAAATACAATAAGAGGCCACCCTGGTGGCATAGCAGCTAAGTTCAAATGCTTCATTTTGGCAGCCTGGGTTCCATCACTTCAGATCCCAGGTGCAGACCTATGCACCACTTATCAAGCTGTGCTGTGGCAGGCATCCCACATATAAATTAGAGGAAGATGGGCATGAGTGTTAACTCAGGGCCAATCTTCCTCAGCAAAAAGTGGAGGATTGGCAGCAGATGTTAGCTCAGCGCAAATCTTTCTCAAAAAAAAAAAAAAAGAAATACAATGAATTATAAGAGAATACTATGAAAAGCTATGCACCAACAAACTGGATAACCCAGAAGAAATGGCTAATTTCCTGGAATCATACAATCTCCCAAAAATGAATCAAGAAGAAATAGAGAATCTGAATAGATCAAGCCCTAGTAAGAAGATCAAAACAGTAATCAAAAACCTCCAAAAAAATGAAAGTCCAGGACTAGAGGGCTTTCCTAGTGAATTCTATGAAGCATTCAAGAAAGATTTAATATCTATCCTTCTCAAATACTTCCAAAAAATTGAAGAAGAGAGGAGACTTCCTAACTCATTCTATGGTTCCAACATCACCCTGATACCAAAACCAGACAAGGACAACACAAAAAAAGAAAATTACAGACCAATATCACTGATGAACATAGATGCAGAAACCCTCCACAAAATGTTAGCAAATTGAGTACAACAATACATTAAAAGCATTGTACACCATGATCAAGTGGGATTTATTCCAGGGATGCAAGGATGATTCAACATCAGCAAATCAATCAACATGATACACCACATTAAAAAAGGAAGAAGAAAAATCTCATGATCACCTAATAGATGCAGACAAAACCTTCAACAAGATTCAGCACCCATTCATAACAAAAACTCTGAATAAAATGTGCATAGAAAGAAAGTACCTTGACACAATAAAGGCCATGATAAACCCACAGCTACTACCATACTCAACAATGAAAAACTAAACGCCACCCATATAAGAACAGGAACAAAACAAGGATGCCCACTCTCACAACTCTTATTCAACGTGGTATTAGAAATTCTAGCCAGAGTAATTAGTCAAGAAAAGCAAATAAAGGGTATTCATATTGAAAAAGAGGAAATAAAACTACCACTATTTGCAGATGACATAATTTCATATATAGAAAGTCCTACAGAATCCACAAAAAAAGCTATCATAAATAATAAATGCATACAGTAAAGTTTCAGGGTACAAAATCAGCGTATAAAAATCAGTTGTGTTTCTATATACCAGCAAAACAGCAGAAAGAGAAATCAAGAATACAATCCAATTTACAATCACAACAAAAAGAATAAAATACCTAGAAATAAATTTAACAAAGGAGGTGAAAGACCTGTACACTGAAAATATAAAACATTATTGAAAGAAATCAAAGAGACACAAACAAAGGAAAAGATATTCCATGCTCATGGATTGGAAAATTAACGTAGTTAAAATGTCCATACCACCTAAAGAAATCCACAGATTCAATGCAATTCCAATGACATTTTTTACAGAAACAAAACAAAGAATCCTGAAATTTATATGGAACAACAAAAGACCCCAGAGGAATCCTGAGAAAAGAGAACAAAGCTGGAGACATCACAATCCCTGATTTCAAAGTATAATACAAAGCTGTAGTAATCCAAACGGCATGGTACTGGCAAGAAAAAAAAAAAACAGACACAGATAAATTTAACAGAATTGAGAGTCCAGAAATAAACCCACACATCTATGGACAGCTAATTTTTGACTAAGGAGCCAAGAACATACAGTGGAGAAAGCAAATTCTCTTCAATAAATGGTGTTGGGAAAACTAGACAGCCACATGCAAAAGAATGATAGTAGACCATTATCTTACACCATGCACAAAAATCAACTCAAAATGGATTAAAGACTTGAAAGTAAGACCTGAAACCATAAAACTCCTAGAAGAAAACATAGGCAGTACATTCTTTGACACCAGTCTTAGCAGTATCTTTTCAAGTAACATATCTACTCAGGCAAGAGAAACAAAAGAAAAAATAAACAAATAGAACTACATCAAACTAAAAATTTCTGCATGACAAAAAAATTTAACAAACTGAAAAGACAATCTAACAATTGTGAGAAGATATTTGCAAATCATATATCTGATAAGGGGTTAATATCCAAAATGTATAAAGAACTCATACAACTCAACAACAAGAAAACAAACAACCCAATTAAAAAATGGGCAAAGGATCTGAACATTTTTCCAAAGAAGGTATACAGATGGCCATCAGACACACAGAAAGATATTCAACGTCATTAATTATTAGGGAAATGCAAATCAAAACTACAATGAGACATCACCTCACACATGTTAGAATGGTTGTTATTAAAAAGACAGGGAATAACAAGTGTTGGAGAGGATCTGGAGAAAAGGGAGCCCTCGTACACTGCTGGTGGGAATGTAAACTGGTGCAGCCACTACAGAAAACAGTATAAACAGTATGGAGATTTCTCAAAAAATTAAAAGTAGAACTAACATATGATCCAGCTATTCCACTCCTACATATTTATCCAAAGAACACAAAAACACTAATTCAAAAAGATATATGCACTTCCACGTTCATTACAGCATTATTCATAATAGCCAACACTTGGAAACATCCCAAGTGCCCATCAACGGATGAATGGATAAAGAAGATGTGGTATATATACACAATGGAATACTATTCAGCCATGAAAAAGATGAAATCTTTCCATTTGCAGCAACATGGATGGATCTTGAGAGTATTATGCTAAGAAAAATAAGTTAGATGGAGAAAGACAAATACTGTATGATTTTCATTCGTATGTGGAAGATAAAGCAACTACAACAAACAAACACATAGATACAGAGAACAGATTGTTGTTTGTTGTGGGAGGCGAGTAGGAGGAGGGCAAAACAGTAAAGGGGCACATTTGTATGTTGTTGGACAGAAACTAGACTTTTCCTGGTGAACACAATGTAGTCTATACAGAAGTTGATATATAATGATGTACTCCTAAGATCTACATTAATGTTATAAACTAACGTGACCTCAATAAAAATAACAAATTAATTATATGAAAAAGAAACATTTTTTTAAAAAGATACAGATTCCTACGTGTTACTCAGTCCTATTGAATCCGTGCACGCTTGGCCCTGGAGGAGGCTTTGGTGGTTGTTTTTGTTTGTTTTAACCCTTTCAGTTTAAAGTAAGCCTAATGTGTTTCCTTGTCAGGACTGAGGTTTGGGAGTCAGTGATTGAATTCAAGTGTTTACCTAGAAAGAGTTAATTCCCCAGGAACTTGCCTCCGTTATCAATAGGGTAGCCAAGAGGGGCAGAAGTTGGGGTCAGGACAGACGAGGCAAACAACTCCAAGTAATTCAAAGATGAAAATAAATCGGCTTCCCTCTGAGCATTGGAGCCAGAATACCCTGCTTCTCAACCTGAGTACCCTTCTTGTCAGGTCCAAGCCCCAGGAAGGGTGGTGGAGAAGAAACAGGATGACAACCCTGGCAGCTCCACAGCCAGCGTGTGTGCAGCATGCTGGACAGTGCCCAGGACAACAGCTTGGCACATGAGGAAACATCTGACCTGAGATGCTCCAGGCAGGATAACCCAGTTCAAAATCTCAGCTCAAGCCACACTTTCTAAAATTCAACCATCAGAGAGCCATTCCTTTTGAGTTAACAAGCCTTCCCACTTAAAAGGCAAATGTCCCTAGGAGGGTTAGCACAGATAATGTACTCTGAACCATCTTGTCTGTAGGCTCATGTAGGACTGTAGCAAATGCCCACAGGGTACAGGCCAGCGACATAAGTGTGTAAATCTGGCCCAGGAAGAGACCAGAGTTGGCAGTGGCAGCAGAGCCAGAAGTGGGCGCCTTGCTTTAAGGCCTTCAAGTTGGGAACAATGATAATGCCCTGTGCTTAACAGTGATGGAACAGACACATCTGCTGGCCAGTTCTCCACCCCGAAAATGCAAAGGAGCCTGAGTTATGCTAGTGGTGTGACTTTGAGCAGGTTAAGAAACCCTTCTGAGCCTCAGTTGCTCCTTCTGAAATGGGTACAAAGCAATCCTCACACACAACAGAAGATGCCCGGGAGACTCAGATGAGGCAGCACTTGGGAAAATACAATGTGCCTTGCAGTTGTAAGGGAGTATGATTCGGTCCTCTCTCCCCTAACTCAGCTTGGTTTTCAAAAACTTTTAAGCTCTATTGTTATCTTGAATGTTAATCATCCCAAGCCTTTTAAAAAATGCATCTCAACTTCTGGTTCCTGGTTCCATGTGTAAGAAGCTTGAAAGTCATCCCTCCAACATAATAACAAGTAAAAAGCTAAACAAAGAACTCAACAACTCTTCCTAGATCCATCAGAGAGGTGAGGCTGCAGAGCAAACCTCCAAACTGCAGAAACAGACAGGTGGATACAGAGGATCACAACTTACAGGACCAGAAACCCAGGAGCAGAAACCTCTCGTGGGAATCAGCACTAAGTTAGAAAAACATGAACTGTAATTGATTAATTGCTGGAGGCTCAGTGTGGACAAATCCAAGAGTTAAAAAATGCAGGGGGCTCCAGCCATGGGTGCCCCACAATCTTGTGAGAGTTACCTCCAGGACCTCTCCTAGGTTTTCACAGTGAGTGAGAAAAATCTCCTTGTTCTTCTGGCAGGGGCCATGCCAGGAAGGAACCAGAGCATTCTGTTCTTCTTAACAAGGCCTGCCCTCCAGAGAAGCTGTTTTATCAGAGCCTAAACTATTGATGTTTTATCAAAGCATAACAGCCCAGGGAAGGGAAATATCCACCTCCAGCCCTGTCTAAGCGTCCTTTGCACCTTGAGGGAGGGGTACTGAGAAGCATGAAGTGCTGGTGGAGTTCGCAGTCCAGAGGCATAGATTCACTAACAGACTGAGACTCGACCCCACGACTACAGACGCCTCCCCCACCCCCACCTCACCACTGCATTGCTAAAGGCCTATTTACCACAGGCCATTGTACCCAGGACACTGTGTCTGGCTATCAACGAAAAATTTGGTTTGAAGAGACAGAAAGCATCAGAATCAGACTCAGATATTGCAAGGATGTTGGAATTATTAGATTGGTAATTTAAAACAACTGAATAATAAGCTAAAGTCTCTAATGGCTAAAGTAGACAGCATTCAAGAACAGGTGGAGGACATTAGAGAGATGGAAATTCTAAGAAAGAATCAAAAAGAAGTACTAAAGATCAAAAACACAGAAATGAACAATGTCTTTGATGGGCTCCTCAATAAACTGGACAGGGCAGTTTAGGAAGGAAGGTCTGAGATTGAGGTTATAACAATAAAAATTTCCAAAGTGGAAGAGCAAAGAGAAAAAAGACTGAAAAAGAAAATCCAAAACAGAATATCCAAGGACTGTGGGACGACTACAAAAGGTCTAACATATATGTGTGCTAAGAATACCAGAAGGAGAAGAAAGAGAGAAAGGAACTGAAGAAATTCTTGAAATGATTATGACAGAATTTCCCCAAATTAATGCTGACATCAAACCACAGATCTGGGAAGGTGAGAGAATACCAAGCACAATAAATGCCAAAAAACCTACACCTAGGCGTATCATATTCAAATTGCAGAAAATCAAAGATAAGCAAAAATCTTGAAAGAAGCCAGAAAGAAAAAGACACCTTACCTATAGAGGAGCAAAGATAAGAATTACATCTGACTTCTCTGAAACGATGCAAATAAGAAGAAAGTGGAGTAAATATTTAAGATTCTGAGAAGAAAAAACCACCAACTGAAAATTATGTACCCTGAGAATTACCTTTCAAATGTAAAGGAGAAATAAAGTCATTCTCACAGAAAGAAAAATGAGGGAATTTATTGCCAGTAGACATGCCTTGCAAGAAATGTTAAAAGAAAATCTTCAAAGAGAAGGAAAATGATGCAGGTCAGAAACCCAGATCTACATAAAGAAGGCAAAAGCGCTAGAGAAGGCATAAATGAAGATAAAATAAAAAATTTTCTTTTTTTATTCTTAATTTATCTAATAGATAACACTGTGTTCAAAATAATAGTGGCAACAATGTATTTAATTATGTGTGCATTTTATATTGTTTCATTTTCTCTTCTTTCTTAGCATATCAGTTATATCTTTTTAATTTTTTTAAAGTGGCTGTCCTAGAGTTTGCAATGTACATTTACAATTAATCTAAGTCCACTTTAAAATAGCAAATACCTGCTTTCACAGGTAGTGTGAGTATCTTATAACAACAAAATAATTCTAACTCCTCCATCCCACCCTTTGTGTCATTGCTGTCATTCACTTATATATATACACATATGTAGGTACATATATATTATACATAAGTAAAATGAACGACACAAATTTGATAACTTAAATGAAATGGACCAATTTCTTTCAAGACACAATCTGCTAAAACTCACACAAGAAGAAATAGACAATCTGAATAGTCCTATATCTATTAAAAACATTGAATCAATAATTAATAACCTTCGAAAACAGAAAGCATCATGTCCAGATGGGTTCACTGATGAATACTAACAAAGGTTTAGGGAAGAAATTATACCAGTACTCTACAGTCTCTTCCAGAAGATAGAAACAAAGAGAATACTTCCTAACTCATTGTATGAGGTCAGCATTACCCTAATACCAAAACCAGACAAAGACATTACAAGAAAACTACAGACCAATCTCTCATGAATATAAATGTGACCTAGTGGGATTTACTCCAGGTAAGCAAGGCTGTTTCCACATTTGAAAATCAATTAGTGTAATCCATCACATTCACAGGCTAAAGAAGAAAAATCGCATGATCATATCAATAGATGCAGAAAAAGCATTTAACAAAATCCAGCACCTATTCATAATAAAAACTCTCAGCAATCTAGAAACAGAGGAGAACTTCCTCAACTGAAAAAGAAAATCACAAAAAAGTCTACAGCTAACATCATAGTTAATGGTGACAGACTTGAAGCTTTCCTACTAAGATCAAGGACAAGGTCAGGATGTCACCTCTCACTACTCTTTTTCAACATTGTACTGGAAGTCCTAGCTAATACAAGACGAGAAAAGGAAATAAAGATAAATACAGAAGTCAATTGCTTTCTTATATACGAGCAATGAACAAGTGGAATTTGAAACTAAAAACACTATATCATTTATGTTAGCACCAAAAAAAATAAAATACTTAGATATAAATCTAACAAAATGTACAAGATCTGTATGAGGAAAACTTCAAAACTCTGATGAAAGAAATCAAAGGACTAAATAAATGGAGAGAGATTCCAAGTTCATGGAGGGGAAGACAATATTCTCAAGATGGCGGTTCTTCCCAGCTTGATCTATAGGCTCAATGCCTTCTCAATCAAAAATCTCAGCAAGTTACTTTGTGTATACCAACAAATTAATTCTAAAGTTTATACAGAGAAGCAAAAGACCTAGAATAGACAGCAAAATATTGAAGGAGAACAAAGTCAAAGGACTGGCTCTTCCAACTTTAAGACTTTCTATAAAGCTGTATATATAAATCAAGACAAAGAGGTGTTAGTGAAAGATCAGACAAATAGATCAATGGAACAGAATACAGAGCCCAGAAAGAGGTCCACATAGATATAGTCAACTTTCTTTGACAAAGGAGTAAGGGCAATACAATAGCATAAAGATGATATTTTCAATGAATGTTGCTGTAACAACTAGACATACAAAAAAACTCCACATACAAAAAAAGATGAGTCTAGACATAGACTTACATCTTTCACAAAAATTACCTCAAAATAGATCACAGATATAAGCTTAAAATACAATACTATAGAACTCCTTGAATATAATAGTAGAAAATCTAGGTGATTTGGGGTATGGTAATGACTTTTTAGATACAATACCAAAGACACAATAATAAAAAGAAATAATTGATAAGCTGGACTTAATTAAAATTCAAAACTTTTGCTCTGCAAAAAGCAATGTCAAGAGAATGAGAAAACAAGTTACAGACTGGGAGAAAATGTTTGCATAAGACATATCTGATGAAAGACTGTTGTCCAAAATATACAAAGCACTCTTAAAACTCAACAATAAGAAAAAAATCTGATTAAAAAATGGGCAAAAGACCTAGATACCTCACCAAAGAAGATATACAGATGGCAATTAGCATTTGAAAAGATGTTCCACATCATATGTCATCAGGGAAATGCAAATTAAAGCAACAATGAGAGACTGCTACACCCCTATTAGAATAGCCAAAATCCAGAACACAGAAAACACCAAATGCTGGTGAGGATGTGGAGCAACAGGAATGCAAAATGTTACAGCCACAGTGGAAGACAACTTGGCAGTTTCTGACAAAGCTAAACACATTCTTCCCATACAATCCAGCAACCATGCTCCTTGTTACTTACCCACATGGGTTGAAAATTTATGTCGACGCAAGTATGTGCACATAGATGGTATAGCTGCTTTATTTATAATTGCTAAAACTTGGAACCAACTAAGATGTCCTTCAGCAGGTGAATGGATAAGTAAACTGTGGTACATCCAGACAATGGAATATTATTGAACACTAAAAGGACATGAGCTATCAAGCCATGAAAAAACATGAAGGAAACTTAAATGCATATTACTAAGTGAAAGAAGACAATCTGAAAAGGCTGCATACTGTATATTCCAACTATAGGACGTTCTAGACAAGGCAGAACTATGGAGACAGTAAAAAGATCATTGATTTCCAGCGGTTGCAGGGGAGGGAGGGAAGAATAGAGGGGTTTTAGGGCAGTGTAGCTATTCTGTATGATACTACAGTGGTGGAAATGTGTCATTATACGTTTATCCAAACACACAGAATGTACAACACCAAGAGTGAATCCTCATGTAAACTATAGACTTTGAGTGATAACAATGTGTGAATGTGGGTTCATTGATTATAACAAATGTAACACTCTGGTGAGTATTTTGATAGTCAGGGAGCCTGTGTGTGTTGGGTGGGCAGGGGTATATGGGAAATCTCTGTACCTTCTGACCAGTTTTTCTGCGAACCTTGTAGCCGCCCCTGACGCAGGAAGGGTTAATAATCCCTGGAAAAGGCTTGCCAACAAACTGTGACCCAGAGGTGAGAAGGCCAGTCAGCCAATGACGGGTAAGACCTCCAGGGGGAGGCAACCTAAGACAGGCGCGGTCACCTGGGGGCACAGATGGAGACGCGATATCAGGAGCAGGAGGGGCCATTGCCTAGGAGACCTTGCCTCCTCTGAGATAAAAATATACGAGCACAGGGGCTGGCCCCGTGGCTGAGTGGTTAAGTTCGCGTGCTCCGCTGCAGGCGGCCCAGTGTTTCGTTAGTTCGAATCCTGGGTGCGGACATGGACTGCTCATCAGACCACGCTGAGGCAGCGTCCCACATGCCACAGCTAGAAGAACCCACAACGAAGAATACACAACTATGTACCGGGGGAGCTTTGGGGAGAAAAAGGAAAAAAAAAAATATATACGAGCACAGCAATAACATGATAATATCAAAACAGAGGCCGGAGGGAGTGCTCCTTGAGAAATCACTGAGAATTCTCAGCATTCGCTAATTACTTCATCCAGAACACCTGTGTATGTTTAACAGCTGTAAGCTATGTATATATTGAATTGCTGGTTATAATAAACTCAGAGTGGCCATCAGCCCTCTCCGCATCTATCCTGATGTGTACATTGGATTGTGACACCGACATATGGTGACCCCGACGTGATCCAAGATCAGCAGCATTATTGGTGAGTAACGATATCGGTGAATTTCAACCGCCTTTTGGCGGTCTGCCGTGAGAATGATGGGCCAACAATTGGCGACCCAGCAGAAATTATACTTTAAGACACTTCAACAGCTGCTGAAGGTTATTTCAGTTTTGGTTTCTCCTGCCAAGTTACAGAGGCTATTGCTAGCAATATCTACACATTGCCCCTTGTTCCCTGAGGATGGCACCTTGCACATTGAGTTGTGGGAAAGGGCTGGCAAGGCACTAAAGTCTCACTTTAAGCATGGCCTTTTAAATGATGTACATATCTTAATGACTTGGGGAACAGTACGTACTGCGCTATTCCCTTCCTCGGATCTATCGGATGAGGAAAAATCGGCCTCTTCACCCGAGTGCCCTTCAGACAAAGCTGAGGAGGCACCGCCACTGCCTCCTCCGCCTTGCTCGCCGCAAAGAGACTCTTTTAAAAAGGCCGTTAGTAAATCTCAGACAAATTTTGAACAAACGTCCTCAGACGATGACGATTTACCATTCCCCCCCCCTTTAGAGAGACGTTTCGCCTTCAAGAACCCTCCTGTCTTGCCTACTGCTCCTCCTTGTACTCCACCAGCCCCGTATGTTGAGTCCAGACAGTATAATGTGGTTCATAATTGCCTTCAGGAAGGATTAAATCGTGGAGATCCTGATTTTTTTCCTGTGCCTTCCCCGTAATGGTCAATCATGGGTGAAGAGAACATGAATCCCTTCCTTCTGGGGCATTTAAGGAGCACTAGAGAGAATGGAGTGCAGTCACCTTTCACTGTCGGGATGATAGAGGCACTGGGAGCCAGTTATCGTATGCTACCCTGTGACTGGCTTTTGCTCTCAAAGACTCTTTTGTCGCATGCTGAATATACTCTTTCCAGGTCTAAGTATAACGAGATATCTGTATCCCGATCTATGGATAATCTATCTTTAAACCCCCCTCTCCCAATCAGTGCCGACATGTTACAGGGGGTCGGCCAATATGCGACGCCTCAAGCACGGGCTGAGGCAAGTGGAATGTTGCATAGACAATGTTCAGAGGTGGCATTAGCAGCCTGGAAGGCAATTCCCCCTTCAGGGGAAGACAAAGCCACCAATTCCTTTGGGAATGTCCGACAAGGGCCAAACAAGCCATAAATAGAATTTATTGACCATCTCCAGCAGGCAATTGAGAGACAAATAGGTCATCCTGAAGCGGCTCAAATTATCCTGTTGAAAATAGCCTTTGAAAATGCTAATGCTGATTGCCAGTCTGCTATGTCTCGCCTTAAAGGGCGAACTCACACCTTAGGTGATATGCTGCGAGCCTGTCAGGAAGTAGGAACTCATAGTCATGTGGCCAAAGTAATGGCAGCCGCGTTTTCGCAGCTGCCCAAAGTTGCTTTTTGATAATGCCTGTTTTAAGTGCGGAAGACCTGGACACCACGCAAAACAATGCAAGTCCGGTCCAAAAGATATCCCTGGTAAAGGAGGGCCGGCCGATGTTAAAACACCTCCTTCTAAACCATGTCCTCTGTGCCGAAGGGGATTCCATTGGGCAAATCAATGTCCCTCTAAAACTGATGTAGATGGTAATCTAATCAACTGTGACTTGGCGTCCGGAAACTCGAAACGGGGCACACTCCCCAGTGCCCCGAAAAACCAAGTTTGGGGAGCTCTCAATCAGCAGGCCTACTCTATGTGAATGATTTAGTGGCAGCCTCAACAGGAAGTGCCGGAGTGGATCTCATGGCCTCAGAGACAGTCCTCATAGATTGGGCTGACAAAACCTTTCTTGCTCCTACCAATGTATGGGGACCTTTACAATCAGGATATTTTGGGTTATTAATGGGATGCTCTAGTACAGCTTTAAAGGGCTTAAACATCATTCCCGGGGTAATTGATGCTGACTATCAAGGTGAAATAAAAATCGTGGTCCAAGCATCTAGTTATTATGTGATAGAAGCTTTTATGAGGATAGCTCAGTTGATATTAATACCATACTTGTCCCCTGCTCAACGTCTCCGCTGCCAAGAGGGGGGCCAGTGGCTTCGGCCACACTGGCGACGGTGCTTTCTGGATACAGTCATTAACATTAAATTGGCCCTTTCTTACAGTATACATACAGGAGATTCCCTTGAAGGGCTCCGGATACTGGGGCCGATAAAGCCATTATAGCCTCGCCCACTTGGCTTCCGCATTGGCCAAAAAAAACAAACCTCTGCATCTGTACAAAGTGTAGGGGGGCTTATGATGCCTGAGGGAAGTGATCCCGTACTGAAAGTCAGAGGACCTGAAAACAGAATTGCCTTAATTACACCCTACATTCTTCCAACTCCATACTCCCTATGGGGGCGAGAATTGCTTTCTCAATGGAAACTATCTCTAAATGTTAAGCCTTTTTCCTAGGGGCCGCTGATGTTATTAACATTCCTCCCAAACCCATTCAATGGAAAACTACCACGCCTGTATGGATAGATCAGTGGCCCAGTGTAAAGAAAAATTAAAGACTTTAAAGATGCTCATACAGTAGCAACTAAAATTAGGCCATATTGTACCCTCAAACACCCCAGTATTTGTGATAAAAAAGAAATCTGAAAAATGGAGATTACTCCAGGACTTAAGGGCAATTAACACTGTCATGCAACCTATGGGGGCTTCACAGAAGGGATTGCCAAACCCTTCTTTAATACCTGAGAATTGGCAAATTGTTGTTATTGACATTAAAGACTGTTTCTTTTCTCTACCTTTGTCACCGCTGATAGGGAAAAGTTCGCATTCACTGTCCCAGTTTATAACAATCAAGAGCTCCCCCAGAGATATCAGTGGAAGGTCTTGCCTCAGGGCATGAAAAACAGTCCTACCATATGCCAACAATTAGTAGGAGATGTGTTATTAACTCTTCTAAGCAAATACCCTACTATACAACTTTACCATTATGTGGATGATATTTTATTAGCAGCACCAACTAAAAATTTTTCGTTAACAGCATACCAACAATTAATTGAATTGCTAAAAGGCAAAGGCCTGCTTGTGGCGCGAGATAAGGTACAGTTTACCCCCCCTGGAAATTTCTAGGGTTAATGATTGACAGACACCTGGTAAAGCCATGCTTTCCCTCTGTTTCCATACCCAATACTTTAACATTAGTTACATTGCAACAGCTTTAGGAAATATCAATTGGATACGTTCGGATACGTCCTTTTCTTGGCATCCCGACACATTCTCTGAGTCACTTGTTTTCCTTGCTACATGGTGACTCCTCCCTCTCTTCTATGGCACTCTTACCCCTGAGGCAAAACAAGAACCAAGCCTAGTAAACAAGGCTCTAACCTCCCAATTTTTAAATTGCTTTGATCCAGAAATTCCCTTATGCCTTTATGTGATAAACACACCTAAAAGTCCTAGTGGTATCGTCTTTCAAAAAGCGGGCAAGGTTATAGAATGCTTGGAGTGGATATACTTGCCCCACACACCAGCTAAGGTACTCAGTACACATTTTGATGGAATAGTGGAGGTTATTCAAAGGGGACGTTTATGGTATTTACAATTGCGAGGCGCTGACCCTCAGACCACTTTTTTTACCTTGCATATCTCCTCAATTTGATCATGTTATGATGATCAATTCACAAATACAAATGGCTTTGCAATCTTATATGGGTGAGATTTCTTTTAAATCCCTGTCCCATCCACTCTTTCGTTTTTGTACACAAACTCCGCTTCACTGACGGCTCCAGAAAAAACAGAAAAGCCTGTATAGCTTGGTTTGCTAATAATGACTGGAAGACGAAAGTCTCTCATGGACATTCAACTACTCAAATTGCGGAATTGGCAGCTGTGTATCTAGCCCTGTGCACCTTTCCTTCTGTTCCTTTGAATATTCTTACCGATTCTGCTTGTATAGCTAATGCTGTCCCGCTTTTGCCCTCTGTTTTAAACTTTCATCAAACCACACAAGATATTTTCACTCATTTTCTGAAAATCAAGCAATTATTGTCCCAGCGTACTCACTCCTGCTTTATTGCACACATACGCTCTCACACTCCTCCTCCTGGTCCTTTATCTCAAGGGAATGCTATTGCTGATTCTGTTGTAGCCAATGTTTGACTTGACTGTCCTGTTTACAGCAGCACGTTCGTTTTGCACCTTACGTCATTGCAACACTCCAGCCCTGAGCTCGTGCTTTCACTTAACAAAACGACAGGCTGCACAAATAATTGCTGGTTGCCCAGCCTGTCAACAATCTTCCCTAGCCACCTCTCCCTTCGCTGCTGATGGGGTTAACCCTCGTGGACTATACAGCAATGATCTTTGGCAAATGGACACAACAATATTTCCGCCTTCTGGACATTTCAAGTATATTGTTCGCTTCTGTTGACACTCATTCTCTTTTCGAAGTTCCTTTTTGCATCGGCACATACAAAAAATACCGCTAAACAAGTCATTCGTCATTGGCTTGCTATATTTGCTTTCGTGGGGTGTCCTACATGCATTAAAACTGATAATGGTCCCGAGTTCTCAGCACAAATTATCCTCCAATTTTGTGCAAATTGGAATATTATCCATAAAACTGGCATCCCCTATAATTCTACGGGACAAGATATTATTGAGCCATGTCATAGAATGCTAAAGCCTGCTTTACAAAAAATGAAAAGGGGAAATGAGTATTATAAGAATGATCCACAAGGTATTCTCAATCACACCTTATTTACTTTAAATTTTTTGAATCTAGCGGAGGATGGTGATGTGGATTAAGGCTGCGCCAGCTAGAGAAGCCCAAGGTGACCTGGCCTACATGCCAAATTATGTGACCCGGTGGATGTTTTTTATGGTATGAATTAGGGCTGCCCCAGGGAGAGAAGCCCAGGGCATCCTCACCTACATGCCGATCTATATGGCCAGATTCATATCTAAAAGTTATATGACCGCACAATAACCAGACCCCATCTGCACTGAAATCATTTAACGACTTTTTACATCATCTTTTCTTTTTCCAGTAAAAATAAGTCACGTACCCATGCCTTATAAAATTAGCCCTAACCCTCAACTCAGGGCAGCAGCAGGAGCTCTGACTGCCCATGGGTCCTGTCCCCATGCCTGCAGCTCTTCACTGCCCATGGGTCCTGTCCCCATACTATTCCGCACTATTCTCTAAATAAAAGAGCACCACTGCCAGACCTTGAGAGTCCAAGAAATCTTTCTTTTGACTCCTCAGCTCACCGACCCCGCATCAGATGGCACATCAGCTGCAGAAAGATATATGGGTCAAACTCAGAACCATATGGCCCAACAAAGGCCAGCATGACACACATCTGTTTTGACACAATATCTTGGCAATGTGTGGATTAAAACATCCTTATACGGATATCTGGGAGGGCCCTTTTATGGTTAAATGTGGGAAGAGAGGAGCTCTTTGTGTTTTGACAGATAAAGGCATTGAGTGCATTCCATCAAAACGTGCACGGCCTGCTCTGGAATTACCAGAAAATTGACAAACGGATAAGTAAATCAGTTTTTTTCTTTCTCCTCTTTTCTTCTCTAATGCATGTTGAGGTGATTTCAGAGCATAAGAATCTCACATATTGGGCCTTTATTCCTAATCCTCCTCTCTTTACTCCGGTTACTTGGTGGCATGCCGATTCCCCTTTGTCCTCTAATGATTCTGATGGGGCAGGAGGAACTGGGGTACCCCGACAACAACATACAGGCCTGCACCAAAAGGAAGAAGAACCTCTGGTGATGTATGCTAACAATTCACCTTTTTGTATGGTTTATTGAAACAAAAGCACAACATGTGTCACCTTTCAGGAACAAATGTATTTGTATTACCAACCTAAGAAAGGACAACAGGCAGCCAATCTGACATACATCTTACGAAGACAAAAGTAATGTCACACAAGTTCCTTCCATCCCAATATGCTGTCCAAAAACTGATTGGCATTACAAACATTACTCAGTACAGTGGTTCTCTTGCCGTACAGCATATCCAAGGTGGGGCAACATCTTTGGGGTCAACTTGCTGGATTAGGGACCTCATGGACATCTTTTGAGTGACAGTCACACTTGGGCCTTCAACAGATCAAGTCAGAAACCTATAACATGGAGCGAACACGGCCTATCTGGACCCCTTTTACAACTACCTTACAATGAGGCAGTGTGCAGCCCCTTCACAAAGGAATATGGAGGGTCGGGTTGCCTTTTATATCACGACCATTGTCCCAGGGCAAGTATGGGAATGAAACTGGCAATTATTTACTAACATTGGTCAAAAATGTTTCTGATGCAGTTATGATTTGTACCCCACCCATCCTTATGTGTTATTATGGGGAAACAGTGTCCCTGCTATCCTAGAATCTTCTGGTATGTATGTGGTTAATATTTCTCCCCCATATTGGTATTCTGATTGTTTAACACATTATAATGTAACCTCATTGAATGTGACCTATGTGATGGTGTTAAAAAGAAGAGCACATATTTGGTTACCTGTTTCTCTAAACCGGACATGGTCCGAAGAGCATGCTCTACATATCCTCCTTGAGTCCATGAGAAAATTACGCCGTAAGCGGTTTTTGGCTACGCTAATCGCGTTCATTGTGTCCGCGGTGATTATCATTGCATCAGCCGCTACAGCTACTACTGCCTTGGTTAACAGTGTTCAAACAGCCCATAAGGTGGAGTCCGTCTTGGTAAATGTCACTCAAGAATTACAGACACTGGCGGATATTGATAAATGGCTAATGTCACGATTGCAGGCATTAGAGGCAGCACTAGAATGGCTGGGAGAGCAGAAAAATGCATTAAATGTGCGTAGGAAACTAAAATGTGATTGGCAATTTACCATGCAATGCATTACCCCCCTACCGTATAATCACTCGCTGACATCTTGGCAAGAAATTAAAAAAAAATTTACAAGGGGCATTTAATACCTCCCTGGCCAATGACATCACCGGGCTACAGGCTCAGTTAGAGAGGCAGTTACAAGAAGTACATAAGGTGTTCTCTCAAAAAATATTTTAAGACATTGAGAATGGGTTACACTGGCTAGAGCCCTCCAATTGGTTCTTGGGCCTCAATTTATGCATATTTGTTAATGCTGGTGTGATTTTGATATTATCCACGTTGATAGTTTATGTTTTACATCTGCTGTGCTCCCTGAAAAAACAACAAAGTCAACAAGAGCAAGCATTGGTTATGATGGGCCTTCTGGCCTCAGCACAACATGACGCCTTCCTTGCTTTAAAAAACAAAAAAGGGGGAAATGTAGCCACCCCTGATGCAGGAATGGTTAATAATCCCTGGAAAAGGCTTGCCAACAAACTGTGACCCAGAGGTGAGAAGGCCGGTTAGCCAATGACGGGTAAGACCTCCAGGGGGAGGCAACCTAAAACAGGTTTGGTCACCTGGGGGCACAGATGGAGACGCGATATCAGGAGCAGGAGGGGCCGTTGCCTCGGAGACCTTGCCCCCTCTGAGATAAGAATATACGAGCACAGCAATAACATGATAATATCAAAACAGAGGCCAAGGGAGGGCTCCTTGAGAAATCACTAAGAATTCTTGGCATTCGCTAATTACTTCATCCAGAACACCTGTGTATGTTTAACAGATGTAAGCTATGTATATATTGAAACGCTGGTTATAATAAACTCAGAGTGGCCATCAGCCCTCTCCGCATCTATCCTGATGTGTACATTGGATTGCGACACCGACACACCTAAAACTGCTTTAAAACATAAAGCCTAGAGCCAGCCCTGTGGCCAAGTGGCTACGTCTGCATTCCACATTGGCGACCCCGGGTTTAACCAGTTCGGATCCTGGGTTCAGACCTAGCACCACTCATCAGGCCATGCTGAGGTGGCATCCCACATAGCAGAGCCAGAAGGACCTACAACTAGAATATACAACTATGTACTGGGGGGCTTTGGGGAGAAGAAGAAAAAAAATGATTGGCAACAGATGTTATCTCAGGGCTAATCTTAAAAAGAAGAAAAAACAAAGAAAACATAAAGCCTATTTATTTTTCCAGTAATTTTATTGAGATTGTAGTGGTTTATAACCCTCTGTAATTTCGAGTGTACATAATTATTTATCAATTTCTGAATACACTTCATTGTGCTCATACCCAATAGTCTGATTTTTGTCCATCACTATACATATGTGCCCCTTTATCCCTTTTGCCCACCCTCCAACCGCTTCCCCTCTGGTAACCACTAACATGTTCTCTTTATCCATATATTTGTTATCTTCAACAAATGAGTGAAATCATGCAGTAGTTTTCTTTCTCTGTCTGGCTTATTTTGCTTAACATCATAAGCCTTAAGGTCCACCCATGTTGTTCTGAGTGGGATGATTTCATCTTTTTTATGGCTGAGTAGTATTCCATTGTATACATATACCACCTCTTCTTTATCCATTCATCCATAGAAGGGCACTTGGGTTGTTTCTACATCTTGGCTATTGTGAATAATGCTGCAATGAACATAGGGGTGCATAAGTCTCTTTGGATCATTGATTTCAAGTTCTTTGGATTATACCCAGTAGTTGGATAGCTGGATCATATGTTAGTTCTATTTTTAATTTTTGGAGACATCTCCATACTATTTTCAATAATGGCAGCACCAGTTTGCATTCCCACCAGTGGTGTATGAGGGTTCTCTTTTCTCCACATCCTCTCCAACATTTGTTGGGTTTTGTCTTGGCAATTATAGCTATTCTGGCCAGTATAAGGTGATATCTCATTGTAGTCTTGATTTGCATTTCCCTAATAATTAGTGATGTTGAACATCATTTCATGTGTCTGCTGGCCATCTGTATATCTTCTTTGGAAAAATGTCTATTCATATCTTCTGCCCATTTTTGATCCAGTTATATGGCTTTTCATTTTTGAGTTGTATGAGTTCTTTATATATTTTGGAGATGAACCCCTTGTTGGAAAAATAATTTGCAAGTGTTTTCTCCCAGTTGGTGCATTGTCTTTTTCTTTTGTTCATTGTTTCTTTTGCCTTGCAGAAGCTCTTTAGTCTGATGTAGTCCCATTTATTAACTTTTTCTTTTGTTTCCTTTACTCAAGTAGACATGGTATTTGAAAAGATGCTGCTAAGACTGATTCAGTCAATTAATGTACTGCCTATATTTTCTTCTAGAACTTTTATGGTTTCAGGTCTTACAATCAAGTCTTTAATCCATTTGGAGTTAATTTTTGTGTATAGTGCAAGATAATGATCTAATTTCATTCTTTTGCATGTGGCTGTCCAGTTTTCCCAACACCTTTTATTAAAGAGACTTTCCTTTATCCATTGTATGTCTTTGGCTCCTTTGTTGGAATAACTGTTCATAGATGTGTGGTTTTATTTCTGGGCTTTCAATTCTGTTTCATTTATCTGTGTGTCTGTTTCTGTGCCAGAACCATGCTGTTTTGATTACTACTGCTTTGTAGTGTATTTTGAAGTCAGGGATTGTGCTGCCTCCAGCTTTGTTCTTTTTTCTCAGGATTGCTTTGGCTATTTGGGGTCGTTTGTTGTTCCATATAAATTTTAGGAGCCTTTTTTCTGTTTCTGTGAAGAATGTCATTAGGATTCTGATTGGGATTGCATTGAATCTGTAGATTGCTTTAGGTAGTATGGACATTTTAACTATGTTTCTTCTTCTGACCCATGAGCATGGAATATCTTTCCATTTCTTTATGTCCTCTTCAATGTCATTCAATAATGTTTACAGTTTTCAGTGTATAAGTCTTTCACCTCTTTGGTTAAATTTATCCCTAGATATTTTATTCTTTTTGTTGCAATTGTAAATGGGATTATCTTCTCAATTTTTCTTTCTGATAGTTCATTGTTAGTGTATAGAAATGCAACTGATTTTTTTAGATTGATTTTATACCCTGCAACTTTGTTGTAGTTGTTGATTATTTCTAATAGTTTTCTGATGGATTCTTTAGGGTTTTCTATATATAGAATCATGTCATTAGCAAACAGAGAGAGTTTCACATCTTTGTTTCCAATTTGGATTCCTTTTCTTTCTTTTTATTGCCTAATTGCTCTGGTCAAAATTTCCAGTACTATGTTGAATAAGAGTGGTGAGTGTGGGCACCCTTGTCTTGTTCCTGTTTTCCGAGGGATGGCTTTCAGTTTTTCATGATTAAGTATGATGTTGGCTGTGGGTTTGTCACCTACAGTCTCTATTACATTGAGGTACTTTCCTTCTATACCCATTTTATTCAAAGTTTTTCATAAATGGATGTTGGATCTTGTCAAATGCTTTCTCTGCATCTATTGAGATGATATGTGATTCTTATTCCTCGTTTTGCTTAATTACGTCAGTGATTGACAACCTTCTCCAAGGCATACAATAGTAAAACTGGCAAAAGTCAATGACAAAGAAAAAATATTAAGGGCAGCAAGGCAGAAAAAAT
Source organism: Equus przewalskii (assembly GCF_037783145.1). Lineage (NCBI taxonomy): Eukaryota > Metazoa > Chordata > Mammalia > Perissodactyla > Equidae > Equus > Equus przewalskii. The sequence goes on along the minus strand of NC_091851.1, from coordinate 936,614 downwards.
AACCTACAAAGGAAACCCTATCAGGCTTTCAGTGGATTTCTTAGCAGAAACCCTAGCAGCTAGGAGAGAATGGAATGATGTATTCAAAATATTGAAAGACAAAAACTTTCAGCCAAGAATGCTCTAGCCAGTGAAACTTTCCTTCAGATATAATGGAGAAATAAAAGCTTTCCCAGACAAACAAAAGCTAAGGGAGTTCATCACCACTAGACCTCCCCTACAAGAAATAATTAAAGATGCCCTCACACTGGAAACAAAAAGGCAAAGGTCTACAAAGCTTTAAGCAAGGAGATACATAGACAGACATAATCAGAAAACATCAGCTCTCTATCAGAACAGGGAGGCAAAAATTCAATTATACCTTAAAAGATAAACAGAAAGAAAGCATCAAAGTAATGATAAACTTAGTGAAGTTTGTGACTTAAACTTCATCACAAACTCACAACATTAAAAACAGAACAATTTGTAACAGTAATAACTCAGAAGGGGAGAGGAAATGGATGGAACCTACTCAGGTTAATGGAGATAAGGAGTTATAAGAAAATGGACTATTTCATTTATAAGCTCTTCTCTAGAAACCTCACAGTAACCAGTAAACAAAAAATCAGGGCAGAGCCACAAATTACCAAAAGTCAGAAAACCACCAAAATGAAATAGTAGTCAGACATACAAAGGAAGAGAAACAATGGAAACATAGAACAACCAGAAAGTGAGTGATAAAATGGCAGTATTAAGCCCTCATATATCAATAATCACTCTAAATGTAAATGGTTTGAATCTCCAATCAAAAGACACAGAGTGGCAGGATGGATTAAAAAACAAGACCCAACAATATGCTGCCTCCAGGAAACACATCTCAGCTCTAAAGACAAACACAGGCTCAGAGTGAAGGGATGGATGACAATACTCCAAGCTAATGGCAAACAAAAGAAAGCAGATGTTTTGATACTTATAAGAGACAAAGCAGACTTCAGGTTAAAAAAGACAATGAGAGACAAAGAGGGACAGTATATAATGACAAAAGGGACATTCTACCAAGAGGATATAACACTTATTAATATATATGAACCTAACACAGGGGCACCAAAGTACATAAAGCAAATATTAACAGACCTAAAGGAAGAAATTAACAGCAACACAATAATAGTAGGGAACCTCAACACTCACTTATATCAATGGACAGATCATCCAGGCAGAAAGTCAACAAGGAAATAGTAGATTTAAGTGAAACACTTGACCAGATGGACTTAATAGATATATATAAAACATTTCATCCAAAAATAGCAGAATACACATTCTTCTCAAGTGCACATGGATCATCCTAAAAGATAGACCATATGGTGGGAAACAAGGCAAGCCTCAATAAATTTAAGAAGATTGAAATCATCTCAACCATCTTTTTCCAACCACAATGCTATAAAACTGGAAATCAACTACAAGAAAAAACTGGGAAAGACAGAAATATGTGGAGACTAAACAACATGCTACTGAAAAATCAATGGATCAATGGAGAAATCAATGGAGAAATTAAAAAGTATCTGGAGACAAACCAAAATGAAAATACAACATACCAACCCTTATGGGATGCAGCAAAAGCAGTCACAAGAGGGAAATTCGTAGCAATACAAACCTACCTCCACAGACAAGAAAAATCTCAAAAAAGTAATCTTAAACTACAGCTAACAGAACTAGAAAAAGGAGAACAAAGCCAAAAGTCAGCAAAAGGAGGGAAATAATAGAAATTAGAGCAGAAACAAATGAAATAGAGACTAAAAAAAACAGTAGAAATGATTAATGAAACTAAGAGCTGGTTCTTTGAGAAGATAAACAAAATTGACATACCCTTAGTGAGACTCACCAAGAAAAAAAGAGAGAAGCCTCAAATAAATAAAATTACAACAGATACCACAGAATTACAAGGGATTATACGAGAATACTATGAAAAATTATATGCCCACAATATGGATGACCTAGAAGAAACAGATAAATTCTTAGACTCATACAACCTCCCAAAACAGAATCAAGAAGAAATAGAGGATCTGAACAGAGCAATCACAAGTAAAGAGACTGAAACAGTCATCAGAAACCTCCCAAAAAACAAAAGTCCAGGACCAGATGGCTTCTCTGGAGAATTCTACCAAAGATTCAAAGATTTAATACCTACGTTTCTCAAACTATTCCAAAAAATTGAGGAAGCGATAATGCTTCCTAACTCATTGTATGAGGGCAACATCACCCTGATACTAAAATCAGACAAGAATAACACAAAGAAGGAAAATTACAGGCCAATATCGCTAATGAACATAGACGCAAAAATCCTCAACAAAATGCTGGCAAACTGAATACAGCAATACATCAAAAATATCATATACCATGATCAAGTGGGATTTATATCAACGATTCAGGGATGGTTCAACATCCATAAATGAATCAACATGATAAAGCCTATTTTTTTATTAAGATTATGATAGTTAACAACTTTGTGAAATTACAGTTGTACATTATTGTTATTCGTGTTGTAGGTACACCACTTCACTCTTTGTGCCCTCTCCCCACCTGTCCTTTCCCCTGGCAAGCACCGATCAGTTCTCTTTGTCTATATGTTAACTACCACCTATGAATGGAGTCATACAGAGTTCGTCTTTCTCTGTCTGGCTTATTTCACTCAACATAATGCCCTCAAGGTCCATCCATGTTGTTGTGAATGGAAAGACTTTGTCCTTTTTTATGGCTGAGTTGTATTCCACTGTATATATATACCATATCTTCTTTATCCAATCATCAGTTGATGGGCACTTAGGTTGGTTCCACATCTTGGCTATTGTGAATAGTGCTGCGATGAACATAGGGGTGCATGGGACTTTGGGAATTGCTGATTTCACGTTCTTAGGATAGATACCCAGTAGTGGGATGGCTGGGTGATAAGGTATTTCTATTTTTAACTTTTTGAGAAATCTCCATACTGTTTTCCATAGTGGCTGCACCAGTTTGCATTGCCACCAACAATGTATGAGGGTTCCTTTTTCTCCACAGCCTCTCCAACATTTGTCACTCTTGGTTTTGGATATTTTTGCCATTCTAACAGGTGTAAGGTGATATCTTAGTGTAGTTTTGATTTGCATTTCCCTGATGATTAGTGATGATGAGCGTCTTTTCATGTGCCTATTGGCTATCCATATATCTTATTTGGAGAAATGTCTGTTCATGTCCCCTGCCCATTTTTTGATTGGGTGTTTGATTTTTTGTTGTTGAGCTGTGTGAGTTCATTATATATTATGGAGATTAACCCTTTGTCAGATAAATAACTTGTAAATATTTTTTCCCAGTTAGTGGGCTGTTTTTTCGTTTCAACCCTGTTTTCCCTTGCCTTGAAGAAGCTCTTTAGTCTGATGAAGTCCCATTTGTTTATTCATTCTATTGTTTCCCTCATCTGAGGGGTTACGGTGTCCGAAAAGATTCTTTTGAAACTGACGTCAAAGAGTGAACTGTCTATATTCTCTTCTAGAAGACTTATAGTTTCAGGCCTAATCTTTAGGTCTTTGATCCACTTTGAGTTTATTTTTGTGAATGGTGAAAAAGAATGGTCAGTTTTCATTCTTTTACATGTGGCTGTCCAGTTTTCCCAGCACCATTTGTTGAAGAGTCTTTCTTTTCTCCATTGTAGGCCCTCAGCTCCTTTGTCAAAGATTCGCTGTCCCTAGATGTGTGGTTTTATTTCTTGGCTTTCAATTATGTTCCATTGGTCTGTGCATCTGTTTTTGTACCAGTACCATGCTGTTTTGATTACTGTAGCTTTGTAGTATGTTTTGAAGTCAGGGATTGTGATGCCTCCAGCTTTGTTCTTCTTTCTCAGGATTGCTTTAGAAATTCAGGGTCTTTTGTTGCCCCATATGAATTTTAGGATTCTTTGTTCAATTTCTGTAAAGAATATCATTGGGATTCTGATTGGGATAACGTTGAATCTGTAGATTGCTTTAGGTAGTATGGACATTTTCACTATGTTTATTCTTCCAGTCCACGTGCACAGAATGTCTTTCCATCTCTTTATGTCGTCGTAGATTTCTTTCAAGAAAGTCTTGTAGTTTTTGTTGTATAGATCTTTCACTTCCTTGGTTAAATTTATCCCAAGGTATTTTATTCTTTTTGTTGTAATCATGAATGGGATTGAGTTCTTGAGTTCTTTTTTTGTTAGTTCATTGTTAGCGTATAGAAATGCTACTGATTTATGTATGTTGATTTTATACCCCACAACTTTGCTGTAGCTGTTGATTGTTTCTAATAGCTTTCCTATGGATTCTTTGAGGTTTTCTATGTATAAGATCATGTCATCTGCAAACAGCTAGAGTTTTACTTCTTCATTGCCTATTTGGATTCCTTTTATTTCTTTTTCCTGACAAATTGCTCTGGCCAACACCTCCAGTACTGTGTTGAATAAGAGTGGTGAATGTGGGCACCCTTGTCTTGTTCCTGTTCTCAGAGGGATGGCTTTCAGTTTTTGTCTGTTGAGTATGATGTTGGCTGTGAGTTTGTCATATATGGCCTTTATTATGTTGAGGTACTTTCCTTCTATACCTATTTTATTGAGGGTTTTTATCATAAATGGATGTTGGATCTTGTCAAATGCTTTCTCTGCATCTATTGAGATGATCATGTGGTTTTTGTTTCTCATTTTGTTAAGGTAGTGAATCACGTTGATTGACTTGCGGATGTTGAACCATCCCTGTGTCCCTGGTACAAATCCCACTTGATCATGGTGTATAATCTTTTTGATGTATTGCTGTATTCAGTTTGCCAGAATTTTGTTGAGGATTTTTGCATCTATGTTCATCAGTGATATTGGCCTGTAGTTTTCCTTCTTTGTGTTGTCCTTGTCAGGTTTGGGGATCAGGGTGATGTTGGCTTCATAGAATGTGTTAGGGAGTGCTCCATCTGACTCAATTTTCTGGAATAGTTTGAGAAGGATAAGTATTAAATCTTCTTTGAATGTTTGGTAGAATTCTCCAGAGAAGCCATCTGGTCCTGGACTTTTATTTTTGGGGAGGTTTTTGATTACTGTTTCTATTTCTTTACTGGTGATTGGTCTATTCAGATTCTCTATTTCTTCCTGATTCCGTTTGGGGAGGTTGTAAGAGTCCAGGAATTTATCCATTTCTTCTAGGTTGTTCAATTTGTTGGCATATAGTTTTTCATAGTATTCTCTTATGATCCTTTGTATTTCTTTGGTATCTGTTGGGATTTCTCCTTTCTCATTTCTAATTTTATTTATTTGAGACTTCTCTCTTTTTTCTTAGTGAGTGGCTAAGGGTTTATCGATTTTGTTAGTTTTTTCGAAGAACCAACTCTTTGTTTCATTGATCCTTTCTACTGTTTTTCTTTTGTTTCAATATCATTTATTTCTGCTCTAATTTTTATTATTTCTCTCCTTCTACTGACTTTGGGCTTTGTTTGTTCTTCTTTGTCTAATTCCGTTAGGTGTCGTTTGAGGTTGTTTAGATAAGATTTTTCTTGCTTATTGAGGTGAGCCTGTATTGCAAAGAATTTCCGTCTTAGGACTCTTTTGCTGTGTCCCAAATAAGTTGGTATGGCGTGTTTTCATTTTCATTTGTCTCCAGATAATATTTGATTTCTTATTTAATTTCTTCAACAATCCATTGTTTGTTCAGTAGCATGTTGTTTAGTTTCCACATTTTTGCCCCTTTCCCAGCTTTATTCTTGTAGTTGATTTCTAGTTTCATAGCATTAGATCTGAAAAGATGCTTGATATTATTTCAACCCTCTTGAATTTATTGATGCTTGCTTTGTTTCCCAAGATATGGTCTATCCTTGAGTCTTCCATGTGCACTTGAGAAGAATGTGTAACCTGCTGTTTTTGGATGGAGTGTTCTATATATATCTATTAAGTCCATCTGGTCTAATTTTTCATTTAATTCTATAATTTCCTTGTTGATTTTCTGTCTGGATGATCTATCCATTGGTGTTAATGGGGTGTTGAGGTCCCTTACTATTATTGTATTGTTGTCGATGTCTCCTTTTAGTTTTGTTAATAGTTGCTTTACAAATTTTGGTGCTCCTGTGTTGGGTGCATATATATTTATAAGTGTTATTTTATCTTGGTGGAGTGTCCCTTTTATCATTATAAACTGCCCCTCTTTTTCTTTCTTTATCTGTTTTGCTTTGAAGTCTAATTTGTCTGATATTAGTATGGCAACACCTGCTTTCTTTTGTTCATTATTGGCTTGGAGTATTGTCTTCCATCCATTCACTCTGAGTCTGTGTTTGTCTTTGGGGCTGAGGTGTGTTTCCTGGAGGCAGTGTATTGTTGGATCTTGTTCTTTGATCCATCCTGCCACTCTGTGTCTTTTGATTGGTGAGTTCAATCCATTTACATTTAGAGTGATTATTGAAACGTGGGGGTCTACTGCCGCCATTTTATCACTTGTTTTCTGGTTCTTTTTCATTTCCTTTGTTTCTCATCCCATGATTTTTGGATTCCTAATTCAGGTAGGTAAATTTCTGTATTGACTTTCTTCTTCTTTGTAATTTGTGTCTTTATTCTTGTTATTTGTTACCAGGTGGTTTGTACAACACATCTCGTAGATGAGATAGTCCTTTTTCTGATAGCCTCTTATTTCCTTAAATTAAAACGTTCTATCCCTTGTCTCTTCCCCTTCTAGGTTGTTATTGTCAGACTTTTTTTCCCTCTTCCTTCTTGTGTTGTGAGTTTGTGGTTAAAATGACAAGGTTATATTTATTCTTGGTGTTTCCCTTCCATTTATCTTTAATGTTTTATTTAACTTTTGCTAAGCTGTTCTGATGGAGAGCTGCTACTTTCTGTTATTGTCCTTCTGCTTATCTCCTTCGTTCTGGGTTTTGTAACCCCTTTCCTTTTTTTGATTTTTCAAGTATGAGGTTCTTCCTGAGCATTTCTTGAAGGGGAGGTCTTGTGGCAATGAACTGCCTTATCTTTTGTTTATCTGGGAAAGTTTTTATTTCTCCATCGTATTTGAAGGATATTTTCGCTGGGTAGAGTATTCTTGGCTGCAGGTTTTTGTCCTTCAGAGTTTTGAATATATCATTCCATTCTCTTCTAGTCTGTAAGGTATCTCCTGAGAAATCTGCTGATAGTCTTATGGGGGTTCCTTTGTAGCTTATTTTCTTCTGAATGGCTGCCCTTAGTATTTTCTCTTTGTCGTTGACTTTTGCTAGCTTCACTACTATATGCCTTGGGGTTGGTTTTCTTGCACTGATAAAGTTTGGAGATCTATTGGCTTCTGTCACATGAAGTTCCATCTCTCTCCCCAAGTTTGGAAAGTTCTCAGCCATTATTTCTTTGAACAGGCCTTCTGTCCCCTTCCCCTTCTCTTCTCCCTCTGGGATACCTATAATCCTTATTTGCATCTCCTAATTGAGTCGTATAATTCTCAGAGAGTTTCTTCATTTCTTTTTAGTCTTAGTTCTCTCTCCTCCTCTGTCTGCAGCATTTCTATATTCCTATCCTCCAAATTGCTAATTCTGTCCTCCATGTTATCGACCTTACTGTTCAGAGAGTCCAGATTTTTCTTAATCTCCTCCATTGTGCTCTTCATCTCCAGTATTTCTAATTGGTTCTTCTTTATAGTATCAAGCTCTTTTGTGGCATAGCTCCTGAACTCGTTGAGTTGTCTATCTGAATTCTCTTTTAACTCGTTGAGTTTTTTAATAATGGCTGTTTTGAATTCATTGTCATTTAGGTTATAGATTTCATTGTCTTTGGGATTGTTTTCTGAGTACTTATTTTCCTTCTGTTCTGGAGATTTAATGTATTTTTTCATACTGCTTGATGGCATGGATGTGTGCCTCCTCATAGAGATAGAGTTTAGTTACTGCTTCCACTTGTTTCAACTGGTGTTGGGCGGGGAGCAGCTGTTTAGACTGTACCAACCAGGAACACTGTAAGCTGTTACTGACTGGACCTGGGCCCCTCCTCATATTCACAATGGTCCTGTGGGGTCCCTCATCAGTTGTGGGGGCAATTGCAAGGGGGCCTCAGGCTGCTGGTGCCTACTGTTGCAGACCACCTAGACACACTCCCTCCTTGGGGTCTGCAGCAGTGTTATGGGCTTTCCCAGCAGCCAGGAGCAAGATCACCTATAATTGCAGCTCTGTCCCTGTCAGAGCCCACAAGATCTCACTTGTCCACTATAGGTCCCAGCAGAGCTATGGGTATCTTCTGAAGTCTGTGGTTAGCTCACCTAGCTGTGCTACTTTTGCTCCAGGGCCTTCCAGCCTTGTGATTGACGGTCAGGGCCTCTCCACTAGTGCTGTGCAGAGGCTTTCACTGAGGCTGCTGTGGGAACCTGGAGATCCACCCTGGGCCACGGAGCCAGTCTGCTGGAGCTCCACCCAGCCCCCAAGCACACCCAAAGGATCTCTGGGTGCCTCTTGTGCTGTCTGGGGCACAGCTGGAGTCTGTGGGCCCTGCAGTGGCTGGCAGGCTGCTGCCTTGCTGGGAATTCTGCTCTTTGGGAGCTTCCCAGCATTCTGAATGCTGGGAGGGGCCTCTCTGCTAATGGTGAGCAGAGGCTTTCCCTGCCGGCAGTGCGGGACCCTGGAGTCTCCCCCTGGGCTTAGGTGTAATCGCAGGGGACTTAGGCAGGGCTGTGGTCACCTGTTTCCACCATCGCTCCTCTGGTGTGCACACCCTCCTGCCCTTGGTGTGTGGTGATGTTCTGGGGGAGTCCACTGGAAGAGAGCCTCTTGCAGGTACTAGGCTGTCTGGGCGTTGGGGGTCAGAGAGTTTTCACTTATCTCCAGCTCCTCCTGAGGGGAAGTTTGTCCGCCTTCTGATGTATAGCAGCATGGGTCTCTCAGGCATCTTGAGATGCTATATGGATATCCTTTGTTAACCAATGAATGTCCAATTAGTTGTAGATTTGAAGGGGGAGAGACAAAGAAGACTACTCACTCCGCCATCTTGGTCCTGCCTCCTGATAAAGCCTATTTTTAAAAAAATTAAGTTTAAAAAAGTACATCTCTGAACTGATTCAGCATGAGGTCATGAGAACATTCGGTCTGGCAAACCTACTGGTTATCATTCCCAGCTAAACTGACCTGAAAGGGTGGGCTGTGCTGGTATCTTCTTCACTGACGTTTAGTGACTGAGAGCTATCTGTGCACACTGCTTTCCAAAGCACTTTCCCAAATAGTCTGTCCTGTGAGCCCACTGCAGGCCTGTTAGCATGGGTCCAGATAGTCAAGTGAAGGCTTGAGCTGTGGAAGGCACACAGCTTGTAGGCCAGGGAAGCCAAGACCAGTCCTGACAACCAGATCTCACTCCCATCCAGCAGCGGGCACTGGGCACCTTTACCCTTTGTGAGGAGTTTTTGCCTCTTCTGAGTGTATTCACTTAGCCCCAGACTGTCAGCTGCGTGAGGGCAAAGACAGCCTGACTGGTTGAGCTGCTTCTCCAGTGCCTAGCACGGCAGATGCACATGTGGGCCAGCTCAAGGTGAGCCTCTGACAGAGCTTAGGAAGACATCCCAGAGGGCGGGAGGCAGGTTCCTGCCTCAGGCTTCCTAGAGGAGTCACCGTATGGGCCTGCAGAGACACATCAATTGATTCTCTAAGGAACAGTTTCCACCAGCTCCCATGGGCACACACACCTTCTCTCATACAAAATTCACCTTTCCTCCTGGACACCTAAATGGAGCATGACATCTGCCAGCACCCCAAATAAAGGAATTCTGAAAGGATGTGCCGCAGACGCCTCTGCTCACCTTCAGCATGCGCTCACTGTGGGCATACTAAGTTCAGTGGAAAAGTGGTCTTTTCAATATCCATCAAACTGGGCCATTAGTAAACATCCTCTGTGTGTGTATGTGTATATACACTCTTACTACGTGTAATGTGTGTTTGCACTATATATGCTGTAAATGCAAGAGTAAAATAAACGCATGTTTGTATTTGAAGTATTTGCATAGTATGTGTGGATAGATAAACTCAATAGATAGAGATAAGATAAAAACTTAACCGTTGTAAGAAGGAAAGAGAGAGCGACAGATAGGAGGGGGTATGTTGGCTGTAGACTCCGTGCTCAACAAAATGGTGCCAAGCGTTACCACACCTGTTTTGTTTTTGCCCTCCGCCTGGAAAGCCAAACACTAAGACAATGAGCTTGCCCCATAGGGTTCCCCCACTACCCAGGACTCCTGGTTTTGACCCCAAATCTCTTACTCTCAAGTTTGTGCCCAATGCACAGCAAGCTAGACACTGACACATCAGTGCTTGGAGATGGAGAAAGACCCCATTCGAGTTGGCCAAGACGAGAAGAGAAGGCAGGAGCAGGATTCGCTCAAATCTGCCTTCCCAAGAGCAGAAGGCAGGGGTTTAATAGAGCTAAGGGGCTGGCAGGAGGAGCTTCAGAGAAACAAAGCGGTCGCTCCCTATAAGGCCCGGGCAATCTGCAACAGCTGCTGGGGGCCGGCTGTCCAGTGAACACAAAGTCCCTGGAGGCATTCTCTTTCTTCTGAAAACACTCACAAATCCTTGAGACCTGAGTCACCGCTCAAGTTAAACAAGAAAACAGCAAATTGACAAGATTCATAACCAGGTCAAAAGGCAACCGTGTTCTTATCGAATATGTTCAGTAACCCTCAGGTCCCCGGCTTCAGTTTCACTGCAGAATGAACCCTGAGAGTGCGAGCTTGCTCTGCCCTTATGAAGAGAAGCTCGTGACTCACCCAGAGCAGGCCAGTGGGTCCACTGCAGACAAGACCAGGCCCAGAGCCTTTGCTTTGGGAAGACTAGGAATCAAAATCAGCCGGGTGCTGGAGGACATCAGAGCAGCATGAGGCCATGGCCAGCTGGATCTGCCCTGGCCTTTGAGGAGACAGAGGTGACCGTCTACACTGCCCGGCATGCAGTGAGAGGGCGGCTGGCACCCGAAGGCTCCCCCAAGCTGCTCTTGTTTCACTGTCTATCAAACCACCCACAGTGAGGGGCTTAAGACAGCCTGTGTGCATTTGCCTCACGATTCTGTGGTGGCGATTGGGTGGGTGGGTCTGGCCCTGTCTGGGCTCAGTGCTGGTGAGCTGGGGGCCACTCATCTCTGCTGCACGTGGCGTCACATCCTCCAGCAGCCCGGCCCAGGCTTATTCACACAGCGCAGCAGGCTCTGAGAGGGCAAAGGACCCTGGCTTCTTGAGTCCCACTTCTGCTATATTCTATCGGCCAAAGCCATCAGCAGGCCAGCCCAGAGTCTGGGGCAGGACCTCGTAAATACAGAGGAAAGACATGGGCAGGGGTGCTGCTGACGGTGTTACTCTCTGCTTCACTGCAGCATCTCCAAGTGTTCAGCATTCAGCCTCTGACCAGGGCCACTCAAATCAGAGATTGACAGAGGCACTTTCATTCAATTGTGAGACAAATCAACCCGCCAAAGGAAGGAGCTCACACACCCTGGCACCTAGCGGGTCTTGCCCCAGGCTGTGCATTAGAATTGTTACTGCCTACAAACATAGATTCTTTACTCGCCACACAAGAGGGGCCAAATAAAAAGTGGAACGCCAGGCTCATGGCTTCTTATTTTGGATGATATCAGCCGGGAGACAAGATTGAGTCCTCAAATTCGTCTCGTTTCATCTCATCTCCCCAAAAGATGGAAGGCCAGGAGTTTTAAAGGTTTGTGAGGAATGTGGCTGCTTGTAGATGAGGGGGTAAGGGACCCAGTGGCCTTGCTGGTTGGAGCTTCCCCACCAGCCTGAGTTCAGCCTTGGGACGCTGTTTGCAGGGAGGAGGAGATGATAAGGAATCCAGGTGGTTGTCCTTGGCCATTTGTCTCCATGGCAGATAGTGGATTCTAGAGCCAGAGAGACAGGGAGTGAGCAGGGAAGGAGTACTTTGGTTTTACCCCATATGTGCTGGGTTAATGTAGGGGAACTGATATCAGGGCCAGCATCATAATCTCCTAGAGAGTTTTTAAAACCACCAGTGCCCAGGCCCCAGCCAAGATACGTTGTGTAAGAACTCCTCAGCTGGACAGGCCAGCAGAGTCTGCTTGAAGACAGCCCGGGTGATGAACAGGAGGCCAGGGCATGGATATGTAGGCCTGGCAAGAGGAGGGCAAAGGGCCTGACCACAGGTCCCAGCCTCACTGCCCTTGACAATCTCGCGGAGCTTTGGAAATCCTGCTGCCCCAGCCAAAACACAGCCGAATAAATCAGAGTCTCTGGGTGGGAACACGCAGTGGGGTTTCGCGAGCTCCTCGGGTGATTCCAGACCCAGGGCCCGGTGCCGGGGACTATGCAGCACAGCCTGGGGCTCCCGCTGGTCTGAGAGCAGAACTAGCATTTCCTGAGCACGGCAGCTCTGCCCAGGCCTCCCAGTGTCACACTGGGCCTTTCTGGCAGGAACATCACCCAATTTCCTGCTCCCAGGGACACTCCCCAGAGCTGTGATCCCTAGAGCCCTGGACTCTGCTGACGGTAAAGGAGGACAACGGCGACAGACGATGTCCCTTCCCCATCTGGGTGGTCTCAGGGAGTCACGGGGCGCAGCACAGAGTCTTCAAACTCTTGCAGACTCCAATAGCCTGGACGACTCGGGCTGGGGATGACGGGGTCCAGGAAATGGGCCCTCGCTTCCCTGCTCCTGTCGGACAAGCTCCACCTGTGCAGGGGGACCTGTGGGTCCACCAACAGGCCACAGGGGAAAGGAGGCGCCTCTGCCAGACTGCACCCAAGCCCCTTCCCCCTCATCACTCACCTGCCCAGGGACCCTGGGCAAGGGCCTCAGTCTCCTGAGCGTGCTGCCCCTGCTCCCCAAGGGTAGACGCCTGGAGCAAAGCAGGGTCGCATTAGAGGTGACGTCAGCAGTGGTCACACAGGCCTCACCCTCAGTTTCGGTGTCGTTACCAACACCAGCACTGACCTGAGGCTGCTTGACTGCCTCTGGCTCTGCCACCCTCAAGGCGAGTGGGGCCAAAAGAACTGGCACGCTGGGACCAACCAGTGGCCATCCCCAAAGCTGCCTCATGGCCTCACGTTTTGGGGCTGCACAGGGCAGCATCTTCCATTTCCATACTCTGTTACCCACAGTGGGGACCCTGCTGCCCCTTTGTGTAGGACCTCCAACATCAGCAGCCACCCACTAATAGTTGTTGCTCGTCTTTCTCAGGACCTGCCCCACCTGCCCTCACTCCAGAGGCCCCTCCACGCTGCCAAGTCCTCCTTCCAGACATGAGCCACAGGGACCACCCTACAGGCCTCAGATTGTGGGTGGCAGGAGAAGCCCCCCACCACTGGCACCCCCTCCTCCTTCCATCCAACAGCAGGTGTTCAGTGCTGACAGGAGCCCAGGAAACCTGTATCTGCATACCCCTCCCGTTACACCTGCGGGACCCACAGTCTGCTGTGGATCCAGGGTGGGGAAGGGGAGAACGGCGCCAGGCCAGGGGAGCACACAGCCCCGCGTCCTATCTGCTTCGCCTTCCTTCTCTCACTCTTCCCCAAGGCGTAATGCTGCCCGAGCCCGCCAGGGAGAGCTCCTTAATTTATAATTAGTGAGTCTAAGGGAGTCATTTACTGAATTTTCGCTTAGAGTCCTAAAGTTTCCAGCTAAGTCACTGCATTTCCCACAGATGGGAAATTCAAATAAATCATGTTGAAATAGAGATTCTGATTACGGGGAGCTCACACACTCAGAACAAGCCACCGGGCGCATCTCAGAATGCCCTTCTCCCACGGCGAGGGCAGGGCTGCCTTGCTGGCTCTCTGACCCACGCCAGGAGTGCCCACAGTGATGCTTCCATTTCCCCTCTGACTATCTATTGCCTCTCCTCCCCAGCTCTCCTCCAGCATCCAGTGCATGGAAGCAGGACTGACAGACGCCGTCCAAAGCTCTCCACAGCCCTGTTCACTTCCCCCTCCGGCTGGGACATCAGATACACAATTCCACGTGGAACGGGGGGCTCTTCGAGGTCTTTCCTCTCTGCGTGGAGCCCTCGTGAAATGGTGGGAATTGTCAGCGTAGATGCCAGGACGCTTTGAAACAAGGGAATAGGGAGTACAGATCAGGAGCGGGGTCCGTAGAGCATCCAGATGACAGTCAGAATGTGAAGACCCCAGTGGCCCAGCAGATGGCTGCTCTGGCTGCTTCTCTCACACCAGGCTGACCGCAAGTGTGGGCAGCAGGAAAGCACACTCGAGGGCTCGGGGGGGACGTGGTGTGGCATTTGGGGACAGCACATATTTCGTTTTACTGTGTGGACCTGCCGTCTGCTGGCAGGGATTCCGTGAGCTGGCGCTGAGATCATGGTCCCAGCACCACGCGCTTCTCCTCGCATTAATCTTCCCGGCGGCCCCCAGGAGAGGTCACGGAAATCACATGCTGTCGGGGGGTTTCAGATCCCATCTGAAGCCGCTCCCTCCCCAGCACCGCCCTGCCCAGAAAACACCTTGCCTGGGGTTCCAGGTGACACTCCCTGCTGGTGTTCTCCAGTGGAGAGCTGGTGGAACAAGCTGTCCTAGCCAGAAGGTTCCAGAACGGGCTCCATCAGGGTCTCTGACTCCCCTAGTGTGAGAACGGAGAGGCAGCAGGGTTCCTTACAAGAGAGTAGAGCGGCACCCGTGGTCCCTCCCCACGCCTCCTCCCACGCCTCCTCTGCCACTGTCCCATGAACCCTCGGGCAGAGCCACTCTGAAAAGTGCCTGAGAACCTGGCCCCATGGCCTCAGTTAGCTTGAGCCCTGGGCCAGGCGGCCCATGGACAGTGCTCATACTTGGTGGCCGCCCGCACCCCAGGACAGTGGAGCTCTGTCTCCTGGGTCCCTGTTGGCTATTCGTGGGCTGTGGGCATCACTGTGCTCTGGGCTGGCATGACTGTACCACGAGACACCACAGGGAGGCCTTGATGGAGAAGGCAGCAGGGAGCTATTGAGGGCTACAGAGTAGGGGAGGCTGTGCCCCAAGCCGGCTTCCAGTGTGGGCAAGGCTGCAGGAAAGGACGAGAGGACTCAAGACCAGCTGGGGCTCTGTGATCACGGTACTGTCCAGACCCAGGTGTGACAGGAAGCAAGGGGCAGCATGGAGTAGGAGGGTGAAGAGCACATGCTGGCCCCTGGGGACTGAATGCTGAGGTTTATTTTGAACCTGAAGTGAGTTCTCTCACCTGTTGCACAGAAGCCAATCTCTGACACCGGGTGTAGTGGAAGAAAGTAGGAATTTTATTACTGCGCAGCACTGAGCAAGGAGAAAGGGCAGCTAACACTGAAATCCCAAACTCCCTGAAAAGCTAAAAGGAAGGGTTTTAATTTGGGGTTTTAGGTAGGGGAAGGAGAGGGTATGGCCTTGTTGGTCAGAGGTTTTCCACCAGCCTGTGTTTGGCCTTGGGACTCCTTGCAGAGAGGAGGAGGAGATAACAAATCCAGGTGGTTGCCCTTGGCCATTTATCTCCCTGGCGGACAGTGGGTTCTGGAGCCAGGAAGCCAGGGAGTGAGCAGGGGAGGAGTGCTGTGGTTTTAACCCCATATGTGCTGGGTTCAACATAGGGGAACCAATATCAGGGCCAGTATCAAGGTGAAGGGTGCTTGCTGGCCCTGGGAGACAGATGCTGAGCTGCGGGAAGACAGGAGAGGTGATCCCTGGCCCCATCTCTCAGCTGGGAAGTGGCAAGCAAGATGTGACCCCTGACATCCGTGGACTGGGAGACTGAGTGTTTCTGTGGGGCGAACTGACTTCTTTTTAGAAATGGTGAGTGTAACGCTGACTCCGGGACTTTCTGATGCACAACCCCAGCAGGCGGGTGGAGAGGGGGAGCTGAATCGCTTCACCTGGGAGCTCCCTGGGCCCCATTAGCCAGCTCATATTTTTAGACCAGCCCGTGGTCTTTTATCAGGGGCCAAACAACTTAATGCCAGGTGCTTTTAGGAGGGACTAGGCCACCAGCAGCATCTCAAGTTGGGGGAGACCTTGCAAAGTGTTCCCTTGGAATCTCGTAGGCTGTCCGGGTCCCTCGTCCCCTGTTGGCTCCTAGGAGGGGGCTGGGAATACGTCCAGTGTTAGCTGGAGTTTGTGGAGGCTGGTGGGGCAGCCCTCCTGGCTCACTATGGACATTCGCTGAAGCCTCAGTCATTTACTGGAAGATTCTTCTGCTCTTCTGAGTCCTCAGCCTTTCACCTGCGGAGACTCCGGGATTCACACAACTGATGACTAATGCACTTATCTCCCCTCTCTGCTTCTGGAAATTGTTTCAGACTTGGGGGGAGTGTCTGGGTGGAGCCTCACAAGCACAAATGAACATTGCTTTCTTTCTGTGTGCGCTGCTGATTGTGTCTGACACCTTCTGTTTCTAGTAAGAAAACAGACAGCAGAGAACTACACATGTCCCTCTGCAGTGCTGTGCTTATCTAGAATCCAGCTCCATACTGGGTGGTGTGTCTTGCCAACTCTCCAAAATCGATGCCCTACAGGGCTTTACTTTCGATCAGTTAGCAAAGCCACCTCGGAATTCAGTGCTGAAGCCACTTTATGCACTGTTCTCTCTGATGGTTGGAGTTCTCATGTTCAGTCTCTTGGAAATTCACTTCATAATTGTTGGATTTTAGTTTCTGTGCCATTCTCGGCCCAAATATTAAGAGATTCCAAGTAAAAGGGGATTAAAACGTGATTCCGTAGAAACAATGCTGCGAGCACTGACAAGGTGTAGTTCACCCTCTGGATCCGGGAGCCGGGAAGCACAAGGGGAAGAGGGTATGCTCTAGCCAGGAGTTCACTACAGCGGTGTCACAGAGCCACTGGGGTGGGAGGCAGGAGCCGGGCATCACCCAGCCCCTAAAGTCAGGTCCCTGTAATTTCTTTGCCCCGTCGGCCCTGCCAATCATTGTGCCATGTCTCTGCACACTCGGGTCATGTCTGTGATGATGCAGAAAATAGTCCAAGGCAGAGGGCTTTCAGGATGGCATCGCCCCTCTGCCCAGGTGATGCCCTCTGGGCTTGGACAGAGTCTGCAGAGTGAGAGGGCTTGCTGCTTTCTCTGGAGGCTGTGCTGTGAGCCCTGACGGGCTGCGCTGCTTTTCCCCTCTGCCTTGTATTCTTTCCTCCTCACAGCAGCCATGGTGAGTCTCCAAAATCCCAAGTCAGATCATGTTACTCTCCTGCTCAGAACCTGCAAGAGGGGCCCATCTTACTCAGTGTAAGAGCCACAGTCCCTACCAAGGGCCAGCGGGACCTGCCTCTACTTTTAAGGCTCATCTCTCCCCACTCTCCACCACCCTTCCACATCTCCAGCCTGTCCTCTTCATGTTCCTCCAGCACACTGGGCACGGGCACGCCCCAGGGCCTTTGCACTGCTGCTTCCTGTATTGGGAGCACTCTTCACCAGACATCTGCTTGGCTGTTGCCCTCAGCATATTCTTTTTGAAGCACCAGACCACCCTGTTTAACGCCGAAAAGCTTTCCCCAGCCAGCCCCACACTCACGGCCCCTTACCTGACTCTGCCCCCTCTGCTTCCTGCAGCACTTTCAATTTTTAACATACAGATTAGTTACTGGATCCTTGTCTGCTCACCAGCACATCCTAAGCACTGAGCACGGCGTCTGGCCCACACTGTTCCGTGTGGAGTCGTCTGGCCTGCACGGCTCCAGCGTCAGCGGTCCGGCCTGCACCGCTCGGGCGTGGAGTGCCGACATTTGGATTTGGGTTTGTTGCATCCTCTCAGTTCAAAGGAAATCAACAAATGGAAGATGCTTCAGCAGACATCTGGCTCAGCTTTACTGAGATGATTTCATGTATTTCTGTTCCTGTCTTTATTGTATTTTGTATCCTATTTTCCTAAGGTTTATCCTATTTTTCTTTTTCTATCTTCTCAAGTTGGCTGATCAGCTCATTCATTCTCAGACTCCATGCCTTTCTAACATGACAGTAATACCGCGTGGTCACCCCGAGAACCTTTTTTGTTGTATCTGACAGGTTTTGATAGATACTATTAATTATTGTTCAATATTAGGCCTTTTCCCCTTTAGATTGTTTAGAAGTGTGCTCCGATCAATCCATTTCCCCTTTTATTAATTTGGAACTTATACACTCTATTCATGTCTTTTTGTTTACCCTGGAAATTACAACCTGCATCCCTTCCTGTTAATTGATAATTTTACAGAAGTTAGCTTTGTTTTCCAAATATATTTTTCAAATCTTTTTCTATTGATTTCTAACTTAGTTGCATTGTGTTCAGAAAATATAGCATATGATACTGAATTTTGTAATCTTTTGAGACTTGATATATGGCTCAGTACGTGAGCCATTTTTGTCAATATTTCCTGTGATCTTACAAAACAATGCATTCCACCAAGTAATGGCTGCATGTTGTACATAAACCCATTAGTTCAAGTTTGTTAATTGTGTTGTTTCATGCCCTTGCTCATTTTTTTGTGTCTGTCTGATCTTTTTTCTTGTTTTTGATGAAATCTCTCAATACAATGGTGGCTTTATCAACTTCTTCTTATAAATCTTCCAGCCTTTGCTTTATATATTTAAAATTTAAGTTACTAGTTGCACACAAGCTTAGAATCACTGTATCTTCCTATGTGGTGACTTTTTTCTATTTCTTATAATTTTTTCACATTAAAGTCTGTTGATATAACTGTAGTGGTCTGGGGGCTTAATAATTGCCTGGTATATCTTTTTTTATCCTTTTTTTTGCAGTCTGTGTTTTTATGTTTCAGATGTCTCTTTTTTAAATGGCGTATACTGGCATTTTGGTTTTAATCCAGATTGACCATATTTGTATCTTTATTGAAGAGTTTAATCTATTTACCTTTATTATAATTATTGATATGTTTAAGCTTATTTTTGCCATGTTATTCTATATACTTATTTGTTCTGATCTCCTCTTCCCTCATTCTTTGCTTTTTTTGTTGTTGTTGTTTGAGCAAGTGGCAAAGACAGTATTTGAACCCAGATCTCTCTAAAACCAAAGGCTGTAACCCTTCAACTTCTCTATTCGGAGACTGTGGGACCCCAAAGAGCATTTCTGTCCCAGATCCCAATTTTACACAAGAGATGGATTGAGCAGTTTTCTATTTCTCTCTCTGCTCGTTTGGAATAAATATCTGAATGATTGCTCCTTGCTGCCTCTCAGGCCCCCAGGCCCCTCTCCTCCACGGGGCCTATGATGCTTCTCCTCGGTACCCACGAGGCTATCCCTTCATCTCCTGTGGTTTTCATCCTGATTTAAATATCAGAAACCTCCACCCTGCCCTGCTTCCCCCTCCACGGTACGTCCTATATATTTCACTTAATTACATTTTGAGTGTCTGTCTCTCCCTCTAGGATGTAGGCTCTGAGGGTGAGAATGTGGGGCTATTGCCCCCTGCACTATCCCGGGTGCCCGGGTCAACCCAGCCCCTGGCCATGCCCAGTGAACGCTTGTTGAGTGAATTCTTGGAAGGATGAATGGACGAGCAGCACCATTCAAAGATCTTAGGGGAACCCGGTGTGAGCTGGGGCAGGCAGTCTCTGTGTTTCAGCACAACTCAATCCGTCTGCTTCTGTGCACTTCCCTGAAATGCCTCTTAAACTTGCTGTCCAAGGGTGGTTTGGTGTCCAAAAGCCCCTAAAAAATAAACTGATTCGGGATTTATTTTCTCTCTTCTAAAGAGGCGAGTCGTGTTTCACCGGCAGTTACCTGTGAGTCGTCTCCGAAAAGGGAGTTGCCATGCTCTGAGCTGAAGCAAAGGAAGTGAGTGACAGACCCAGACCCGTCAGCCCCTCCCAGCTCTCCTGCATCTGGATGGAGAAGCACAGGCTCCTTTGCAAGGACATGCTCAGAGCCGGACTGTGGGGTTTCCATAGTCAGGAAGTTAGTTCTACTTTTGGTTCTGACTGTGATCTGAGCCCAGAACCACTACACCACTGCCCACTCCAGGGTAATCTGTCAATCCCGCAACATGCGGGCCTATCTGAGCCACACTCTGGACTCTTTAAGTGGGCCAGAGTGTGACCTGGCCCCTGGAGGGAGTGGAAACAAGCCCCTACCCCAAGCATCTACAATGTCCGCAGTTGGGAGATGACTTTGGAGAAACACGTCTGAGATTTTCCTGGATGGGAGTCCTGGAACTTTTCCAAGTCACTAGAAAAAGTCTGTCCGAACAATTTCATGGAGAAAAGCGACATGCAGCATTTGCAGGTCACTAGCTTGCACAGCAGCACAGTTAGTGCAAATCTTTGGGGTCCTTGGATAAGGTACCTGGCTTTTAGAGCCCCAATGCCTCCTATGTGAAATTAGGACCACGGTCCTCATGGAACTGCTGTGTGGGTGTGGTGGGGTCATTACGGACAGAGCACTCCACACTGGCTAGCGCGTGGTGAACACAGCACGCACTTGAACTCCTTGCATTCTTGGGACCGTAGACTTGGGATTTCTCCTTGCTTCTCCTGGAAATCACCCAAAGCAAGAGGGAGAAAAGGAAGCCAAATGAGCCTCCTCTTGGTGAATTGGGTGTGCCCCTTCCTCCATCCCACTTCCCAGCTACACAACCACCTTCTCCCACCCCAGGGCCTTGGCACCTGCTGTTTCTTCTCTCTGTGTCACATTCTCTCCAGTTACTGGTGTCCTTGGCCCCTTCTCATCTGTCATGTTTTATTTCTCAGAGATGGCAGGCCTCGCCAGCTAGAGGGGCAGCCCGTGACATCATCTTGTCTGGGTTTCTTCAGTGCCCTCATCAGCATGCACAATTATTCTATTTAGTTGTTTACTGTTTCACTGTTTGTAAAGTACATTGACAGCACCAGGCTCATGGTGAGCACTATATAAATACCTGCTATTATTGTCATAATGCGTCTCCATGGCGGGCACGTCCCAGGCAGAGCAGAGAGAGACGCTCCTGCCTGGAGGATGCGCCCCGCCTGAGTGCTTCCTGCAGACACTCAGGGCGTCGAGGGCGTCTGCGCTTTGTCCTGATGAGCTGACACAGATTTTAGATTCATTACACGCTATCTGTTTGGTGCAGCTGGATTAGGTTTACAGATTTAGGTGTAGATGTGGACCCTTGAGGAGAGCTCAGCTAAGGAGGTCAAGGTGTGTCACGGTGAACACACAACAGGATATCTCAGACATAATATCTGGGTTCACGCAGGAGCTTTGAAAAGCCTCAGGCAAAATGCCCCTGGCCTCCCCACGGCACCCCTGGCCTCTGCCCTACGGGGCCCTCTTGCTAGCCTCTGCCCCTCAGGCCCTCTGGCTCCGCCTGGGAGTGGGGCCCTCTTGCTGAGGCCATAGGATGGATGCTGCTGTTGTCCTGGCTGGAGCGAGCGACTCCAGCCTCACCCCCCGGCGCCTCTCACAGCCTTTCTCCTGGCTCCCAGCGTCTCATCTGGTGAAGTGAACTCAAGACAGGCGTGGTCTGAAGACAAAGCCCTCACAATCTCAGGGCAGCACTTGGACTCGCTGTGGCCCTGCACGTGGTCCTCTTCTTGCTGGGCTTTGAGGCACCTGGATGTAGAAGTGACCAGGTTTGCAAACAAAGACAGAGCATCACCCTGGTTGGCCTGGCTTGCCCACCCTCCAGAGGCCTGTGTCACTCCTCAAAGCCGCCATTTGTTCTGTGCATGGCATAGGCTGTCCCCTGAAATTGTCACCCTGTGAGGAGCATTTTCATTTTCGTTTTGCTAGTTAGTAAGCTGAGGCTCAGAGAGGCTCGTGAGCTCGCTCAGGGTCACACATTATACATTGAGATGTGAAACAGGCTCGTCCGCTCCACCTACGCTCTTAGTTCCTTTGCTAATACTTCCAAGTTGATGGAAATGATACACGTGAAACACAGAGAGCTGGAGAGGCAGCGAGTTCTCAGGGAAGGCTTGGGGTCACGTCCTGTCACCTTCCAGTCGCGTGACTGCAGATGGCTCACTGCACTCCACAGCACTTACTACCTGTCAAATGGGGAACGACACTGGCTGAGGCCGCCCACAGGGACGTGGGGCTGGTCACCTGGCGTGGAAACAGACGTGCTCTGAACACTGCTGGGGATCATGTAAGCATCGATTACCGCTATTCTTAGAGGGAATAAAATGCATTATGTATTTAAGTAAATTATCAGGAAACCCTTTAAAATAATGTCTTCTGCCGTAAGAAAAATAGTTGATAATCTGTTTTATAAACACATTTTCTTCGGATGGGGCTCCCTGGGATGATGCCCTTCGCTTTGGCGGCCTCTCGCATCTTCTCAGGAAACGGCCAGTGCTGCTGGGTGATGTCGGTGCTCCTCCGAGTTAGGCCACAGGTGCCCTGAGGGCCCGGCCAAGCCTGGGTGCAGCCTCCTCACAAGAAACAAGGAATCAAGAGTTGATTCCAAGATGGCGCCGTGAGTAGTCCTCTTTGTCTCTCGCCCTTCGAGTCTACAATTATTTGGACACTTATCGCTTGACAAAGGATATCCAGACAGCATCTCAGGACGTCTGAGACACCCACGCGACTATCCATCGGAAGGCGGACGGACTTTCCTCCGGGAGGATGTGGAAATAGGTGAAAACTCTCCGACCCCGACGGGCAGCCTAGTACCCGCAAGCGGCTTTCTTCCAACGGACGCCCCCAGAGGATCCACACACATCTAGGGCAGGAGCAAGAACACAACAGAGGAGCGACGGTGGAAACAGGTGACCAGAACCCTACTTAAACCCCCTGCAATTACTCCTAAACGCAGAGGGAAACTTTGGAGTTGCACACCTGAGCCCGCGGGGAGAGTCTCTCCCCGCCATTGGCGGGGAGACACAGCCTGGTGCTCGGGGCGCCCGGAGGGTCCCAGAGAGACGCCCGCCCCGGGGGACTAGGGATTGCCGGAGATCTCGGAGAGGACCGGGGCGGGGGAACTTTCAAAGGCGGGTCCGGCGACCCGGTGGGGAAGCGCCGGAGATCCGCCAGGCAGCAGACAAAACTCTCTGTCTGCCGGTAGCAGAGGGGCCACGCTGAGCACTCAGGGCTCCCGGCAGAGGTCCGGAGAGAAGCCCAGAGGGCGGGGCGACCCCCAGCTGCCGCTGCCCGCCCCGTGGGACTAGGGATTGCCGGAGATCTCGGAGAGGACCGGGGCGGGGGAACTTTCAAAGGCGGGTCCGGCGACCCGGAGGGGAAGCGCCGGAGCTCCCCCAGGCAGCAGACAAAACTCTCTGTCTGCCATTAGCAGAGGGGCCACGCCCAGCATTCAGGGCTCCCGGCAGAGGCTCGGACAGAAGCCCAGAGGGCGGGGCGTCCCCCAGCTGCTGTTGCCCGCCCCATGGGACTAGGGATTGCCGGAGATCTCGGAGAGGACCGGGGCGGGGGAACTTTCAAAGGCGGGTCCGGCGACCCGGAGGGGAAGCGCCGGAGCTCCGCCAGGCAGCAGACAAAACTCTCTGTCTGCCGGTAGCAGAGGGGCCACGCTGAGCATTCAGGGCTCCCGGCAGAGGCCCGGAGAGAAGCCCAGAGGACGGGGCGACCCCCAGCTGCCGTTGCCCACCCGGTGAGGCTAGGGATTGCCGGAGATCTCGGAGAGGACTGGGGCTGGAGAGAGTTCCAGAGACCCAGCTTAGTAGCCTAGGGGGAAACCCTACAGGCTCACAGAAGCCTTAGGGAAAGCCTCTGCACAGCACCAGTAGAAGGCACCCAGCCGCCAGCCACAAGGCTGGAAGACCCCAGGGCAAAAGCAGCATAGCTAGGTGTACTAACCACAGACTGTAGAAGATGCCAATAGCTCTCCTGCGACCCATAGAGGACAAGTGAGATTTGGTGGGTGCCGACAGCAACGGAGCGACAAATATAAGTGATCCCACCCCTGGCCGCTGGAAAAGCCCATAACACCGTTGCAGACCCCAAGGAGAGAGCGCATCTAGGTGGGCAACAACAGTAGGCCCCTGCAGCCTGAAGCCCCCCGTGACGGCCCCCACGGCAGAGGAGGGAATCCAAAGGGCCACTGTGGCTACGAAGAGGGGCCCAGGCCCAGTTAGCAACTACGGACAGGGTTCCTGGTTGGTGAAGTATAAACAGCTGCTCCCCCCACCGCAGCAGCTGAAACAAGTGAAAGGAGCAACTAAACTCTATCTCCATGCGGAGGCACAAATCAACATCATCAAGCAATATGAAAAAATACATTAAATCTCCAGAACAGAAAGAAAGTAACAAATACACAGAAAAAAATCCCAAAGAAAATGAGATATATAACCTAAATGATGATGACTTCAAAACAGCCATCATTAAAATACTCACTGAGTTAAGAGAGAATTCTGACCGACAACTCAACGAGTTCAGGAGCTATGTCACAAAAGAGTTTGATACGATAAAGAAGAACCAAACAGAAATATTGGAAATGAAGAACACAATAGAGGAGATTAAGAAAAATCTAGATGCTCTGAACAGTAGGGCCGATAATATGGAGGAAAGAATTAGCAATTTGGAAGATGGCAATATAGAATTGTTGCAGGCAGAGGAGGAGAGAGAAGCAAGACTTAAAAGAAATGAAGAAACTCTCCAAGAATTATCAGACACAATTAGGAGATGCAACGTAAGGATTATAGGTATACCAGAGGGAGAAGAGAAGGAGAAAGGGGCAGAAAACCTATTCAAAGAAATAATGGCTGAGAACTTCCCAAATTTGGTGAGGGAGATGGATCTTCAGGTGACAGAAGCCAATAGATCTCCAAACTTTATCAATGCAAGAAGACCAACTCCACAGCATATAGTAGTGAAGCTAGCAAAAGTCAACGACAAGGAGAAAATATTAAGGACAGCCAGGCAAAAGAAACTAACCTACAAAGGAACCCCCATCAGGCTATCAGCAGATTTCTCAGCAGAAACTTTACAGGCTAGAAGAGAGTGGAATGATATATTCAAAAATCTGAAGGACAAAAACCTACAGCCGAGAATTCTCTACCCAGCGAAAATATCCTTCAAATACGATGGAGAAATAAAAACTTTCCCAGATAAACAAAAATTAAGGGAGTTCATTGTCACAAAACCTCCTCTTCAGGAAATCCTCAGGAAAACCCTCATTCCTGAAAAATCCAAAAAAGGAAAGGGGCTACAAAACCAAGAGCAGAGGAGATAAGTAGAAGGACAACAACAGAGAGTAGCAGCTCTACATCAGAACAGATTAAACCATGGGACGAGAAACAAAGGAAACTGAAGAAAACCGGAAAACAAGACACAAAATGGTAGTGGTAGGCCCCCACGTCTCAATAATCACTCTAAATGTAAATGGATTGAACTCCCCAATCAAAAGACACAGAGTGGCAGGATGGATCAAAGAACAAGATCCAACAATATGCTGCCTCCAGGAAACACACCTCAGCCCCAAAGACAAACACAGACTCAGAGTGAAGGGATGGAGAACAATACTCCAAGCTAATAATGAACAAAAGAAAGCAGGTGTCGCTATACTAATATCAGACAAGGTAGATTTCAAAGCAAAACAGATAAAGAAAGACAAAGAGGGACAGTATATAATGATAAAAGGGACTCTCCACCAAGAAGACATAACACTTATAAATATATACGCACCCAACACAGGAGCACCAAAATTTGTAAAGCAACTCTTAATAGAACTAAAAGAAGACATCAACAACAATACAATAATAGTAGGGGACCTCAACACACCATTAACACCAATGGACAGAACATCCAGACAGAAAATCAACAAGGAAATAATAGAATTAAATGAAAAATTAGACCAGATGGACTTAATAGATATATATAGAACACTTCATCCAAAAACAGCAGGTTACACATTCTTCTCAAGTGCACATGGAACATTCTCAAGGATTGACCATATTTTGGGAACCAAAGCAAACATCAATAAATACAAGAGAGTTGAAATAATATCAAGCATCTTTTCTGATCATAACGCTATTAAACTAGAAATCAACTACAAGAAAAAAGCAGAGAAAGGTGCAAAAATGTGGAGACTAAACAACACGCTTCTCAACAAACAATGGATCATTGAAGAAATTAAAGAAGAAATCAAATATTATCTGGAGACAAATGAAAATGAGAACACGACATACCAAATCATTTGGGATGCAGCAAAAGCAGTCCTAAGAGGGAAATTCATCGCAATACAGGCTCACCTCACTAAACAAGAAAAAGCTCACGTAAGCAACCTCAAACGACACCTAACAGAACTAGAAAAAGAAGAACAAACAAGGCCCAGAGTCAGTAGAAGGAGGGAAATAATAAAAATAAGAGCAGAAATAAACGATATTGAAACAAAAAAGACAATAGAAAGGATCAATGAAACAAAGAGTTGGTTCTTCGAAAGAATTAACAAAATTGACAAACCCCTAGCCAGACTCACCAAGAAAAGAAGAGAGAAATCGCAAATTAATAAAATCAGGAATGACAGAGGAGAAATCACAACAGATACCAATGAAATACAAGAGATCATAAGAGAATACTATGAAAAACTATATGCCAACAAATTGAACAACCTGGAAGAAATGGACAAATTCCTAGACTCCTACAATCTCCCCAAACTGAATCAGGAAGAAATGGAGAATCTGAATAGACCAATCACAAGTAAGGAAATAGAAACGGTAATCAAAAACCTCCCCAAAAATAAGAGTCCAGGACCAGACGGCTTCTCTGGAGAATTCTACCAAACATTCAAAGAAGACTTAATACCTATTCTCCTCAAACTGTTCCAGAAAATTGAGAAAGATGGAGAACTCCCTAACACATTCTATGAAGCCAACATCACTCTGATCCCCAAACCTGACAAGGACAACACAAAGAAGGAGAACTACAGGCCGATATCACTGATGAACATAGATGCAAAAATCCTCAACAAAATTTTGGCTAACCGATTACAGCAATACATCAAAAAGATTATACACCATGATCAAGTGGGATTTATACCAGGGACACAGGGATCGTTCAACATCCGCAAGTCAATCAACGTGATACACTACATCAACAAAATGAAAACCAAAAACCACATGATCATCTCAATAGATGCAGAGAAAGCATTCGACAAGATCCAACACCCATTTATGATAAAAACCCTCAGTAAAATGGGTATAGAAGGAAAGCACCTCAACATAATAAAGGCCATATATGATAGACCCACAGCCAACATCATACTCAATGGACAAAAGCTGAAAGCCATCCCTCTGAGGACAGGAACAAGACAAGGGTGCCCACTTTCACCACTCCTATTCAACATAGTTCTGGAGGTGCTGGCCAGAGCAATTCGGCAGGAAAAAGAAATAAAAGGAATCCAAATAGGTAACGAAGAAGTAAAACTCTCGTTGTTTGCAGACGACATGATCTTATACATAGAAAACCCCAAAGAATCCACAGAAAAACTATTAGAAATAATCAACAACTACAGCAAAGTAGCAGGGTATAAAATTAACGTGCATAAATCAGTAGCATTTCTATACACTAACAATAAACTAACAGAAAAAGAACTCAAGAACTCTATCCCATTCACAATCGCAACGAAAAGAATAAAATACCTTGGGATAAACTTAACCAAGGAAGTGAAGGATCTATACAATGAAAACTACAAGACTTTCTTGAAAGAAATAGGCGATGACATAAAGAGATGGAAAAACATTCCTTGCACATGGATTGGAAGAATAAACATAGTTAAAATGTCCATACTACCTAAAGCAATATACAGGTTCAATGCTATCCCAATCAGAATCCCAAGAACATTCTTCACAGAAATTGAACAAACAATCCTAAAATTCATATGGGGCAACAAAAGACCGCGAATTGCTAAAGCAATCCTGAGCAAGAAAAACAAAGCCGGCGGAATCACAATCCCCGATTTCAAAACATACTACAAAGCTACAGTGATCAAAACAGCATGGTACTGGTACAAAAACAGGTCCACAGATCAATGGAACAGAATTGAAAGCCCAGAGATAAAACCACACATCTATGGACAGCTAATCTTCGACAAAGGAGCAGAGGGCCTACAATGGAGAAAAGAAAGTCTCTTCAACAAATGGTGCTGGGAAAACTGGACAGCCACATGCAAAAGATTGAAAATAGACCATTCTTTTTCACCACACACCAAAATAAACTCAAAATGGATCAAAGACCTAAAGATTAGGCCTGAGACAATAAGTCTTTTGGAAGAGAATATAGGCAGTACACTCTTTGACATCAGTTTCAAAAGAATCTTTTCGGACACTGTAACTCCTCAGTTGAGGGAAACAATAGAAAGAATAAACAAATGGGACTTCATCAGACTAAAGAGCTTCTTCAAGGCAAGGGAAAACAGGATTGAAACAAAAAAACAGCTCACTAATTGGGAAAAAATATTTACAAGCCACTTATCCGACAAAGGGTTAATCTCCATAATATACAAAGAACTCACACTGCTTAACAACAAAAAAACAAACAACCCGATCAAAAAATGGGCAGAGGACATGAACAGACATTTCTCAAAAGAAGATATGAATATGGCCAATAGACACATGAAAAGATGTTCATCATCGCTAATCATCAGGGAAATGCAAATCAAAACTACACTAAGATATCACCTTACCCCCGTTAGATTGGCAAAAACATCCAAAACCAAGAACGACAAATGTTGGAGAGGTTGTGGAGAAAGAGGAACCCTCATACACTGTTGGTGGGAATGCAAACTGGTACAGCCACTATGGAAAACAGTATGGAGATTTCTCAAAAAGTTAAAAATAGAAATACCCTATGACCCAGCCATCCCATTACTGGGTATCTATCCTAAGAACCTGATATCAGATATCTCAAGAGTCCGTTGCACCCCTATGTTCATCGCAGCATTATTTACAATAGCCAAGACGTGGAACCAGCCTACATGCCCAGAAACTGATGATTGGATAAAGAAGATGTGGTATATATACACAATGGAATACTACTCAGCCATAAAAAAAGACGAAATTGGCCCATTCACAACAATGTGGATGGACCTCGAGGGCATTATGTTAAGCGAAATAAGTCAGTCAGAGAAAGACGAACTCTATATGACTCCACTCATAGGTGGAAATTAGCATATTGATAAGGAGATCTGATCGGTGGTTACCAGGGAAAAGGGGGGGTGGGGGGAGGGTACGGAGGGGGAAGTGGTGTACCCACAACATGACTAACAAAAATGTACAACTGAAATCTCACAAGGTTGTAATCTATCATAACATTAAT